>NC_138078.1:138488687-139088687 GCF_964212035.1 Myotis nattereri | reverse complement strand
CAGTATGCAAAGGGGGTCTCACATAGAAGGCTATGGTGGGGCTCAGAGGAAGGGCCTGTGAACTGAGTCTCAGAGAAATAAAAGACAGAAAAGGGTGATCTAGGCAGTACAAACAGCATGAGAAAAGATCTGTAAGCTGAAGAGAACATACACATTCGAGGCACTGCAAAAAGCCATGGGTGATTGGACCAAGGATGTCTGGGGAAACAGAAGTTGGGAGAGGGTGAGAGCTGAGACTGAAGTCTGAATTCCAAACCATTGGGCTCCCCATGTTACCCATATGAGCCACCTGCTTTGACCTTGGGAAAACCGGATTCAAGGTACAAAGTCTTCCCAATTGAAATGGGCTGGAAATCAGGCACCCTTTGGGGCTGGACTGGGGGTAATCCAGGTTTTGAGGAGAAATGCTTCAGATTTCTTGTTGAAACCAAGGCAACATTTTTCAATACACTTATCCCTCTGCCTCTGGGCACATTGCCATTCTTGGGTCACAAACTAATGCCTACTCCAGGTTCCAGCACATGGTGAAAACTGAGTTCCTTAGTGTACCATTAGCAATGAGCATCTGGGCAAGCAGCTGGCTGGGTCTACAAGGACTCCATCTCCTTTTGACCCAGCCTCTCTTGCAATAAAGTGGCTTAGAGCTTTTTCTTCCAACCCAACACCCAAAGGGAGAGCATACACCACTGTTCCATCATGAATGCTCTTTTCTTACCACTGCCATTCTCAGAAACTAAGGCCTAGGCATGGGTAATGTTACAGGTCTCCCTGCCAGCCTGGTCGCCCAATGCAGCCTGCTTGTTCAGTCGTTTGGTCATCCCTCACTAACCCCCCCGCCCTTGCCAGCCTGGTCATAGGCAGCCATCTTGTGAGGGTGTGAGGGTTAATTTGCATATCACCTCTTTATTATATAGGCCATATACATATATTACTTCTCACCCATATCAAAATAATGAAATCTTGCCATTTGCAACAACATAGATGAGTTTGGAGTATGATACTAAGTAAAATATCAGAGAGAGAAAGACAAATACCATATCATTTCACTCATATGTGGAATCTAAGACCAAAAAAATTAGACAAGCAAAACAAAACAAATTCATAGATAAAGAAAACAGATTGGGCGCAGCTGGCATGGCTCAGTGGTTGAGCATCAACCTATGAACCAGGAGGTCACAGTTTGATTCCCAGTCAGGACACATGCCCAGGTTGAAGGCTTGATCCCAGTGTGCGTGTGTATGGGGGGGGGGGTGGTTAGAAGGCAGCCAATCACGAATTCTCTCTATCATTGATGTTTCTTTTTCTTCCTCTCCTTTCCTCTCTGAAATCAATAAAAAGAATATTTTTAAAAAAGAAAACATATTGTGATTATTACTAGAGAGTAAATGGATTAGGGGAGCAAAATGAGTAAAGAGGTTCAATTGTATGATGAAAAGTGCTAATTACACTTTTGATGGTGATCACTTTGTAGTGTATACAGACATTGAATCACAATATTGTACAGATAAAACTAATATAATGCTATATGGCCCCTCCATTCCACCCACAATTGACAATGCATAATTCTAAAGCCAAAAGAAACTAGGAACTTTGTCAAAAGTAATTGATTAAGGAGAAGGAAATACACAGAAAAAGTAAAACATCAACAACCTAACTAATAAGTTTTTATACACTGTCCATTTGCATAGTAGCTAGTCCCTAAGCATCAATAGTCTGGATAGTGTAAATAAAGTTAAGTGGTAACTCAAGGTTGGAATGAAATGTTAAGAGAAAAGAATAGTGAAAGCTGATAACTGGAAAATATTTCAAAAAGAACATCTTGATATGAAGTGTGCCTGCATGAGCTGAGAGGGAGATTTCTCTCATTGAGTAAGTTTTATTTCTAAAATATATTCAGACAAAAGATTTTATGTTAAGCTAGGTAATGGGGAGGAACTGAACCCAAAACTTTGAGCACATTATGAACCACCAAACTGCAGCCATGTAAGTAAGCACAGGACAATGAAGGCACTAGAGCATTCTGAACATCTCTTCCAGACTTATTATGACATTTGACCCATAGATCCAGAATTTTTAAGAAGCATTCTCCAGACAACTTTAGAGGATAAAAGTATACCAAGCAGCATCTTTTCCCTATGTAATCATGCTGAGCCTATTAATCAGAGTGACCTGCATCCATGACCACATAGATTAGTGATGGCGAACCTATGACACACGTGTCAGAGGTGACACGCGAACTCATTTTTTTGGTTGATTTTTCTTTGTTAAATGGCATTTAAATATATAAAATAAATATAAAAAATATAAGTCTTTGTTTTACTATGGTTGCAAATATCAAAAAATTTCTATATGTGACACGGCACCAGAGTTAAGTTAGGGTTTTTCAAAATGCTGACACGCCGAGCTCAAAAGGTTAGCCATCACTGACATAGATGTTCATGTAACCAAAGTTCAGTCAATTTATAGTACCCTATATTTGCAGCTAATTGGTCTATGGTTGGGCATATGACTCATGTTGTGTCAATCAGAGTTTTTCCATAATACAGTCTGCTCTAGGTTAAGATTTATTCCTTTGTAAGCTAGGGAAGAGACCAAGAAATTACATTAAATTTAAAAGAAGGCTAGAGGCCAACCGGCATAGCTTTCTATGAACCAGGAGGTCACGGTTTGATTCCCTGTCAGGGCACATGCCCGGGCTGCAGGCTTGATCCCCAGAAGGCAGCCAATCAATGATTCTTTCTTTAATTGATGTTTATATATATCTCTCTTCTTCTTCCTTCCATGCTTAAATTAATAAAAATATATTTTAAAAATAAGAATTAAAGAAGGCTACAAAAATGAATTCTAATAATAATGAATTGTGACACCAAAACTCAGGCAAAAAAGTAAAAATAGATAATTGAACTACATCAAAATTTAAAACTGTGCATCAAGCGACACAATCAACAGAGTGAAAAGACAACCTATGTAATGGGGGAAATTTCCAAATCATATAACTGATATGGGTTAATATCCAGAATATATAAAGAACTCCTACAACTTAACAACAACAAAAACACACCAAGCAACCCAATTAAAAAATTAGCAAGAGACTACATAGACACTTTCCAAATAAGACAAATGACTTGAACAAGCATGTGAAGAGATGCTTAACATCACTAATCATAAAGGAAATGAATATCAAATAAATACCAATGAAATATCACCTTACATCCATAAAACACAGAAAACAAGTGTTGGTGAGAATGTAAAGAAACTGTAAGCCTGTCCATTGTTGATGTGAATGTAAAATGGAGCAGTTACTAGAGAAAGAAGTATGATCTTTCCTCAAAAAATAAAAAAATAACATTACTATATGATGTAGCAATTCCACTTCTGGGTATATTCTCAAAAGAAGTAAAAGCATAAACATAAACAGATATGTGTATACTCATGTGTACTGCAGCATTATTCACAGTAGCTAAAAGATGGAAACAATCCAAATGTCCATTGATGAATGAATGGCTAAACAAAATGTGGTTAATAAAGTGGAATGTTGTTCAACATTAAAAAAAGAAGGAAATTCTGACACGTGCTACAACATGGATGAACTTTGAAGATGTTAGATCTAGTAAAATGAGCCAACGACAAAAGGATAAATAGTGTATAATACCACTTTTATGAGCATCTAAAGTAGTCAAATTCATAGAGACAGAAAGAATTCTGGGTGCCAGGGACTGGAGAGTGGGGGGCACAGTTTTAGATTGGGAAGATAATGGGGACACAGTTTTAGATTGGAAAGAATAAAAAAGTTCTGAAAATTTGTTTCACAAAAATGTGAATGTACTTTACACTACCAAACTGCACACTTAAAAATACTCAAGATGGTAAATTTTATGTGTATTTTACCACAATTAAAGGTGGGGGGGGGGAGAACTGGTATGCACAAAAGCATCTGAATCTGTACCTAGATTTTCTTTCCCACCAATTAACACTTGTCCTTTAGGTTCCTGATAATCCAGTGCTACGCACTCAAATATCTGCCTCTTTAGAAGATCCTCCCCAACTTCCCAGACATAGCTAGTGTTTCTGTTAATATGTGGCTGCTGGCAAATAGAACCATAGAGCTATGGTGTATCTGATTACTGCCACAGTGAATAAACATTCTCCTCAATGACAAAACTGCAGACAGAGCAGTGAAGGAGACTGTCTTGGCCCTGCCCTCAGAGCCCACAGTCTGCAGGGGAAATTAGATCCTTCAAAACCAACCACATAGTGTGATATGAGCCAGTGAGCACTGTGAATGCCTAGAGAGAGCAGTTATTGACTGCATAGCATGGAATCAAGTGCAATCAAGGGGGCCTTCTCCAAGAAGACGGTACCTGAACTGAGTTCTGAAGGACCAGGAGGTAAGCTTAGGCAGGCAGAGGAAGACAGCAGAGGGTATTCCAGGTGAGTGAGCCCTGGATAGGAGGAAAGAGAAATATGGGGAAAAGAGAGGGGTTGAGAGAGGAAAGAATGTAACGAAGTTGAGAAATAACCACAAATGATTCAAAGGAATTTATTAACTTGAAAGTGCCTCTACTGCAGATATTTACTTGAAGAGCCTCCCACCCACCGCCAGCTTTCAGGGCCTTTTTAGAAATGTTCTGCATAGAGGGATGATGGCCAGAGCTCCTGGCCACCTTCTTCTCCTGGTGGCATTGCCCACTGGCTGACTGCCAGTTACATTGCTCCTCACTTTCTTCCTTGGAATGGACCAGAAGCTAGAAGCATCATCACCTCTTTGGTCCAGAAAAGACTGCAGAGATCCCACTCCTGGTGGCAGACAGACAGATCAACCGAGCAGAAGTTGGAGTGCCTGGCAGGGAGAGGTATTCCTGTCTGAGAACCCTTCTCTCTGCCCACCTCCACACTCTTTGCCTGAGAGACAGACAATGGGTGCCTGTGGTAAATGTCTGCAACCAGTATTTGAGTTATATACATGTGCATGGAAATGAGGATATTCAGAACATATATTAGAAAAAGCAAGGACCAGAATCAAGTGGGAAGTGCCTGAGTACAAAGGTACCCGAAGATAGGGGAGTACTGCAGCAGAGTGCACACCATTCTGTCTGCAGATGGGTTCCTTCATAGATTATTGCCTAGACTCCTCATCCCAGGAGAGACCCCTTGAAGACAGTTCAGCTGCTCTCCTCTTTCTTCCTCAGAACGGAGCAGGCTGAAGCTCCTGGAAGGCAAGCCAACAAGGTCTGCACTTTGCAAAAGCTTAGCTGATAGCTGGACTTAGAGGAGGGCTCCTGGGTTATTGAGCCTGAAACCTGGTAACAGATAGGCTTTGGAGAAAATTCAAGGCAACCTGGGGGTAATGTATTCAAGCGTGAAGACCTACATGGCTCTTCTAGCTCCTGAGGTTAAGGCCAAGGTTGGAGAGGCAGTTAGGCCCTAGCCCTTATGGTTTTTCAGCAACAGCTGGCTCAGGGCTGTTTTCCCCATCAGAAAGGTAATCGTCCTCATTGTTCTGCTTCATCTTGGTTTCCAGAACCGTGATGCGCTGCTTAAGCTTTTGCTGGGCCCCTGTGTACTCAGCCAGCAGGCGGCCAAAGCGAGTGTATAAGGTCTCCATGTTGGTCTCCAGCTGTTCTAGTTTCTCCTGCACATTCACCTCCATGTTGGCTGCCACCTCATTCTCATCCAGCAGCCCCTCCTTCATCAAGATCTCTCGGCCCCTCTCCTCCAAGACCTTCTTGGCATCAGGGTACTCAGTCACTGCTTCCATAAGATCGTCTTTAGACAAGCAGAAGAGATCCGAGTATCCCAGGCTGCGGATATTGGCTGTGCGTCGATTGCCCATTTTGCTACCCTTAATGTTAAGGATACTGATCTCCCCAAAGCAACTCCCAGCAGAAAGCAGGGCATACTGTGTGACACCATCATCAGCCACCACTGCCAACTTGCCCTCCTTGATTATGTACATCTCTTTGCCAATATCCCCCTTGCGGCAAATGTAATCCCCAGGGCTGAAGACCTGAGGACGAAGTTTCAATACCAGCTCCACCAGCAGGCCAGCCTCACAATCCTGGAAGATGCGTACTTTTTTGAGTGTGGACAGGTGGACATTGATGGCTATCTCAGCCCTCAGCTTGGCTGGCAGGTTTTTGAGAACTTCCCGCTCATCCACAGTCTTCTTATTGGTCCACAGGTAGTCAAACCACTTAATGACCTTGGCTTCCATCTCCTTGCTGACTTTGCGAAACTGCATGTAATGTTTGACTGCATCAATCTTGGCCTGGAACTCAGCCCGGGTGGCATTCATGTTGGAGATCATGGAGCCCACATTCCCAACGATTGTGGCAAAGATGAGGACGCCAATCAGGAAGTCAAATATGACAAATAGGTACTCCTCATCCTTTACTGGGGGTGGTGTTTCCCCAATGGTGGTGAGGGTCAGCGTAGACCAGTAAAGGCAGTAGATGTATTCCCTAGCCAGGTAGCCATACTCAGGGTCAGTGATGTTGGGATAAACCCAGGTATCAACCCCAAAGCCAATGGACTTGGAGATGGCATAGTAGATGCAGGCATTCCAGTGAATGATAACCAAGATGTAGAGAACTAGGTTGCTGATGCGGAAGATGTTGGGGTAACTGGTGCGTGTCTCAGTGCGGTCAAAGAATTCAAACATGCGGGCAAAGTGTAGCAGGCGGTTAAAGCGCAGCGCAGGGTTGTGGATGCCCACAGCAAAATAGACCAGGTCCGTGGGAATGATAGAAGCCATATCTAGCTTGAACTGTAGAGTGTGGATATAGTTGTCCCGCAACTTCTTGGTATCTTTGACGAGCAGCCCCTGCTCTAGGAAACCTAGTAGAGATGCAAGCCAACATATCACCTCTGCTTTCAGCCCTCTCCATCCTGATAGGCTAACACACTACAAGGGACAAACTATTCACTCAACTCTCCTTCCCAAGGAGGGGTATAGGAAACTCATGTAGAAGGAATGGCCAGAAAGATCCCAAGAGAGCATCCCCTAGTCTGTAGCTCACTAGGCATGTGAGGACCATGAGATTCAAAAAGGGGCAGGCACCAGCCCAAGTCCCAGCCAAGCAGTTGAGTCTAAACTTGTGTTGAGAGGGCTTCTTGAAATTTTGGACTCAGGCCTTTGGACATATGGGTCATGCTCCTGCTTGTGCATTTCAGTTGCTCACTTACCTGTGCGCAATCGGATGAAGAGGTCTGCAATATAGACCACATCTGAGTAGTAGTCCAGCACCAGCCACACTAGATAGTAGTCTTTCTGTAGGTCACTGAAGCAGGCTCTATAAGAAAACAGGGCTGGGATTTTCCCCTCAATTCCAAGCCGAGCTCCCCTAGAGGCCCCAAACTGAGTGCCCATTGTGTGCAAGGCGTGGGATGGCTACCAGGGGAACTAATGAGTCACAGTCAGCCTGTTGCTTAGCCAAATCCTTGCTGAATGAATGACTGGGGTGGGGGATGGGGAACGGAAAATGTTATCAGGGAATGCTAATTAGAGATTGGCTTTGTAACCAAGACTGCAAGAAGAATCTCCATAGGTTGAAAATGGAGAGAGGAAATTTTCTCTTGAGGAAATAGCATGTTGTGATCCTAAAATAATGAATGCTTGGGGTGGGTATTCCAGAAGATGGAGCTAGAGAGAAGGCCAGGTCCAGAGGTCCTTGAAGGCCATACTGAGGGCTTAAACTTCAACCTGTGAGCAATAGGGGGCCATGAAGGTTTGTGAGGAGGGAGTGACATAATCAAATCCCAGTTTCTACCAACCACACTAGTTGCAAGTGTGGAGAATGAGTTGAAGGGGTCAAGAGTGCCTGCAAAGAATGGGTGTAAGGCTGTTGTAGTTGTGCCAGGGAGAGAGGAGCCTCTTGCTCCTAGCCTCACCTAGGACAGTATTGGTGGGGATGGAGAAGTAGAAACAGATTACAGACACCAGGAAAAGGTATAAAAGGATAAACATAAAACTTTTGTAGCATATTAATTGAGAGGGGTGGGCTTTAATAGGGCAGTAGGAAGCCAAGGGTAAGCTCTGTGTCCACAGTTGGGACTGGTATGCTCTCAACTCCTAGACCTGAGGATTGGGCTGCTTTGTCCACCACTTCCCAGACCCTCCCTATTTACCTGGCCACAAGCAGGCACCAGTTGTAGAGAACAGGCATGGCAACGACAAACAGCCAGCGGTAGTACCAGTCCCCAGCTGGGTCTAAAACAAATAGTTCACATTTCTTCCTAAGGAGACAAAAAGAGGCCAGGCTTGGGACTCAGGCGCTCAGTGTGGCAACATCCCCACTCCCAGAGGCCAGGGGTTCCTAAAAAGCAATGCCGAAGGGGATGTGCAGGGTGAAGGGTAGGTGGACTTAGGGCCCTGTTTTTCAGAGAGCCACAGCCTGGTACTGGATATCTGAGCAGAGGTCAGATGGGCAAAGGACATTCCTTTTCCTATTTTAATCCCCCATTGGCTCCCATGCCCTCTGGAGTCCCCTTGCCTGGAGGGAATGACAAGGGGCAATGCTTTTATTGGGGTGGGCCTCAAAGCCTGGGGAGGGACTTCCACAGGATTGTAATGAGGGCTCAGGACCTGTTCGTACAACCCTCCGGGGAAGAGAGAGGAACTCCAAGCAAGTGAGTGCCAAGTGCTTTTTGCCCACCCCACCCTCTCTCTTTACTGCCTGGCCTCCAGCCCCCAAATCACTTTCCCAGATGCTGCATCCTGCCTTGGCAAGAACTCTTATCCTACATTGGCCAGAGGTGGGGAATGTCGGCTTGGCCAGACATCTGCAGTCGCCTACTCATTCCTTCAAGAACATACCCTCCAGCTATGCCTTCTCTATTCTCCCCACCCCCTCTTGCTCAATTGTTCCTAGGCCTTCCCTGCCAGTGAGCCTCCAGCATGGCCTCTTCAAAGGCCCACCTCTGCTCTCACATTGGCACTGGTATGGGCAAACTCTCAACAGCACTCTGTAACTGCACCCTACTCTATGTTTACTTGCTGCTGGAATAGAGGCTGCAATTGAGCCCTCCTTCTGCCCACATTCAGGTGTCCTTGATACTTGCTTCACGAGCAAAGAGAGGACATCTGGCAAGGGGCAGCTTAGGTGAAAAAGCCACTACAGGCTCCTATAGCAAGTGGGTCACTGACTGTTGTAAAAGCTATTAGCTGGGACAATGGAAATATTCTATAGTTAAAACTGTAACAGGTCTCCTCTGCCTACCCCATTCCCTGCTATGGCAGGGCTTGGTGTAGAACCCAGTCTGCTCATGGTGACATAAGAAACCCCACTGAGCCCTCCAATTGCATGTTTGGGAGCCCTTCCAGTCCCACAGGTTGGACAGGTATACTTGGTGCCCTTGCCCTCGCCGTCCTTGTCGCCTTTGCCATCCCCTTGCTGAGTTGTCACGGTCTGGAGCTCAGGACCACGGAAACGCTCAAGGAATGAGTCAGGTCTAGGTTCCTCCTCCCGGAAATTCTTGTTGGCCCACTCTCTAATGACCCCCACCAGGCGGACGATCCTAGAGATGAGAGAGGAATCATAAGTCAGAGAGAACTGTGTGTTCAGAACCTGTACCCAGGAGCTCAGTGTCTGATGAGGGAGATGGGAAATGGGCCAGGTCTTTATTTCCCAGGTCATTATTTGCCAAGAACTGGGATCAAGGCCAGTGCTGAGGACGGGAAGCTGGGACTCAGGCATGACTTGAAATGCAGCCTTAGGGGAAAGGGAAGACTTCCTGTAGGAGGTTCCATCTCAGTTAATTGTGAAGAACAAATAAGAGGTCTCCAAGACAAGATGGAGGTTGTGTTAAGAGAGGACAGGCCAGAAAGATGGTTATTCCAAGCTTTCCGATTTCCCTATGAAACCTACAGCTCTGGGCTTCAGATCTCAGGGCCCTCTATGTAGGCCCCTCTGTGGGAAGGATCTCTCCCTCTTGACACTGAGACAGGCAAATCTAAAGAGAAGCCTCCTCTGGCCACTCCAAGGTTGTTCAAAGGAGCGTCCTCAGGAAGAAAGAGTTGAGCTAGAATAACCCTGACAGTGTTTCCCAAATGTCTCTGTGGGAAGGCCCAGTGGGACTGAAAGGAGGAAAGCCATGGTATCCACTTTGACAGTGCCTGTGAGCAGGAGGGGATAGCAGCAGGGCCATGGTGGAACCCACCTGCGAAAACCACCCCTCCCTCTTTGGGGGGCATCCATCTCTGCCAGCCTCTGCAGTTCTGAGGAGGTGTCATCTTCAGCCGCAGACTCTGGCCTGCAGAGGAAGAAGCAGTTGACCAAAGGTTCTCTAAGCATACCTTGTCTCCTATCAGCACTGTCTTCTTTTATGACTTGCCTAGGCATCCCATGGTTCCTTAAGAGGATGTTCTTGAGTCAAAGATTGCTCTGCAACAATGAGGCAGAGCTTAAGGACGTAGCAGCCTCCAGGCCATCTCTGAAATGATGCAGACTCACCTGCTACTCTTCCTGTGGTCATCTTTGCCATTGGCCTTGATGGCAGTAGGTGCATGATGGTTGTGGTTATTGGCTGGGGAGCTCTTTATACCATTAGATTTTTCTGTCATCCTGCATGTACAACTGGGACCCTCACCTGTCAAGGAGAGGGCAAAGAGTAAGGTCACAGAGGACCCTGACACCCATATAAGTCAGGAGAGCTGAAGGGGAGAAATGAGAAGAGAACCAGGGCCCACTTGGCAAACACCAGCATATCTGAGTACTGATTTGCAGTGCAGGGCATGGGGACCCAGCATTGCCTAAGTGCCAGTCTCTAAGCACCAAGAAGATAATACTGCTCTCTCTATCCTGATAGGTCATTAAAAAGGAAACCGGTGTTAAATTGAAAAATGTGTTTCTTTTTCTTTTACTCCAGTGAAGCCTTTGACTGTGAACTATCAGATATAATACAAAACAAACAAACCAAAAACTGTGTAAGCCATCTTCTGGTGCCTTGATTTGCAGATGTGTGGCACATGTTTAGGCTACTGAGCACCTCCAAAGAATCTCTGCCCCCAAACTCCTGTCCTGTGAGAGGAGATGTATCTCCTTGGCCCACAGAAGCTGCCATCCAACCCCAAGCTTTCTGGTTCTCCTATCCCAAGATCATCCCAGAGTTCATGCTCCTCAGGTAGGAGTCTCATCTCTCATTGACTTTTTCAACCAGAGTTCTTTTTTTTTTTATTCAAATCACATTTGCTCCAGCACCTTCAAATAATGTCGCTCAAGCTGAGGAACAGAGAGGAGCCCCATGGGTGGGGAAGGGAGTGAGGAGGAGAGAAGGGAGAGCTCCTATAGGCTCCACAGGCAGTGGTCCAAGTCAGGACTCTCTCTTTAGGGCTATGGGAAGTCTTGGAAGGACTAATCAGGAACATGACAAGGATAGCATTATATTCTAGTAAGATCCTTGTGGCTGCTAGATGGAGACTGGATTATAGGGGGAACAAGAGCAGAAACGAGGTGGTAGGTAAAAGTCTAGAGAAGATGGTACCACTGAAGTCTGAGACAGGGCAGAGTGGAGAAATATTTAGGAAGGATAAAGAACCGGACTCAGAAAAGGATTGGGTGTGGGAAACAAGGGAGAGCAAGTAGATGGGATCATGCAGGAAGAGAATACAGAGTGAAGGTCCAGGACAGAGCCCTGGACAGCACCAATATTTAAAAATTGAGAAAAGTAGGAGATGTCCACAAATTAGACTAAGAAGGAGCAACTCAAGAGGAGAAAATCCAGAAGAGAGACAGGAGATTGTGTTCCACAGTGTCTGCCATAGAGTCAGGGAGGCTGGGGCAAAATAGACTCCTAGCAACTCTTCTCTGCTGAGGCTGATTGGTATGCCCCACCAGATTTGGCCAGCACACCTGCCAAATTGCCTGTGGCCCCTATGCTTAAGCAACCCCGCCCCTGTCTCCCCTCCCCCTCCCGCCCCCCCCCCCCCCCCCCCCCCCGCTTGTTCCAACTTCTGGAGCTGTCACCATGGTGATAGCAGGCATGTCAGCCTCTGTGGTGAGTGGAAATAACAAACAACTTCAGAGATGCTCTGGCGCTCTCTGTGGGACTATAGCACTGGGATGCTAATAAGGGCACCTGAGGCAGAGGAACCTGTTTGGACCCTAGAGGCAGGAGACCATGGAGACAGAAACTTCCAAGCAACACAAACAAAGCTTGGGCCACTTATATTGATCAGGGTTTCAGAGCTGGCCTCTGGAATCTTGAAGGTTAAGAGGTGTTATATCACATTGAATGAAGGGCAGTGGTAGAGGAATATCAGTGAAAGGCAAGTCCATTGCAGGGATGGAGGGGACACTGATGTAGGGAGGCTGGATCTGGGCTAGAGTGTGAACTGTGCTTGCAAAAATAAGGCAAAGGAGACCAAGGATGGCCCAGGGAGGCTGCAAACACCAGGCAGAAAACGTGGGACAGCCTCTCGCTGATAGGACAGGACAGGCCCTGCCTGCCAGCATTTGGCTTCCTCCCCTCCCTACTGATAACCCGCAATAGCAGTGACTCTGAGCCCACAAGAGGGTAGCTAAGGTGCCATGACTCCATTTATGCCTTCTCTAAGGTTCTGGCACGAAGAGAGATTCCTCTCCCATGATCCCAGATCCTTCTCTGCCAGGAACAAGCCCTTCCCTGAGTCTGACTGCCAGAGGCAGCTACTTTGCCACACACACTCTCCTGCATCAGAACTGCTCCCTCAGATCACTTGCCAGGAAACAGGCCAGCGGTTCTCATACTCTCTCCAAGAAACCAAATTTAGTCCCAAGTCTTCAGTTACAATCATATTCCAAATGAGGGGTCTCTCCCAAGCTGCCCACCCATATCTATAGCTGATGCTCTTTTTTGGCACCTCAAACCCAACATAGCTAAAACTGAACTTGACACCCTTCACTACAAATTGGTTTCTCTTCCAATTTACCCACCTCCTAGAAGGGCCTGCCCTCTGCTCAGTACCCCGAGCCAGAAAACTGGATGTCAACCATACTTCTTGTTTTCCTCAATCATCACATCCAAGTAGCCTCTGTTCTCAGTCGATTGTCCCCCAAAGTGTCAAACATCTGTCCAACTACTGCCTTCTGTACACAAGGCCCTGTTTTGGTCTTGAGCATTCACTGTCACTCCATGTCTGCTGCAGCCGACTCTGACTGACCTAGCATTCACTGGGGTCTGCACTAGAGGGGAGACATGGACACAATTAGGGTTTTCTGGGAGTTAAAGCTCTCAGAGGAAGATGAGCCACCACCCCCCATAGCATAAGAGCAGAGGAGGTTGAGGGGAGAGTTCTGAGGAGCTGCAAAGATGACAGATGGCTTGAAGAACTGAACAAGTAAAGGAGACTGAGGAGGACAGGGCTCAGGGAAGAGAGAGTCTCAGAAAGAGAAATCTACAGGGCCAGCACCCCACCCCCATGTCAGGAAGAGCAAGGCTGCCTATAGAGATGAGATCTGGGGGGGGGGGTCCTACATCCACCAACAGAGGCCTCACTGGTGCCCTTATCCAGAGCAGCCTTAAGAGTGATGGGAAAAGAAAAAATATTTTTCAGAATAAGTAGTAGGAGGTGAGGAAGAAGAGATAGAGAATGTATCTGATTCTTTCCAGAATGCTGAATGAGTGAGAAAAGGCAAAGATAAGGTGGGACCTGGAGCACATGAGGTTGCAAAAAGTTCTCTGTGTTTCTATTGTTTTTATCCTTTTTATGGAAACGAGATAACAAGGCAAGTATAAAGGTTTTGAGGAGGGATTCAATAGAAAATGAACATTTTTGTGCTTTTGACCAATTCCAGTTAAGACTGGAGCTCATGAAAGATGGATATAATGGGTGGGTTTGTATATGAGAGTTGGGGAGAGGAGACTTATCAAGCACACAGGGGAAAGGGCCACTGAAGAACAGGCTAAGAGGGGGGGGGAAGTGATAGAAGAAGATTTTAGATAGAGGTGGAGTCAGTGAGAGACAGTTGAAGAGGCTCACTCATATAAAACCTCAACATTCTCAGTTAAATGGGAGAGGCATCAGGCAGCAATAGATGCAGACTTTGGAGGAAGCCAGAAGGTTTATAATAGCTTCTGTGGGGTTGCATAGGGGAAACCAAACAAGTGTGAGGATAGGACTGGAATGGGCGAGGAAGACATCAGACCATGTAGTTCACAGGGAGAAGAGAGGTGGGCAGAGGTTCTAGATGGAAAGTGGAATCCTCAAGAAAGGAGACTTTTAAACCAACAGTAAGGAAGAGTGCTTCTGTAAATAGCCCATCATCAATCATGGTATACTTCTGGGCATCTTTAATCCTCATCCACAAATTAAACATCTAGTCCAAGACTTTTATGGACAATCCAGCCTAATTCAAGAAGTGTCTTGGACCTTGGTTGAGAGCATTCTAGGACAATTCCTTCATAGATGGTAAGGCCAGGAACAAAAGGGATAAGTTAGTCATATACCCAAGAATAGAAGAGCTACTAACTTCCAGTTTGCAACTCTTTTGAAAGTTCACTGTTGCCCAATGCTCTTTTTTTCACTCAAGCAGTCCATACATATTCCCAAGGCATCTGTTGTGCACAAAGTCAGTGCTAAGTGCTGAGGTTAGGGAGATGAATCTGGCAGTCTCTGACCCCAGTGTTGCTCCCAGAATAAAAGAGAAAACAGCCAGGAACACAATTCATCCTCAAAGTCACTTGTTTTTTCAGTAGCGTTTGACAGTTTATCCACTTTCTCCTTGAAATAATGGGTTCCCTCTCCTGGTTTTCCTCCTCTCTCATTGGCCACTTCTCCATAGTGTCCTCTGAAGAAGCCCCCTGCTCTTTCCAAACTGTAAAGTTTGGAGTGTCTTAAACTCAGTCTTTGGATGGAATCCTTATCTTTTATGTCTTCATTTCCTCATCCAGTCTTGTATGCTGATGACTTGCAAATTTATAACACTAGCTCAGTCTCTCCCCTGAACTCCAATTTGCCTTCCTGACATTACCACTAGGATGCTGAATAGGTACCTCAGGTTGAATATGTCTAAAATTGGGCTCTTAATCTTCCCCTCCAAACCTTATCCTCCCATATTCACCTGCATCTTAACAAAGGCAATGTCATTCTCCCATTTATTTGAGTCAAAAATCTCAAAGCCATCCTTGACTCCTCTTTCTTTCATATCCTCACTCTCTACCTATGCAAATTATGTGAACTTCACCTTCAATCACTGTATCCAATCACTTTTCACTATCTCTACCATTAATACCTTAGTTCAAAATACCACCTTTTCTCATTGCCTGGCACATGGTATATGCTCAATAAATAAGTTTTTCATATAGTCTATTACTCAGCTTAGGCCTCTACTACATCAATTAGCTGATTTTAAAGGAATATACAACACTTATGCATTTGGACAAGACAGAATAACAGGAACCAGATATGCTCTCCAGAATAAAATAGACAAACTTAGACAAAATATATGAAACAGCAATTTTCAAGACATTAGGCAGTAGGCAACAATGAGCAGTGATCCTTAAGAAACAGGAAGCAAATGAGGTGAACCCTACAATTGTTCCAGATTATTCTCTCACTAGAGGCCCAGTGCACAAAATTTGTTCATGGGTAGGGTTCTTAGGCCTGGCCGGTGATCAGGGCCAATCTGTGGGTGACCAGCAGGTTGGCAGGTGAGGCAATCAGTGGGCCCCTGCTGGCATCCGCCTTGGCTGGCCAGGGGCCTGTGGGCTGGGGATAGCTCCTGCATTGAGCATCTACTCCCTCGTGGTCAGGGTGCGTCATAGCAACTGGTCATTCCACCAGTTGTTCCGTCATTTGGTCAATTTGCATATTAGGCTTTTATTATATAGGATGAGAGTTTCCAGGGCATGGCACAGAGAGAGGAAACTCAGGTGGAGCCTGACAGATTCCATAGGTTGAGAAGACAGAGAAGAGAACCCAAGGACACCAAGGCAGCTAGAGTTTGCAAAACAGAGTACTGGAAAAGAGAGCTGCAGAGAATCGTCTCAAGTATTCAACACACTCTATGAGGAAGCTAGCCATGCCTGAGGAAAGAACCACACACACACCCAAACTAGAGCATATAGTCCCTATCCCTAATCCAAGGCTTGAAATAGCCTCTGATGCTACCAACTGGACTGGAAAACCTAATGATTCACAGGGTATTAGGGAGTGAATCAGAAGTGTCTTGAGATTGAAAAGATTGACTGGTTGCCTCCTGTATGCACCCTGACCTGGATCGAACCCAAAACCTGGGTATGTGCCTTTACAGCGAATCAAATCTGCCACCTTTTTGTGTACAGGACGCCACTCCAATAAGCTGAGCCACACCAGCCAGGGCTGTGTTTATTTTTGGCTTTTTAAAAAATCATTATTTATTTGTATTTTTTTAAAAATGATTTTAGAAATAAAAAAAATATCCAGAATCCAACAAGGGAAAACTCAGTGTGTGGCATCCACTCAAAAACTTACATTCCTATTATTTGATCTAGAAATTGCAGGTATATACATAGTTTGTCCGTAATAAAGAGGAAACAATCTATCATTCAAAATAAACCCAGAACTGAGACAAATATAAAATTGCCAGACAAGGGTATTAAAACACTTAATATAACTGCATTCTATATACTCAAAAAGTTAAGCAAAATTATAGAATATTAAAAAGGATTATAGGATATATAAAAAGACCCAAATGAATTTTCTAAAGATGAAAACTACATATTTTAAGATGAAAAATACATTAGATGGGATTCATTACAAATTGGATATTGTAGAAGAGGAGATTAATGAACTTTAAAACAATACAATAAGCCCTAGCTGGTTTGGCTCAGTGAATAGAGCATTGGACTGCAGACTGGAAGGTCCGGGTTCGATTTCAGTCAAGGTCACGTGCTCAGGTTGCAATCTCGATCCCCAGGGGGCATGTAGGAGGCAGTTGATCCATGATACTCTCTCATTGATGTTTCTCTCTCTCTCTCCCTCTCCCTTCCTCTATGAAATCAATAAATAATATATATTAAAACAAATAAAACAACACAATAAAACTACCCAAAACGAAGCACAGAGAGAAAATCAAATCAGAAAAAGAAAGAGCAAACATCAGCAAATTGTGGCACAACTTCAAGTGGTTTAATATAAGTGTAGTTGAAATTCCAAAGGAGGGAGGGGCAGAAAAAATATATTTGAAGAAATATCATCCAATGCCCCAGCCCAGTGTCTCAGTTGGTTGGAGTGTCTTCTCATACACCAAAAAGTTTGTGGGTTTAATGCCCAGTCATGGCATATACCAAGGTTGCAGGTTTGATCCCAGGTTGATCTAGGTACATACAGGAGAAACTGATGGATGTTTCTCTCTCTCCCTTCTCTCTCTAAAATCAATAAACATATCCTTGGGTGAGGATTAAAAAAAAAAGAATAAAAGAAATAATGACTAAAATTTGCCCAAGTTTTATAAAACTACTAGAGGCCCAGTGCACGGAATTCATGCACTTGGGGGGGGGAGTTCCCTCAGTCTGGCCTGTGCCCTCTCACAGTCTGGCAGTCAGACATCCTTAGTGCTGCCACGGAGGCGGGAGAGGCTCCTGCCAGTGCCACTATGCCCACCAGCTGTGAGCCCAGCTTCTGGCTGAGTGGCGCTCTCCCTGTGGGAGAGCACTGACCAGCGAGGGCAGCTTCTGCACTGAGCATCTGCCCCCTGGTGGCCAGTGCATATTATAGAGACTGGTCAGTTGGTCTAATGTCTGCCCCCTGGTGGTCAGTGCACATCATAGAGAGCAGCTGAGCAGCCTTAGCATATCATTAGCATATTATGCTTTGATTGGTTGAACAGTCGACCGGACAACCAGACACTTAGCATATTAGACTTTTATTATATAGGATAAACCCACAGGTATAAGAAGGTTAATAATACCCAAGCACAACAAACATGAAGAAAACTATACCAAGGTATATTATAATCAAATTGCACAAATTCATTGATAACAGGAAAATCTTGAAAGTAGTCAGAGAAATAAAACACATTATGTACAGTCATAAAAGTAAGGATGGCATCCAATGTCCAGTAACAAAGATGAGGATCACAGCAGCGCCTGTCTTCTGAGCTTCAGGCTTTCCTTACAACTTCCAACTGGACATTATACTTCAGCTACCCTTGGACAGGAACGACTCACCTTCCCCCAGTTACACTGAATTAATCACCATTGACCCTTAAATAGACATTTATGGGAGACTGAGGCTTCAAGCCTTTGACTTCTGGCCTTCAGGGTAGCTTGTCACTCACACTTCTCCCTAAAGAGCATGTCCATATTCATTCTGCCTGTGCACAGTTCCCTCCAAAATTTCTCAAGGTCCTGGGGCAAAACCTCAGTCCAGACTATGCCACCCTTCTTGCCAGCACCCTCCTGTACTAGAGTGTGCATCGTCTGAGGGCAAGTATGAGTGTCTGCATTGATATATACTGCATCCTCACATAACACTGGGGCTGGCTCCTGGAAAGCACTCCATACATATTGGTGGAAGGAAGAATGAAAGAAAGGAGGGAGGGTGGGAAAAGGGGAGAAAGGGAGGGGGGGGGGAAGAATACATAAAGGTTAGACCTTAGTGTAGTTCTGAGGACCCTCAGAAGACAGAGCTACTAGTAGGAGAGACTAGCTCCAGTGGTCCTTCCCAGAAGGAACATGAAACCCTCCAGGTGGCCAGGTGGTCCAGCTTCTTTTATACTCTACCAGTGGTCGGCAAACTCATTAGTCAACAGAGCCAAATATCAACAGTACAACGATTGAAATTTCTTTTGAGAGCCAAATTTTTTAAACTTAAACTATATAGGTAGGTACATTGTTATTAACTTAATTAGGGTCCTCCTAAGGCTTAGGAAGAGCCACACTCAAGGGGCCAAAGAGCCGCATGTGGCTCGCGAGTCGCAGTTTGCCGACCATGGCTCTAGGCCATTCTGATCTCAGATTCAAGTTAATATCAAAGTTTTCCACTATGATTGGGAAAGGAACTCTCCCATAACTATCAGCCTAATGAGGCAGGCTCCCAGTCTCCCAGAAACTAGTTCTCCAGATATTCTATTCTGGTCATTGTAGTGGAAAAAGTCCTGGGTAGCAAAAAGAGAGTTAGGTCAGAACTTGACCAGGCTCAGCAGGCTCTTGGGGCTGACTTTTCAGTGTGGAGCTGAAGCTACAATGACACCCCTGTGCCAGAGGCCTGGGGATATAGTTGGAGGGGGCTCAACCATGGACAAGGAGAGTTTCAGGGGCTGGGGGTAGGCAGCCCCAATCTGGAGATAGAGTGCTTGGCGCTCATTAGGCAGGCAGTGGGTCCTTGATGCTGATTCACCTTTGTCTATAATCAGCCACCCTAAGACCAGGCTCCAGCCTAGCACCTTCATGAAATAGATGCTTGAGAACTATTTGTTGAGTAAATAAAATCTCCAGTGGGATACAAAGAAGACAAGGTTTTGCACAAGAAGTCTGGCAGGCCAGCATGGTTGGTCACTACTTTGACAAAGGGCTGGAGCCTCTAGGGTGGATGTCATTACATCAGAAACTTGCCATGACTGGGCCACTTTTGCCAAGGAAGGCTTCATTTCTTTACAAAGATGGAGCCAAAGCAGTATATCTAACATCAGCCATGCTCAGTTCATACCCTAGGGGAGGCTCCTCTTAGACTCTAGGACCTAGAGGTACAGGCAAGATCCCAGACTATGCTGTCTTAACTGAGAAACTCCTCCTGTGCTCCACATTCTCAGGTGCCCAGGGGTTATCTCTATTTCCTGGGGGCAGTCACTGGTACTCAAAATATCCCAAACTGACATGACCGTCTCACCCTAGCCCCAACCTCTATCTTCCCAATGCCTTATCTTGAAAAAAATACATCTCACCCCATGTGCTCAATCCTGAAACAGGAGTCATCATTGATACCCCCACCCAAGTCTCAAATCCCGTTGGCTCTTCTGCTGAAATCTCTTTCCAGTACCTTCTTCCTTGTCCATCCTGACTGCTGCCCTAGTCCTGGCCTCAACCCTTGTTGCAGTGTTCTCACTGTCTCTTAGCCTTAGATCCCCAGCCCCTTCCTCTTCTCTACCTTCCACACCACCAGGGTGAGTTCAGTAAGTCCACACCTGGATCTGTCTGTCACTCCTGCTTCAAATACCAATGGACAGATGCCCTCATCCTAGAAATAAACTTTCTCAAGGCAGGGACTTTTCTGTTTTCTTTAGTCATTAATTCACGGAGCCTACCCCACTGTCAAGCAGTACATATTTGGAAAGTGAATGAATGAATGAATATATTCTCTAAACTTGCTCTGCATTTTCCCAAATACATACCTTGTTTCTTGTCCACTGTCCCCCACTTTATTTGTATCACAGATTTATCATGTCCTGACACTTATTTATTTGCTTATTATCTGTCCCCCACATTATGATAACATTCATAAGCGCAGGGACCAGGTGTGACTTGTTCCCTGCTGAATCCCAAGACTAAGGATAGTGTCAGGTACTTGTTGAATGAATGGAAGTGTCATCTACATGATAAATTCTAAACTCTGCACTTGGGCATTCAATCTCTTCTAGATCTCCCTAGACTCATCTTGGCAGTCTCATCTCCTGTAGGACCACATCATGTTGGAGCCTGATGTGGTGTGGCCAGGGTTGGTCCTGGCAGTTCTGAGGCCACCAGAGTACCTGAGGGCCAATCAGGTACACATTCTGTCAGCTACAATTGGGGCTCGACCTGAAGTACATGTGCCCAATACAAGCACTAAGTGTCTCTCCCTCTGTAGAAGACAGCCACCACCCTGGAAGCCTCCATTTGACAAATGGTGCTAAGGCCTTTACCCATGCTCTTCCAACAGTAGGACCCAGACACTGGTAGGAGTTTCAGAAAACAGGCTACCCCAGCACTGGCTGCCTCTAATAGCCTCTGTCTGACATGGGTGGAGTTGACACTTGCTGGTCTGGGCTCAAGTGGAAATGTGCAGATCTTGGAGGGCAAGCTCAGCTGCATAGCCAGAATGGGGAGAATAGCCCTATCCCAGCCTTGCTGCCTGGGGCTAGAATCTTCAGGTGTCAGAAGCTGCAGATGCATTTGGACAAATGGCAGAGGGGGAAGGCTCCTGAAGCATAAGAGACCCATAGTGGGTGCTTTTCCTCAAGAGTCTTCAGGGTACAGCTCAAAGGGCTAAAAACAAAGACCACAATCCAAGCAGGCTTTCTAGGAGAAGCACACATAACCCTCCACCCATGCCTCCATTACTCTTCATGTGCAGAGAGCTATGGAACTCCAAGTGGCACACTCCCCATGCTCTGAGGCTGGGATGCCTGGAAATGCCCTGGGCAGGCAGGCAATGGAGTCTGGCACAAGTGTTGAGGCCCACAGGCTCTTCCCTCTCTCCCACCAAACCTTGCCTGGCCAGGCAGCCCCTCTGCTCCAAGCCTTCTCCAGTCACCCTCCCTGGCACCCTCCTATGGGAATACAACGGCTCAGATGCCTTGGGATTAGCCTAGGGTAACACCCAGTGCCTTCTTATTCCTAGAGGCCCCAGCATTTCATTTGGCTGCTTTGACAAACAACAAAGGTTCTCCACACACCTACCTTCCCTCAGCAACCTAGGAAGATCAGACACATAAGGACCATGTCAAGCCTGACTCCAAGATCTGCACATTTTCATGAGCTTCAGCCCCCATCCCATGGAAGCCATTGGCTTGTGGTCACAGGGAGGTATCAGCCTTGGTCAGTTGCTGTCTCAGCCCAATGCCAGCCCCTTTCCTCACCAATCAGACAGCTTCAGAGGCAGGATGTCCTTGGCCAGAGTCAGCATCCGTTGGTCTGTCTGTGAAGCCTCCAATCAGAGATGAGCCCCCGGGGACTCATTAGCACCTGAAGCCAGCAGAGACCACCTGGCACTCCTGTCCCTAGGCCAGTAGGTTCTTTGAACTCCCACAAAACTGGCAGCCTCCCAGTCAGAGAGCCGCCCCACCTTGCCCAATGCGGGCATGGGAGGCTGGCTGTAACCCGGAGGTGCTCCTGTCCACAGCTGAGGCAAGCTGAAGGCCCTGGCCCAGGGTGGCACCAGAGAAGCTGTCCTGCCTGCTGGCTAAATGGCTGGCCCTCTCACTGTGGGCCCTGCACACTCCAGGCTGTCAGCAGATGAGGGCTGGCTGCTGGGCTGCCCAGCTGTAGAAGCTGCTTGTCTGCCCAGACCCAGAAGCCAGCCCCTCCCACACTCCCTGAGGAGCCCTCTCTTACACAGAGCATGCATCACTCAGGGCTTTGCGTCTGGGGACTCAAAGCCACCAGCTCACTACCCTCACGCACCTGCCTTCCAGCCTTCATAACAGTCCTGGCCAGCCTACCTAGCCTGAGGGCAAGCCAGTGAGAAACCTGAGAGAGAAGAGGTACCTGGTGTGGGGCAGGGCTGAGGGAAAGTACATTTCTTCCCCTCCAGGGCACCCTGAACTTGGCCTCCAAGAGGGGCTGGCATTGAGGAAAGGAAAGTAAGCAAGATCCCTTGGATGGTGAGTCATTTGCTCCTTTTGAAGAAGCCAGGATCTTAGACTGCTCCCAAGTACAACACAGCCCCCATCTTCTCCCCCACCCACATGCCCACCTCATTCTGCCTGCCTCCCCCAGCTGCTGGGAAGCCAACCTGAGACAGAAAAGCTGGAATATTGAGTTTCAGCTTCTGCTGGGGCCTGCCCAGCAGGATAGCACAACCACAGGCTTATAGTTTTTCGCACCTGCACACACGGCTTGGGGGACTACTCTCTTTCAGAGGACTGTGTGAGGCAGCTTATGTGGGACCCTGTGCACAAAGCCCAGGGCACATACAGGTGCACATATCTGCATGTGGCAGCAAGAGTTTGCAAGGATGCACACCAAGTCAAACACAGGAGTTAGTTCTGGGGTGGCTTGACATTGGGGGGCAAGGGGCTTTGTTAGGTACACCTGTAATGTCTGCATTTTTCAAGAGGGCATTGTCAAGTAGGATTTGTGTAATCCAATATTACTTAAATGCAACATGCTGGCACAGAGTACATTCACCAGAGGAAGTAGTGGTCATAATTGACTGCTTTTTATGCAGAAGGCTTTTCTGCAGAGGGCATGCCCTAAAGGCCAGACTTGCATGACCAAGGCAAAGCCAGCCCTCCCTTCAGGAGGTAATCAGGCCAGAATTGCTCTCTGAGGACCCTGGTTGGAGGCATTCTGGCCATCCATTTGCTTCTCCTGGGTGCCATGGATGTGGAAGGCAATGGAAGCTAGCCCCTACCTTCAAACAGCTCCTGATCCAATCGGGGGACTGGCTATATACTCCTCTAACACCAAGCCTGGGCAACCCATGGAAATTTTCACAGAGGAGTAATAAACAACATGCTGCAGAAAAAAAAAACCCTCCCATACCCACAATTATAAATGAGTCCCCGCCTCCCCCTCTACATGTCATGGGAAAGTTCGAGGCTTGTTGGGAAGGGTTGGAGAACTTGGGCAAGGCCAAGGCAGCTTGGCAGATAAATAGCATAAAGGAGGCAGACAGTCCAGACAGATCATATCCAGAGAGTCAGCCCTCACAATAGGGTCCTTCACAGAACCCTGCAGAGGGGTCTACTGCCTATATTCCAGGCTGTAGTGGAGGCCAGCAGGCAGTAGCTCTGGGTACGGTTTCCCTCTGGAAGACCCTGGAGATGGAGCAGACAGGCAGGACTAGGAACAGTCACACGTCATGCTGGGTAGAGGAATAGCCAGGGCTCAGGCAAGGGCTCCACCTTAGTTCACCCAACCCAGGAGGCGTTTCTCCAAGGGGCCAGCACACTGTTTGTTTGCATTTCAGCTAAATTGCTCCCAAGGGTGAGTCTTTGTTTCACAACATATTTTCAGCCAGACTTTTTCTGCAAACATGTTCATTTCTGTTCACAAAAACACATGCCCATGTCCCAAAGGCAGGCACTGCCCCACCCCGCAATAGCCTTTTATTCCTCTTAGCTTTCCTGCATGGCCCGGCTGAAACAGAAGAATGGGGCAGCTTGAGGAGGAGCACTGGAGGGCAGGCCTCCTGGCACCCTTAGCTCCACTCAACTCCACTCTGCTTGACTTACCTTCCATTTCATCAAAGGCAGTGGGGGTTTGGACTGGTGGCAAGAAGCTATGCATGCTGCCCCTCACTGACCCTGAACAGTGGGCTGCTCCTTTTAATTAGTCCCCAGAACTTGGGTATGTCCTGAGGCTGTGGGGAGTGGAGGTGTGACCTGTGAGGAGGAACCCCATCTTCCTCCTAGCTCGCTGGTGACTCCAGGTACTCCAGGACCCATTAGTAGGTGGCAGGGAGGTTCCAGGTTCTACTCAGGCCTCCTGGTTCTTAGAAGTATGGCAATTCCCAGATAGTCAGGAGTGGAGAAATCCCCTTATTTTATGGGGCCAAGGAGAACCAGAGAGGGGTGTGGCAGAGGCAGAATAGGCTTGAAGACTCAAGTATCTCCCTCTCCCTTCACCCCACTTCCCTCACTCTTCCTCCCACTCCTCCCTCTCCTCTCTATTCTCTCTCTCCCTCTACTCCCCTCTCTTTCTCACACCCCCCCCCACACACACACACATGCATGCAGTCATGTTTATTTTACATCTCATGTCTAACACACTCCCTCTTCTTTATAATGGAGAACTCATGATAAGTTTGGGGGTTGGGGATGGTCTGGTTAGTCACTAAAGCCAATGAGAATGTTCTGGGTCCCTGTCCCCCAAGAGACATGCATTTATCCCTTTGTCCCCAGCACAGCAGTCCCCCAGGAAAAGGAATAGCAGTTCTTCCAAAGGCCTGCAACCCAGCACACCTGCCCTGTGATTGGGCCCCAAGCAGTGACACTCTCGTCTGCTCAGGCTTAGTCCCACTGCCCTACCCAACAATCCACCCTGTTTGAGATGAGCTTCACAGGGTTGTGGACATGGATGAATAAAATTCAAAGCCCCTCCCTGTGGCCTCGCTCCAGAGATGAGTTGGGGCCTCATCCCAGCAAGTCTGTAGGAGGGACTCAGGAGAACAGGTTTCAGACCCAGCCCTGTCCTGGTCTTGCTGGACAATCCCGGGGCCATGTTCCCCCTCTCTAAGACTCAGTTTCTTCCTGGGGAAGTGAAAAGTTTTCTGGTCACTTCCGGGAGATTTCCTCTGATTGAGTCTCTGTAACACCTGGCCCGGACAAGCTGCTGCACAAGCACTTCCCCACAAGCACTTGCTGGCCTGAGCCCAACAGGAAGGACCTGCAAGCTGTGCCCCTAAGGAGGCCCCTGCAGGGCTGGGAACAGTGGCAAGGGGGAAGGGGGGGAGAAGCAGAGCCTCACATGAGTCCTGGATTCAAGAAACTCAGCCACTAGGGTTTGCCATCATTGAACTTTTATTGAGCATTTTCTCTGTGCAGAACCCTGTGCACAGCGTGGAAGGAAACAGGAGAACATAGCCAAGCCCCTGCCACATAGGATGGAACAAAAGGGACAAGATGGTCACTGTGGAGTCCTGATGGACAGGCAGGAAGCACCTGCCACTGGTGTTACTGTAAGGATCATATGCTCCCCTCTTGACCCTCCAAAGGGCTGCATCTCAGCCCTTTTGGATCTTCCTGCACCTCCCAGCAGCTAAAGGCCTCCCCCAGCAGGGGGTCCAACCAGAGTTAGAAAATGGCCCTGCTGCTGGGGGCTGCTGGGAAACAGAAGGAGGAAGGGCAAGGGTGGCCCTGGGAAAGAAAGGAATAAAGGGAAGGAGGAGAAAGCTCTGTTGGTAGGATGGCTGGTGAAGCATCACTGGCGAATCCACAGCCACAGGTTGACTATGCAGACTGACAGCAGCATGCTAAAGAGCATAACTTCCCTCTGGGTTCTGGCAATTTCCTGGCCCTCCAGGGTACTCAGACGCTCATTGTTCACACGCTGCTGCAGAGAGACCAACAGCAGGCTGGTAAGCAAAGCTGTTCTAGGGAAGCCCATGGCCCACCAATTGGAAAAAAGTATAAAGTTCGAACAGGAAGGGACTTTGCTGCCTTTTGGAGGGGGGGACTACCTCTGGGTAAGAAGCGGCTGATACCAGGGGCCTGGAGTGGGATGGGCTGCCTAAGTTTGCAGGTCCAGCTGCTTTGCACCCTCCTCTGAATGCATCAGTTGTCTTGATGAAGCCAGTCCTTCCCAGCTGTGCAGGGTGAGCAGGGAAGGGCATTTTAATCCTGAGGAGGGCTGCTGTGGAGGAAGCAGCAGCACTGGAGTGAGGGCTCCAAGATGGAGTAACACTCAGGAGCCAGAGAGGGCCGCTAGGCTGATAACCCTCCACACCCACATCTGTGTCCATGGCTTCTGCAGTCTCTGCCCACCCAAGACCCCTATCTCAGACCTCTTAGCCATTCTCTCTGTATAGATGCCACCATCTTCTTACGTTCCCTCTTTGTCATCTTTTTCTCTTCGTGTTAAAGCTGATTTAAGGCTGACAGCAAGATGAGACTTGGGTGCCATGGGCATTGAGAGTAGGGGAGGAAAGCCTGACCTCAATTCAGCTGCTAGAGGGTGAGATGACTGGAATGGCTATGCAACATCAAGGGGGATGATTTATTGCTGTTGTGGCCCACCTACCCCCAAAGCACCAAGATTCTGCCTCCACCCACCAAGTGAGTCCCCAGCACAGCAGACATTCACCTGTTTTCTTATGGCTTCTATCTCCAGTTCATGTGTCTCTTCCAAGCCAATCTCTGCAATTATATCTGCCTCTGAGTTGCTGGGAAATAAGAAAAGATAGCAACTCAGAGGTGCTGGTTGTCCCAGGCCAGGCCTGGCAGGAAGCACAGGAAAGCCATGAGGGCAAGTGAATAAGATCAGGGGCTTCTCTGGATAGTGACTCTGTCAGCCTCTAGTCCTCCCCTTCCTTGGTAAGCATGTCCTAGGGCCTGAGGGCTGGGGCCCAGCCCAGCCCAGCTGAAGAGCACTCAGAGGACTCAAATAGGCAAGGGGCCAGGAGGCTCATGGGCTGTGGTAAGGAAGCAACACGTCTCCAACAAGCTGCTCCCAAGCCCTTCCTGGTCAGTCTGCTGGTCAGACTCTCTGGCCCACCCCAGTCCCTGCCCAGGAAGCTCCTCCTTTCCTCTTGTAGGGTCTCTGGGATCCATCTTACCGCTCATAATGGAATTTTTTGCCATGGACGCTGCCAGGACACTCCTGGGGATGACCATCCTCATGGCCTTGTTCTCTTACCATTCTGCGTACCGGCAGATGAGAACCCTAAGTAAAGAAATGGTCAGTCAAAGGAACCTTCATAGCCCCAGCTGAGAAATGTGGCTGCCCCACACTTTGCCCAGGTACACCCGCCCCCAGGAGTCACATGGTGTCTGATCCTCCAGAATCAGGGGCTTGAAGTTTCAGACCATTAGGGGAGCCTTGGAGGCTCACAAGGACGCATAGTATCAGGATAAAAGTCTGGTTACTGGGAAACCATAGCCCCTTTCTCTTTCTCTGGGTGAGCCCAGCCATCCCCATGTCTTTCATTTCTATCCATTTCCTAATAACTGGAGTGAATGTCTCTGGCCCAGAGCTCTGGGGCCAGAGGTATCTCGTGCCTTGAAGAGCTAGTGTAAGTTAGAGGAGCAGAATGTGACAGACCCACCTGGGTTCCAACCTCAGCTCTGGGTTTCCCATGCAAGATGAAATATCTTACGATATGTTTGTTTAACACACACTTTACCACAGGCCAAGGACCATGTCATCCTCTAAGCCCATACCAATATCAAGCCATTAAATCCTCATCATGACTCTTCAAAACAGGTATTACTATCATCCCATTTTGAAATTTGGGAAAACAGATACACAGAGAGGTCAAATAACTTTCCCAGATCACATAACTGATAGGTAGCAGAGCAGTATTTTGAACCCAGGACATTTTGTTCCAGAGGTTGTTCTCTTAACCATTACACTGTGATACCTCTCATACTTGACATTGCTCCCCCTTAAGACTCCATTAGTGTGACAGTGAAGACAGTAAAATGGTATAAGCCCATAGGAAAGAAGATAATGTAAGAGCCAACAGAGAATGAAAGAGTTCAACAACATTGTAGAATTCAGAAAGTATCAATAAGGAATGAAGCAAGCCTCAGTGTGGCTCAGAAGCAAATGAGGAGCAACTGAGGGTGGTCCCCACCTGGCAGTGCTCAGAAAGGCCCGGGACTTGGAGGCTGCAGGGACACTGGGGTGGTCTTGAGGACCAAGGTGGAAAACAGGGGCATTAACTGAAGGTATATACATGGAACAATTATCTGCCCCTCCCACCCAACCTGGCTGCAGTCAGAAACTTACTTCCTTAAAACAGGTACTCTTGCTCCCCAGCCTTGTTGCCTTTCCCCAGTAACCTTTGCAAGAGTGTAAACCATTTTTCTAAAACTTGCCTTCATCCACTGGTGAATGTAGCTAACAGAATTGGCTACAGAAATACTGGACTCAAATGATTCCCTAGAACAAACAGGTCTTTCTTCTCTCCCAAAGAGCTGCCTTTCCCAAGTATCCTTTGCAACAATATGGCCACCATTTTTTTCTAGAATATTCCCTTTTGTAGCTTAAAGGATTGGCTACAAAATGGTCAGATTCCATTGACTGGATTTCCTAACAGACAGAAAGCAAAAGGAACCTCACTTGCCTTACCATTGTCCCAGCCCTGATATATATAATTTTGTATTTAAATATATTTGTGTTAAAAAAATAAAACATTCAAAATAAATACCTAAATACATTTGTATTTTAAATATTTATATTTCTATATTTATATATAGACATATTTATATATAAATACAGAAATATAGACATATTTATAGAGAGAGCAATATATACTTATTTATTTCTTTAATACAGGGGAGTATCATTTCACAGACACTGGAGTTTTGCAGAATAAATGTATCTGCTCCAGGCACTCTGGACTCTCAAGGCTTAATTCCCAGCCTGAAAAGATGGCTCTGACCTCTTGCTGAATGCCCCTATCCTCATTTGCCTGCTTCTTCCTCCCCCCTCAAGTCAACATCTTGCCCTGCTCAAACTACCATCATCAGGCTGGAGCCCCTACAGCCAGTACTACCATCCCAACCCAGCCACCACGTGCCAAAGGCCCCATAAAGTACCATTTTCCTGGACCGGGAGTTAGTCACATTCCAAACCTGTTGGCCTCCAGCAGAGCCAGCAGCCTTTGACTCCAACCTCTGTCGCTGCTGAGAAGTACCAAGGGACCGGGATCCATGATCTACTATTTCTGGGAGGAAGAACAAAGGCTGTAAGAACACCCATAGAGGCTTTACCAAGGTTTCATGGGCACAGGACACACCAGAAAGAGGTTGGGTCCCCAGACTTCTTAGGAAACACTCAACAACTATTCACTGCTGTCCACTGGCCAAACCCAGGCCACAGTTTGTTCATTTGTTCAAAAGATTAGCAAGTATTTACTGAGGACTAAGCTCTTGCAGTAAGTTACTGGGGAGAGCTCAATGACCAAGAGACAAGATCACAGCAATCAAGACACTATCTGTATACAATGGGAGTAAGGGAACAAAACAGAAAACAAGCCATCACTATAGTTTCAAATCAAGAGATATATGTTTCCAAAATGATAAAAACAAGACAGAAGAAGGCACTGGAGGGTTAAGAGAGAAAATTAATCAGATGGATCTTGTATTAAGCCCTCTGAGTGTTTTTGCAATAGACTCAGTGGTGGCTTGGACAAAGAAGGGACCATACATGTTGATTCTGCAAAATATTCATATCAACCCATTTCCCCCCAGCTCTCTGTCACTGAAGCCACGATACATGTATATGGACACCAAGGTACAGACAGTTGCACATACCACCCATGCATTCAAAAACACATACATGCATATAGACGAGTGTCTGCTAAGCCACACACATACTCTCTCCATCACACATGCACAGGTACAGACAACCAAGAGAAGGGACATTTCAGGGGATCCTCACCTGCTGTCACCAGGTGTTCTTGACTTTTACCATGGCTTACAGAAACCAGGTCTTCATCCATGGACATTTCCATTTCCTCCTTGATGCTAAGGGGCCCTCCTGCCATAACAACCAGTAAGCACTTGTAAGCGATGACCAAGGATGCACAGGGAGCAAGGCAGAGGAGAAGCACTCGGAAAATGAGCGCTTTGAGGCGTCAGAACTCTGGGAAATATATCCTGACATGGGGGTGGAGCCAGATTCCCATTTATACTCAATCTTTGGACCAGCACCTTCTGTTCCTGCTGTATCTTTTTGGCTGGATTTGTGGCCGTCTCCCCTGCTACTCTGTAAGCAACATAGGAGAAGAGATAAGGCTCAGGACGTTTGCCTGTGAGAACTTCCCTGGCTCTCAGGTCACCTGATTTGATCCTATTGGAGTGCATATGTTCATCTTCCACAATTTTGAGAGAGAGGCAAGGACTGGCACAGGACCCCAGAGTCAGTCAGTGGCCAGAGCAGGGTTAGATCTCAGGCCTGTTGTGGCTTCTGTAAGCCCAACTCTGGTTAGAGGCATCCTCTGAAGGCATCCTCCGCAGAGTACATCCTGCCTCCCCCATTTCAGAGTTCCCAAGTCGGGAGGGAGATGGTCTTTGGATGTCCTGAAGTCAGCATGTGCAAGAACAGTGAGAACCAAAGGAGGGAAGAGCAGGAGAGGAGGACTTGCCTGTCAACACTATAGCCTCCAGGGTTCCCAAGCCCTTCACCCTCTGATCTAAATCCAAATTCTCCCAAATTCCTTGCTGATTAGATCACTGTGAAGATGTGGCCACTTGGCTAGCTTACAGTCCCCAGTTATTCCATCAAACACTAGTCTAGGTATTGCTGTGCAGGTATTTTGTAGCTGTGGTTAATATTTACACAATTATTGGACTTTAAGTAAAGAAGACAACTAACCCTCAATAATATGGGTAGGCCTCACCCAATCAGTTGGAAGGCCTTAAGAGCAAACACTGAGGTTACCTGGAGAAGAAAGTCTGTCTCAGGACTGCAGCATCAACTCCCACTTAAGCCTGTTGGCCAGCCCTGCAAATTTTGGGCTTGTCAGCCCCACAATGGCTTGAGCCAATTTAAGTACATTTCTATATACATGCACATACACGTGTACATATACATTCATTCATCTTACTAGTTCCTTTTCTCTGAGGAGCCCTGGTGGATACGACCAACAAAGGTTCTATAGATCAGCTCTTGGGAACACCCCAGAGCCTAGGGGAAGAAGAAGCTGTTTGTTTGTTTGTTTGTTTGTTTGTTTATTGACAATGTTACAGATGACCCCCATTTGTCCTCCTTTCCCCAATCTACCCAGTCCCTGCCCCACTCCAGGCCTTCATCACACTGCTGTCTGTGTCCATGGGCTATGCATTTATGTTTATAAGTTCTTTGGTTATTCTCATCCTGTCCCCACACCCCTGTCAGCTCTTCTCCAGAGAGATTGGTTCCAGAGCTAGACAGGTGGGGCCAGGGAGGGGGACAGGCAGCCAAGATCATGCCACCCTCTCTAAGCAAGTCCTGGAGCAGAGCTGACATAGGCCCTGCCTGCATTCCTGAGGGCCCCTGAAGAAGCCCTTCCCAGCTCCAGCCGAGCAACTGCCATGAAATATGAGCTTTCTGGAGGGCACGGTAGGGGCAGAGAAGTGTACTCTGTGGGACTCAGGAGCTTGGGAAGCAGGAGCCATGGATTTCTGCCGGAGCAGGCTTACTAGATTGAGGAAATAAAAATACAGGATGTCACCTGAATTTGAATTTCAAATAAACAACAAATATTTTTTTTTTTAGTGTAGAATGCTCCATGTAACATTTGGGACATACTTACACTAAACTTAGTCATGGTTTAGCTGGCATTCACATTTAACTGGGTATCTGTATTTTATCTGGCAACCCTATGCTCTGCCCATCTTCACCATGATCTCAGTATTTGAGCTTGAGCAAGTCTTTCCTTTCTTGGGGCCTCAGTCTCCCCATTAAATGACAAACAATCCTCTCCTGGCTGGTTTGGGAGAGCACTCAAGTCGACAGAGTCAAAATAGTGCAGACAGGCACAGGCAGGACTTTGCATTATTAACCTCAAATCAGATTACGCTCTGACTGCCAATTGCCTTGACCCATTGGGACTTCCTGGGCACTGGGGCACTAGGCCTACAGAGGCACTGCCCCCTAGTGGCAGAAGAACCCACCACCTAAAGCCAAGCAAAATGGGTAAGGAGACTTCCCTTCCAATCTCCCAATGAGACCCAGAAACCCTGGCACTTTACCTTGGGCACCAAGGATGATGGGGCAGTGGGAGACAAAATTTGCATGCTGTTTCTTTCTCACCCCGTCTTTGGCAGGGGAGATATGAGTTGGAGAATAGCATGGACATAAGACACAAACTGCCACAGGCAAGTTGCCCAGAGAGTGAAAGGATATGTGGCTTTGTTAAGGGCAGACAGAAGAAGGGGCTTGAATTTGTCCCTTAACATGTCTCTCTAGCATGCAAAACTTTTCCCTCCACCGTAAGTTTCTTCTGAAATTGTTCCAAATTCTCATTCCAAACACTCAGAAAAGCCCCCACTGGTATGTCAGCCTCGGGGGCCTGAAGGACTAGAGTATCTAGAGTTCAGAGAGATTTGCCAAGTCTTATGGGGACAGGAGGATGGCCCATGGCCAAGTGTCAGTGATGGGCTGCAGAGACCTAGACCCCAGTAGAAGGCTCCCAGAGGATGGGGCCAGGGGACCCAAAACTCTTCCCACCTCAGAGATTAGGCGCTTCTGGAAAAAGGAGGGTGAGATCTAGAGAACATCTGGCTTATGTGTGTGTGTGTGTGTGTGTGTGTGTGTACACACACACAGTGTTTTACACAAATGAGATCATACATTTGAGATACTTGTTGTTCTGCAACTTTTTTAGGTAAATTGTGTCCTTTGGGGGATCTCCCATGTCAGAACAAATGTACCTCACATCTTTTAAGCACAGCAAGCATTTTGCTGCACAGCTGCACCCCTGTTTATTGGCATGCTCATGGGCATTTGGGATATCTAGAGCTTTTCTTTTATAAAAAATGTTGCAGTAAACATTACTGACCATGCCTCTGCACACATGGGTGCATGTTTTTATAACGCAGGTGCTAGAAGAGGTATTGTGGGGTCCTAGAATATGTGTTGATAATTTTGACCAATATTGATTGATATTATCAATGTCCCCTCTAAAAGGCATCATTATGATGGACGAAAAATGATAGCTATTGCATTGTTGCTTTAATTTATATTGCTTTAATTATGACAAAATCTGAGCAACTTTTCATGTTTATTGATCTTCTCTGTTCCTTTCCTGTGAAATGTCTGCTGGAGGGCTTGGGTCTTTATTAAAATAAGAGCACCTTTATTAACAGAAAGGGATGGGGACAAAAGCTTTACCTCCCTTCAAGTTAAACATCCCCGAAGAAAAGATATCATCATTTTCCCTAAAGGTGATTGTGAGCACAGAGCATCCACTGGGGACCAAACAAACACAGTTAATTGCATCCAAGTTTTTGCTGAAATCTAGAGGGTGTCCAGCCCCCACAGAACAAGTGTGCAACACAGGTAGGTGTTCCCTTCCTATCTGCCTATTGGCCCTTGTCTTGTGTCTGTCTCTCTGCCTGTCCCACCACATGCCTCCACCAATGCCTTCCCACCACTGGCCTCTCCCAGCTGTGTAACCAATCATGTACTCTACTTAGATTCTCAAACAGCTTGAGGTCTGATGGCCTGTGTGCTACCTGTTCCTACCTCTCTTGCAAGCAGTAATGGTGGTTGGCAGAGACCCGGGCCCAGGGTCAGTACACCTGGGAGTGACCTCTAGATCTGACACCGGTCATCCTAAGAAAGTTTCTTCCTCTGCTCTGAGCCTCAGATCCCCATCTTCACATGAAAGATCGGGCTAAAATCCTGTTTCAAATTGTGTTTCTTGGTTTCAGGGAGGTGGGAAATCTTACCATTTGCAACAGCATGGATAGACCTAGAGGGTATTATGTTAAGTGAACTAAGTCAGTCAGAGAAAGTCAAATACCATATGATTTCACTTACATGTGGAATCTAAAGAACAAAATTAATGAACAGCAAAAAAGCACAAAAAAATAGAAACAGACTAATAATAGATACAGAGAACAGACTGATGGTTAACAGATGGGATGGGTGTTAGAGGACTGGGTGAAAAAAGTGAAGAGGTTCCGCAGTACAGATTGATAGTTACAGAAAAGTCACAGGGATGTTAGTACAGAATAGGGAATATAGTCAATAGTATTATAGTAACTATGTATAGCACCAGGTGGGTAGTGAAAATATCAGGGAAACACTTTGTAAAGTATAAGATTGTCTGACCAGTATGCTGTACTCCTGAAACTAATACAAAATAATATTGAATGTAAATAAATAAATAAATACATAACAGGAAACAATTGTTACATGCAATGCTATTAGACTGTAGCTCAATAAAACCCTTTGATTTGATTTGATCACACTTTAACTGCAGGTTATTGATAATTAAGAGAAGAAAGGAAGAAAAAAAAGAAAGGAAAATTAAAGGAGAAAGAAAGATAAAATATAATTTCAAATGCCAAAGGGCACAATTGACTGCTGCCTTCTCTGCTTAGAGCCCCATCCCAGGCAGCTACAATTCCAAACCCAAGCAAGCAAGCAAGCCGGATTTGGGCTGCAAACCCAGATTTCCTAGGCATCTGAGAGCTTCCTCTCCACCTGATAACAAAACTTATGACACTGTAAACAATTTTTCTTCCTGCTCCTGGAAGCAGCTGGTACTGAGGTCATCCCTGGAGCCCCAGACCTTCCCCCATCCAGAGGGGAAGGGGAAGTGGAAGGGAAAAGGGAAGGGGGACTAGCAGAGCCTTGCAGCTGTCTTTCTTTTTCTTAAAGAGACAGGAAGGACAGAGGAGCTAACTGCAGGGACTGAACTGGCCCAGGGAAGGAGGGTCACCTCATAAGAAGAGAGGAGTAAGTGGCAGGACCACCTAGGGTAGCCCTTGGGACCCAGCCCCCATAGGGACAAGGCAACCAGCAGGAGGTTACAAGGAGCACCTAGATTTCTAAGTGTGGGCTCCTCTCATCCAGTATGGCTGTTTTGAATCAAAACTGACTAGTGTGCCCTAGCCGGTTTGGCTTAGTGAACAGAGCGTCAGCCTACAGACAGAAGGGTCCCAGGCTCAATTCTGGTCAGGAGCAGGTACCTCAGTTGCAGGCTCCTCCCCGGCCCTGGGCCCTGGTCAGGGCTCGTGCAGGAGACAACCAATCAATGTGTTTCTCTCACATTGATCTTTCTCTCTGTCTTTCCCTCTCTCTTCCACTCTCTAAAATCAATGGAAAAATATCCTCAGGTGATGATTAAAAAAAAAAAAAGACTGACTAGAGTCAGACGCTGGAGGTAATGTCCCTGTCCTCAGGGAACTCAAGCTCTGAGGGCTGATAGAAACATGAGGATGTGCAGAAAGTCCAAGGGTCTGTAGGCACAGTAGCAGGGATTGTTTCTATGGTGGTCCTGCCCTTAATCCTGCCACGCTCTGCCTCCTTAGGAGTATGATGGTTCCCTAGAGTTCTGTCAGCTTAAGGGGAGGGCCTGACCATTTTCCCTAACACCTGCAGCCTCTGACTGCACACCTCCAGGATAACTCACAACCTCTCAAGGGAGCTCAGATTTAGTATAAAAGTCTTCTCCAAGTTGGGTGGAAATGTTGGTCATGCCCCCTGAACTCTGATCTAGTCTGCGGGGAGCAACTCCAGCAGAGATGGGTTAAAGACACTGAGCCACAGCCCTGGCTGACAAACCTACAGGCGGGCCCGTGGCCTCTGGGGTGCTATGGTCCTCTGGGTTCCTTCAGATCAGCCCCTAAAACAGTGACGGCAAACCTATGACACGCGTGTCAGAGGTGACACGCGAACTCATTTTTTTGGTTAATTTTTTTTTTGTTAAATGGCATTTAAATATATAAAATAAATATCAAAAATATAAATCTTTGTTTTACTATGGTTGCAAATATCAAAAAATTTCTATATGTGACACGGCACCAGAGTTAAGTTAGGGTTTTTCAAAATGCTGACACGCCGAGCTCAAAAGGTTCGCCATCACTGCCCTAAAAGGTTCCCTCTTCAGGGATGGGCTGCCTGAACAACTCAGGTGGAGCTGCAATGAGTTTAGGATAATGTTTGCTGGCTGATAGCCCAACGGACAATTCAGGATGGCCCTGCATGTGGAGCTAAGAGCAGCACCAAAGAGCAAAAAGGGGTCAGCTTGCCTCCTGCCTCATAGTGTAGCCAGCTGATGTTCCTGCTGCTCCTTCTTCTTCTCTGCTAGCCCAAGAATCCCTTCCCCCAAAAGCTGTCAGCTAATTTGGAAACCCAGTGGGGTTTAGTCACCTGTCTATTTGGTCAATTTTGTCCCATGTACAGGGAAGCAGATGGGGAAAGACCTCTTTCCTGATCCTCAGGGAGGGGGTTGAACAAGATGACTTTGAAGAGCCCTTAACTTTTCCTGTGGGGTGACTACTCAGGCTGAAATGCATCTGCTTTCTATTGTTTCCATATCCAGAGGCTGAAAAGTGATGTGTATATAAAATTCAGGAGAATCAGAGGCCAAAGGAAAATGGCCAACAATAATGAGGAGGTGGAAAAAGTGGTACAAAGTTTCAGACGCTGACCAGCTTAAAAGCACAAGCAGCAGCCTCCCCTCTGAGCTGCAGAAAGACATGGAGGAGAGGAGAAGCAGGCCTGAGAAGCTGCTTGTTTTTTCAGACAAAAAACTGGTGAAAAGCCTTTGAAACAGACACTCTTCCCAGTATCCCCCATTTTACAAATGGACAAGCTGGGGCTCAGAGGCAACTGGGACCTGACTTGGTTCACTTAGCAATTCAGTGGTAAGGCCTAGATGTAAACCAATGTCTTCAGACTGGCAACCCAGGGTCCTTGCTAAAACAGAGGGCTGTCCCAGGAAGGAACTGGCTCAAGAGAGTTTCAGCAAACATCCTCCAGATCCATGTCTCTCTGACATGCCTTCACACTCACAAGACAGAGCCAGCAGACACAACAGGGAGGGTTGGGTGAATTAGAGTCCAGCTGTAGAGTCCTAGTGCCCCATCTCCCTGCCATGGGATTTGAGCCATAGCTCCTCAGTTAGCTGGGTGACCCGAGGCAATGTACCTCAGTGATCCCACCTAGGAAAGGCAGGTTAGGGTTCATGGAATGTGAAGCACTCACCTCCTAGTAGAGCCAGTGCTTAAAACCCGAGCTACTAGGATTTTCCCACAGTCAACAAGGCCTTCTTACTCACCCTTTACAAAAGATGAGCTGTCCATGCCACTAGCAAGGCTGGTGTCCCCTATGTTCAGGCTCCAGCCCCAGCTCTATCAGTGATTTCTCTGCATTCTTCTGGCACTTCAACTCCTCGCCTCTCCACGATGATTCTCTCTAGCATGGAAACGTTGACACATCTTTCCCAGCACTTTGTTGGCTTCTCTCACCTCTGTCTCTCTCCTGCTCTTAGTGCACTGCCTGACACATGTAGGAGCTCACTGAATAGTTGCTGAATTAAAATGACCTGAATATCCTATCTAATAATAGACAAACATGGTAATTGACCATACCTCTGCTATGCTTCCCATTGGCTAATCAGCAGGATATGCAAATTAACTGCCAACAAAGATGGTGGCTGGCAGCCATGCAGCTGAAGCGAACATGAGGCTTGCTTGCTCCAGTGATGGAGGAAGCCAAGGTTCCCTGCCTGCCGCGGCCCAGCTCTGCGCTCCAGAAGCAACAATGTTTCAATTATAGAAGCTAAAGAAACCCCAGATACCTGCTTTGGCGAGCAGGAGCCGGCTCTTAGCTCCAGTGATGGCAACAGAGTTTCAATTATAAAAGCTAAACAAACCCAGATACCTGCTTTCAGCCAGCTGTAGCCTCAGAGCTGGAGCCAAGCCTCAGAGCAGGAGCTGGCTCTCAGCTCCAGTGACAGGTATAGAAGGTAAATAAATCCCAGAATGAAAAAAAAAATAGAGGCTAGAAGCCTCAGTCGCCCGCCAGCCTGAAAATGGCCCTCAGCCACTCATCCAGGCTGGCCAGGCACCCCAGTAGGGACCCCCACCATGAAGGGGGTGTGACCAGCTGCAAACAGCCATCAGCCCCTCACCCAGGCTGGCCAGGCACCCAAGCGGGACCCCCACCCTGATCCGGGACACCATTCAGGGCAAACCAGCTGGCCCCCACTCTTGCACCAGGCCTCTATCCTATATAGTAAAAGGGTAATATGCAAACTGACTCTAACAGCAGAATGACTGGGAATGACTGGTCACTATGACACACACTGACCACCAGAGGGCAGATGCTCAATGCAGGAGCTGCCTTCTGGTGGTCAGTGCGCTCTCACAGGGGGGAGCTCTGTTCAGCCACAAGCCAGGCTGATGGCTGCCAGTACAGTGGTGGTGGTGGAAGCCTCTCCTGCCTCCTCAGTAGCGCTAAGGATGTCTGACTGCAGCTTAGGTCTGCTCCCCGCTGGAAAATGGACCTCCCCCGAGGACTGCCGGGCTGCCAGAGGGATGTCTGATTGCCATCTTAGGCCAAATTCTCCGGGGAGCAGGCCTAAGCCAGCAAGTGGTCACCCCTTAGGGGTCCCAGACTGCGAGAGGTCACAGGCGGGGCTGAGGGACCCCCTCCCCCGCCCCCGAGTGCATAAATTTTTGTGCACCGGGCCTCTAGTCTATATATATAAAAACCTAAGAGACCATTACGACTGGATGACCAGCCAGTTGCTATGATGTGCACTGACCACCAGAGGGAAGATGCTCAATGCAGAAGCTGCCCCCTAGTGGTTAGTGCGCTCTCACAGCCAACCTCTCACAGCCGGCCAACCTCCCACAGTCCCTCCCCCAGGCTGGCTGCCTTGATCGGCTCTATCAGGACTCGGCAAGATGGTACCAATAGGCCCTGATTGCCTGCTGGGCCAAGGGACCCCACCTGTGCACGAATTTGTGCACTGGGCCTCTAATACATATATATATACTGTCTTCACACATGCTATAGTCCTCTCTCAACACCATGATAGTTGCCCCCATTACACACACTGTCTTCATTCTTTTACCTCCCAAACATTCCTCTCCTCATTTGAGTCTGGCTTCCTCATCCACCTCTCAGCTGAAATTCCCTAGGCTGTGCTCACCAGTGACCTCCTGGCAGCTCAATTCAATGAATCTGCTTCACTCTTCATGTTACTTGGCATCTGGGAAGCATTTCACATAATTGTCCTCTCTCTCCTTCTAGAAACACTTTACTTCATTGGTTTCAAGGACTTCACACTCCCATAGTGTTCTACCACCACCACCCCCTGCACAGATACCAAAATCCACGGATAAATCCCTTATACAAAATGGCATAAGAACACCCAGTAAGCATGGCTCAGTGGTTGAGCATTGACCTATGAACCAGGAGGTCTCAATTTGATTCCCAGTCAGGGCACATGCCCAGGAAACAGGCTCAACCCCTAGTGTGGGGTGTGCAGAAGGCAGCTGATAAACGATTCCCTCTCATCATTGATGTTTCTATCTCTCTCTCCCTCTCCCTTCCTCTCTGAATTCAATAAAAATATTTTCAAATGGCATAGAGCAATGCATATACTCAACCCTCAATATCCACATATTCCCAGTGTCAGAGCAAAAACTCTGAGGTTGGTTAAATATGCAGAACCTAGGGATATGGAGGACTGACTGCTTGCTTATTGAAAAAATTCTGTGTATAAGTGGACCCACACAATCCAGACCCATGTTGTTCAAGGGTCAATTATAAATAGATCTCTCTCTCTCTCTCTCTCTCTCTCTCTCTCTCTCTCTCTCTATATATATATATATATATATATATATATATATATATCCTATCTAATAATAGAGAAACATGGTAATTAACCATAACTTCGCTACCCTTCCCATTGGATAATCAGCAAGATATGCAAATTAACTGCCAACCAAGATGGCGGCCGGCAGCCAGGCAACTGAAGTGAACAGGAGGCTTGCTTTCTCCAGTGATGGAGGAAGCCAAGGTTCCCCGCCTGCCACTGCCGCACTCTGAGCTGCAGTCTAAGAAACAATGTTGCAATTATAGAAGCTAAATAAACACCAGAAACCTGCTTTCAGCCGTCAGAGCTGGAGTGAGCAGGACCACAACAGTGTTACAATTATAGAACCCAAACAAACCCAGATACCTGCTTTCAGCAGCCGAGGTCTCACAGCTGGAGCTGAGCCTCAGAGCTAAAGCTGGCTCTCAGTTCCAGTGACAGCCATAGAAGGTAAATAAATCCCAGAATAAAAAAAAAGAAAAAAAAAGGAGAGATTGGGAGCTTCAGTCACCCGCCAGCCTGAAAACGGCCCTCAGCCCCTCACCCAGACTGGCCAGGCACCCCAGTGGAGACCCCCACCCTGAAGGTGGTGTGACCAGCTGCAAACAGCCATCATCCCCTCATCCAGGCTGGCCAGGCACCCAAGCGGAACCCCCACCTTGAAGGGGGTGTGACCAGCTGCAAACAGCCATCATCCCCTCATCCTAGCTGGCCAGGCACCTAAGTGGGACCCCCTCCCTGATCCAGGACACCATTCAGGGCAAACCAGCCGGCCCCCACCCATGTACCAGGCCTCTATCCTATATAGTAAAAGGGTAATATGCAAACTGACCCTAACAGCAGAAGGACTGGGAATGACTGGTCACTATGACACACACTGACCACCAGGGGGCAGACGCTCAATGCAGGAGCTGCCCCCTGGTGGTCAGGGCGCTCTCACATGGGAGGAGCTCTGTTCAGCCACAAGCCAGGCTGATGGCTGCCAGTACAGTGGTGGTGGTGGGAGCCTCTCCTGCCTCCTCAGCAGTGCTAAGGATGTCTGACTGCAGCTTAGGTCTGCTCCCTGCTGGCAAGTAGGCATCCCTCAAGGGCTGCCGGGCTGCCAGAGGGATGTCTGATTGCCCCGAGTGCACAAATTTTTGTGCACCGGGCCTTTAGTATATATATTAGATTCTGTGTCTCTAAGGAACCCTAATACAACCTCCCAAATATGTAATTCAGTGTTTGAGCTAATATTTTGGCAGTAGTCTACTTCTGTCTTCTGTCTCTTTTGCCACCAACCTAGCCAATCCCATCACTATCTCTTGCTTGGATGACTGCAATAGCCTCCTACCTTATCTCTCTGATCCCATCATGGTCCCTTTAACCCATTGTTAACATAGTAGGTAGATTGTTTTAAATATAAAAGGCCTGGTCATGTCACCTTACTCCTTAAGGTACTCCTCAGTGGCCTGCCATTATCACTGTAATAAAGACTACAGCTCTGAGTGTGGCCTAGGGAGCTCTGCATGGGCTTTCCTCTACTTTTCCAACCTCATCTTGCACAAGTCTTTCTCCTTATGCTACTCTGGCTTCTTCTGTTTCCTTAAAAACATAGTGGCCTTGCTGGGCTCCAGGTCTCTTCATAGGCTGTTCCTCTGCCTGTTTTAATTGTCTTCTATGTTCTTTGCTCACTGATTTCTACTCATCTTTCAATCTTTAAGTTGGGTATGGCTTCCTCAGGGAGGCTTTCTTTGACACTCTCCATTCCAAATACAATGGATCTTCCCCACTGTCCTGTCCTTTCACTCCATGCATTCTCAGGCCAACTGCTACAATGGTGTGGCAGTGGGGAAAGAGTGAGAAAAGAGGTCTCCCTTTCCAAGCCACACTCCCAAAGCACAGTCTTTGCCCCCTACCTGATCCCCTGTGTCTGTTCCAGCAGGGACTTGGAGACACTGGAGTAGAAATGTCTCTCCTCACCATCACCCCTTTAGGTCTCTCATGCCCCTGACTTGCCCTCACCCTCTAAAAGCAATCCAACTGCCTTGTCCCTATAATCTATGGTCTTATGACACAGCTGGCAGATAAGAAAGGGAGGCTCAGTTCCTTGGGTAGTACCCCAAGGGGGACTTTGGAAGCCTGGGGTCCAGACTGGAATAAGAATGGAATTTAAGGTCTCTGACTCTCTTTCCTGGCATTTAGCCTCTACATTCAATCCTTAAAAGAGGCCCTGAATTTTATTGCTATTGTCTCATCACTACCATGGCTTTTCCTATTAAAGAGTGAATTACTTTCATTACTGGGGATTGACCCAACTTGTGCCAGTGATGGCCCATAGCCATATCTCACTCTGAACCAACACCTGAGTGTGTTTGGGGCTAAGACCACACTTCTGCCAAGGGGGAGGTTAGGGTGTCATTGGCCTCTGAATAGTCTCTGACTCTTGCCATCCTCAAAATTCAGAAAGCTGCCGAAACCGGATTGGCTCAGTGGATAGAGCATCGGCCTGCTGACTGAAAGGTCCCAGGTTCGATTCCGGTCAAGGGCATGTACCTGGGTTGCGGGCACATCCCCAGTAGGAGATGTGCAGGAGGCGGCTGATCGATGTTTCTCTCTCATAGATGTTTCTAACTCTCTATCTCTCTCCCTTCCTCTCTGTAAAAAATCAATAAAATATATTTAAAAAAAAATTCAGAAAGCTGGGCCAGGACGAAGTCTGAGTATCATGGCCCACCTACAAAGGACATAGGAAAAACCTTCCTTCCAGCTCCTCCCCCAGCTCAGAAAAGAAGCAGGGCATCCTAGCCAGGGACACCTCTGTTAGTAACCAGGGATCAGGTGTCAGGGAAGTTGCTGATGTGATTTGTGACAGATCTTACAAACTTCATCCCAGGGGTGTGGGGCAGGAGATCATCTTACACACACGGGGACAAACATTAGGACCCAGGACATCTTTGCTTCCTGCTTCCAAACTGGTTTGGGCTGTTTCCTTATCTACAGTCTGACTTTTGGAAAAACCAGTTTAGCCCACAACCATCCATCCCCCATGGAAGTCTGGGGATCCAAAAGAGATGAGGACAGAACACAAGTGAATTACATTTGCTCTTTATTATTATTCATTATCTTGTACAGAAAGAGACAAAAATTAACAGCTAAACTCAATAATTACAATGAGAGAGACAGAGACAGAGAAAGAGATCAGAAGCAAGTTTGTTTGTTGCCCCCAGGCTCCAGTGAAATCCTGACCTATTACTGAATGCACAGATTTCCCAGCTGACATGGGTCAACACATGAATAAGAGCACAGTTTAAAGTGGTACCAAAATTAATCCATTTCACAGTAATCATGTCTATAAGCTCAGTTGCACATAGGAGTTTCCACTATCACAAATTCACAATCACAGAGTGAAATAGCAGGTGTGTTCAGGCCTGGGAAAGTGGCATCCACAAGGGGAGATGGATTTGAAGGCAAAAGCAGCTGTGGGATTTACCCCAATCTTGAATATCTGTGTTAATGCTCGGGCTGGGGGCGGGAGCAGAGCAGGCACTGTTCAATGGGCAGATATCTCAGTACAGTGGAACAACTGTTGAGGCATTGAGCCTGAGGGGGTGTGCTGTTTGGATATCTTTGTCAGAGAAATTCTTGCTAGAGAGAGACTCACCGCCCACAGCCTGTGAAAGGAAACGCTCCCTTTGAATATTTGGGGGCGGCGAATGATAGGAACGGCCAGTCTAATAGCAAAGCATCTGCTTTACAGAATATTTAGCAAGATACACGGTTATATTACTTTAAATTGCAGTGTAGTTCACAAACTATATGATTCCAAGGTGAATAAAGGAGTAGAATGAAAAGCTGCAATACCCAACATCCCCACAATGGAGAGAGAACAAGCGATCATCCAGTACAGAAAGAGCCTTACATATGAGAATTGCTGAACCCCCAAAGCTGAAGGCACGGTGCAGGGATCGTTGATATCCTGAGCCTTTTATTTGAAAAAGGTACTCATTATATACTAGATCCCTCTTACGCATATGACCCTGGAAATTGACTAAGGGGAAGAGTACTTCAAACATTTCTACAGAGCAAGAATTGCAGATATCATGAATTATCTTCAGTCGTGATTTTCTCTAAGTTCTAAATTAGTGGGCTTCAAGTTAATGGGCTTTTTACCATAGTTGCAGGCGGTCTGATTACAGTACTTTTAAATTAGCTAATTATACTAAATAGTATGAGGAGAGTTCAGTGGGGAGGATGTGCTTGTTTCTGAATCAGCGTAATCCTGAAATGGAACTTCATTACTTGTCAAGCTGAAAAGCACCCTACACCAGCAGCTCTGCTGCCCAGCTCTCCATCTTGGCTTTGACCACGAGGGCACACACATGAGACATAGCACAAGTACATACTCCTAGAAAGACAGAGCGCAGGTGAGTGAGTCTCTCTTGATGATCTCTCTCAGATAAAAGAACAATCTAGAGGCAGTGTTGTTTTTTTCTTCTTCTCATGGGATGCCATTTGGTTGTCAAAAGATCAAACCTCAGTCAGCCAGAGAGGAACCATCTGGCTCCAACTCCTAACAGACACTTTCCTGTCCTGAATTCCTCATATTCTGGCTACAAAAAAGACAACGTCCAACAAATGAGCCAGATTCCTGTCTTCCAGAGCACCCTAAGGAATTCACACAAATGGCAGTGGGATTGGCAAGTAGAAGAGGAGGTCCCTGGCTTTCAGTTGCATTTCCATCAGCCAGGGTACAATGCTAATGCTGTGCATGTCAGCTGGGCACCTGTGAGCTCCACTCTTTCTCTTGTGCTTTTGGTTTGAAAACCCTGGGTGATGGGGAGCAGCAGGGAAGGGACAAGATTGTGACTCTTGTTTTAAAAATTCTTAGAAAGTTTTTGGTTAAAACGAGTGACAGTCATTTTTCAAGGAATTTTTAAAGCCTTTTCTTTGTTAATGAAAAATATCTGAATAACTAGCCCCGCCCTTCCCAAAGTCAAAAGTCACACATCCTTCCACCAAAAAAATTAAAAATTAAAAGTCTTGGGAGCATTCATATTTCCTTCAGTTGCTGATGCCCACAAAACAGGAAAGGCCAGGGGCACCAAATAAAAAAGGCATGAGAGTTGGGAATCCCAGCAGGCGAAGGCACCCAGGATGGAGCTGCTTCGTCTTCTTCCAATGTTTTTTTGTGAGTGGGGGTAAAAGGTGACAACTTTGGGGGGCTCCGACAGCAAATCTCAGCTTTCCTCTTCAGGGCCCTGTCATCAGGCTACCCAGTCCCCGGGAGGGGACATTCCTCCCTTTCAGACGGGAACCCTCCTTCCTGGTATAAATATAGCCACACACCGGCTATTGTTTCAGATAAGCATGTGAGAAAAGGCAATGTGCTCAAGAGTACACACACACACACACACACACACGCAAGTCTAAAAACAACAAAGATGTGGCTACTGCAGCGTTAGCATTGTATCAAATCTATGTCCATACAAAGACAGAGTTTGAAAGATATGTACAAAGCATTCATAAAAGCCAAATGTGCACCGCGAGGAATGATGACCATTGTGGACTGTACAGTCTTTTTCTACAATATACTGCAAAAAACATCCCAGAGACCATGGTGGCAAGCCCACCCAGAAGAATGCTGTTAAGCACCTGATCCAGAGAGCACAGGGCCTTAAGGAAATGCCTCTGAGTGAGCTCTCCCTGTAAATCTGTGCTCAGCGCCTGAAGGACATGTGCCACCCTCCATTGGGCCAAGTTCCTGCTTCCATATCTATTCTGTCTCCACCCAGCTGCAAATATCTGGCAGCTCAGTAAGGAAGGGCTCAATAGATGCCAAAGGCAGCAGGCATTCCTTGGCTCTGGTCGATGGGGCCTATGCCTGGCCCTCTGCTCAGTGGAGAGGAGACACATGGGGGTAAGTGTCTTCTCCCATGTCACACACAGGCACCAGCCCAAGAAAATGCTGAGAGGGCAGGGACTGGCCCCAGAGTTTCAGGCTGCCTCAGATTTTCTAACAGGGCCAAATGGGATTGGCCCCAGCCTCCATCATGGAAAAAGCATGGGCTTTCTGGGCCAAAAATGCCTTTGTGAAGAAGGATAGGAGTGTAGTGCTAGAGATCCAGAGGGAGGAAACAAGGAAGGAAAGAAAGTTGGAATGCCACCTGGTCAGCACCTCTGGCACCAGGGAGCTCTCAGGGGTGGGGGGTGGGGTGGGGAGAGGGAACAGAAAGGGTCGACTGGCAGGAGACTGATTCCCCAGGTTGAGACTCAATATCAGAATCACATGAAGGCCTCCACTAAGATGGTCCCCTATAACCTACACATTTCCAGAAGAATCTTCCTAAGGGCAAACCATACTACACAGGCATTAGCTCAGTCAACCTCCACATAGTCCTGTGAGGTAGGGGGAAGGATGAAAAACCCCAACCACAAGGTCAAGTTGTCCAAATTGGTGGCCTCGCTGGGATAAGATCACAAGCCTCCTGACTTGAAGCAAGTCTCAGGGCAAGTGTCCAAGACTGAAGGGGCCTCCAGATGTTATCTGTGGCCATAGGCAGGGCTGCATTCAAACAAAAAGGCCCGATGCCTGCCTTGGAGAGCTGTTTAAACAGAAAGGAGCTTGTCTTCTCAGTGGGTTTTAAACTGCTGTGGTTGCCAAGATACCCTGGCTATGCACTCTTTTGGGCTCCACAAAAATTTGCTACATTTAAAAAAGCACCACAGAGGAAAAATGGTTTGGCGCCAAGGCCAAGAGGATAGAGAGATGAAGGGTTGGGGGACAAGGTGTCAAAGGTCTTTTGTGTGGTCATTGATAGTTAAAGATAAGTCACCTCTGCCCCCATTGCTGTCCAAAACCTCACTGAAATGGAAAGGTGGACAGCTCTTGGGCCACAGAAAGGGGTTAATAAAAACAAGCCAGCACCTGGCAATGACAGGGCAAATCCTGGATGGGCCTTCTACCCCAGGTCATGGGCTTCCCCATCTCCCTCGCAAAGAAATTTCTAAAATGGGACATTTTAGGATCTTCTTCCCAGGTGGGCACCATCATTAAGAAAAAATAAGCCATCTAAAGTTCAAATTCAACTCAGTTCACCTACTCATGAAAAGGGAAGTATCCCAAAAGTTCAAAACCAGAGAGCACAGTGCTGAGGAGGCCAAGTTCATGGGTGTAGATGTGCTATGGGACAATCAACCTTATGAGGAGAAAACTTCAGCTGTCTGCCCCAGCCTGTGCCCCAACCATTCAAAGGCCAGGACTCTGCAGGCAGAGGCAGCCAGATAGGTTTTCCCAGGGCCATGATTGGACTCATGCCAATAGGTAGCAGTTTTAGCACAGCCAGTGCATATGTCTGGAGAGCCAAGACCTGGGAGAGACCAAGCACACCAGAACCAGAGCTACCACTCCAGGAGGGCAAAGTTCACGCAGGCCCCTTTGCTCAATCTGGAGGAGGCAGCTCTGCCAGCCAGGTCCCCACCCCTCACCCTTCACACACCCTGTCCTCCTTCCAGGTTACTCTAAACATTCATTTTAACCTGGTCAGGAGGATGGGGGGTGGGCATTGGGGGAGAGAAGCATCACAGATCTGTGAGATTGATTTCCCTTGGCCTCCTATGAATGGCCTAGGTTATAGTGTTTTGTTTTATTGTGTTCGTCATTTATTTGTTACAACTCTTTTTGTTTGTTTTTTGTTCAGTCCTGTTCTTGTCCTCAAAATGTGAGCCAGGACAGTAAGCACAGGACTGCTGGGGGGAAATGGAGTTGAAGGGCTGGCTCCCTCTCTGTCATTTCTGTGGCCTAGGCTTCCAGACACAGACAGGTCTTCAGCCAGCTGTGCGGCCCCAGGGCCCAAGCTTATGGACATTCTGGCCACAGTCAATTCTATGGGGTGATTCCTTTGGCATAAGAGAAGCCAGTCCCTGACAGAAGGTCAGGATGGAGAGATAAAGGGGGCTTCTGGAAGAGCTGGGCTCTCTGGCCTGTAGCTCTTTCCAGCGGCATGTGTGCTCCCTACACCCCTCCACCTGACAACTGACTTCCTACAAATCCACGGTTAGGAAATTATTTGGCAACAAGGAGGCTAAGGCTGTTTTGTGGTGGCACAGTCTTTAAAAAGTTAAAAAGAAAATAGGAGACCCCTGAAAGAGGTTTTCATACCTCTTTCACAAGTCCCATTACTTGTCTGAGCCAGGGTTGGCAGCCACTATCTCCTCATACTTTGGGGGTGGGTCACTGTAAGTGACACTTGCCTCCTCACTGCTGCTCTCCTGGGGTGCAGTCACCTCCTCATAGGATGGGGGAGGAGTGGCACTGGACAGTCTAGAGAGAGAGAGCTCAGGAAGGTAAAGGGTGCTCTCAAGGCGGACTGTGGTTCTGCTCCCCCGACTGGGCCCCAGCACCACCTGTGGGTTGCTCCCTGCCTCCCGGTGCCCAGACGACTCCCCCTGACTATGCACAGTGCCCCGGTACACCATGACCCGGGGCAGGCTGTGCCCGCCGCGACTTGCTAGGTACCGGTTCTGAGCATATGAAGGGTGATGACGGGTGGCTTTCTGCAGCTGGCACCTCCAGATGATAAACAAGGCGATGACAATCAGCAACGCCACCCCCAGAAGAGGCACCACCACATACATGGCATCTGAGCTCTGTGCAGGGTCTCGGACAGAGTAGACTGCATTAGGGTATCCCTTCCAGAACTCCATCTGCAAAAGAAGAAGGGCCACTTACACTTATGCACAAGTGCGCATACCTCAGATGGACCTCAGAGACCTTCTGCAAAACTGCTCCCTACCCTATCCCATCTGACTGGCCTCTAAGAGCTATCAGAGAGGCTATAGAATGCACCAAGGATGAAGAGCAACACTCCCATAGAGGAGGCCCCCAGAGTCAGGCCAATGGGACTCTAAGGACATGTTTTCTGTTCTTCTATGGCCCCAGTGGCCCTGCCTTGGATTAGGCTGGCTTTCCTTCATTGATTCTATTCCATCTGAGGCACCTGGGCCTGCTCTTCTTATTCCTGAGGCTACCTCTCCTCCCAGAACCCAGCCATAGGGTGGTACATGCCGTTTTCTCTTTGTCCTCAAACACCTCCTTGACCTCCTCGTAGCTGCAGATCTCCTCCATACACTCCCGCTCGATGGTACCCTGGCGCAGCTCCTCCAGGAACTCATTGGCACGAGGAAATCGTTTCAGGACCGAATGGGCATTCTTGGCCTCCAGAAACACTGAGGAGAAAGCTGCACTGAGGCCTGGAATGGGGAGGTGCCCAGGGGCTCCTTCAAACCAGACTCAGCCCATGCACAGAAGCACAATGATGGAGGGAAGCAAAACAAAGCCAGCTGGCTAGCCACCGTCGCAGACATGGTTAGCCCTTTGTAGCAGGGATGGAATGGCTGACTTTCTGTGATGCCATGATGTATCTGTCTAAAACCGTGGTCGGCAAACTGCGGCTCGCGAGCCACATGCGGCTCTTTGGCCCCTTGAGTGTGGCTCTTCTTAAGCCTTAGGAGTACCCTAATTAAGTTAATAACAATGTACCTACCTATATAGTTTAAGTTTAAAAAATTTGGCTCTAAAGGAAATTTCAATCGTTGCACTGTTGATATTTGACTCTGTTAACGAATGAGTTTGCTGACCACTGGTCTAGAATACCATGGACTCAATAAGACTCATGTCTCTGGTGCTACGGAGGAAAATGGAGAGTGCATGTTGTGTAGAGTGTGGATGGACATGAAGGATTTTGAGTAGTCAGTGAAAAAACACCCAGTATCTCCTGCCTCACCTCAAAACAAGAAAATCAGAACCCTTATCATGAGGTCACCAGCATCTTCTTTGAGGCTGATGCTGGTGACCAATACTAAACAATCTCATAAGACTCTATCAGGGTATCTTCCCTGCACCTGAATGACCATCTGTGCTGTCAGATCACCTAGCATTAATAGCCTTGCCCAAATCAGTCTTGTACAAACCCAGACAGGAGTAGGTCAGAGGATTGAATGTACATGAGACTGAGAATAGGGTAGCAGGGTCCATAGGGAAAATCTAAATCTTTGTCCACTGGGCACAGTTGCCTCCTGGAAAAATGTCATTGAGTGGTAGCCATATCCACTTATTCCAGTTGAGCTGACCGGTATAATACGAGCTATGTACCTCCATAAGCCTGGCCTAGGACTTTAGAGAATAAAAGAAGAGGTGACATCTACTCCTGATATGACCTTAGAGGTGAGACTTCTTAGTTCTCATGTCAAACAGTCCCACTCATGCCCAGGTAGGTAGGGCTTTGCCAGCAGGCAGGCACCCTTCCCCAGGCCTTATGACCTGTCATTTTAGTTTCTGCCAAGTGAGCATGTATTGCAGAAAAAGCTAGTCAGACAGGGGCCACAGGGACAATCTGGGGAGAGCTGGCAAGGACTTGAAAGATGGATATGCACTTTTCCCATGAGCCCTTAGGCATGGCCCTTCCCCACTTGGCCTAGGCTCAGAAAAACTCACGTGCCATAGTGCTCCCTCAGAACCAGCGTCTCACTTGCCTGGAAAATGAGAAAAGCAGAGTCACAGTTGAAATGACATCCCAAAACCTACAGGGCACCCTTTTGGTGCTAGAATGTGAACCATAGCCCCACTGGCTTGGCCAAAGTTAAAGCAGCACCTTATGAGGCACAGCACCCTCTGCTGCTTCCCATTCTACCCCGAGCTCTCCTCCAGAGCTTCCTGAGGCCCTGCACAGACCAAAGAAAACCCTCTAGCTCTTTCCCCAAGAATATTCTGAGATTCTAGAAGACCTAGAACTTATTTTTTTTCTTTTAAAACAAAAAACTCCTACAGGCTGAGGTTCCTCCTTTCTCACTTTCCTCAAGGAATCTGTGCACTTTTGAATTGAAAAGAACCTCAGAGATACCAGGAGTTAGGCAAGGTCAAGCAAATCAATAGTGACAGAGAGAGGTCATATTTTGGAAACTAATTTTGCACACAACGGAAAGTCCCAGATACCTCTAATGACAAGCAAGTTTCTTGAAAAGAGGCAGCACATGTTTAAGGAGCAGGCACTGGCAAAGCTTAACATGGCAGCAACAACCATCTCAAAAGTCATGGCCCAAACCAAGGTGACCTGCTACATTCATATTCACCAGACATGATGGCAAAGATCTCCTGAAACCAGTCATCTCTCCTCTTTGCATTAAAGAGCACTGCAGCAGTGTACCAAGACATTGACTGATGAGATCAAAACTGAGATGCTAACTCAATACAAGTGTTGCCTCTAATGTGAGCTATTGTCTGAAAGCTGTGCTCCTGCTCAGGAATTATCCAGCCAGTATGTAAACCCTAGCCACAGCACACTGCTCCCCCAACATACACTCCCACTCATGCTCATATTCCAAAGCACTGGCCCAACTGTCCACATCTGGGAGCAATCACCCCACTGCTCCCCTCCCCAAGCAGAAGCTCTGGTTTCATGACTATTTGGATGCAGGACATGTGAACGGTGTAACCCATTGTGCTACCCTTTTTTCCTAGGCTGCCAGGAAGTTCAACATTAACATTGACCATCACGTACAAGTGCCCTGGATGCCCAGCTGTTCAGCACATATGCCTCTCCCCTATGACATGGTATACACTTTTTAATTTATGTTTACAGAGTCTTAAGTATATTTAAAATATATCTTCTAATCTTTTTGGCAAACAGGTAGGATATAAATCATAAATAAAATTAAAACCAAAGAAAAAAACAGCACATCTTACATCCATCTATGGAAACACCATGTCAAGGGGGACTTTCTCTTTTGAACCCCACAACAATCCCATCCAAAACTATCATCATGTGATCTCTCAACGATGGGCCTACTATTTGAGAAAAGTTGACCCACAATATTTATGAGAGTGAAGATGGACTATTAGATCTCAATTCTGCTTCCATTGCAGATCTCTGAGGTTCCCCTACAGCCAATGCTGGTCATGTGGCCAGGGTGTGGGTGTGGCATGCCTAACAGCAAGGTTTTTGATTGAAGAAAAATGGAGCCTTTGTGCCAGGGTTTGAAGAGAATGAGTAAAGGCTTTACTAATAAGTGAAGGTAGAAAACTGTGTTTAATTGCTTATCAAAGAGAATTGCAGCATTGTTGTTTTTTTAATTATTTACGTAGAAAAATTACATAACAGCTTGCAATAGCCACTTCTTGCCCCCAAACACCTGACTTCGATAAATGCACACCCACACATCTCATAGCCCCGAAAGTAGGCTATTCTGATACCTGAAAAAAGTCATTAGTTCATTTTCAAGCTTCATACAAGCCAGGAACTCCCCCAAACAGCTCACAGGGCATAGCCACACTCTATTAACAATTCTATAGCCAATGTCACTGCTGCTGCTGCTATGAGGCCTCCTCCCCCTCCTTCCCCCAAATGTAGCGCCTGCTTCTTCCCCTATAAATACACCATCGATAGGCTGTTACTATGGCAACAGTGAGGAAGCGTGAGGGCTCCATGACAGAGAACGCTGCAGCAGTCACGCATGTATATGTTCCTCCTGCCCCTGGTGGATACTGTAAGGCTGATTGTAGGCCGGAGGAATTTTTAACCCACTCCCCACAGGAACACAGCTGAATCCTGAAGGCCTAGAAAGGAAGGAAGGCCACCACAAAGACCTCCAGACCCCAGGCTGGAGCTTCCGAATCATGGCAGTCAGGGACTTGGCTCCCAAAGTTCCTTGCATGGGGGCTGGCGGCCATCAGACCTGGAGTCCCAAGACATGGCCTCCAAATCACTTCTCTAAATCCAAACCCTTTTTATTTCCCTCAGTTAGAACTGATCCCCACGAAAGCTTCTGTGGTTTCCAAATCTTATGACTCATAAACCCACCCAGTGACATGGGACTCCCAAATTATGCTCTAACTCAAACCCTGGACCCTCCTTGCCCCCTTCCACTCATGCCAGCCCTCAAAGTACCTGTCCTCGCCCTCCATAGCCCGCACCAACGCCCTGCCCACGAACTCCTGGCCCAGCAACATTCATCTCCCAGGTCTGCTCAAGACCCCAACGCCTTGGTCCGGCCGGACATCCAGACCCTCCCCCAATAGTGCCCCGCGCCCAGTTCAGTGGTCTTGGACACTGAACCGTGCCCTCGGGGCTGGGGCCCCCAACCCAAATGGCCTCACCGTTCTCCGGGCCCAGGAGGCGGACGCCCTGTTTGCGCACGCAGCCCGCCACCTCGCTGCTGCGCCTCTTTCAGCAGGGCCCCTGTCCCCGCCCACCTGCTCCCCGTCGGCCAAGCCCCCGGCCCAGCCCAGCCTTCTCCTCCTTCCTCCCTCCCCGCCCCGTTGCCCTCCCGCCGCCCGGGGCGCCCCGGTGGCTGCCCGCCTGGGGCTGAAGTGCGTCTGGAGCTCCAGCCCCTCGGAACCAGGCGCACAGGCCTGCCCATTACCTCGGTACCCCCTGCCCTGCTTTCCTTTGGGGGCTCCGCCGCTGCCCGCCCCCTCACACCCCGCCGCACCAAGTCTGGCCTCGCGCCCCACGCCTGGCGCGCCACCCTGGAGCGCCAAGACCACCGTGCCCCCCGATCGCCAGGCCGCGATTGTCGCGCCGCACCGCGCACCGGGCCGCCGGGCAGAGGAGAGGAGAGGGTTGGGGGCGATGAGAGCGGTCCAAGGGGGGTCGAGAGGACCGGCAGGCGAGCTGGGCCGGAGGGGCGGCGGCGCGCACCCAGCACCGCGCGCCCGCGCCCCACTCCGCCAGCGCCGCCCCTGCCCCCGCCCGTGCCTCCGGGGGGGGCGGGGCCTGGCCCGCGGGCCCCAGGAGCACCAGGGACCCTCGGCCAAACGTGCGGGACCCGTCCCGCTCCGGGGCGCAGACCCTCCGAAACCCTGGCGCCGCAAGGGGCTCAGGCAGCCGCGCCCAAGGCCCGCGCACCAGGTGTCCCCGAGAAGCCCAATTCCCCCAACTGTTCCCTACCCTGGCTCACCTGTCATTCTGGCCAGCCCGCCCCAGAATGCCAGTCAAGGGAAGAGGGGCCTGGGACAGCAGCCTGGGTCCGCCGGGCCAGGGCTCAAATGGGCCCGCAGAAGAAAGGCTGGGTCTAGGCTGCGTTCCACCAATGACTGGGTGACCTTGGCTTCTTCACTTAAACTCTCCCCACCCTGCCCTGGCACAGCAGGCTTCTCTCCTGTCAAATCTGGGAAATGGGGAGAATCCTGTCCAGGGAGTGCTGCGAAATAAAGGAGGAAATGGGCTTGGGAAACTCTTCAGGTGTAGGAGGGGGAGAGGAGGGAGTCTCCTGGGCCTGCAAGGGGAGTGCTGGGTGGGTGGAGGAGTGGGGGTACTCAAAAGGCAGCACTATGGGAGGAGGTTCAGGACAAGACGCTGGTAGCAGGGGGATGACACAGTCGAGGGAGAACAGGCAACGAGGTGGACTGCTAAAAGAGGGCAGGACAGTTCTAAGGGAGCTCAGGATCTCCTTTGCCAAAGCTTCCTAGGAGGGGCAGGTGCGCCCTGCTGAGTTTTCAGGGCTCTTTTTGTTCTCTGAACCACTGGAACCCAGCCAAGAACTGGAGTTGGCGCACCCTCCCAATTTCGTGCTTTGGGGCAGTTTCCAGGCAGAGAAACAGCAACCTGTCCTGCTGCAGAGTGACAAGGAAAAGAGCTGGGGAGGACCTCCACCGCCCAAGGGTGTGTTCCAGTGCAGCTCCCAGAACTAGCAGAAAGCAGCCTTGGTGGGGGTAAGCGCCCCCTTCCGACCCTCCCCCCATTCTCAAAGGTGCTTTCCTCTCCATCTCTGCCTCCAGTTCTAAGCCCTCCCCTGCCTTGCTTGCTCTTTCTATGGCTGCAGGAGCTCCCTCCTTGCCCAGGACAGACCCTTGGCACCCTTCCCCCATTGAAAGCAAAAGGACCACAGCCCCTAGCCCAGTGATGGCGAACCTTTTGAGCTTGGCATGTCAGCATTTTGAAAAACCCTAACTTAACTCTGGTGCCTTGTCACATATAGAAATTTTTTGATATTTGCAACCATAGTAAAAGAGAGATTTATATTTTTGATATTTATTTTATATATTTAAATGTCATTTAACAAAGAAAAATCAACCAAAAAAAATGAGTTCGCGTGTCACCTCTGACACGCGTGTCATAGGTTCGCCATCACTGTGCCTAGCCTGTGGAGTAAGCTACCACAGGGAAAAAAAGCAACATTACCTGAGAATGAGAATAGGGCTTTTTTTCGGGCCCAAAGACTGTGTATGTTTTAGAAGCACCTTCAGTTCAGGGGGAGGGAGCCTGGGTCATAGTTGATAGGGGAAACTGGGGATCTTTAGGAATTTACTTTCTGGGTCTCCTAGTCCACCACCATGTCCCTATCCTGATCTAAACCACGATATTCACAGGAGACTTTACACAGCTTTCAGTGTATGAAGAAGGGGTCTGTGGCTTCTGCCCTCCTCCCAGCCCCCCCATAAGTTTCTGGCTCCAGTATCACCAGTCTAATAGTTCCCACTCAGCTCAGAATGCCTTTCCTCCCACTGTCAGCCTCTGTGCACTGTATTCATTCTTCCCACATAGTTCAGATGACATCTCTACTCTGAGGTCTTCTGGGATTATCCACACCCACCTGTGTTGACTGTTACATTCTCAGCACTCAGTCTGCAGAGACTATAAATGGGGGGTGCATCTGTGGATACCTAGGGTGAGAAGGATTCAGAGCAGCATCTCTGCAGCATGCTGCCTGTGGTACCACTTGCAATACCACTGATCAGCACTGTGATCCTCAGCAAGTGATTTAACCTGTCTGTGTCTCAGTTTCCTCATCTGTCAAATGAGAATAATGAGAATAGTACCTGCCTCAAAAGGTGGTAAGGAGGACAAATGGGACAATCACATCAAGTGTGCCTGGTGCTTAGCATGAGCCTAATACAGGTCAACTTTGGCCACATACAGATGCACTGTGTTCATTTAGTTGCTCATGGGGTGCATACTTGCCTCCTCTAGCTTTGGGTCAGAGACCTTGTCTCTTCATGTGTCCCTATTATCCAACACAAAGCCTCACCTGCAGCAAGGTTACTAGATGCTTGAAAAGCTGAGGTGGAAGAGGATGGGCTGAGGTATGGAGTTGGAGTGGAAGCTCAGCCTTCACCCTAACACCAAGATATTCCCAGTACCACCAGCAATTCTGCTCCCCCCACCACACTTGGCTTCCTCCAGATTCTGGCTTTCTCAGAAGTCTTTCTAACTACCCTCCAGATGGCTTCAGGCACTCCTGGGGATTGTCTGGGGAGGGCTGAAGCCCTACCTCCCCACCTCTCCCCTGCTTTTAGACCTTGATATGAATAGTTCTTCTCTGCACTAGTATGGGAAAGGCTTGGCCACTGACTTATCTGCCTTAGCCAGGAACTGGGCGATTTGGTGCACTTTTTTTCTCCAACCAAATCAAGGTTACTTTAACCTCCCCAAGTCTACTGGCACAGTTTAGATCCTTATTATCTAAAATCTGGAGAGATGTTCTGGTTTTCCTGTGAGCCTTCACTCATTCTCCCCTATCTCCATCACTTTCATCATGCACCCTTCTCTTAGTCGCTGCATTGGCAATCTCAACAAACCCACCTTGGAACACATCAAAATCACATATGTAGTGCATAAGGACCATGGGAGGACCCAGTTTCAAAAAAAGAAGTGTACAATACTGTTGCTAAGAATTTCAAAAGAGGACCAAAGGCAGATCATATTTCAATAAAAATTCCCAATATAGTGTGAGAGGACAGACCTTCTACCCCAACCTTGTTCAAACTTCTAACCTGCATCTACTTCTGATCCAGATCCCATTTGGTGGGAACAGCTTTATGGGTGTTGTAACTATGAAGTTGGACATGGTCCAATACTTAGAAGAGTTCCCTATGCTTGGCTTTTGCCATCTTGCAGTTCTCAATACTTTGTGAATACTGGGCTCTGCAAAGTATGTAGGTGATCTTGCCCATCAGTGATATTCCCAACATCCTTGACCCTATCCCAGGGTCTTAACCACCTTGCCACTCTTCTGACCCTCCCCATCCCTTTCTCTTCAAACCTTGACCAATATCTCCTTTCCTCATACCTCAATGCACCAATTTACTCATCTTCCTCTACACAGCTTTTCCCTAATCCCGTCCCTGTGTCTCATCCTTTGGTTGAGGTAAGTACCCTCTTCCAGCCTCATTCACTCCTGGTGCTTCACTCTACCTAACCCTCATTCACTCCAGAATTGAACCTTTTATGAGCTCTGTTGCTCTCCATCCACTTATATCCTCACTAAGCCTCACTCCATCTCTGATCCTAAACCCTGATCCTTATACCGTAAGAGCCTCAATTCATCTCTGCCAACTGATTAATCAAGTGTTATGGGCTGAATGGTGCTGCCTCCCCTCCCCAATCCATGTGTTGAATTTCTAATCCCCTTACCCTAGAATGTGACCATATTTGGAGATAGAGTCTTTAGAGTGGTAATTAAGGTAAAATTGGGCCATTTGGGAGGGCCTTAGACCAATATAATTCATGTCCTTATAACAAGAGGATATTAAGACACAGACATTCAAAGAGAAGACCATGTGAGGACACAGGGAGAAAACAGCCATCTATAAGCCAAGAAGAAAGGCCTCTGAATAAACTGACCTTGCTGATACCTTGATCTCAGACTTCTAGCCTCAAGCAGAGTATTTACTCAGAGCTATTGTTTGCTAAGTTCTTTTCTAGGACCCAGGATTGCAGAATCCAACAAAACAAACAAACAATTATCTATTATCGTGGAGATAAGGCAAATAAACAAAGATGTCATGAATACAGGATGTTAGGTGATGATCAGTGCTATGAAGAAAAGTAGAGAAGGATCTTGGGGCATGGAGTGTTTAAATATGGTGGCCATGGAAGACATTACTGAGAAGATAGCATTTGAGCCAAGACCTAAATGGGATAAGGGGCCAAATGTTCCAGGTTGAGAGATCCACATGTGCAAAAGCCCTGGAATCAGAGGCATGTCTTAGCAATTCCTTGAGTCAGCCAGGAGGCTGATATGCTGACATGGAGGGAGTGAGAGAGGAGGATGGTGGAAAATGTGGCCAGAGAAGCCACGATGCGGGTGGCTAGAGATCATGCAGTTTCACAGGTCAATGTGAAGACTTTAGCTGTTAGTGTGAGGTGGAGAGACATTGATGGGTCTGAGGTGAGGGGTGATATGATCTAATTTCTATTTTCATATATATGATCAATCTGACTGCTTTATGAGAACATATTGAAGAGAGACAAGGGTGGAAGCAGGGGGATTATTTAGGGACTATTGAAGTAATCCAGGTGGGAGGCAATGGTGGCTTACATGAGGTGATGCAGTGGATGCAATGAGATGTAGGCAGATTCTAGGTTGATTTTGCTGGTAGAATCATTAGTGTTTGATGACAGATTTATAGTGGGCTATGAAAGAAAGACAGGAGTCAAGGACAGCTCTGAGGAAGACAGCGATGAAGTAGGTTGGATGAAGAGTCTGGAGTTTGAAGCAACATCAGAGATGGAGATATGATGGAGATATAATTGGAAAATAAGTAGCATCTAATCAGTATTAAAAGTCATGAGACTAGCCCTGGCCCATTTGCCCAGTGGTTAGAGTGTCAACCCATGGATTGAAGGGTCGCAGGTTCGATTCTCAGTCAAGGGCATGTACCTGGGTTACAGGTTTGATCCCCCGCCCTGGTTGGGGCTCATGCAGGAGGCAACCAATCCATGTGTCTCTCACATCAATGTTTCTCTTTCTGTGTCCCTCCCCCTCCCTTCCACTCTCTCTAAAAATCAATAGAAAAAGGTTAGAGAGCAACCAAAGGTCTTGTATGCATGCATATTAGCATAACCAATGGACACAGACACTGGGACAGTGGGGGCTTGCCCTGGGTGGGAATGGATGAGGGGGCAGTGTCAATCGTGGAAAAAGGAGACATATGTAAAAGTTTAGACAATAACTAAAAAATAAAATAAAAAATATCCTTGGGTGAGGATTAACATCAACAAAAAAAGTCAAGAGACTGGATGGGATCAGCAAGGAATTGAGTACAGAAAAAGAAAACCCAAGAATCAAGCCTGAGCAGTCCATCATTTAGAGATAGATGAGAAGGAGTCAGCAAATTAGACCATGAAAGTGATCAATTCTTCAGATCTTACTGACTGGGCAAGGAAGAGGAGGATAAAGAATTGACCATTGTGTTTACTAATGTGAAGGTCATTGGTAACCTTCAAGAGCAATGTCCAGGGAGATGTGGGGGCATAAAGGTGGATCAGAGTGCTTTCAATCAAGAGTGGTAAAAGAGAAATTGAAAATAGTGAGTAGTGACTGAAAACCATTTAGAGGAGTTTTTCTGTAAAGGATAGCAGAGAAAGGGGAGAGTGGTAGTTTTGGAGCTATAAGGGGACAAGTAAAAAGTATTTTCTAACATGGGAAAAATGAAAGCATGGTAACATGTTTGTGTGCCAATGAGCCATTAAAGAGGGAAAAACTGTTGATGCAGAAGAGATAGGTGCACAGATGCAGGTAGGTGTGAGAGGTGATGGTAGAGCTTGGAGTAGTTCTCTTCTGATAACTTCTGTTTTGTCAGCAAAACAGGACACCAGGATGCCAATTGCCAGTGGGGGTGAGAGAGGGTTGTTGGTGGTTTAAGGAGAGAAGGCTTGAAATAGTCTTCAGGGAGATGAGGAGGCTGGAAATGTAGCATGATTACTGGTCTGCATTAAGGGTCCACTTGAGGTTTAATGGTTATTAATTTAAAGTGAAATTACTCAGCATGTCTGCATGGTTTTCTCCAGCCACATTCAATCCAGAGTAGGTGGAAAGTTGGATTTTATCAGGTTGAATTTTGCTTAAATGAGCCCAAAGAGGTGACAGAGGGACACAGAAGTTTCTTGTGGATTTAGGGCAACAATAATTGATTGTGAATTTAGGCTGGGTAAAGATGGAAATGACAGAGTCGGGGTTTGGTAAAGGATAGTGAAAAAACAGTAGGATTGTTGTTTAAAGGGTCCCAAAGGTGGTCAAAGGATTTTTTGAGTTCATGTAATACTAAAAGGAATGAGCTGGTTTTCAGAAAGCATTATATAATGGAGATCCTGGAGAGATGGTGATGATAGTTCATGGCAAGGTCTTAGGATGTGACCATGAGAGTAAGTGGCTGAAGTTGGGAGCAAGGCAAGAGCATTGGTGGAGAGTAGGTCAAGGGACTGAAACACCAGAAGGCTGAATTCTCTATGTAAATATTGAAATCACCAAGAATGTACATATACCAGATCCCCTGAAGTCTTATCTCCTCCCCAACCCTTCACTCCATTCTTCTGACTTATCATGAACCTGAAGGGCACCTCATTCCTGAGCTTCACATCTTCCCAGACCCTCACCCCTCCCTCAACATCACTCATCCTGGAGGTCATCTCCCCACGGAGTCTACATCCTAGCAAAAGTCACACCCTATGTTCTAATCTGCCATCCCTTTCCTGAGCCTTGCCCCTGAGCATTTAATTGAGCACCTCCTGTGTGCCAGGTATTATGCTTGATTATGGTGACATAAGGGTGAACCAAACAGACCAAGTTTATGCCCTGCTTCCATTCTAGTTGGAGAGAGAGATAATAAACAAGCAAACAGAGAGAATACCTAAGAAGGCAGTTGGTAGAGGTACAATGGTGGAAACCAAGGCAGTGACTCTTACCTCATCCTAATTTTAATCCCAGCCTGAAGCTTCTCAGGCTGTGAGATTCTCACCCCAGGCCAGCCCATGGTGACAATATGGAGCTGCAATCACTGTCCTGGAGTCTTCCCACTCTAACCCCAGCACTGACCTTCACATCCTTCCTGGGCTTGACCCCAGACAAGCACCCAATGACATCCCTGATTCTCATCTATTCCTTAACTGAGCTTCATCATTGAGCTTCATCTGCTCCCTAAGTTTCACATTGTTCAGAGACTTACTTCCTCCAAGAAACTCCCTCAACCCTGATCCTCACATCTAGACAGATGGCCTCCAAGCCCCGTCCGTGAGCTCTATCCCCTCCTTGACCTGGCCCTTTTTCACACCCTACTGTATCTCATGCCTCCTTCCTCACTCCCATACCAACTCCTACACTAGCTCCAGTTCTCTAGCACTGTCAACACTCCTGCCTGCCCCTCACTTCATCTTGCATCTTCTAACAGCCCCATCCTTGACCACACACCATCTCCCTACACTTCCTCCATCCCATTTCACTTTTTTCTTTTTTTAAAATATATTTTCATTGATTTTAACAGAGGAAGAGAGAGGGAGATAGAAACATCAATGATTAGAATCATTGATCAGCTGCCTCCTGCATGCCCCCCACTGGGGATCAAGCCTGAAACCCAGGCATGTGCCCTGACCAGGAAATTGAACTATTGACCTCTTGGTTCATGGGTCGATGCTCAAACACTGAGACACTCTGGCCAGGCCCTCCATCCCCATTTCTTACACCATTCCTGGTTAGGAAGAACACACTCTGGAGTCAGACTGCCCAGGTTCAAAGTGAATCTTTGTACTTGCTAACTGTGTGCCTTGAGCAAAAGACTCTTCCTCTCTAGAGTATGAAAAAATGGGAGTAAGAGATCTCCCACTTTCAAATGTCCTTGTAAGGACTGAATGAGAGACTGCAAGGGAAGAGTTTATCACAGCTCCTTGTTCAGTGGGGTCTCAATGAATACTAGCAACAAAAATTCACTGGGTTGGGCAAATGATCTGACACAGTGGGTGCTTCTAGGCTAATTTCTTTCATTCCAAAGGTGAGACTCAGCCTGGAAATCTGCATACCATCACAAGGGAGTTTCTACCCTCACTCTCCACCCAGACCTGGGGCTTTGGAATGCTCCCAGCAAGCTCTGATGTTCTTTTAACAAACTCTGGCAGGGGAAGTGGGAGAAGTGAGGCTGCAGGACCAGGGATGTCAGCAGCTTCTTCCTCCCCAGCTGGTGTTAGACTGCCTCTCAGCAGGGTGGACCTGAGATTCCCTCTGCATGTGGCCCAGGGTGTTCCTTGGGTAGGCAAGGCTGAGGGTCCAGAGTCTTGGGTGCTTGAGAACAGCTGAAGAAATGACTGAGATTGGAGTCTGACCTTACCTTAAAGAGGAAGGCAAAGTTCCCTCATTGGCCGAAAGGTCCCTGGCACCTTTGCCCTGGAAGTGGATTTTTCTCCCTCTCACTGGGCAATCATTGTTTCTTTGGTCATCTGCCCTGACTAGGGTTAAAGGAACCTCTAGGCCAGTATTTCTCAAAAACTTTGATGCACTGGAATCATCCGAGTTGCTATTTGATCATGGCAATTCTCATGTTTTGGTTTACATTCCAAATAGAAATACAATTCCAATGTGCCAGTGACTTGATGATATGGATGCAAGGCCAAACTTTCAGAAACATTGCTCTATTTATATATATATATGTTAGAGGCACGGTGCACAAAAATTTGTGCACTCGGGGGGGGGGGAGGGGGTCCCTCAGCCCGGCCTGTGCCCTCTTGCAGTCTGGGACCCCTCAGGAGATAACGACCTGCTGGGTTAGGCCTGCTCCCGGGTGGCAGAGGGCAGGCCCAATCCCTAGGTGCAGCCCCTGGTCGGGCTCAGAGCAGGGCCAATTGAGGAGTTGGGGCGCAGCCCCCTGTCATGCACAGAGCAGGGCGGATAGGGAGGTTGCGATGCCACCCTCAGTCATGCCTCAGGGTAGGGCCAATTGGGGGGGGCACCGCCCCGTCACACTCAAGGCAGGGCCAATGGGGAGGTTGTGGCACCACCCAGTGTCACGCACAGAGCAGGGCCCATCAGGGGGTTGGGGAGCTCCCCCCTGTCACTCACAGAGTAGGGCCGATAGGGGAGTTGGGGCACCACCTCCTGTCACACACAGAGCAGGGTGGATCAGGGGGTTGGGGCGCCGCACCCTGTCACACTCAGGGCAGGGCCGATGGGGAGGTTATGGCTCTACCCCTTCACAAACAGAGCAGGGCCCGTGGGGGGGGGGGGTTGGGGTGCCGCACCCTGTCACACACAGAGCTGCAGGGTGATCAGGGGGTTGGGGAGTTCCCGTCTATCAGGCACAGAGCAGGGTTGATCAGGGGGTTGGGGTGCCTTCCCTGTCATGAACAGAGCAGGGCGGATAGGGAGGTTGTGGCCCGCCCCCTGTCATACACAGAGCCGCAGGGCGATCAGGGGGTTTGGGCGCTGCCCCTTGTCACGCTGATCCCAGTGCTGGGAGTCATATTACCCTTTTACTATATAGGATAGAGGCCTGGTGCATGGGAGGGGGCCGGTTGGTTTCCCCGAAGGGTGTCCTGGATCAGGGTGGGGGTCCCCACTGGGGTGCCTGGCCAGCCTGGATGAGGGGATGAAGGCTGTTTGCAGCTGGTCACACATCCTTCAGGGTGGGGGTCCCCACTGGGGTGCCTGGCCAGTCTGGGTGAGGGGCTGACAGCTGTTTTCAGGCTGGTGGGTGACTGAAGCTCCCAACCGCTCCTGTTTTTTTTTCTTTTTTTTCTTTTTTATTCTGGGCCAGCTTTAGCTCTGAGGCTTGGCTCCAGCTCTTAGGCCTCTGCTGCTGAAAGCAGGTATCTGGTTTGTTTGGGTTCTATAATCGAAACACTGTTTCAACTCCAGCTCTGAGATCCCGGCTGGCTGAAAGCAGGTTTCTGGGGTTTTGTTTAGCTTCTATATTTGTAACAATGTTTCAAACTGCAAGCTCAGAGGCCAGCAGCGGCAGGCGGGGAACGTTGGAGTTCTCTGTCACTGAAGCAAGCAAGCCTCATGTTCACTTCAAGCTGCCTGGCTGCCGGCCGCCATCTTGGCTGGCAGTTAATTTGCATATCGCCCTGATTAGCCAATGGAAAGGGTAGCGGACATATGGCTAATTACCATGTTTCTCTTTTATTAGATAGGATATATATATATATATATATATATATATATATATATAATCATCCCCTCCCCCCAGCAGGCTCCACGCTCCACACTGGGGAATGGAACCCACTACCCAGACATATGTCCTGACTGGAAATCAAACTGCGGCCTCCCTGGCTCATAGGTAGACAACCACTGAGCCACTAATATTGCCTTTTTATTTCATGTGAAAGTGCCATGAGGCAGCTTCTCATCCAGTTCCCTTATTCCACTGAGGGACTCTCCACCATGCCTTCTCCTCACTTTACGTACAACTGCTATACAACTGCTTTGCTGTGCTATGAAATTGGCTTCTCAGCAACAGACTACCCCACCACTTGTTTTGCCTGTCACCTAACCCTTGTGGGAACTAGGACACAAGGAGGTGACAGGAGCTCCGTGTGGAAGACTGGTAAAAGAGAAAGTCAGAAATCCCACTTCTCCTCTGTATTACTTCCCAGCCTGTTTTCTTTCCTTCACAGCATCTACCACTCTGCCATTTTTCTGGTTCTTCCAGGTTTCCTTGCCGCCCCCACCATATTGTCAGCTCCTCTCTGTACCCTCAGCTCCTTCGTGCCTTTCTCATCTCTTTCCACCACATAGCCTAGGAATTTTACATATCTTTTCAGTTCTGATTATAAAAATTATCTGCTCCCATTGTGGCAATTCTAGAAATAACCACTTACAATCCCGCCAGACAGAGAAAGCCATTACTAAAATTTGTATATATTACCTTTTGATTTTTCACTACACAAATCCAATTTTACATCATTTAGTTCATACAATGTAAAGATTTTTTATTTCCTTTGTTTTTATCTGATTATAAAACATCATAACATTGACTTTATAAAAATATTAAGGCAAAAGAGACATATAGAAAATAGAAAGTTAAAATTCACCATAATCCCACCACATGGTGAAAATCAGTTTGGTATTTGGGATATGCACATTTTCCTCACAAACACAAAGGAATTATGAACTGCTTTTTTTCCTTGAACAAGAACTGGTGATCTCACGGGCGTCTCTCCTTATCAATGCAATATAGAGTGTTCCTATTCCTGTTCCCATTTCTTTCTTTTCCCTTGTAAACAATGCTGTTATGACCTTGCTTGTACACATATCTTTGGTACTTGACTATTTTCTACTTTTGCTTTCATGCTTGCAAAGGCCTTCTCCACCCCCAATATTAAAAAATATATATTGTTTGCACCATACATTTTTATGTTTTCATTAGTTAACATGTACATTGTTAATCTGTCTAGAATTGAATCCAATTTAAGACTTGAGCTAGGGATTAGCTATATTTTCTCATTGTTTAATCTATTTGTGGAGTCCCACATTTCTCCCAGTGTGAGAGAGAAGGGGTGGCTTAGGGGCTTGAACCCCTATAATATTCTCTTAACCACCCCCTGACATTTCATTGATATGGACAATTAATATTTCCTCAGACTTCAAGAGTCCCCTGACCTCTCTACTGACCAGAGAGCCATGCTAAAGATCTGTTTCTAAAATAACTGTGGAGCTGCAGCTATGCCACATTGATGGAAGCACCAGTCCTACCATGTCTTTCTTATATATCATTGGCTATATTTCTAGTTTAATCCCCTGGTCTAGTCCATCTCTTCCTATGTCAGTTACAAACCATTAGGACCAATGCAACTTTAATATACCTGTTAATATATGGTAGATCAAACACCCTCTCACCCCTTGCCCCCAAATATTTCTTCTTTCCCTCCAAAATGTCATTATTGCTCATTTACTCCTCTATCTAAACTCTAGATTAGTTTAATAAAGCCACAAAAGAAAATGAATATCATTGTTATCTTGGTGGTAATTGCATTAAATTTATATATTAAATTTTAGGAAAAGTGGTATATTTACAATATAAATACTTTCAATGAAGCTCTTGGAATTCCTATTTATTATCCTAAATCTTGTGTGATGTTCCTCAGTAAGTAAGGTTTTCTAGTTTTCTTCTCATAGGCGCTGCATATTTTAATGTTTTATGAATATTGCATATTAATATATTAACATATTTATAATATAATATCATTTTATTTTATTTCAGTACTAGAGGCCTGGTGCACAACATTTGTGCACTGGTGGCGGGGTCACTCAGCCCGGCCTGTGCCCTCTCACAGTCTGGGACCCCTCAGGGCATGTCCGCCTGTCGGCTTAGGCCCGCTTCCCACGGGCCTAAGCTGGCAGCCATACATGCCCCGAGGGGTCCTTAGCACTGCCATGTAGGCAAGAGAGGCGGTGAGGCTTCAGCCATAGCCACTGTGCTCGCCAGCTGTGAACCCGGCTTCTGGCTGAGCGGTGCTCCCCCTGTGGGAGCACACCATATAATATAGGATATATTAATATTATATATTAATATAATATTAATAATATATTCATGTTAATATATAATATATACTATTATATGTAATATATGTTATATATCCTATATAATAAAACCCTAATATGCAAATCGACCAGTCTCAATGATGCACACTCACCACCAGGGGGCAGATGCTCAATGCAGCAGCTGCTCACTGGTGGTCAGTGTGCTCCTACAGGGGGAGTGCCACTCAGCTAGAAGTCCTGAGCTGGGCTCAAGGCTGGTGAGCACAGAGACGGTGGCAGGAGCCTCTCCCACCTCTGCAGCAGTGCTAAGGATGTCTGACTGACAGCTTGGAGCAGGCCTAAGCCATGAGTAGGACATCCCCCAAGGGCTCCTGGACTGTGAGAGGGTGCAGGCCTGGCTGAGGGACACCCCAGAATGCACGAATTTCTTGCACCAGGCCTCTAGTATATTATATATTTGTTGTAATTGTAAATGGGATCTTTTTTTTCTGGCTGGTTATTATTGGTTTATGAGAAAGGTGATGATTTTTGTAAAATTATCCTATATCCATCTGCCTTGCTAAAAATGTTTCTTAGCTAATTATCTGTAGTTTTCTAAGTAGGCGATCATAGAATTTGCAGATAATGAAAAATATCTCTCTTCCTTTGCAATATGCTTGCCATTTGTTTTTTCTTCTAATGCTACTACAATGCTCCTTGGCTTTTGTGGCAATGCCTCTACTCTAATGATTCATGGTGCACAGTGATATTTCATTTACCATTGGTTGAGATATATTTAACATAGCATGTTGAGGAAGAACCCTTTTATTCCTACTTCACTATTATTTGTTATTTTAATCAGGAATACAAGTTGAATTTTATTAAGTACTAGTAACTTTCCTTTGTTTGCAATATTTTTAATGGATATAAACAATTCCATTTTATGAAGATTTCAAAAATGTGCATAATGATTTCCCAGGTAATTGAGGGCTTAGGTTGTTTCTATTTTTTATTACTGTAAATGATGCTGCAAATGAATGTCCTTTAAAAATAAATATTGCTATTCTCCTCCTCCTCCTCCTCCTCCTCCTCCTCCTCCTCCTCCTCCTCCTCTTCCTCCTCTTCCTCTTCCTCCTTCTTCTTATTCTTCTTCTTAACATGGACAGGAAGATAAGTGAGTGAGGAAAATTGTCAAGCATCTTTTATGTCACCTGTGACTGACACTATACTTTCTGTCCAAAGACAAAACAGGCTTGACGCTTAACGTGTTAAATTAGTTGGGGGACACCTCCAGCAGCTAAGTCTTGGTGAACTTTAGAGTGAGTAGGACCCAGCTAACTAAGACAAAGTAGTCTAATTATGCCTTTTTATACTTCTATTCATTTTTTCATCTTAATTAAGCTCAATAAATAACCACTGAATACTTCTTGAAAATCAGGAATGATGTGGATTAGAGACAGAGTCTACCCAGCCTCTGCCTTTAGGGTCTCTTAGTCACCGCATCCTCATGTGAGTGAGAATACGCATCTACTTCTTAAAAATAGACTTAAGGGTCCCTAGCACTAAAATTCCTATTTAAAGAATATTCACCTTTAAAGGGTCTGTCTTTAAAGAACTGAGTTGCTATACAACAAGGCTGTAAGAAACCTCAGTGTGTAGTAATTGTTATTTTTACCCCACCCTCGCCAGCAAGAAATAGTGTAATTCCATTTTCTTTGCAAAATTTATTAAAATAGTTTATTGTTTTAGTTTGTTTTTATCATGTTTAATTTTTCACATGTTCATTCACCATTTTCTTTTCTGTGAATTATCTGTGTGTTTTCCTTTTTCTGCTGCAATCTTGTGTTTTTCTTAATGATTCACATATACTGTGTGCATATTAAGTACAATGATATGTAACACATATTTACTCTTATTTGCCTTTTATTATTGCTTATCTTTTTGGCATTCAGAAGTTTATTTTTCAATGTACATAAATCTATTATTTTGTTTTTCCTCTGTGACTATTTCCATCTCTTTTGAACATAGAAAGCCTCATCCATCCAGGAATTAGACAGATATTTCATAGATAATTTTCTTAGTATTTTTTATGCCTCTAGTTGGAGCAAAAAATAAAACCAGAAGCCCAGAAAGGATAGAAGCTGACAGAGTGAGGTGGGGTTTACAACACTGTCATAGCTCCCAGGCCTTTGCTGTGACTGTTTCCTCACCCTATCCCTTCCCCAACTGGTGACATCCATTTGGAGCTGAGATTTAGTAGAAGCCTGCACTGATGCTCCCTTTGTAGTGAGAAATGGTCTCCATCATTTCTACTTCCATACAACAAACCACTACATGCTACCATGAAAGCATTGCCATTTCTTTCATTTTTCTTTCAATATACATCTAGTGATTGTCCATCCTGTTCCCTGGACTCTAGAGAGAGTGGGGGAATCAGAGGTGTGAACAGAAGCTAAAGTTATTTGTTCAATTTGTTTAAATCCATTTGTACTCATTTATTTAATAAAATAATATACAAGTACAAAATAAGATCATGTGTGTTGTTATGAGAGTTTATGACAGGGTAGGAGGTTTTAGTTAAAATTATGTAGTAAGATTAGACCAGGAAACAAGAGGCATAGCTAATTGGAAATGATGTTGCAAAGCTAGTATCATTACTTGCAAATTCTGTGATTGCCTATTTACAAAGCTAAAGATGATTAACTAAGAAACAGTTTTAGCAAGGCAGATAGATACAAGACAATATTTATAAAACTCAATACCTTTCTTATAAATCAGCAATAACCTACTAGAAAATATAATGGACAAAAAGATCCCACTCAAAATTGTACAGTGCCACTGGGAAGTGACATTTAAACTGAGACATAAAAGCATACAAATAGTTCAGTGAAGGGGGTACGAGGGGGGGTAGAGATAAGCATTTCAAGCAGAAGGAATAGTAAGTGCAAAGCCCCAAGACATAAAAGCGATTGATGAGGTAAGGCCATAAAGGAGGCCATTGCGGCTGGGGCATGGTGAACAAGGGTGGGGGCAGTGAGAGGAGATGAGTTTAGAGACGGGGCAGGGGCCAATTTATGCAGGGCCTTAGAGGACTTTGAAAAGGGGTTCACAACCTTTCTAAGTGCAATGAAATGCATTGGAGGGTTTTAAGCGAGCAAGTGACATGCTTGGTTTTATATTCTATAAAGACCACTGTAATTGTTGCATAGGGACTGGACTGTAAGGAGCAAGGATGGACATAAGGAGACTGGTTTAAGAGGTTATAGCAATAAGACATGTGAGATATAATGGTGGGAGCTTTGAGAGTGAAGTGTGGTGGATTCTAGATAGATTTTGGAGATAGAGCCAACAAGAAAAGATATTGAGTGGGCATGGACAATTCTGGAAATAGAAGTAGCTAAGGATGATCCCAAGTGCATTACTTTGCTAGAGTACCACAACCTGGGTGGTTGTCTTAGCTTGGACTGCCATAAAAAAAAATACTACAAAGTGGATGTCTTAAATAACAAATCTATTTTCTCACAGTTCTGGAGGCTAGAAATCTAAAATCAAGGTGCTGCTAAATTCAGTTCTTGGTGAGGGCTCTCTTCCTGGCTTGCATATGGCGCCTTTTCACTGTGTCCTCACATGGACTTTCCTCTGTGTGTACACAGTGAAAGAGGAATCTTTTGTGTTCCTTCCTCTTCTTATAAGGACACCAGTCCTATTGGATTAGGAACCCACTTTTCCGACTTCCCTAAAGGCCATACCTCCAAATGCAGTCTTATTGGGGTTTAGAGCTTCAATATATGAATTATGGGGTGGAGCACAATTAAGTCCACAACAGTGGCTTAAACAAAAGAGGTTTGTTGTCTCACAGTTCTAGAAGCTAGATGTTGAGATCATGATGTTGGCAGGGTTGGTTTCTTCTGAGGGCTGTGATGGAGCATCTGTTCCAGGTTTCAACTGCAGCTTCTGTTGGTTTGTTGAAAATCTTAGGCCATCCTTGAAGTATAGAAGCATTTCCCCCAATTGCCGTCTTCTTGTTTACATGACATTATCCCTGTGTGTATGTTTGTGTCCAAATTTCCCCTTTTAGATAAAGACACCAGTCTTATTCAATTGGGAACCCACTCTGGTATGACCTCATCTTAACTAGTCACATCTGCAATGACCTTATTTCCAAATAAGATCACATTCTGAAGTACTTAGGGGTTAGAACTTCACCATAGGAATGTTTGGGGGACACAACTCAAACCATAACCCCAGATTTCTGTCTTAGAGAACTATTTGAATGAGGGTTTTATCTCCTGGAGAGGGAAGACTATGGGGCAAGCAAGCTTGGGGGTATCAAAAGTTTTGTTTGGGGCCCATTAGGCTTTACATGCCAATTAAGTGTATGAGCTTAGGGGTATAATGTGAGCAACTGCATATATGAGTCTAGTTTAGTAAAGAAATGTCATGGCATGTGTGTGTGTGAGAAAGAGAGACAGGAGAAGGGGGCATGGTGGAAGATTTAAAGCTATGAGACTAGATATGATCACCTAGGGTGTGGAAGAAAGGAGATAGAGAAAAATCCAAGGTTTAGACCCTCCAATATTTGTAAGTCAGGAGGAAGAACCAGCAAAGGAGAGTGAGAAGGAGCCTCCAGTGAGTTAGGAGATGGGAGGAAAAAAAATGAGGTATCATAAAATCTTAAAGAAGGTAGTATTAACAAAAAGAAGGGGTTGTGCACTGAATTGACACTGCTTAAAGCCAAAGTAACACTAGAGTACAGTGGTGGAGAGTAAACTTTACAACATGGAGTTCATTGGCCACCAAGGAAAGAGCTATTTTAGCGAACTGATAAAAGCTGATGCTGGATTCGAGTGTGTTTATTACTACCCTCAGAAGAGAAGGAAGTGGAGATAGTATCTGCAGACAAGTGTTTTTGAAAGGAAGCAGAGAAATGTGGCAATTGCTGGGGAGGGATGGAGGAATCTAGGGATAAATTTTTTTAAAGATGGGAAATATTACAGCATGCTTACATAATATTACAGTGATGGAACTGGTCAAGTACAGAAGGTAAATTCAATGATGCTGGAGAGAGGGGTATGTGGAAGGGTTTGGGATCCAGAATGCACAGAAAGTATCAGTGTTAGAAAGGAAAAGGGGTACTTTTACTATTTTAGCTTGAGGAAAGAAAGAAAGGCTAAGTACAGAGGAAAGTAGGTTAATAGGCTTGGTGATGGGATCATGAGGAAATTGCCATTAAATATCTTCTAATTTCTAAATTGAATATGAACAAGGAAAGTAAGCAGGAGCAAAATGGAAAGACATGGGGACTTTGAGGAGAGTATCATTTTGTGAATGGGACTAGAAAAACACAAAACATGGAAGTCTTTCTGAGTAGTGAGGTGTGCCTGAGTGAGGTGAGGTTGGACATCATAAATCTATAGGGATGCATAATCTGTCAGTTTGTGTGATTCTCTCTAGCAGCACAGAAACACTTAAGTGCAGGCACACAGAGGACAAATAGTTGGGTTCATCCAAAATTGAGGATTTGTCAGTCAATTGTGACAAAGGGAAAGAGGAAGTGATTATATGATGGATCATGAGTCTGAGGACAGTTGAAGAGTAGAGAAGGGAGATGTACCAGGGATCTGACTAAGAGCTGGACTGAAATCTTCAGAATATAATTCCGTCTGGCATATAGGGTCTGGCGCAGAGTAGGTACTCAGGAATGTTGACTAAATTGGTCACAAGGGAAGGCCACAGGAGAGCTGCAATACTGGAAATATACACCAGGGGGCAAGAGATGATAAGAAATGAGTTTGACCAAGCCCCACCTAAAGTTTGGGGGTCTGTGCCCAGAGATCCAGTGGTCATTCTTCCTGACTTAACTTCTCTATGGCATGGAGGTGAATGGTACTGCCTACCCAAGCTGTAGCCTACTGCAGGTACCACCAGATGGCCAGTGGTGAGGTGTGTGGGGCAGGAACGAAAGAAACCATGAGTCCTAAGACACAGATAAGGGAACATCTTTTGTTCTTACTGATCCTGTGCTCCTGGCCCATGTTTGGAATCTGGACAATTCTTCAACCCTGATCAACCACAGGAACAGGCTCTGAATGTTCTTGGGCAACCCAAGGTACAGGAAGTTGGTACCAAGAAGCCCAATCTATTGGCCCTGGGAACCAAATCATCAAACTTGGCTAGTAAACCTAGAGGCCCTTAGGGCTAAGTGACCAGAGCTTTGAAAGCCACTTGTGTTTAACCAGGGGGGGGTCTGGAGAGGCTCTGGTGAAGAGGAGAGAGCCCATTGTTCAACAGATATTTCCTGGTGTCTTCTTTTTTTTTTAATTAAATCTTTATTGTTCAGATTATTACATTTGTTCCTCTTTTTTCCCCCCATAACTCCCCTCCTCCCAGTTTCCGCCCCACCCTCCGCCCTCACGCCCCACCCACTGTCCTCATCCATAGGTGCACGATTTTTGTCCAGTCTCTTCCCGCATCTCCCACACCCCTTTCCCCCCCCCCCCAAGAATAGTCATTCCATTCCCTTTCTATGTCCCTGATTCTATTATGATCACCAGATTATTTATTCACTTGATTCTTAGATTCACTTGTTGATGGATGCATGTTTGTTGTTCATAATTTGTATCTTTACCTTTTTCTTCTTCTTCCTCTTCTTAAAGGATACCTTTCAGCATTTCATATAATACTGGTTTGGTGGTGATGAACTCCTTTAGCTTTTCCTTATCTGTGAAGCTCTTTATCTGACCTTCAGTTCTGAATGATAGCTTTGCTGGATAAAGTAATCTTGGTTGTAGGTTCTTGGTATTCATCACTTTGAATATTTCTTGCCATTCCCTTCTGGCCTGCAAAGTTTCTGTTGAGAAATCAGCTGACAGTCGTATGGGTATTCCCTTGTAGGTAACTGACTTTCTTTTTCTTGCTACTTTTAAGATTCTCTCTTTGTCTTTTACTCTTGGCATTTTAATTATGATGTGTCTTGGTGTGGCCCTCTTTGGATTCCTTTTGTTTGGGGTTCTCTGCGCTTCCTGGACCTGTAAGTCCAGGTGGGGGAAGTTTTCTGTCATTATTTCTTTGAATAGGTTTTCAATATCTTGCTCTCTCTCATCTTCTGGCACCCTTATAATTCTGATGTTGGTACGCTTGAAGCTGTCCCAGAGGCTCCTTACACTATCTTCGTATTTTCGGATTCTTTTTTCATTTTGATTTCCAGTTGGGTGTTTTTTGCTTCTTCGCATTTCGAATCTTTGACTTGATTCTTGCGCTCCTCTGGTCTGCTCTTGGGTGTCTATATAATATTCTTTATTTCAGTCAGTGTATGCTTAATTTCTAGTTGGTTCTTTATCACAACATCGAGGGTCTCATTAGATTTCTTGAGGATCTCACTACATTTATCGGCGGCTTCTAGACAGTTCTTGAGAGACCTTAAAAGTGTGATTCTGAACTCTATAGCCTCCATGGTCAATTTTGTCCTGTTTCTTTGTCTCCGCATTTTTTTATGCTTTCTTGGTGCACCCCCTAGTGGTCTTTGTGCGCAGTCTTGTTGTAGTTAAGCCTTGATTGTTGTCGGCAATGAGGGGGTGATTTGACCTCCAGGCTAACTGGCTATGAGAGTCCGCTGTGTCTGCAGTGGGAGAGCTTCTGTGCTGGATCTCTAGGGCGGTGCTAATCTAGCATTTGCCTGAGGCTATCTGGCAAATGGCTCTGAGCAGGGCTTGGGCAGGGCGGGTCCCTGGGGATCTACAGGGCTGGTGGAGCAAGCAGTTATGGCTGCTCTCAGTTCCGTCCCTAGGGGCTCTGCCTCACAGAGTCCCAGCAACCGCTGCAAACCTCGGAGAGAAAGCTGCCTTCGATTTCCAACCAAAGCCAGACAGTCCCGCTTCTCCCATTTGAGTCTGGGAGAAGCACTCCGCACCTCAGTATTTCACTTCAGCACTGCGCCTCCTCTGAGTCTGGGTATGATATTCTCTTTCCTCCTAGTTGTAGAATTTCCACTCAGCCAGCCTTCCTGTGGTTCTGGATGATGTCCGTTCCGTCTTTAGTTGTTTTTTGAAGTGGTTGTTTGAGGCAGCAATCTCCGGCGTTAACCTATGCCGCCATCTTGGTTTTTCCCAGCAATGTGTCTCCTGGTGTCTTCTGTATGCCCAACCCTGCTGGGAACATAAGGCAGTGAAGACTATCAAGTCATCTGTTAATAATTAATTTATTCCCTCATTTAGTCACACTTTCCTTGCTCCCTACTATGTGTCAGTGGAATAAATAATTAGGCCGAAGAAGACAGACTGTGGAAATGGAGGAGTCAAGGCGGATGTCGAACTATTAGCTTGGGTCACTGAGAGGATGAAAGTGCCTGTCCTGAGAGGGGAGTCAGTTTCAAGAGATGCTAAAGAACCTGTGTTTGGCTGTGCTGATGTTGACTTGTCTGGGGAACACCCGTGGAGAGATGCCCAGCAGGCAATGGGATCTAAAGGTCTGGAAGTCAGCGGGGAGAGCAGAGGTGGGATACTGAGGTTTGGGAATCATGAGTCACTTCTCACGTGGGGGTTGAGGACTGAGGAGGCAGAAAGTGCAGTAGTCAAAGGAGGAGATGGGTCTTAAAGGTGGGTTCCAGGGGACTTCTGTCCTGAGCATGCTTGTTAAGTTGAGCAGAAAGGACTGGGACACGAGAGGAGGGGGAGGTGAATACAATAAGGGGTGGACAGTCTCTATAGTATGTCAATCCTCTCAGGGACAAGGCACTCCCTCTGTGTCTTTATTAGAGCTGGGGGGTGGGGCACAGGAGCCAGACTCAGCAGATAGACTGATGACATTTGTTCACTCATTCATTCATTGGTTCCTTGATTTAGAGCAGACCTCTTATTTTTGTCCTTATATACCAGAGACAAAGTGATTTGCCCAAGGTTTCAGAGCAAGTGGGCAGCAGGTAGAAATCTAAAATAAAAGTTCAGTGTCTTGCCTTCCTTGGCACCACAACCCAAATGGAAATTGATGGACATTGCCACAGGCAGGTGATGGGAAGAGAATAAAGGAGCAGCACTAAACTGGGTGGCCCCACCTCCTGCCCCAGTCCCCTGCTGTCCTGGCAAACCATGTGCTTCAAGGTTCTGGTGTAAATCTCCCTGTGAGTGGAGCTCGAGCCCGGTTCTCAGCTGAAGTCAGGCTCATCAAAGCTGAGCTTCCAGCCCCTCTCCCCACTACCTTCCCCACTGGCTGGGGGTAGAGCCCTAAACAGATTACACAAACACTTTCACATTTCTAAATACTGCAATTTGTCTGTCCTATCTGTTGACCTTTGCCTCCATGCCTTTGACATGTTTTGATTCTGCAGGGTTGTGGGTTTTGTTTCATCAACAAGGTGACCATGTGGTTAATTACCCTTTGACCTTCAGCAAGAAACATCCATTGCTCTCAGAGTTTTGGCCTCTTGGCATTTACTTATCACTGCCAGTTCCTCTCTCATTCCCTTTCTCCCTGCAGTGTCCCCGATTTTCATGTGCCACAAAGAGATTTGTAGAGATTAATCGGAGCCACCATCAAGGACACTTGCCCACTTGAGTATGGTGCTCCTTTGCTCCCTGAGTTACACCCTGTTCCCTTATCCACCAAGCACCCTCCTCCCCTCCAGTCCCATATGAAAGCGGCAATGCAGGGGCCAGGACTGTACTCCCACAGCAGGGCACTCCAACATGTTGTGCACACCCTCATTTCCCAGGCCCTCCCTGAAGAAGAAGCCTGAAAAAGGGCTGCTAGGTTACTGGCTAATGTCAAGAAGCTAAGAACACTTATACCTGAGCTAAAAAGAGGGTGAGTGAAGAGGAAAGTTTTTCCTGAGGCCCAGGGCTGGATGTATAGGCTACCTTTCGGCCTCAGGGATGGCCTGGCCCATCTTAGGTGCTGGGAAGTTGCCCAAGAAGACTCGAGGGCCTCACTAGCTTTACTTTCTGTAGGATGATCCTGTCCCAAGAAGTTGTTTTTCTTTGTGAAACACTTTCCTGGTGTCTGCTACAGGACTCAGTTCAGTATGCAAGGCATTGTGTGGCATGGGGCCTCCAAGAATGGCCCCAGTCTCTGCCCACTGTAGCTCAGTCTGGAAGCAACAATGCTACATGTATAGCAAAAGCTTAACAGAGACATAGGTGCTCCAAGTGAGGCATGAGGAGGAAGGGGGAACCGAGGGAGCTTCCCAGCTGGGCTTTACGTCATGGGCAAGGATTGGAACTGCAGAGATAGGAGGGAAGGACATTTCAGTTGTATGGAATAGTGATAAATCCATGAGGGCAGAAAGGCCAGAGCTTGGTTCAAACCCAGTGGTTCAGTGAAGCTGGGAGCAGAGTATATGAAAGGAAGGGAGATATGCAACTGTGGAGGAAAGGAAAGGCTAGAGCAAGCCAGGCTGAGAATTTGGATTTTATTTGAAACCAGTGGAAAACCATTCAACATCATCTTGTTTACCCATGAAAACAAAAACACATCCCAATTATTTAATATCCCCTATGGAACATTTAATTGGGTCTTTGCTATAAACCAGAGTTTTCATTAAGGTTGTTGTAGTCCATTTTGAGAGATGGGGATGAACTTTGCTGTGGCTTTTCCTCAGGCTGGAGATATGTTCCCATCCTGGAGGAACAACATCCTCCTCTCACCCCAATAACAGAAGCATCAGTTCTGAGCTGTGTCCACCTTACTCCCTTCACCTCTGCCTAACCTTTCTCCCTCAACATTTCCTTCCCAGTGATTGTGGCAGAGGAGAACATTCACACCCCAAAATATTCCAAGTCCTTTACTTTCATTGTCTTCAAAATACTTGAGACATTCAAGATACCGTAACGGGCATTCACTTTATGGTGTCCTGCAAATGTAGTCAAGGAAGAACATAGACTGGGGCTGACAGTTTTAATAACACTCTTCCTTCTTTATTTTCAAAGGCATTTGGGAATAGTAACATAAATTTTTGAGGCCATAGAAAACACATGACTATTCAGCTATTAAAGTCTGTGCAAGAAATATTCTATTGCATCCAGACTGAGTCTTGCTCAGTGACAAGGCTGTGCTGCTGTCACCTGGGAACGAGTTGATGTGGGTCACAGGGCTGTGTCTGGAAGCTCTGCCATGTGTGGCAGCCAAGAAACCTCTATCGTGTTTTTCCAACTTCCTCCACCCCATCAACAGAGAAATGCAACTCCTATGCTTTCCCAGTCAGGGAAAGTGAATTGGGCTTCATGCTAGAGGGGTAGACAAGTCTACACTGAACCACCATCACATCTTGTGGGGTAATGGTAACAGGATGATGGCCTCAGCCAGGGGCCACCTCCCTGATCTCATTACTGGGAGCTGCCTGCTTTGAATATTGGACTGCTGGTGGCTGTGTTGAGGGAAGAAAAGCAAAGACCTGTGGCTCTTGGATCTACTGTATGGGCCCACTCCTGGTATAGGAACCCTGTGTCTACAAGATTGCCAAGCCCTGGCCCCTCTGTGCCTCTACCTTCACCTTCAAGGGGGAATCTGGTGTAGGCCAAACATCAGCAGTGAGGGAGAAGGTCACAGCTGTCCCAGAAAGGGCTCACAGCAAGGCCAGGCAACTCTTGAACAGGCAGCACTTGCGTCTCAAGCCAAGTGGCCAGTCATTGAGTAGCATGTGGGCCACTGTGCTCAGGGTCTGGGGTGGAATGCCGCTGCCTCTTCCAGGCTACCCAGGAAGGAGAGGTAAGCACTGAGGCTGGGGCATTGGAGGTGGTGTCCTGGGAGCAAGGAAAGCTTTGCCTTTGGATTCTCTCTCCAAACCCCTTCCCCAGGATCTTCCTGCTCACAGACTGCTGGAGGAGTAGCTCATCTCTCTGCTCTCTCCCACCCCAAGGAGAGCCCAGAGGTAAAGGTTGCTTGTGTGAGTTGTACACTGTGTGTGTGCAGCATGTAGGGCCAGGAAGGAGGATGATAGAATATACTTTCCATGAGTAGTTCCAGTGGGGTCCTTTTGAAGTGTACCCTGGTGAAACATTTTGGTATGGACTTCAATGTACCCAGAGCCTCCTGGAGCAGTTTCCCACAGATCACGAGGACAGCCATAGCCATTTCTAGGTTGAGCTGTGTCCTGGAAGCTTGTCCAACTCAGTTTTCTCCCAGCAAGGATTGAACCCAGAACTGCCTGAGAGGCTGCAGAGAACACACTCACCATGGTTTGACATCAGTTATACACAAAACAAACTCATAACTGGATAATCCTGTGTGTGAGCGCTGCTCCTGGCCATTGGTCCCTACACTCCCAACTTCCCCCTATTATAAGATGGGGTGTCCTTGCAGTTACTCCTGTGGGATCCCTGTGAAGAAAAAGGTCCAGGGAGGTGGCCTTTCTGACCTCCTGGCAACCTGACTAGGGCTGACCTGAGCAGTGGATTGAGGCAGAGGTCAAGGTGACTTCCCAGTGCAAGCACCTTGTCTGAAATCCAGGCAGTACTAAAGCCAGCATGAATTGGGCCATATTAGACAAATCCTGGCCTGGGTGTACTCTAAATATTGAATTCAAACAATTGCCATAATGGAATGGCTCCAGTCTAGTCAGATTTTACAGTGCCTTTCTTGAAGATTCTTTCAGCATTATCAATCCATTTAGCTGCATCTGCTCTGAGAGCTGGGTAAAATAGACATTATCTCCTCCCTTCCTTTTTTATTATGGAGAAACTGAGGCCCAAAGAACTTAAGGGAAAACATGGCTTCAGCTGCCTCTCTTCTAAGAGTGAACCACTCTAAGGTCTGACTGACCATCTCTCCCTTGCCATGTAAAAGGAGAAACAGGACAGGGAAAAATATTTTTCCTGTTCAAAACACCAGGTCTGGCTTTGGGAACTACTGATGCTGCTCAGTAAACCTCTGATCTCGGCTACCCCCATGGTTGGAATGTACTGGTCGACTGAGTAGCTATAAGGAGCTTGTACACCCTAATGCCCCATCTATGAGGCAGCCCTTGACCTAAGCCTGGGCCACTCTGCACACCAGTGTAGCAGTACCTTTTGCTCCCTTACAATTTCTTCTCACTCTCATACATATGTAGTCCCTCTTGTACTCTCTGGCAGGAATGTACAATAGTCCCATGTACTCCCAATCAGCCTATCTCCCAACTGGTCTCTCAAAAAAGGGAGCTGCCAATACAGGAGGCAACAGAGTCCCTGCCAAATGGCCTAGAATGCCAGTCACTTCCAACTCTTCCTATCCAAAGTCTAAGAGGGTATCAAGAATGCCCCTGACCTCTGCTCCCACCTCTGCTGGGCACTCCAAGAAACCCGAATCTTGGAAATGTTCTGCATCTGCTGAACACAATTGGAGATATACCTGTAAGTGCCAAATTGTGATTTTGACAAGTGATGGGGCCTTCAGCTGCTCCTACAAAGAGACAAACCTGAAAGTAAACAGCGGTCAGCTCCAGTTGTCCTAACAAAATACCAGACTTTGTCACAATTCTGGAAGTTGGGAGTCCAAGATCAAGGTGGCAGCAAGGTAGGTTTTATTGAGACCTATTCTTTTGGCTTGTAAATGGCCACCATCTTATAGGGTGTTCACATGGACCTCCTCTTTGTGCACACAATGTGAGAGAGGGAGCAAGTTCTGTGTCTCTTCTAACCCCTTCATGAGGACCTCACTCTCATCTAAGCCTAAGCACCTCCCAAAGGTCCCACCTCCAAATACCATCATATTGTGGGTAGGGCTTTGACATGAATTAGGGGGGAGAGGAGAATTCAGTCCATAGCACCCTGGTAGAAATCAGGCTGGCCGAGGAAAGTCAAGCTCCTCCTGTGGGTGTGAGAACTCATGTGCCACCTTTAACTTGTCACTAGACACTGGAAGTTTCCTTTGCCTTCATCCAGCAATGGGTCATTACCTTACTACTGATATTAAAGACACACAATGACTCCGGTAAAGTTATCCAAGCCCTCCCCACCATGTGGACAGCTGGAAAAATGCTCTCTTTGGTGCTTGACCAGGGAGCACATCACTTAATCACTTTTTTTCCAGGGAGTACACCCTCCCCCGGAAAGGGCTATCCCAGGTGAAAAGGAACCTGCATGCAAAGTGAATGGGCACCTTGCCCTTTATATAGTCTCTGAGGTGCTTAGTAAGGCATGAATACAATCTACACACTGGCTAGCCCCTAGGCCAACTATTGTGGGCCTAGTGAGCCTGTGCCTGCCCTTGTGTCAATGAATGAATCAAACAGGCTTCTGACAGCCACACAGGGGGCCTGAGCACACAGCCACTTGGGAAGGTAGGAACCAATGGCCTCTACAAGTGTAGTAGGGAACTCAGGTGTGAACGAGAAGCTGAGGGGAGCTTGGTCACATACAAGGAACACAACTCCAGGAAGAGCCCTTTACTCAGGAACTTAGCACCAGTCAGCTAAGTCAATATAATTTCTAAGTTCCATAAACCAATCATAGAAAAATAAAAAACAAAATCAGTCATAAATGCAAAAACAAACTTTATTAAACTGTGAAACTGATTATTTTAGGTCAGAGCCCCTCACAATTGGAATGCTATTCCCTGTGGGTTTCCTGGTCCCAGTAACACCATAGGGAGCATTCGGGGCTTGCCAGGGTCTCAGAATTACTGCAGCTTAAAGACAAAACAAGCTTCTTACTAGATTTCAATCTATTCTAGAAATACTTCTTGACAGAAAAAAAAGGCATTCTAACATGAGCACACTACAGCCTGCCCAGTAGAAGAGCTGTGTGCAAAGTTGGACAGGATATATTGGGACAGTGGTCTCCTGCCATGGCCTAGCTGCTGTCACATACTAGCACACTAAGGATAATACTGCAGCATAACTTAAAAGAAATAGGTTGTGTTCAACTAACAATTACAAAAACAGCTTTATGGGAAAGAAAAGTAAGTATAAGCCCAAGGGACTCTAGGAGCCCTTCTCAAGGCTTCTCATGAGAATACTGCTGGTTCAACTACTCATGTGCTTCAGACTTGTCTGAAGATAAGTAAGAGGTGATTTTTTCTGATGGATCTTCAGCAGTGTCCTGGGAAGCCTGTGGATTTGAAGTTTCCTGGTTTTCTTTCCCAGGAGTTAGTTCCTGCTGGGGAAAAAATGGGAACAATGTGAAGTCCTTTGCTAAAAGTTCCTGTGCCCAATTTATAACAGTGGGAGGACCCCTTGGTTTAAGTCAGCAAGGTATAGAAAAGTACCACTTTGGAATACAAGCCTGCAAGGTGCTGGTAGAAGGTAGAGCTGGAGAAATGGAGTTCCTTCCCACTCCCCTTTCCCAACAGCATTTTGACTTAAAGACCAGCAGAAGCAGGCTTGGGCTCTCCCAAACTTGTCTTAATGCCTAATACTACTGAGTCCCATATAGGCCCTCCCCGGCCCAGTTCCTCTGCCAGCCATGGCTAGTGAAAACCTTAAATGGTCTCTCCCTGCCCCTACCCTTGGACCTTCCCACTACTAGGTTTGGACTTGGTTAGACTTATTGGTGGTTACCTGGCCCACTTCCACGGGGTGACACGAGTAGTAATGAGTCACTCTGGGCTGTAGAGAAAGGGTAAAGGAGGAACAAACACAAAAATAGTATTACAATGAGTGGACTGTAGGAGCCTTTCTGTTGAAGAAAGAGACTTGGGCTGGGCTTTGAAAGTAATGCAAGATTTCAACAAGTGGAATGCAACAAGGTAGAGAAGAAGACAGAGGAAACAGAAGGAGAATAGCTGAAAATGGGCAGAGAGCCGGAGGTATCTGGGAACCCGGTGAGAGGGAGGGCCCAGAGGGCAGTAGAGATGAGCCAGGGCAGGGTGTGGAGAATCCTTAAGTCTTATAAACAGGGAGGATCCTACCCAGTCCAGCCCTTGGCAGTTCCACTGTACTCTCCTATCCGCACACCCTTCCAGGGTCCTCCCTTCTCCATTTCCCTGGATTATGTGCTCACTTTCTCTTAGCTCTGCCTCTCAGGGTCCATCCAGAAGGGAAGTACCTTGAGAGTGGGCATGAAGAAAGGTCTAACCAGAGCTTGGCTTGGTAACCAAATCAGAGTCCATTGACCATCTGATCTCTTTGTGTGAGCAGTACCTCTAACTGATCAACTTTCTAGACACGTAACAGCTCATTTGCTCAGGGTGTGCATATGAAATTAACACACCTTTAGCCATTTAAAATATCCAAACTCTTTCATTTTGCCTTAGCTTAGTGTTTTGTTGTTGTTGTTGTTGCTGTTGTTAGATTTTTTAAAAGGTTAAGCTCTATTAAGATTTCTAAACCCAGAATCAAAACACCTTTGTAAGTGCTGATCATTATATTGAGAGTCTGTGGTCCCCAAGGGGCTTCTGAGACTATACTTGGGAGCAAAGCCTGCTGTGTGACTACCATCTGGACCAACTCCCACCACTTCCCTGGAAACATGGCATGCAGATGCCCTGAGGTGGGGTTTGCCCTGTCAAGTACTGGGCACCCCACTGACATATACAAGCACACTCAACAGAAGGACCCTTGGTTTATTTTCACTATGAGGAAACACCCATTCTAGGTTCTGGGTTTTGTAGCAGAATTAAAAATCCACAAGTTTTTAAAGGGGTTTGGGCTGGGGCAATGGGTATATGGCGTGACCTACTCTGGCCATGTAACATATCTTTGAAAAAAATTTTAAGCCTCACCTGAGAGCATGTTTTTTTTTTTGTTTGTTAATTGGAGAGAGGGAAGAAGGGAATGAGAAGGAGAAAGAGAGGGAGAGGGAGAGAGAGAGAGGAAGAAGAGAAAGAGAGAGAGAGAGAGAGAGAGAGAGAGAGAGAGAGAGAGAGAGAGAGAGAGAAACATTGATGTAAGCAAAAAACATAGATCAATTGCCTCCCATACATGTCCCGACCAGGAATTGAACCCACAACCTGGGTATGTGCCTTGACTGAGCATCAAACCCACCACCTTTCGGTTTACAGGAAGATGCTCCAACCAATTGAGCCACACCAGCTATGGCTTTTAAAGAAGTTTTTCAGTCGAATTGCATTTAATATCCATGAGGATTGCTGACTTTATCAAGGAAGCCTAAGAGAATCTTTTTACTCAGCAGTGAGTACTACCATCATGTGAGTAACTTCACTCACACTGAGATTTGAAGTTTGGATTTCATACACAGAGCATAAGCCCATGATGTGTGCCTTATAAGAAAGGGGCCAAGCCTCTGTGCAGAACCCCTGGCCTGGGTTAGAGGGAAGAGGAGAAGGGGCTGGTATACCTCAGAACTCTCTTCTGGGTCCTGGCTAATGTAAGGCCAACTTTTCACTTCAAATTTGCTCTTATTATTTGGGCCTGATGTCTTAGGCCAAAGTTGGAGGTAATCTTGTGTGGTCTCTAGGAAGTCTGACTCCAATTCAGAAGTGCTGGCAGAAAGAATACAATCATCTGTGCTATATGTTTGTGGTGGCACATCTTGTTTCTGCTGGTCCTCAGGAACAACACTGTAAGAGAGGATAGGATACATATTGCAGTGACATGGATCTAGAAAAGATGGCCCAGGAAACATTGTTTTGCTCATCAGTAGGTGCATAAGGCATATTTGTTTTTGGTGGCTAAATAAGGATTCCCTTTTGCGTACTTTCACTTTGGCCTGAATAACACTCATTTGCCAAAGTAAAGCAAATATAAACATTAAGATAAATTATAGTCATTTGTCTCAAGTGGTTTCATTTATTACTTGGACAATCCTGGTTCTGCCACAATCATGATCTCTGTGGCTTTCTGCAAATCTCTTCATCTATTCCAGTCAGTGACCTGCCCTTTGTCACTAAAGAAGGTAACAGCTGAGACAGGCTGCAAGACTAATGTCCTCACTACAAAGTCCAGTGCTCTCTCCATAGCTCTAAGCCTGAGGGTCTTACAATAAATATATTTATGAGTTCCATCTCAGACTCTAAATCTTCACTTTCAACAACCTCCTAAGGTTGATTCTGATGATCAGGCCACAGGGAAACACAGCACTAACCCACCACAATGATCCTAAAGGAGGGCTCAGAAGGAAATCCGGAGAGTTTTGGGAGGCCTGCTCAGAGAGTTGGCATTCATTCAAAAATTTTTATTGGGCATCAAGTATATACTGTGCAAACACCTTCTTTGCTCAGCAGAACCTTCTCTTTTTGGCATTTGAGACCAAAGACTTTATCACTGAGCTGAAAATGTGTTCATGTTCTCATACTGTTTTCCAGCACTTAGTCCTGTGTTCTTGGCTCTTTAGGTAACCAATGGCAATCTAGCAACTATCACACCCACACCCGGCAGACCTCCTTCAACTAATCTACTGTGACCACCAGATCCCATTGAAATTGAAGAAGGAAACTGGGAGCCCAGGAGTTATTTAGCTGTGGGCACTCATGACTTCTCTTAGATACCCTGTGACATGAGACTGGGCTTGGGTGTATGAAGCCAAGCAAATTCAATATTTGCATGCTAATGCCCTAGATGGGAGGCTTCCTTATCTAAGCCTCCTGTGTCATAGAGACTCCTGTCCCATCAATGTATGTTTGGCTATGCACCATGCATGTAGAGGCAGGGGGGCCTGTGGCCACAGAGTAAGATGTATAGGAGATGCTTTTGATGGGGAAGACTTCTCTTGCCCTGTGGGCAAGTCACCAATGGTCTCAGGCATGGTGTCCAGCCATGAGGGGATTGCAGTAACCTTATTATCCCTTATCACAATCCCATGCACTTCTTACCTTTGACTTTTTCCCCCCTGGCTCTCAATGTTTTTATCTTGTTCCTTAGCTGCTAATTTGACAGGAGTATCAGTGGACTGGATCTGCATGAAAAAAGGGAGTCATCATAGAGGGGCCCAGAAATGTTTGGCAAAAATATTTGCAGTATCTGGTTTTCTACAGTGATGTTACGTTGATGGGGCTGGGGTTCCTGGAGCAGCTGTAGGTATTGTTCCTGCTTCTGCAGGTACTGCTACATTAAATGAAAAAAGATGAAAACATCTCAGTGTCTGGAAAAACCTCCCAGAAATCGAATGACCACTCTCCATTTTCCCAATGCAGCAGTAGTCCTGCCTCTCTGGGAATAGGGATTTGGGTGTCTGTCACCCTTTTTGGCAGGGCACTACCTACAGGCATGTTCATGGCTGCAAGAAGTTTGAATCTAGCAATTGCAGCCAACTGAGTAGTCATTACCCCTCAGCAGAACCACGTAAACATAAATTTTCATGAAAATGAAATCCCCTTTAAGCTATCCAGTGAAAACAGACTTTCCATACCTGGGTGGAGGTATGACAATTCCCAGGCTCTTTAAACAATTCAGAGAATCTTATTGAACAAGGTAGACGTAAAGGACGAAAGCTTTTGGTCTCACTGGTATCTGCAAAGGGCTTTTTCGTTTGCTCAGTGCGTTGTTTCTTGGGAACTGGATCCAAAGCCTGGGACTCATAACTGCCAAAATGATATGGCATGGTTGGCTGCATCTGTAAGAACACAGTATCAATGTATTCAGGGTCCACACCTTTACTTAGGGCACAAGACATGCTGGGTAAGGAGCAAGACTACCCACAGGCAAACCCACAAAGAATCCTTGGCTATATATGAGCCACATCTGCCACTCCTAGAGCCTGGCAAGACCCATCTAGGGTGCTACAGGCAAGATAAAAAGGGCAAAGCCTTAAGTCCCTGCTGAAGATTACTCCAGATGACATATGCTGCCCTGGGGCAGCAGCTGTCACTCCTAGCAGACCCTATTGGCTAACTCCTTGAAGAATGTCCCCTTCTCTTGTCCCTTCTGCCACTTACATAGAACTGGTCTCTGACCTGAGATTTGGAATCCCACAGTGTGTTAAGCTGCTCCTTCATCTGTTTCATTTCATTTTTCTGCTTTCTGAGGTCAGCCTGCAGCATTTGAGTATTCTCTTCGAGCTGCCTCTTAAAACGCATTATTAGTTCCTTCTCACGTTTGTTGATGTACTCTATAACTGGCGATGGTATTCTGCATGGCTGTGGGGAGAAATCAGTTATGGTTCATAAATAGGGATACTAGGTTCCACCAAATCCTACCATATTGTTTTATTTTTAAGTTTTGAAAGATTGAGAATGAGACCAATGGCACTCCAATACTGATTTCATTTATTACTAGGAAGTTTTAAAAAACTGGTTAACGAATCCAGGAATTCTAGATCAGAACTGGATCATTTCTTTTATATACACTGGGGCCTTGACTTATGAGCGTCCCGACTAACGAGTTTTTTGAGATACGAGCCGTCTCTCCACCTATTTTTTGCTTTGAGTTGCGAGCTAAAATTCGGGTTACGAGCCAGCTTCAGATACCCCACCGCTAGTTGGCGCAGCAAACGTCACAGTGAATGCCACAACATCAGCCCAGCATCACGTGTCTCACTCGTTCACAATTGATTTGACATACGAGTAATTTGAGTTACGAGCTCCATCATGGAACGAATTAAACTCGTAAGTCAAGACCCCACTGTGTACACACACACACACACACACACACACACACACATATTGAATTCAGAGAGAGGAAGGGAGAGGGAGAGGGAGAGGGAGAGGGAGAGAGATATAGAAACAACGATGAGAGAGAATCATTGCTCAGGTGCCTCCTGCATGTCCCCTACTGGGGATCGAGCCCACAACCCGGGCATGTGCCCTGACCGGGGATCGAACCTTGACCTCCTGGTTCATAGATCAGCACTCAACCACTATGTTACACGGGCGGGACTCATGGGGATCATTTAGTCTGTTTTTCCCCTTAACTATAAAGCTATGGAGTTGGCCCAGAGAAGTGAAGCAATCTGCCCTGAGTCTTTAGGGGAAAGGTCAAAGTGTAGCAGGTCAGATCACAAAGGAAGCATGTGGGGAACATCCACTGGATGCCTCTTAGTAAGAAGAAGATGAATGCTCAACTGTAACTTCCTTTGCTCCAGGCATTCTTCTAAGCACTGTATAGAAATTCACAGATCTGAACTTCACAACCCGAAAGTAGGTACTTAATAGACACAGTACACAGTTTTAGTACTTGGAGGAATACTCTCCCCTTGGAATCTAACTTTAACTTGAGTAATAGCCTCAGATCTGAAAATGAACAAATGGACAGGTTTATAAAAGTAGAGAGGGTTCTGGGAGACAAATCAATGCTTCAGGTTGACTGGAATAGAGGGTATGAGACAAGTCATATGTGTAATGGAAGTGGAAAAAGAGCTTTCTGCAGACCATATAAGTTTAGGAGGCTAAGGAACCTGAATTTTATTCATCAGCAACCTTGTGCTGCTGCTAGAAGCAGCAATTTAAAACACAGATCTGATTGAGGAAGTGACATGCTCAGACCTATGTTGTAGAACTTGCCTTATGATAGCACTTCAGAAGGCGAACTGAGGGGGAAAGAGTAAGCTTGGAGTCAAAGAAACCAGTTAGAGGACTGTGGAGGTAATTCTAGGTGGATGTAAGAGGGGCCTGAAACAGACGAGAGGCTGGGAACATAGAAAAGAATGGACACATTTGAGAAAAATTAAGGAAGTGGACAGGGCTTCTCAACTTATTGGCTGAGGAGGGCAAAAAAAAAAAAAAAGGTGAGATTCTTGAAAAAGAACTGTCAAAGCTATAAGTAGTACCTGGGAACAACTGTTGTTTGCCTTAATCTGTACTATACACACTGTGGGTATAAACAAGATAAGAGAATCACAGCCCCAATCGACAGTCCCAGTATTAATGATGAGAAAAAAAAAAACCCAAGATGGCAGCATAGGTAAATATGGTACCTGAATCCTCCTATAACAACATCAAAATTACAACTAAAGTAGAGAACAACAATCATTCAGAAACATCTGAAATCTATATGAACAGAAGTCCTACAACTAAAGATATAAAAAGAAGCCACATCAAGACTAGGAGGAAGGGCAGAAAGCTGATTTCTCAACAGAAACTGCAGGCCAGGAGAGATCATCATGAAATATTTAAAGTGTTGAAAAGCAAGGACCTACAACCAAGATTACTCTACCCAGCAAAGCTATGATCTAGAAGCAAAGGACATATAAAGAGCTCCCAGACCGCCCCCCTCAAAAAAAGCTGAAAGAATTCATCACTCCAAACCAGTATTATAAGAAATGTTAAAGGGTCTTCTTTAAAAAGAAGAACAAAAAGATAAAAATATGAATAATAAAAGGAAATAAAGATCAATCAATAGTTACTTTAAATGCAAATGGATTAAATGCTCTAATCCATGGGTCCTCAAACTACGGCCGGAAGGCCACATGCAAATACAAATATTGTATTTGTTCCCATTTTGTTTTTTTACTTCAAAATAAGATATGTGCAGTGTGCATAGGAATTTGTTCATAGTTTTTTGTTTAAACTATAGTCCGGCCCTCCAACAGTCTGAGGGACAGTGAACTGGCCTCCTGTTTAAAAAGTTTGAGGACCCCTGCTCTAATCAAAAAACATATGAAGGCTAAATGGATAAGAAAATAAGACACATATGCTGTCTACAAAATACTCACTTCAGATCAAAAGATACATACAGACTGAAAGAAAAGGGGTGGGGAAAATATTTCATGAAAATAGAAACAAACAAATAAAAAGCAGGGGTGGCAATACTTATACCACATAAAATAGACTTTAAAACAAAAGCTATATAACAAGAGACAAAGATCCAACAGTTCTACTTCTAGGTGTTTATCTGGAGAAACTCAAAAACAATACATGGGAAAGATGTATACATCCATGTATTAATTGCAGCATTATTTACAATAGCCAAGACATGGAAGCAAACTAAGTGTCCATCAATAGATGAATGAATAAAGAAATGATGCATAGCCCAGCCAGTGTGTCTCAGTGATTGAGTGTCAACCCATGAACCATGAACCAGTTTGATTCCTGGTCAGGGAATATCCCCGGGTTGCAGTCTCAATCCCCAGTAGGAGGCATGCAGGAGACAGCAATCAATGTTTCTCTCTCATCATTGTTTCTATCTCTCTATCCCTCTCCCTTCCTCTTTCTAAAATCAATTCTTTTAAAAAAAAAGTAGTGCATATATGCAATGAAATATGATTCAGTCATAAAAAAAATAATAAAACCTTGCCATCTGCAATAACAAGGATGGACCTAGAGGGTATTGTGCTGAGTGATATAATTCAGACAGAGGAAGAGAAATGTCATATGATTTTACTCATATGTGGACTCTAAAAAAAAACAAAATAAAGTAACAAGCAGAATAGAAATAGGCTCATTGATACCAAGAACACTTTGATGGTTTGCCAGTGGGAGCAGGTGAAAAAGGTGAATGAATTAAGAAGTACAGATTTTAGTGTTGGGGATGTAAAGTACAGCATAAGTAATATAGTCAATAATATTGTAATAACAATGTATGGTATCAGATGGGTACTAGATTTATGAGAGTTATCACTTTTTAAGTCTAATCACAGGGTTGTACACCTGAAACTAACATAATACTGTATATCAACTTCAACTGAAAAATAAAAAATTAGCCCTGGCCAGGTAGCTCATTTGATTAGAGCATCATCCCCATATGCCAAGGTTATGGGTTCGATCCCTGAATGAGGAACATACAAGAATCAACCAATGAATGAATAAATAAGTGGAACAACAAATCAATGTTTCTTTCTTCCCCTTCTCTCTCTCTCAAATCAATAAATTTAAAAAATAAAAGAAAATAAAAATAAAAGATTACTTAAAGTAAAAAAAGTACATATACATGCAATGGCTAGAGAACAAAGAAAGACAGTCTATTATGTCAGACTGTGATCCTTCTACCCCTTTTGGTTAATGGAAGCACACAGTTCCAAATTGCACACTTGGAATAAAAAAACAAATGTGTATTTTTAATTCAATGAAAATTGTCCAACTGCCCTCTTCCTTTATATAGTGTATGTGTGTGCATATATCTTTTTATAGGAAAGCAGGATTTCATTAGATCAAAAAATCATCTCAACTCAGAACTAAAATAAACCTTGCAGGTCATCAAATCTACCACCCTTCTCCAGGCAGGAATCTTTTCTCTGCTGTCTCTGGCAGATGAACTACCAAACCTTGGCTCAAAATTTTCCATGGAAAAAGAGGGGCTCCCCCCCTTGAAGAAGGAGGCTAACTCATCCCAGAAAGGTTTCCTTGAAGGGAGTGGAATACTGGCCTGCCCTGAGCTGTTCGCTCTCTACCCTAATTTGATCCACTGGAGACACGTCTTCTACTTCAGTAGCATAATAACCTTGCAGTTATTTGGATCAAGCTGTTCTGTCTTCCTTCAGTCTCCCTTCCCCAGTGTCTTCCACTACTGACCCAATTACGCTTTCCTGGGCCTCTCCATCCTGGTCTCCATCTTCCAAATACATTCCAATCTGTCAATCCATGGCACTCAGAAATAAGCCTAATATACCATCACATACAGAGTCAGACTACATGCACTCACTGCTGGTTATTTTGATTAATGTAAATAAAAGTTATATTTAAAGTTTAATTTTAAATTAATTCAAAAGAGAAGAGAAGCCTGTCAACAGTGAAAGGAGATCAAGTTTTTAGCATAATGACAAAGATAAAATGGAATTCTACAGAAATTTTCTTTCAAATAATTCAAAGAATTTTCATAACAGTCTACAAATCCCTGCAAGGCAAGCAGACCATTTCAAGATGGAGAAACTGAGACTCAGGAATCACACTGCTGGGGCCAAACTCAAATAACTGTCTTCTAGCCCTCAGTTCTTCTCATTAGAAGAGGATGGCTTGGCATCAGGAATGGAGTGACTCACCTTAGGCTTGGTAATTAATGCACACAATTCCACATAACAGATTGTAAGTTCATTATCTTGGCTGCCATAAACCATACAGGTCATCACATCCACCACCCTTCTCCAGGTAAGAATCCTGATTTTAATAATCCTGTCTAATATAAAAGATTATATTCATCCAAATATGCGATTATATACACAAATTTGGAGATAGGACAGCAACAGATTAGTTCATCCAACTATCCTGATTTGGCTCAGACCATATACATTGGTGCTTATTATTGAAGGTTGTATACTAGTATATCTAACATTCTGAAAGTCATGCTTCTAATCAATAAAAATTCCATTGAGAAAACCTAGTTCTGTTGTGTAGGTATTGGTATGGGTAGGCAGTAATGTCATCTTCCTTTGAGACGGTCAGCATCCCCTCACAGGTGATGAAGAACATGGCTCTTAAAAATACTGTACTGCCTTTTCTTGGGGTTAAGTTTCCTATTTAACTCAAATTTTCTCTCAAGCACAAAGTGTCTTTGCATATTTCATATTAAGAGAACAAGGATTTGGTCTTAGAGAACCTTCAACCTCCTGTTTGCTAGGACCCACTGAATTTTTAGCTACAGCTGAAAATCCAGTACAACAGAAATAGTGATAGTTAAAACAAATAAACAGCATGCTTTCTTCAAAGTGAAACTGGGCACAAAAGTGGAAATTTGGAGCTTTCCAGAGTTAGTGGTCCAGATAAATATGTGGAGCAAGATTTTCCTGCTCCACCTTGTCCCCCTGCTTCACCTCTTCCTCCATCACTTCCATCCCCGGCACGTGTTCCATTTCAACTGTAGTATACGCCGCTTCCACCGCAGATTCACATTCAATGTTCTGAAAAGATGTTCTAGCTGAGGAAGCAAGCACAATGAAATTCATGACCTCAAAAGCAAAAATACCAACTCTATAAAAGAGATGATATAGATTTATCTTTGTTTATTTCCTTTTATGTTGTAAAAACAAAAGAGTCCAGTTTTATTTCATGTTAAAGATTAGACATGCCAGGTACCAGGAGTAATTCAGAAATTACTTTAAAATCTGTTCATATCTGCAAATGAAGAAAAGGGAGGGAGTGTCTGACTTTACCTCCACCCAACCAAGTAGAAGGGGTACCCAAACCCATTAGTGTTAAGTGTCTTTTCATTATACAGCTCTTTTGGTACCTTCCAACTGATTGGAACCAAATTAAACCTGGTCATAAATCACTTCTGAAAAACTAGGTTCCCCAGGCTATGGGCTCTCAGGAGTTCTCGAAGTGATCTTGGTGGTGTTACAACATGATGCTCCTTCAACAGCTCCGAAAAGCAAAGCGAAGAATGTTATTTGAATAATGCAAAATGGTAGAGTCATTTTGGAAAATAGTTTGGCAGGTTTTTGTTTTTTTATTTTTCATACCCACTTCCATATGATCCAGTAGTCCCAATCCTAGGAATATATCCAAATGAAATAATAGCATATTCATACATAAAAACTTTATGCAAATGATTATAGTAATTCTGTTTATAGCCACTAAAAACTTGGAAACAACTCAGATGTCCTTCTACAGATGAATGGATTCTAAAAAACAACATCATAAGATACATTACTACTCAGCAAACAAAAAAGAAATGGACCACTGATTCATACAATATGTATAAATCTTAAATGCATTTTGTTAATAAAGCCAAACCAAAAAGGCTAGGTACTGTATTAATCCATTTATATGACATTCTAGAAAAAGAAAAACAGAGATGCAATACAGATCAATAGTTGCCAGAGGATGGAGAACAGAGTTTGAGTTCCAACAGAAAGCACAAAGGAATTTGGGGGTGACAGAACTGTTGTGCTTGGTATTGTAGTGGTAGCCACCTGACACTGTTTTTGTGAAACCTACAGAACTATATACCCCAAGGAGTGAATTCTGTGTGCAAATTTAAAACTAAATTACTCTTATATATTTTAGAAATCACAATCATGGGTCCATGGACTTTGCCCTCTCCCCTCAAAAATCAATTGTTTTGAAGGATTTTTAAAAATAAAGCTTTGAGATTGACAATAATAATGAAAGGGTTGTTAACTAGAGTATTTTTAAAAAAGAGGTATCAGTTCTATATATGAAGAATATATAATATGAATTATCTTTTTTCTAATATGAATATTTGTGGAAAAATAGTGGGGATAAATTAAAGCTGAATCATCCAATTATGCAAATGAGCAAAAAAGTGTGGGTAATATATATCATACAGATAACACATATACTATAAAAAATGTGGGGCCTTATATTTTGAAAGAACTGATCTAACAAATAAATTACAGTTACAAATTATCTATGATAAGATTAGCTAATTAAAGAATATGGTCTGCATTATGCATCCTTCACTGCTTTAAATGTTGTATTTTATACAATGATGTTCATGAAATGTATTTAATGTTGAAACTTATATAATAACTAGAGGCCCGGTGCCCGAAGTTTGTGCCCTGGTCCGGCGGGCAGGGTCCCTCAGCCTGGCCTGCACCCTCTCACAATCCGGGACTGCTAGCTCTTAACTGCTCTCATGCCTGCTCACCTGATTGCCCCTTACGGCCTCTGCCTGCCAGCCTGGTGGCCCCTAACTGCCCTCCCCTGCTGGCCTGATGGCCCCTAACTGCCCTCTCCTGCCAGCCTGATGGCCCTCAACTGTGATCACCTCATAACTGCCCTCTCCTGTGGGCCTGATGACTCCTAAATGCCCTCCCCTGCTGGCCTGATTGCCCCTAACTGCCCTCCCCTGCCGGCCTGATCACCCTTAACTGCCTCTGCCTTGGCCCCCACCACTGTGGCTTTGTCCAGAAAAATGTCTGGTCTAATTAGCATATTATCCTTTTACTAATATAGATATTATTGTTTTTGAGAGACTATCCCTCTTGCCCATTACTAGAAATTCTTATTATATATAGTACAGTTTTTAAAAACAAGAGATTTCTTTGGAATGCAACTACTATGCCATAAGCAGAAAAGACTGCATGAATATTAAAAGATAAGGTGCTATTCTTCCAAAGACTGAGATATAGCACCAATCTTTAGAAGTTTAAAATTAAATGGGAGGGAGTAATACCAACCCCCAAGCACGTCCATTGATGACATATTCATTTTCACTGCTATCAAAGCATCATTTCAAAAAATTACAGAAGATGAAGAAAATTAGAATTTACTCTTTTGATTTCACACCATTATAAATAAACCATTATCTTCATTTGAAAAACTGAAACTACTCTGTAGGCCACTATTTTTCTTCTGGTAGTCCCTATGCAAATGCCCAAATGTACATACTTGAGGATTGTGTGGCTTCCGTAGAAGTAAGGCTGATGTTAGTAGGTGTACGAGCAGATTCTTGTGATCCATCCTAGGAATTTCCAAAAGAGAAAATGACATTTCAATTTGGAGACAAAGAGATATATAAATAAGATGAAACACAGGCAGAGCACAAACTTTGATGCATTTCCCATAATTTCTTACAATGCTTCAATCAACTGAAACATGTCCATGAAAAATACTGCTAGAAGATAACAAGCAGAGATTATGAGTGCCATGTGCTATATATTACAAAAAACCTAGAAGAGAAGCATATTATAGATGTGCTAAAAGAGCAATCATAATAAAAATGTGTGCCAATCACAAAGAAAATATGCCTGTCAGAGATGTTAGTAGGATGCTGACCAGCTGGTACAGAAAGGTGGGAAGAGTGAAAGTGTGCCTAAGTGTTAGGGTGTTAAAGAACAAAAATTCAATCCAGTAAATTTGAAGATCCAATTGGTTTGATTGAGCCTTTCTTGAATCAAGCAGTATCCCATCTGGCAAATAGAGAGTTGCTCTGAGGAGTAGTACAAAATGGAAGGGTTTTATAGGCAGATGGAGGGTGGGGCAAGGAAGTACATAATACAGTTATAATTGTTTTTAATATCCTCCTCTACTAATTCTAAAGTCTGTGTTTGTTTGAAGTAGGTTTCTACTGATTGGTTTTTCTCTTCAATAAGGGTCACATATCTCTGCTTCTTTGAATGCCTGGTAATCTTTGTCTGAAGGCTAAATATTGTTCACTTTACCTTGTAGGAGACTGGATATTTTTGCATTCCTATAAACATGCCTCATCTTTGTTCTGGAATGTAAATTACTTGAACCCAGTTTGACCCTTTGTCTTACACCTTAATGATTTCATAGTCTGAACCAGAGCACTAGTTAGCCTAGGGCTAATTTCCCCCTACAACTAAGGCAAAACCATTCTGTATATTCTTACACTTCAATTCCTATGTATTATGAGGCTTTCCAGTGTGGCTGATAGAAACAAGAACTGTTACCAGCCTTGTATGAATGTTGGTACTGTTGCCTGGAATCCTCTTGGATGGTTCTTTCCTTTCACATATCCCTGGCATCCTCTTTCCATGAAACTCTCTCCTCTCTGGTACCCTGCTAACAACCTTAGACTCCCTCTATTCTCACCTCAATCTCATCTCAGGCAGTTCCACTGGGATCCCTGTGTGTTCTTCCTCTTAGTCATATGGCTTAGAAACTTGCTAGGGAGTAAGCTGTGGCAATTGGCTCACCTCATTCTTTCCCATCTCTTAAGAGTCCCTATCCTTTGTTGCCTGATATCCATTATTTTGAAAATTGTTATTTCATTTATTTTGTCTGTTTTATTTTTGGCTGTTTGGGGCTGAAAGTTAATATTCATTTATGCACACAAATGTATGAGTGCCAACTGTGTGTGGTAAGCCTTGTTCAAGATACTTGGAGATATGCTGATGAACAAACAGCCCCTGCTCTCACAGAAGCTTCATTTTATTTCATGTATACAGGCAACATACTAATAAATGAGGTTCCTTTGAGCATGATTGCATCCATATGAGGTAGAGATTATTACAACTTCCATTTTACAGATCACAAAACTGAGACTCTCCATGATAAAATAACTTTTCCCAGGTCACATAATTGGTAAGAAGCAAAATCAGGAATCAAAATTTTATCTTCTGATGTCTAGGCCATCTTTTCCCTCTGGATTACTGTCACCATTTCAAGGATCCAGCCTAGCAGCTATGTTATATGCACTTTACAGTGTGCCAAGTAAGGTGAAAGACCATCCATTAGGAAGGCTTTTTAGGATGCTTTTTCTGTTCTTCTGTACCTTTTTATTCCCTTGCAGTTTGATTTTATCTAGATTCAGATTATTACGGGGACACCTATGTGTATCCCTATAGGATTCTCTAGTAATGTCTGGTGAATGGATAAATGAATGATAAACTCAATGGCCTAAGAGGATGGGGCACAATCTAGGTCAGTGATGGCGAACCTATGACACACGTGTCAGAGGTGACATGCAAACTCATTTTTTTGGTTGATTTTTCTTTGTTAAATGGCATTTAAATATATAAAATAAATATAAAAAATATAAATCTTTGTTTTACTATGGTTGAAAATATCAAAAAATTTCTATATGTGACACGGCACCAGAGTTAAGTTAGGGTTTTTCAAAATGCTGTCATGCCGAGCTCAAAAGGTTTGCCATCACTGATCTAGGTTAATTAAGACTGGATTCTGCCCCTTACGGGATTACATAGTATCATGAGTCTATTAACATAGTCTAATGCATCAGGCAGGTCAGTAATTTTTGCACTCACAAGTCAAAAAGACCTTGAAAAATAATGTCTGGCATAAAGCTTATTTTAATCCTTTTTAAGGCTACTATAGGGACCATTCCAAGCATGCCATTCTGGCTCCCAATAAGAAATGACTACAAAATGGCAGCTGTGTAACATCTCTCTCATGCTATGCTCATATGGGATATTTCTTGAAATTACAACCTTTATATATTGTTGAAGGGAAGCAGAATTTGCCACCTCAAAATACGCCCTTTTGGCAGATTATTTTAAGGTGGTTATTTTTAAGAAACAGCAGACACAGATGAAGCTCTGAAAACTGAGTGTAAGTTTACCCTTTTGTAAGAAACATTTACAAGGGAAATCTCCATTTGTAAGGGTGTCTCCTGCTCTGTAACAGGAAGAGGACAGCCAAATATCTAGAAACTCTTATCCATGCAGAAGTCAAGGAATTAAATATGAATAACAATTTTACCTTTGTTCTCTGTGCTTTTTCAGGTAAACTCCCATAATTAGCCTCCTCCCAACCACCTTCAATATCTTTTGTCTTTAGCTGAAGATGATATTTAAGGTGGTTGCTTGGGCCATTTCAAGAAGTTACTAGGTTTTCCTGGGTATCTCCCATTTATACAGGAGTCATTCATGTTATGAAATTTGTGCTGGTTTTGCTCCTGTTAATGGGTCTTTTTAAAAAATATATATTTTTATTGATTTCAGAGAGGAAGGGAGAGAAAGAGATAGAAACATCAATGATGAGAGGGAATCACTGATCGGCTGCCTCCTGCATACCCCCAAATGGGGATCAAGCCCACAACCGGAGCATGTGCCCTTGATAGGAAATGAACCTGGGACCCTTCAGTCCACAGGCCTACGCTCTATCCACTGAGAAAAACCAGCTAGGGCTTAATCTGTCTTTTAATATAAGAACACTTCATCCAAGAACCTAGAAGAGTAGAGGAAAAATTATTTTTTCTCCCCCATATTGGCATACACATTAACTAAAGAATCAACATTATAGGAATAAAAGTCCAACCTTTTAGTCTCTGGCTGTCAATATACGTACGCATGAGGTAAAAGCAGGTGCAGATTGCATGGGTTCCATTTGGACTTTTCTATAAATAGGTAAAAAGAGAGATAGTAAGCACATCTCACTTGCCATTTATTTTTTTATTTTTATAATTCTTTATTGTTGAAAGTATTACATATGTCCCCCCTTTTTCCCCATTAATCCCCTCCAGCCCGCCCTGCCCCTCACTTGCCATTTAAATAAAAATGTTCTGTAATTACAATAAGGTTCAAATATTTTTGCTTAAATGATTATTTTTCTTAATACATAACATCATCAATCTTTGAGGTGTTGCTTTTCCCACAGAGAAAGTTGTCCTTTACGATACTGATAAACCATCTGGACCTTCTTTAGAATGAAGTTTAGTATAGGCCTCAATGCCTCTTTTTGACAGTGGTGAGCAAAGCAAGCTTTTAAAAAAAAAGCCAAGGTGTATCAGTGAATTTTCTTAATTTTTAAACCAACTGAAATTTCAAAAAAATGCTTCAGGCCAAATTTAATTTTGTTCCCTGTAATTAGAGAAACTCCATTCTCTGGCTCATTAACAATTTATTTCTATCAATATTATAATTTTGATGCTCAAGGTGAGAATGCAGCTTTATGAAATCTTCCTTTATAAATACTAGCTTACTTTTCACCAAATAGGTAAAGGATGAGAAAGCAAGAGAGAGAGAGAGGAGAGAGAATAGGAATGAATGATAATCTTGTTTTTAATATTGAAATTACTTTATAAGCCTTAAAAATTTTATAACTGACAATTATGAAAATGTATATTTTATGTTCAAGAGTTTTTCTTTGGCAGGTCAAAGAGTGAAAAGCCCCTGAAAGGAAACAGGATTTGCCACCCAAAAATATCCCTCTTTGGGATATTATTTATATCAGTACTTCCTTAATGGATATTTTAATATCCAAAATATATTTTTGAAACTCCTCTTAATTTTCTCCCATTATAAATAAATGATATAAGTAAAATGAATTTTTCCTGGGTCCTCTGAAAAATAGAATGGAACATTTCTGTCCATTGTATCAATATTCACTTTTTCAAACCATACAGGATGATCCTATTAATTTTGTGTAAAAACTAAGAAAATTAAATTATTTTTTAAGAAACAAAAGACTTGGGAAAAACTTTGACCTTCCCCTTAACTCCCTCAAAAAATTCAGATTTAGGACCTGCTCCAGGAAGGGGACTACCAGCACAGGTAACCATAGTTTAATATGAACTAAGTAGACAGACAGGGAAGAACCCAGCAAAACCCCTTTGATCAAAGCCCTCTCTGTGTCCCATTGTTAATGATGGCCCAACAAACATTTGTTTACCAAAAATTTGCTTTTAATGTTTAATCGCCCTGTGAATTGCTTTCCTCCCCTTGAAAGTACCAAACCACTCCCCCCTTTTTCCTTAGCTTAAGATGGCATATAAGCCTCAACTACTTGACTTGTATTCAGGCCCCATATTCTTATAGACTCCCCTCCCCTCCCATACTTACATATATATTTAATTTGGTCATTTTCTCCTTTTAATCTGTGTTATGTAAGTTCATTTATTTAACCAGACAGAAGAACTAAGATGGGAAAAGGGAAAATTTCTCCTCCCCCATAATCCCATCACTGCACAAAATAAGAAACTGGAGTCTGATAACAGATATAATGAAAACAAGACAGAATAGTAACACAGTGACAAATTGGTATCAGTGAAACCTTCCAAATTCATTCAGAACATACAAAAGTAACAAAATAACTGGGGCATTCTGCATGATTTCAAAAGTGAATATTGATCCAATGGAGAGAAATGTTTTACTTATATCATTTATTTATAATGGTAAGAAATTAAGTTTCAAAAATATATATAGGATATAATAAAATATACAACATTTAGGAAGTATTGACTTAAATATCATAAAACAGTAGTTAATAAGTTAATTCATTCATTTGTGTGTATGTTGGTACTATAAAATGTCTAATATGTATTTATTTCTGGTTTGACATTCAACACCAAGTAACTTAGACATAAAAAGAGTTACTTATAAATTTGTCCCTACATCATCCTATCTAATAATAGAGAAACATGGTAATTAACCGTAACTTCCCTACCCTTCCCATTGGATAATCAGCATGATATGCAAATTAACTGCCAACCAAGATGGCAGCCGGCAGCCAGGCAGCTGAAGCGAACAGGAAGCTTGCTTGCTCCAGTGATGGAGGAAGCCAAGGTTCCCCGCCTGCCACTGCCGCCCTCTGAGCTGCAGTCTAAGAAACAATGTTGCAATTATAGAAGCTAAATAAACCCCAGAAACCTGCTTTCAGCCGTCAGAGCTGGAGCGAGCAGGACCACAACAGTGTTACAATTATAGAACCCAAACAAATCCAGATACCTGCTTTCAGCAGCCGAGGTCTCAGAGCTGGAGCCGAGCCTCAGAGCTAAAGCCGGCTCTCAGCTCCAGTGACAGCCATAGAAGGTAAATAAATCCCAGAATTTTTAAAAAAAGGAAAAAAGGAGAGGCTGGGAGCTTTAGTCACCCGCCAGCCTGAAAACGGCCCTCAGCCCCTCACCCAAACTGGCCAGGCACCCCAGTGGGGACCCCCACCCTGAAGGGCATGTGACCAGCTGCAAACAGCCATCATCCCCTCATCCAGGCTGTCCAGGCACCAAAGCGAGACCCCCACCCTGATACGGGACGCTCTTCAGGGCAAACCAGCCAGCCCCCACCCATGTACCAGGCCTCTATCCTATATAGTAAAAGGGTAATATGCAAACTGACCCTAACAGCAGAATGACTGGGTATGACTGGTCACTATGACACACACTGACCACCAGGGGGCAGACGCTCAATGCAGGAGCTGCCCTCTGGTGGTCAGGGCACTCTCACATGGGAGGAGCTCTGCTCAGCCACAAGCCAGGCTGATGGCTGCCAGTACAGTGGTGGTGGTGGGAGCCTCTCCTGCCTCCTCAGCAGCACTAAGGATGTCCAACTGCAGTTTAGGCCTACTCCCCACTGGCAAGTGGACACCCCCCGAGGGCTGCCGGGATGCCAGAGGGATGTCTGATTGCCAGCTTAGGCCCAATCCCCCAGGAGTGGGCCTAAGCCAGCAGGTGGTCATCCCCTGAGTTCACAGGCCGGGCTGAGGGACCCCCCCTACCCCCCGAGTGCACAAATTTTTGTGCACTAGGCCTCTAGTCCTATCTAATAATAGACAAACATGGTAATTAACCATACCTCTGACACGCTTCCCATTGGCTAATTAGGGCAATATGCAAATTAACTGCCAACCAAGATGGCGGCCGGCAGCCAGGCAGCTGAAGCAAACAGGAGGCTTGCTTGCTCCAGTGAAGGAGGAAGCCAAGGTTCCCCGCCTGCCGCTGCCGGCTCTGAGCTTGCACTCTAAGAAACAATGTTGCAATTATAGAAGCTAAACAAACCCCATGCTTTCAGCCAGCCGGCTGAGCTGGAGTTGCAACAGTGTTTCAATTATAGAAGCCAAACAAACAAACCCAGATACCTGCTTTCAGCAGCTGAGGTCTCAGAGCTGGAGTCAAGCCTCAGAGCTAAAGCCGGCTCTCAGTTCCAGTGACAGCCATAGAAGGTAAATAAATCCCACAATTAAAAAAAAAGGAAAAAAGGAGAGGCTGGGAGCTTCAGTCACCCACCAGCCTGAAAACGGCCCTCAGCCCCTCACCCAGACTGGCCAGGCACCCCAGTGGGGACCCCCACCCTGAATGGGGTGTGACCAGCTGCAAACAGCCATCATCCCCTCATCCAAGCTGGCCAGGCACCCAAGCGGGACCCCCACCCTGATTTGGGACACCCTTCAGGGCAAACCAGCCGGCCCCAACCAGTGCACCAGGCCACTATCCTAAATAGTAAAAGGGTAATATGCCTCCCAGCACCAGGATCAACGGAGCCGCGAGGCCTCCCAAACCTGGGTTCAGTGGAGCTGCGAGGCCTCCTGGCACCGGGATCAGCGGAGCCTCCCAGCACCGGGATCAGTGGAGCAGCGAGGCCTCCCAGCACCGGAATCAGCGGAGCTGCGAGGCCTCCTAGCACCGGGATCAGTGGAGCAGCGAGGCCTCACTGCCCCTGTGTCAAGTGGAGCTGCGAGGCCTCCCAGCACTGGGATCAGTGGAGCCGCGAGGCCTCCTGGCCCCTGGAGCAGCATGACAGGGGACAGCGCCCAAACCCCCTGACCACCCTGCAGCTCTGTGTGTGACAGGGGACGGGGCCACAAACTCCCTATCCGCCCTGCTCTGTTCATGATAAGGGAAGGCACCCCAACCCCCTGATCGGCCCTGCTCTGTGCCTGATAAGGGGGAGCTCCCCAACCCCCTGATCGGCTCTGCTCTGTGTGTGATAGGGTACGGAGCCCCAACCCCCCTGATGGACCCTGCTCTGTGCGTGACAGGGGGCAGCGCCCCAACCCCCTGATCGGCCCTGCTCTGTGTGTGACAGGGGGTGGCGCAGCAACCTCCCCATCGACCCTGCCTTGAGTGTAACAGGGGTTGGCGCCCCAAGCCCCCAATCGGCCCTACCCTGAGCATGACTGGGGGTGGCATCGCAACCTCCAGGTCTGCCCTGCTCTGTGCATGACAGGGGGTGGCGCCCTGCTCTGAGCTCGACCAGGGGCTGCATCTAGGGATTGGGCCTGCCCTCTGCCACCCGGGAGTGGGCCTAAGCCAGCAGGTCATTATCTCCTGAGGGGTCCCAGACTGAGAGATGGCACAAGTGGGGCTGAGGGACACCCCCACCCCCCGCCAGTGCACAAATTTTTGTGCACCGGGCCTCTAGTTTAAAAATAAAATTTCTGCCCAGCTAGTGTGGCTCAGTGGTTGAATGTCTACCTATCAAGTTCACCATTCAATTCCATGTCTGGGCACACTCCCAGGTTGTGGGATTGGTCCTCAGTAGGGGACCTGCAGGAGGCAGTCAATCAATGATTCTCTCTCTTCATTAATGTTTCTCTCTCTCTCCCTTCTTCTCTGCAATCAATAAAAATATATTTTTGAAAAATGAAATTACTAAAAGATTATCATCTATATTTAAAAATTTTTCAGTCTTTGACTTAATTTATAAACCTGCTTAGTTTAACAGAACATTTAGTGTTACTTAGTAAGTGTTGATACTTCTTCAAGGTTGTTTCTCACTTTCTGTTCTTTATAGTATCTCCCTTGCAGACCATTGTGGACAAAAAAGGGTGGTATAATAAATCTAACCCACAGTAACCTCACATGGTGATCTAATCATACATTACTAATTGGGCAGGTCATGGTGGGTAGTCATGCTCCAGGCATATAACTTCTTTAGTAAAAAGATTATCTTTGTCTTAAGCAGGCCCTGCTCATTGTTTCCCTGCATGTGGGTTAACACACTTTTCAAGTGCTTCTTTTTTAGACACCTTGAACTATAACCACCCTGGGGAGAGCACATAATCTTGCTAACTATTCTATAATACAAATTCCACCTTTCTTTCTCTCGCCATCATGTAATCTTCCTTATGTTCCCTCCTTAATTCCAAATTAAAAGAAACTGCAAACTGTCATTCTCAGAAGTATTTTTCTCAGACTGTTGAGATCTTTTGTCCAGATGTATTCTCTGCTTGGCTCAAATAAACTCATAAAAATTGTCTACAAGTTTGGACATTCTTAGGTTTACACCATACTTTATCCCTTGGCTTCAACTAGGGATGACTCATATCTCTAGCTCAAGATCTCTCCCTGAGCTAGGCCCATATATCCAACTGCCTTTACAGTGGTTCTCAACCTTCTGGCCCTTTAAATACAGTTCCTCATGTTGTGACCCAATCATAAAGTTATTTTCGTTGCTACTTCATAACTGTAATGTTGCTACCATTATGAATCGTAATGTAAATATCTGATATGCAGGATGGTCTTAAGCGACCCCTTGTGAAAGGGTTGTTCGACTGCCAAAGGGTCTCGACCCACAGGTTGAGAACCGCTGCTTTAGAACATGCAGTCTGGATGTCTAAAAGATATCTCAATTCAACATAGCCCAATTAACTATTCCTCCAATGTCTCTTATCTTGGTAAACATCAAGAAGGTAATAACAGACCTTCTACCCAGTCACTCAAGACTGAAACCTGCTCTTTGACTTTTCCCTCTTTTTCAACTTTCCTTTCTTGTGTATGAAATTTTATTATTACTTTTTGTCCACCTTTTCTACCTGGTGAGTTTCCTAAAGGCAGTGCACATGCTTTGAACTCTTTGTATTCCCGGCACCTCACACAATGAAAAGAACTTACTAGGTGCTTCATGAATATTTGCTGAGTGAATAAAGGAATAAATAAACTGCCCAGTCCATTCAGTCAAAATATTTGCACATCCCTCGTCCCAGCTCTTTTTGGCTTGACACAATTATTTTCAAGGAAAGATGAGGCTTCTACCTGTTCCTTAAAAACAATTAAATGACTCTACCTGGGCTTCTAAATAGTAACTATCTATACCTGAGATAGGTAGCAAGTGATTGAAGGTCCAACATGGTAGCCACCAACCACATGTAGCTAAATTAAAATCAAAATTAAATAAAATTATAAAATTTAGTTCTTTAGCCACATTCCAAGTTTTATGCAGCTACTTGTGGCTAGTGTTTACTGTATTAGAGTAGATTAAAAGGATTTATGTCATCTCAGAAGGTTCTATTTGACAGTGCTATATCAAAGATGCAGTGTGTTGTACTGGACAAGACACTGGCTTTGATAACAAACACTTTTTGACAATTAGGTTATGCTTAAGTACACTGGCTTGGATATCAAGAACGTAAAATAAAAGAAAGCAAAATTTTCTAAATTCCTCTGTAAATTTGCATGTCATGCTTCTCTATAAGTTAATATAGATGAAAAAATATTTGACTTATAGTCAGAATATACAAATAACAGATAAACACATACATTGTTAATGAAAATCTTAATGAGTATTTTGCATCTTACTAGTCTGTGCCTGTATACATTAAATTCAGGCCAAAGATATGAAGTATAACAGGATTTGCAGTCAAATTCATTGCTGGCCTTTGGTTAGGAACAGATACAAACAAAACTTTCTTTTTCCAAATTGTATCAGTTAATTTTCAAAAAGAAAGAAAATAATCAAAGAACTTTGTGCTAGTTGTCTTTACATGAAAATAACACCTTCTAATTTTACAAAGGAAAGTGACTCTATTTCATTACGTAAAAGCTCAAAATGTTGTTTTTCAATTAGACTCTTAGTGTTTTTTATTCTCTCCATTTTAAATCTTTCCCTAAGATTTGATATGCATTGGTAAAGTATTCAGTGCTGTGAATTACTTTAGTAGAAGGTTGTTCTTGGCTGAAAACAGCATCTACTTCTACTTGCTACATAACTGAAACTGTAAATATGAAAAAGACTTAAAAAAATTTAAACATTTGTGACAGAGAGTCAGAAAACTGATGACAGTAAAAAATAATCCTAAATAACTCCCCTTATTTAGCTTACAACTGAGATGATTTAATCTGAAGTAATGGGAAAAAGGAAAAGCAGATAACCCTTCATAGTTGCAAAAGTTAAGGAGCTAATTTTTTTATAAATGCAGACAATTTAAAAAAATGTTTTTATTGATCTTTAGAGAGAGAGATAGGAAGGGGGAGGAATAGAGAGCTAGAAACATCGATGAGAGAGAAAAACAACATTGAGTGGCTGCCTCCTGCACTGCCCCCCTACTGGGGATCAAGCCATCAACCCAGGCATGTGCCCTGACCAGGAATTGAACCAGTGAACTCTTGGTTCATGGATTGATGCTCAACCACTGAGCCACACTGGCTGGGCAAGGACCTAATTTTTTTGTTTGTTTGTTTGTTTTTAGTTGTTTGGGTTTTTTTTAGTTTTATTGCTTAAAGTATTACAAAGGGTATTACATATGTCTCCTTTTTTCCCCCCACCCTTGACAATCCCCTGGCCTCCCCTACCCCCAGTGAAGGACCTAATTTTTAAGATTACTCTAATCAAAGCTAGTCTGCAAACTCACAGAGGAAACTCACTACCACCCCATCCAAAACATAATCTTGGGCATCTTTTTTCCAGGACCAACTGCATCTCAGCCATATCTGACAAGATTGGTACTATTATCTCCAGAGCATACATTTCCCCAAGAATCACTATGCTCTTAAGTGGTTCCCTAGGGATCACACCTAAAATAGTCTCTATTTTCCCCATCCTCCACCATGGCATTCAGCATCACAGATCTGCCATGAAAAGTGGACTGGATTTGAGGTCACACAGACTTGGGTTCAAACCTCAGTTCTGACACTTCCTAGCTGTGAGATATAAACAAGTCTGTTAGCTTCCCTGAGCCCAAATTTCCTAGTATCTTCTCCACTTAAATATATGATTAGGTATATATAATACTGTAATTTTCTTTTAAATGGTTCTTTTGTGATTTTAATTATCTCTCTTATAAAATGTGTTCCTCAAAGATGAATTCTGAATGCACTACCATTTCCCTGTTCCTTCAAAGCCAAGCAGTAGACTCTCTGGTATAGAGATAAGCAGACTGGGGATCAAGAATTACTATAGTTGCCGAAGCCGGTTTGGCTCAGTGGATGGAGCCTCGGCCTGCGGACTGAAGGGTCCCGGGCTCGATTCCGGTCAAGGGCATGTACCTGGGTTGTGGGCACTTCCCCAGTGGGGGATGTGCAGGAGGCAGCTGATCGATGTTTCTCTCTCATCGATGTTTCTAACTCTCTATCTCTCTCCCTTCCTCTCTGTAAAAAATCAATAAAATATATTAAAAAAAAAAAAGAATTACTATAGTTAAAGATCACCTAGACACCAATATTTTCCTTTGGGCAGGGTTGGGGTGGGAAGATGAGTGTTGTATGGCTAATGTTAGTAAATACCCCCTAAATAAATCTACAAACTGATCCCTCCTATTTATGGAAAACTACAGGCCCCAAATAGTGTCACTAAGCTAAAAGCCCATGACACAGCACCTAAATTTAATACCTGATCTAATTGCAATTTCAACCTCTCTCAGAAATATAATCTTAGTCAACCAGTATGGAAATTTCTGCTCAATCACTAGTATAGTGTCACACAAGCCCTCTCTCCAACCCCCATAGAAGGAAGAGGCAATCTGCATGATAAAAAAACACTTCCCATTCTCTTCCTCCAAAGAAAAAGTGTTCTGGCCCAAAAATATTGCTTTATTTTCTTTTGTGCATATCTCCTTACTATATATATACCCTTCTTTCTATAAAAACTGTCTATTTAATCAACCCTTCCTAGTGCCCTTGTAGTTGCTAAATGGGAGGCTGCTAGATTCATGAATCATTTAATTAAAGCCATTCAGATTTTCAATTTTACTGGGTTGGCCCGGCCAATGTGGCTTAGTTGGTTGAGCATTGTTCCATGCACCAGAAGGTCACCAGTTCCATTCCAGGTCAGGGCACATGCCCCGAATGCGGGTTCAATCCCTTGTATGAGGTATACAGGGGGCAGCCAATTGATATTACTCTCTCATTGATGTTTCTATCTCTCTCTCCCACTTCCTTTCTCTCTGAAATCAATAAAACATATCTTAAAATTTTACTGAGCTGAATTTTGTTTTTTTAACATGTTAAAATCATTCCTTTAAAGTAATACCACAAGCTAACCTATGAACATCTTACACAGAATGAACTGCAAATAAATATGAGCTATTACCAATCCCGTGAAGTACTATGTTACACATTACTATGCTCTCCATTCTTTACAGAAAGAATGTAAACTTGTCCCATTACTGGATCCTTCTTAGCTTAATTTTTGAAAAGCCTTAGTCTTTTAGAATGCAAGCAGGCCAATTCACTAAGTCAATTTATTAACATCAAATTTGCCAAAAGCAAAGTTGCCAGTAGACCATTTGGCTGAATGGCCAATGAAACAAACAATTATGGATGAAAAGTGGTTCTATAGAAAGTAACCTGACAAGATGATTTGATCATAAATTCCTAACTTGGAAGGTCATGGTGAGCAGACACACCCAAAGCATATAACTTCTATAAGAAAAGGACAAGAACCATATAATTTCACTCATATGTGGACTATAAAACAAAAAACAACAAATGGAACAAACAAACACATAGACACAGACAAACAGAAGGGTGGTTACCAGAATGGAAGTGGGTAAAGGGGGTAGAAGGATGAAGAGGGTAAAGGGGGTCAAATTTATGGTGAAGAGGTAGACTAAGACTTTGGGTGGCGAGCAAACAATGCAATATACTGATGATGTGTATTGCATATGTATTGCCATTTGTATGTCTTCTTGGGAAAAGTATCTTTTCAGGTCCTATGTCCATTGTTTAAAAATATATATATTTTATTCACTTTTTACAGAGAGGAAGGGAGAGGGATAGAGAGTTAGAAACATCAATGAGAAACATTGATCAGCTGCCTCTTGCACACTCCCTACTGGGGATGTGCCCGAAACCAAGGTACATGCCCTTGACCGGAATCGAACCTGGGACCTTTCAGTCCGCAGGCCGATGCTCCACTGAGCCAAACCGGTTAGGGCCCTATGTCCATTTTTAATAGGATTCTTTGTGTTTTGTTGTTGAGTTGTATGAGTTCTTTATATATTTTGGATGTTAGAATTGTACACTTGAAACTTATAGAATGTTATTTATCAATGTCACCCTAATAAACTTAATTTAAAAAGAAATAGTATTTAAAAACCTGCTTACTCTATTCAAAAATTTAAAGTACACTGGCTTGGCAGAGCTTAAAATTGTAATAGAAAAAAAAGATTTCAGGGTTCTGGAACCTTCAAGCACCAACTTGGCACCTGATCTCCTCTTATGGACACCAGGTTCCCTCTCAACCCAAATCAGGCTGGCCTGGATGCTGGCTCTCCTCTATTTCTTTTCTCTAGTACAGATTATTCTCTTCTGTCCCTGTTCCATCCAGCTGCAGCACTAGGGACCAGGGAGTTCCCTACATGGAGTCTTTCTTAAAATGCTAATAGGAAACCTGGCCAAGAAAGTATTCCAGGTATCTTCAAAACTGCTAAAATCTTTCAATCTACTATAAATCACTAAATTTTACCAATTAAAAGATACAAATTTTGGGAAAAACTGGTAAACTTGGCAAATGAGTCTATATGATAAAATATAAAATAAAGCTAGATCATCAAAAAAATAGAAAATGAATTCTTAAAAGAATTAATATTACATTATCATCAACTAAAAAAAAATATGAAATCCTAGAATATTCTTGCTATTCATGTTAAACCAGCCCTAGCCAGTTTGGATCAGTGGATAGAGCGTCGGCCAGCAGACCAAAGGGTTCCGGGTTCAATTCCAGTCAAGGGCACATACCTTGGTTGAGGGCTCCTCCCCAGCCCTGGCTCTGGTCAGGGCTCATGCAGGAGGCAACCAATGGATGTGTTTCTATCACATCAATGTTTCTCTCTGTCTTTACCTCCCTCTTCCACTTTCCCTAAAAATCAATGGAAAAAATATCCTCAGGTGAGGATTAACAAAATTTTTTTTTAAAAGAATATCATTTAACCTAGTGATCCCACTTCTAGGAATATATCCCAAGAAACTAGAAACACCAATCAGAAAGGATATATACACCCCTATGTTCATAGCAGCACAATTTACCATAGCTAAGATTTGGAAACAGCCTAAGTGCCCATCAGCAGATGAGTGGATTAAAAAACTGTTGTACATCTACACAATGGAATACTATGCTGTGGTAAAAAAGGAATTCTTACCATTTGCAACAGCATGGATGGAACTGGAGAGCAGTATGCTAACTAAAATAAGCCATTCAGAGAAAGATAAATATCACATGATCTCCCTCATTAATGGAATATAAGGAACAACATAAACTGATGAACAAAGACAGATCCAGAGACAGAGAAGCATTGATCAGACCATCAAACCTCAGAGGGAAGATAGTGGAGGGTGGGGGCAAGGGGGAGAGATCAACCAAAGGACTTGTATGCATGAATATAAGTCTAACCAATGGACACAGACAACAGGGGGGTGAGGGCATGAGTGGGAGGTGGGGGAGCAATGGGGCAGTAAGGATACATATGTAATACCTTAATCACTAAAGAAAAAATACAAAAAAAGAATATTAAACCATTCTGTGATGTTTAACTTTTAACAAATTAAACATTCCTTAAAATGCTGATAGCTAGGATATATTCATTGACTATATTTAAGAATTAGTTCTTATATACAATTAGGAATACTATATTCATATGAAAAGATAAAAATTATTTGAATATATAAGAGGTCCAAAATACAGCCTGTGAGCCAAAATTAGCAGCAGCCTGTTTATGATATGAAGTAAAAATTTTTAATTTTTTAAAAGGTTGTCAAACAAACAAATAATATGTTATAGAGACCTTATGTAGCCTATAATGTCTAAAATGTTTACTACCTGGTCCCTTTCATAATAATGATTATGTATATTCAAGAAGAATATTTCTTAAGACATGATTTTTATTTTTCCATTAATTTTTGCAGAGAGTGGAAGAGAGAGAGGGAAAGACAGAGAGAAATATCGATGTGAGAGAAACACATCGATTGGTTGACTACTGCATGCACCCTGATCAGGGCCTGACCCATGGAGGAGCCTGCAACTGAGGTATGTGCCCTTGACTGGAATCATATCCAGGACCCTTCAGTCTGCAGGCCAGCACTCTATTCACTGAGCCAAATCGGCTAGGGCAAGACATGACTTTTGATGAATTAATAAATTTGGGTAAATGTTATAAATTCATCATTTCAATGGATTTGTCTTGGATAAATTGATTTTTGGCAATTTGGCCACTGGACAAATTGATCATTTGGCAGAAAGCTTCTCAATAATTTGTTTTTAGTGAATTTACCTGAATTCAGAATCACCTCTCTCAAATGAAAGACTATGAATAAAGATACATATCAACATTTGAAAAAAAATACAAGCAGATAAAATATTTGTTTTCTCCCAGTGACTATAAAAGTCAATGGAAAACTCAGAATCCCACCCAAGAAGCCCAGTCTATTTTCATCTGGGAAAGATCTTAATGAACCTGAAATTGTTCAAGATCATATTTTCCTGTTAATAACAGACCACAGCCCTCACCTTAAAAAATATTTAGCACATGAATATGGAAACTGAGTGACTATTTCCAGAAATATTTTTGTCTTAAAGGATCATTTTTAGTCTCAAAAGGTTTTTTTTTTTCTTTTTTTGATGGGAGGGACACAGTATGATATTTCATTCAGATATTCTGAATGAGAGGAGTATGGTATTTGAATCTACCAGTCTTCTCCAATAGAGGAATTTATACCACTGACTATCCTATAGTGAAGGTCTTGGCCAATTTTAAGTGCAAATTCTGGCAGAAAGAGTATACATTTTCTGACCCATTTCTCCAGGGCCAAAAGGATACAGTGAAATGTTTGAGGCATGCGTATGTGTGTGCATGTGCACACAAGGGCCGTGAGGTGGGCAGGAAATAAAATAAAATGACTTGGGAAATACTTGGCTCTTTGCTCACAGATTCCCTACTCTGAGCACTACTGCTTCCTGGCCAAAAGGACTGATGTCCATAAGAGGATGACTTAGGGGCTGTAAGCCAAATATACCAATGGCATCTTCCCTTCTTCTGTTTAAGCCATAGACATAGATTTTCTTTCCATTACAGTTGATAGTCAATATTAAGTTACTTTTAGGTGTACAGCATAGTAGTTAGACAATTATATAACATATGAAGTGATACTCCTGATAAGTCTAGTACCAACCTGGCAATGTACATAGGTATTACAATATTACTGACTATATTTCCTATGCTGTACTTTACATCCCCATGACTATTTTTTTAAAGGTGAAGGGAAATAGATTCTTCTGGCACTTAAAATCATATTCTTTGTGTGGGCTGATATATAGTTGATATATAACTGATATATCTGAAGCTTATACATCTAAGCTTATATATAACTAAACTGTATCATACAGAATAGTTCAGATAATTTTAGAATTTTAATATGAAAATTTAAAAAACATTGAGCTTCAACTATTTAAAATAGGGGATCCCTTTAAAAAATTACCTGATTGGTTATTACTTTAATCCCATAGCTAAGAAACTCAATCCCTGTATTAGTTATGTGTTAACAGACTTGCATCCAACCATTACTAATACGCAATTAAAAAGGAATGAAACTCAAATGCTCCAATCCTCATATATTTCGGTGTTTTACAAAAGACAGAGTCCAAATGGGAAAATATCCACCAAAGGCTTACTCAATCCATTTCATAGAAAACATCCCTGTCTCTAAAGGGCCTGTTTGAACTACTCTAATATGCTTTTTTTGGTCACACCAATTTTCCATAAACACATCAAAAAATGAAAACATCTAACATTACTCAGTGGTATTTCCTCACTAGGAAAAATATGAAATGTCTAATGTTCATAAAACTTAGAAAGTACATACAAATTTTCAACATGGTAAAAATCCTAGTCTGATGTCCTGTGTCTTGAAGGGCAAGTAACTATGATAAGCAGTGCCCTGATATCAAAGAATAAAAACAAAGTAGACAAACAACAAGTAAACAAAACCCCTTTGATATGAAAATATGGCAGGCCATCAATAACCAAAAAAATGTCTTCAAGGTTTTATCAAGTTGAAAAGGATATTGCTATTATTGGCCTCTTCTGAACAGTACAGAAATATTAAACACAAAAAAATCACCTTTTGAATCTGATTAGTGTTCTGTGGTCTCCCCCTTTTTCAAAAGTAAAGAAGGCAGCATATAGTGTTGGTGAGTCACTGGAACATACCTGGATCCTAGCCTGGATGCCAGCCGCTAACACTAAAGACATTCATAGGCAGAATGAATATCAAGGCTACACAGTTCCCCATCATATATTTGTGGAAAATTCATTCCAGGAGAGATTCATAAATCAGACAAGAAACTATACTAAGACCAACACTGTGTGGTAAGGTATAAAAAGAGTTCACTCTGTTCCCACTAACTAGAAACCTTTGTAAGCCAAGCTTTCTAGCAGAGGATAAGATGTTCTATGTATGGGGATGCATTTCCTGCTCCAAGAGAAGTCTTTGTAGACCTAGAACTGCCAATTCAGATGCGTTTTTATAACTTATCTGGTACCATATTTATTTGCATACATTATTATTTTCATATCTACCTCTATTATCAAATATTTCTTCCAGTGTGAAAGGTCTGAAAATTTTTTATGAAGTTCATCATTGTTCAACGACATGGCACTTCAAAGGAAGGAAACACATATAACATTTTCACATTGCAAAAGAGAGCAGGACCAATTTCTTTTAAATACAGCCAGTGGTTTAGAGGGCCTGGCCTGGGAACATATATTCATGGTAAGGTTTTGCCAAACAGCCCATGCTTTATTTAGCATCTCAATCTTCCTAATTTATAATCCTCTCTCTCAACCATTTCTTGAAGATGACATTCTACGTGCTTTTACTGTCACTTTCATTGGACAATTTCTGAGCCAACTGGGGAAATGAAACAACAGAAATCAGTCTAGTCCTAGTATATGTTAAAAGAAAAAACAACTTTTTATGTTTCTTTGCTGAACATTAAAACACTGATAGCCTAAATGTTGGCTGTGTAAATATGATATATGACTTTAAATTTAGTTTATTTTTATTTTTCATTCTGCAAATCAGCCCCCTTAGTTTAGAGTGGCAAGGTGGACACATGGCTAAAATGAGTTAATTGAATAACATGAGCTACTCTCTGTACTGAGGGGGACGCAAGCTGAATGCAATTTGAGTATTTCCCTCTTGGAGCTTTGGGTTATCTAGAAGTGCCAAGTCTGTCTCTGTGATCTCTAGGAAAAGTGAACAGTGTCAATAGGAAAGGAGACAGTGAAGAGAGAGCTCTTTCAAGTCACGTGGCAGGAAGAACTTCTGCAAAGAGAAGGAATAAACTGGTTTCTGGATGGCAAGGAGGATTTGAGCATACACAATACAGGTGGAAAGGACATCTTAGTGCAGAAAACAGGAACAAAGATACAGTAAAAGAGCTTAGATGGAATTTACAGAATGGTGACTTCATTATGGTTTCTTGTGCACATCATATTAGGCAGTAAGTTTTATTAGGGTAGGCACAGTGCTGGACAGAGAACACAGCCTCATAAAGTTTATAGTTTTGTGGAGAATCCAAAAAATGAACAAAGAGTCCAAAGATAACTTAAATCCAGAGACAGAGAAGCATCGATCAGACTGTCAAACCTCAGAGGGAAGGTAGGGGAGGGTGGGGATAAGGGGGAGAGATCAACCAAAGAACTTGTATGCATGCATATAAGCCTAACCAATGGACACAGACACCAGGGGGGTGAAGGCATGAGTAGGGGGGTTGGGGAGGCAATGGGGTGATAAGGACACATATGTAATACCTTAATCAATAAAGAAATTTAAAAAAATAAAAAAGATAACTTACATTTACAAATTGTAAAAAGTATGATGAAGGGGAAAAGGGCAAGGTGTCATAGGAAGAAAACCAAAAATGGACCTAGGGGAGTGTTATAAGCCAACCACGTGACAACACTAGTAGAAGAGTATTTCAAGTTCAAAACCTAAGCACGTGCAATGCTTCCGTGTTGGAAAACAGTTTTGAAAATTCACAGAAGAGAATAGATAAAAGGGAGTGTGGCACAAAAGGGAGGTTTGAGGAATAGGTAGGTATGAGAGCAGTGGGCTTTACAGATCATACAAAAGGATTTTGGATTTTATTCTAAAAGCAAGTGGAAACCACTGAAAGCTTTTGAGCAGGAGAAGGGCATGATTATATTTCAACAAATGGTTTCATGTGTCAAAAAATATGAACTTCAACATCACATTTTATATAAGTATGAGTTCAAATGGGCCACGGATACAAATGTAAACCCAGAACTATAAAAAATTTAAAAAAAAATAGAAGAAAAATCTATGTGACTTTCAGTTTGGCAATGAGTTCTTAGACATGGCACCAAAAGCATAATCCATCAAAGAAAAAAAATGGTAAAATTATCCTTTTTCAAAATTAAAAACTTTTGTTCTACAAAAGACACTGCTAAGAGAATGAAAAAAGAAGCTAAAAAACAGAGAAAGTACTCTGACAAAAGACTTATATCCAGATATTCAAAGAATTCTCAAAACTCAATAATAAGAAAACAAACAGCATTATTTTCAAAATAGGAAAAACATTTGCATATTTTAATGATGAAGATATGCTCAATATTTTTAGTCATTAGGGGAACGCAAATTGCAGCCATAATTCAATACTCTAGAGAAGTGAAATGAAATCTTATGTCCACCAAAAACTTGTACACAAATGTTTATACAGCAGTTTTATTAAAACCTGCCAAAACCAAGCAAAAACCCTGATATCTAGCCCTCAATAGGTAAATAAATAAACCGTGGTACATCCATACAATGAAATGCAACTAGGCAATAAAAAATTATTGATGCATACAACAACTCAAGTTAACCTCAAAAGACTAATGTTGAAGGAAAGAAGCTAATCTCTAAAGATTATATACTGTAGGATTCTAATGATACGATATTCTCAAAAATATAAAACTATAGAAATGAAAAATAAAATTAGTGGTTGATAGTAATAGGGGTGACTCTAAAGGAACAGCAGAAGGAAGTTTTTTGGGGGATGGGTGATGGAACTTTTCTTTATCTTGACTATGATCATGGTTACACAAATCTATGCATGTGTTAAAAACCACAGAGCCCATGAGGTCATGGTTTGATTACTGGTCAGGGCATATGACTGGATTTCGGGCTCTATCCCCAGCAGGGGGTGTACAGGAGGCAGCTGAAAAATGATGCTCTCTCATCATCGATGTTTCTATCTCTCTATCCCTCTTCCTTATTCTCTGAATTTTTTTAAACACACAGAGATGGCCTCAACCAGATGGCTCAGTTACTTAGAGTGTTATGCTGTACACCCAAAGGGTTTCAGGTTCAATCCCCAGTCCTGGCATGTGTGAGAGGCAATCGATTGATGTTTCTCTCACATCAATGTTTTCTCTCTCTCTCTCCTTTTCCCTCTCTCTCTAAAATCAATAAATACATCCCCAGGGTTAGGATTAAAAAAACAACAACAATCGTACATATGTATATCTCGAGAAAATAAGTCAATTTTAATGTATAATTAAAAAATGAAAGTATGTGTCCATAAGAAGACTTGTAAAAGAATATTACAGCTCTATTTGCAGTAACCAAAAACTAGTAAGAAATGTCCATTAAAAGAAGCATGAAACAGACTGTCAGATCTCAGCAGGGAGGTGGGGTTGGGTGGGAAGAGATTAACAAGAACAAAGAAAGCCTAACAAATTGTTGTATATCTAGAGTAGAATGCTCCTCAACAACAAAAAAGGAATGAACAACTGATACATATGATGTGATGAATCTCAGAAACATTATGCTGAATTTAAGAGGGCAGACTCAACGGAGTATATATTACATGGTTCTACTTTTATGGCAATCTAGTAAAGGAAAATTTAATCTATACTGAAAACTATCAGAACAGAGGTTGCCTCTAGGTGGGAGGATAACAGGAAAGGGGGCACAAAATACTTTCCAATATGTTGAAAATATTATATGTCTTAATAGGAATGTGGGTTGCATGGGTTCATGCATTCATCAAAGCTCACACGGAATGATACACAAGATCTGTACATTTCATTATATGTAAAATTTACCTTAATATATAAACAATATGAACTCACTTGAAGAAGCTTGCTTTACACCATGATCTTGAATTAGCAACCTTAAAACTACTCTCTGTGCATTCTAGATTTGAACAAATGAGTAAATATATTGAAGACAATGGGTCTGATTATTGATGAGTGTCGCAAAAGTGGAAATGGGAAGACTAGAATGAACCCTATGGTGCTGGTTTAGAGTAGGAGGTCTCAATATGAACTTATGGTTTATATTATTTTATATACATAAATACACAAAGGTACATATACATATAAATGAGTAGATATGGAAATAAATATAGATATAGATCTTTATGCCCATGTCCATGCATGTGTATTTGTTTCCTAGTTCTGAAAACACCTAGAAGCAATAACAAACCAGTAACAATGAGCACAAGTAGTGCCCAGATCTTAGTTTCTAAATATCTCCACTTAAAGAAGCCAGGGTTCCTTTGATTAAGGCTTAGAGAATCAAATAATTTCATGGCTGGGGCAGAGAAAGTACAAAATGAAGCTGAAACATCATACAACACCAGAAAGTAAGAATAAAATATAAAAGGCAGAATTCTGAGACTGCTATCCATCCTTCTGTCTTATTCTTTCTCTGTCTGCCCTGGCCGGTTTGGCTTAGTGGATAGAGCATCGGTCTGTGGATCAATGGGTCCCGGGTTCGATTCTGATCAAGGGCATGTACCTTAGTTGCGGGCTCCTCTCTGGCCTGGGCCCTGGCCGGGCTTGTGCAGGAGGCAACCAATCGATGCGTTTCTCTCACATCAATGTTTCTCTTTGTCTTTCCTCTCTCTCTCCACTCTCCCTAAAAGTCAATGGAAAAATATCCTTGCGTGAGGATTAATAAAAACAAAATAAAACAAAACACCTCTGGAACTCATAAATGAATTCAGTAAAGTAGCAGGATACAAAAATAAATATTCAGAAATCTGTTGCATTTTTATACACTAAAAATGATCAGTAAGAGAAACTAAGAAAACTATCCCATTTACAATTGCATAAAGAAAAATAAAATACCTAGGAATTAATTTGACTAAGGAGGTAAAAGACCCATACTCAAAAAAATTATAAGATACCAAAGAGAGAAAGAGAAGGTACAAATAAATGGAAGGATATACTGTACTCAAGGACAGGAAGAACTAACATAGTTAAAATGTCCATACAACCCAAAGCAATCTATAGATTCAATGCAATTCTTATCAAAATACAAAAGACGTATGTCACAGAACTAGAATAATCCAAAAATTTATATGGAACTATAAAAGACCCCAAATAGCCACAGAGAACTTAAGAAAAATAAAGTTGGAGATATCACACTACCTGATATCAAATTATACCACAAGGCTATCATAATCAAATCAAAACAGTATGATACTACTCAGCAAGCGAGGCTCAGTAGTTGAGCGTCAATCTATGAACCAGGAGGTCATGGTTCAATTCCAGGTCAGGGAGCATGCCTGGGTTTCAGGATCCGTCTTGGTGTGCAGCGGGTGGGAGGCAGCCGATCAATGATTCTCTCTCATCATTAATGTTTCTATCTCTCTCTCCCTCTCCCTTCCTCTCTGAAATAAATAAAAATAGTTTTTAAAAAACCAATATGATACTGGAATATAAAAAGACACATAGATCAATGGAACAGAATAGAGCCCAGAAATAAACCCACACTAATATGAACAATTATATATAAGGCAAAAATATACAATGGGGTAAAGACAGTCTAGTCAACAAACGGTATTGGGAAAACTGGACAAATAAGCAAAAAAGTGAAACTAAACCACCTTCTTACACCATATACAACAATAAACACAAAATAGATTAAAGACTTAAATATAAAACTTGGAACCATAAAACTCCTAGAAGATAGGTAGTAAAATCTCTTAGATTTCGCTTAGAAATATATTTTTTTTCTGATGTATTAACCAGGCAAGGAAAACAAAATTAAAAATAAAGGGATTATATCAAACTAAAAGTTTGGGATTTTTTGGTTTTTGTTATTTCTCCAGAAAAATCCTCCAGTGACATTAGAGAGAGTGGAAGGGAGAGGGAAGGAAGAGAGAAGAGAGAGAGAGGCAGATGTGAGGAAGCCACATCAATGAGTTGCTTCCTGCACCCACCCAAACCAGGGCAAGGAACTGAAACCCAGGTACGTGCCCTTGAACAGAATTGAACCCAGGGACCCTTCAGTTATCAAACCAATGTGATAACCACTGAGCATGCAAGCCAGGGCAAAAGTTTCTGCACAGCAAAGGAAACCATCAACAAAACTAAAAGACAACCCACTGAATGGGAGAAGATATTTGGCAATAATGCATGTGATAAGGGGTTAATATCCAAAATTTATAAAGTACTCATACAACTCAACATCAAATAAAGCATACAATCCAATTTTAAAATGGGCAGAGGCCCTGACTGGTGTAGCTCAGTGATTAGAGCATCAGCCCTTGCACCAAAGCATCTTGGGTTCAATTCCCTGTCAAGGACACATACCTGGGTTATGGGTTCGCTCCCCACCTCTGGTCAGGGTGCATGCAGGAAGCACCAGTAAATGTCTCTCTCACATTGTTGATTGTTGTTTCTCTCTCTCTCTCTCTCTCTCTCTCTCTCTCTCTCTCTCTCTCTCTCCTTCTCCTCCTCCTCCCTTCCTCCCTCCCATCCACTTTCTCTAAAAAGCAGTGGAAAAATATCCTCAAGTGAGGATTAACTAACTACTAAATAAATAAATTTAAAAAAATGGGCAGAGGACCTGATTAGACACTTTTCAAAGAGGACATACAGATAATCAGCAGAAATATGAAAAGATGGTCAATGTCACACTAATCATCAGAGAAATGCAAATTAAAACCAAAATGAGATATTGCCTCACACTTGTCAGAATGGTTGTCACCAATAAATCAACAAACAAGTATCGGTGAGAATGTAGAGAAAAAGGAACCCTCGTGCACTGTTACTAGAAATGAAGATTGATGCAGCAACTATGAAAGGTTCACCAAACAATTACAAATAGAACTGCTTTATGACCAGCAATTTCATTTCTGGGTATTTATCTAAAGAAACCTAAATCACTAATTCAAAAAGAATACATGCATCCCTATGTTCATCACAGTGTTATTTAAAATAGTCAAGCCATGCCCAGCCGGTGTTGCTCAGTGGTTAGGCATTGACCTATGAACCAAAAGGTCACCAGGTTTGATTCCAAGTCAGGGCACATGCCCAGGTTGTCAGCTCAATCCCCAGTAGGGAGTGTGCATGAGGCAGCTGATGGATGTTTCTCTCTCGTCATCGATGTATCTATCTCTCTATCACTCTCCCTTCTTCTCTCTCTAAAATCAATAAAAATATTAAATAAATAAATAATAAAATAAAATAGCCAAGCTATGGAAACAACCCAAGTGCCCATCAATAGATGAGTGGACAAGAAAGCAGTGGTACATATATATAAGAAATATTACTTGGCTATAAAAAATGAAATCTTACCATTGGAACCAACATGGATATACCTAAAGGGTATTATGCTAAGTAACATAAGTCAGACAGAGAAAGACAAATATTATATGATCTCACTGATATGTAGAACCTATAAAACAAAATAAAGGAACAAACAAAACAGACTCATGGATACAGAGGATAAACTAATGGCTTCCAAAGGGAGGGGGTTTATGGGGCTGGGTGAAAAAGGTGAAGGAATTAATAAGTACAAATTCACAGTTACAAAATAGTCACAGGGATATAAAGTGTGCATAAGGAATATAGTAAATATTATTGGAATAACTATGTATGGTGCCAAGTGGGTACTTGAAATATTGGGGGAATCGCTTTGTAAAGTATATGATTATCTAACCACTAGGCTGTAAACCTGAAATTAATATAACATTGAATGTCAAAAAAAATAAAAAATAACAATCCAATCATTTGTATTTATATTCAGTTGGGAAAATATTAATTCTATTACCTGGGAAAATATTCAGATTAGTAGATTGCTCTTCTGTATTGAATGGTTTGTTTTAATTTTGATGAAAAATATTTGATGATGTTATTTCTCTTGTTTTATTTTGGTTTAATATAAGTGTGTTCCAGGTCTCCATTACTTACGTCACTGAATTTTCCTCATCTGAGGGTTCTACTTTCTGAGTGTCTTGACTGGTATTCTCTATAGTTAAACGATCCTACAGAAAAAAAAAGACATTTTAGATACTTAAAATGTACTTATATAATAAAAATACCTGACACATTTGTATAGCATGTAGTAAATTCAAAAGCAACCTCATATATAATGTCACAATTAATCTGCTTAGCAATGTAGAAAGGCACTGGATTTTATAGATGGGAAACTGAAAGTTACAGAGAAATAATGCTTTGGCCTAAGACGCCCAACTAGTAGATCCAGGGTCAAAGGAGATCCATTTCAAAGTTAAAGTCTGAGCTTACTGCTATTATCACTTCCACACAGCCACACTATGAAAAAAACCTTCCTCCAAAAAGTCCTCTGTTCTCCAAAATGACCACTAATATGGAACAAATACCCTAGAAACCCAGAGAAGAACTGCAGTAGGTCGCAAACAGAGACCCTTGTTACATGAGGGAGACTAGGGTGAGGGTGGTGTGCCAAATGAGATTTTGCTTCTTCGCAGAAGAAGAAGTAATATCTGGGGGTGACTGTATTCATATGTGAGAGCTCAGTTTCCAGAGAACTGCCAGAGAGAAATGATGAATGGGGCAATCAGACCAAGCCACTTCCTTTGCTTGTTTTGTCTCTACCACTTTTCTCACCATCTTAAATTTGGAAAAATGGTGACATATATCACTGCTCTAAGAATGAATGTAAAGGGGTCCTTCACCATTTCTGAAATGTGATCAGCTAAAGCACACATTTTAAATCAGACAGAAAAAGTAAAGCAAGTCTTTTGCACTCTTTGGATCCTAATAACAATAATTATGATGATAATAATGATCATGATAAATGTAATAGCTCCCACATTTACTAAGTGCTTACCATACATGAGGAGCTGTCTTAATTTCTCTTTGCAACAATCCTAAAAGGAGGTACTATTATCACTATTTATAGAAAAAAATGAGCCTAAAAGCTGTAAATGACTTAAAAAAGGTTCTGGGGGATTTGAACCCAGTCAGTACTAAAAAGGATTTGAAGCCACCTGGTAAGGAAATGATTTGAAAACAAGTGGTCTGGCAGAGGCCTCTCTTGTAAGGTAATCAGATGTATGTTACAATGTCATCACAATATTAACATGGCCTAAACAGAGCTCTTGATTTAGCCCTCCACTTGTGCTCACACACACACTCACCAACCCACACTGTCCTAGGTTTGCTCAAGTTGGTTAGTGACATTTGAGCTGCTCAGACCTAAAAGATAGCATTTTTCTTGAGTTTCCCTCTTTTATCCCACACATTTCCAATCCATCAGCAAGGAATTTGGGCTCTACCTCCAATTTTTTGTATTTATATCTCCATACTACAATCCTAATCCAAGCCTTATCATATTTTGTATCACTCTTATGACTTCCATTCTTCTTCCCCTATACTCCATTTCCAACCGAGAAGTCAGCCTGATCTTTTAAAAATAAAATCGGATCATGTCAAAGACTACTGGTCAAAATTGTGAAGTACGTAAAGGCTGTGCTTGTCTCATCTCAAGACCACATCAAAATTACAATTAAATTATAGAACAACTACCTTTAAGAGTCACCTGAAGACTAGATGAACAGAATTCCTATAACTACGAATATAAAGAAGAAGCCACTTAAAGACTATTAGGACTGGTGCAGCCACTGTGGAGAACAGTATGGAGTTTCCTCAAAAAACTAAAAATGGAACTTCCATTTGACCCAGTGATCCTACTTCTAGGAATATATCCCAAGAAACCAGAAACACCAATCAGAAAGGATATATGCATCCCTATGTTCATAGCAGCACAATTTACAATAACTAAGATTTAGAATCAGCCTAAGTGCCCATCAGCAGATGAATGGATTAAAAAACTTTGGCACATCTACACAGTGGAATACTATGCAGCTGTAAAAAGGAAGGAACTCCTACCATTTGCAACAGCATGGATGGAGCTGGAGAGTATTATGCTAAGTGAAATAAGTCAGTCAGAGAAAGATAAATATCACATGCTCTCACTCATTTGTGGATTATAATGAACAATGTAAACCGATGAACAAAAATAGATGTAGAGACAGAGAAGCATCGATCAGATGCTCAAAACTCAGAGGGAAAGCAGGGGAGAGTGGGGGTGAGGGGTAAAGATCAACCAAAGGACTTGGATGCATGCATATAAGCATAAGTGATGGATGTGGACAACAGGGGGTGAGGGTGAGGGCAGGATTGGGGGGATAAGGGGACATTGGGGGGATAAGGACACATTTGTAATATCTTATTCAATAAAGGGGAAACAATTAAAAAAATAATAAAAAATAAAGACTATTGGGCCCTTCCAGCATGGCTCAGTGATTGAGTATTGACTACGAATCAGGAAGTCACGGTTCGATTACCAGTCAGGACACATACCTGGGTTGTGGGCTCAATCCCCAGTGTGGGGTGTGCAGGAGGCAGCTGATCAATGATTCCCTCTCATCATTGTTGTTTCTATCTCTCTCTCCTTTCCCTTTTCTCTATGAAATCAATAAAAAAAATAAAAAAGACTATCAGGAGAGGCAGACATGTGAAAAGGGTGGTCCAACACCCACATGTGGTGGTTAAAAATCAGGAGGAATACCTCAGTTGTGGAGATCCCCCTTGAGGAGTGAGGTTCCCAGCCCAACACTGGACTCCCCAGCTCAGAAAACACCAGTGCCAGGAAGAAGAGACCCCACAACATCTGGCCGTGAAAATCAGCCGGGACTCAGTCTGAATGAAACAAAAGGCTGCTATAGACCCAGGCATCCTTTTAAAAGGTCCTAAGGACACAGACTCACTCACTCACACTCACCCTAAGCTCCAGAGAAGAAATAACAGCTCAAAAATCATCAGTGGCATCTGGGTAGGAGCCAAATCGTCTGGCATCAGGGCTAGGGCTGGAGGGGCATCTCTCCAGGACTAAAGTGCGCCTGCAAATGCCATTGTTCCTTTGTTGAGCTCTCCCATACACACAGGCTGCAGGTCAAAGTGAGCACCAAATCTGAGTCTCCTTTAACCTGGCTAACACAGTTCTAGCACCACCCTGTTGATTCTTTGAGACACTGCCCGCCTCATTTCATGTGCCATGCCTGAACCAAACAAATGAAGTGTATAATACTGAAATGAAGATTAGATGGAATTGACAGCAGATTAGATGAAGCAGAGGATCAAATCAGTAATTTGGAAGACAAGTTAGCAGAAAATACCCAACATAAAGAGCCCTGGCCAATTTGATTCAGTGGATAGAGTGTTGGCCTGCAGACTGAAGGGTCCCGGGTTTGATCCTAGTCAAGGGCACATCCCGGTTATGGGGTCCATCTCCAGTAGGGGGCATGCAGGAGGAAGCCAATCAGTGATTCTCTCATCACTGATGTTTCTATCTCTCTCTCCCTCTCCCTTCCTCTCTGAAAACAATAAAAAATATATATTTTAAAAATAAAACTATATAAACAGCATAAAGAAAAAAATAAAAATATGAGATAATTCACGGAATCTCTGGGACATCAAGTGTAACAACATTTGCATAATAGGGATATCAGAGAAAGGAGAATAAGGGATCAAACAAGATTTGAAGAAATAATGAAAAATTCCCCAACTTGGTGAAGAAAAAAGACACACAAGTCCAGGAAGCATAGAGTCATAAATAAGATGAACCCAGAGAGACCTACACCAAGATAAATTAAAATTGAAGTTCAAGTTAAAGACAAAAGAGAGAATCTTAAGAGTAGTAAATGGAAAGTAGTTAGTTACCTACAAGAGAGCTCCTGTAAGACTATCAGATGACTTCTCGACAAAACTTTACAAGTCAGAAGGGACTGGCATAAAATATTCAAATTGATGAAAATCAAAGACCTACAACCAAGAATACTCTACCCAGCAAGGCTATCATTGAGAATCAATGGATAGATAAAGGGCTTTCCAGACAAGAAAAAGCTGAAAGAGTTCATCACCCCCAAACAAGTATTACAATAAATGTTAGAGGGACTTATTTAAAAAGAAGACAATAAAAAATCTGAAGAAAATATTACAAAGAATATATTCTCACTAAGAAAGATAAACAATATAAACAGTGGATCAACAAACACTAAAGCTTGTACAAAGGATAAAAGGAAAAAGTTGAAAGATCATGTGTAATTACAATGGTAAATTAAGGGATACAAACACACACAAGTAAAAAATAATGAAAAAATATAGACATGTTAGGGATGAATAAAAATGGTAATGATTTTAGAAAGTGTTCAGACTTAAGCAACTATCAACTTAAAACAGACTACTATACACATAATTTGGTATATATAAAGCACATGGTAAAAAACAAACATTTACAAGAGATATACAAGAAATAAAGAGAAAGGAGTCCAAACACAACACTACAGAAAATCATTAATAAACAACAGAACAAAAGAATAGGAAAGGGACAGAGAAGAATTATAAAAATAAACAAAAAACCAATTAATAAAATGGCAATAACTTCATAACTATGAATATTTAAAATTAAATTCAAATGAATTAAATACTCCAATTAAAAGATGAATGGATAAAGAAGAGATGGTACATATATTTGGTGGAATATTACTCAACCATAAAAAAGAATGAAATCTTACTATTTGTGACAAGATAGATGGACCTAGGGTAATGTGCTTAATGAAATAAGTCAGACAGAAAGACAAATGATTTCACTTCAATGTGGTATCTAAAAAACGAAATAAATGAACAAATAAAAAATAAGTAAACTCATAGATAGGTAAAACAATCTGATAGTTGACAGATGAGGGGGGGTTAGGGGACTGGGTGAAAAGGATAAAGGGATTAAGAAGCACAATTGGCAGCTACAAAATAGTCATGAATATGTAAAGTACAGCTTAGGAAATATAGTCAATAATGTTGTTATAACTATGCATGGTGTCAGGTGGGTGCAAGACTTATGGCATGTCACTTCATTAGTTATATAAATGTCTACCAACTATGCTATATACCTCAAACTACTATAACATTAAATGTCATCTGTAATTGAAAATTTAAAACATTTTTAAAAATCAGATCATGTCATCCTTCTGCTTTCCACTGCACTTGGAATAAAACCCAAACTCATTATCATGGTTCTCAAAGTTCTACATTATCTCCTGCCTGCCTACTTATTGTGCCTTATTTTCTACTACTACTTCCCTTTTCACCTTATTGTAGTCACATAATGATCATTGCTCCCTTAAACTCTCTAAGGCAGTTACTACCTCAGGACTATTATAGCTACTGAGTCTTCTCTGTGTTGGCACCTTATCATCATTGCAGGTCTCTTTCAAAACACGACTTCTCAGAGGGTTCCCTGACCACTCTAAACTTCCTGCCCCCATCAGCCATTAGCATAGTGTCAGTTTTATCATCACCATGACACTTTTCTACTATTTCCCCTAATGTTTTCCCAGCACCTGGCACATAGTAGGTGCTTATTAAATGTTACTTAGTTGATAAATTCATTGAGTCTAAACCTGTCAGATTAATTCTAATAATTATTTTTCAGAGAGAAAATCTGTGAGTGCTATATTAGGAGACTACTAAGTGAACAGTGAGAGGGCTGCCTCAAATCTCACCTGTAACAGAAGCCTTCCTTTATTCACCTGCCAAAATGGTACCTTCTCTTACTATGGCCCAGCTACCAGTCTCTTATACCTTTTTATATTATATCAAAACCACTTGTAAATAACTCTTTCAGATGTGCTCATATCTCCACTCAGGTTTTTATCTTCTGAAATGCAGGTGCTGATCTTTCCTCATTCACATATCCTACCATAACCCTCTGCACACATCAGGTGCTTTAGCAATCTTGTCCAGTGGCTGAAGCACCAACGGAGATGTGGCCCTTCAAAGGAAGCTCACATTGCCACAATGGGGGAGGGAAATATACAACATACTCACCCACAGGGCCTGAGTCTTGATGACGCAAACAGTCCCCACCATATAAAAGCGATCCTCCAAAGGAATCTCAGTAGTAGATGCTTCAATGTACTTTGGGCTGGGGAAGAAGCGAGTCAAAAACTCCAAAGGCTCTAAGGGAGACATACAGACACATGTGACAATCTAATAGAAAGACAGGCAAGTTACACAAAAAGATGGACATCTGCCACATTAGTGTGTGTTTGCTAGGCCATCAACAACTTTCAGAATTCTGAGCAATGGATTTTTCCTATCTTCCTTCCATTCCAGTCACCTTCCCCACCATGGTGTCCACTAAAACATGAAGAAGTCATTACTGAGAAATAATTATTGTAAGTTCAGGGCAATTTTCAGTCCTGTGTTCTTACCCTTTCCATGATGTTTTAGTTTCCAAAATAAATTTCGCTCCCTTCTTTTATAAAGACTACTTGAGTATTAAGTGTGCACATGTAATTTGTGTGCATATGTAGTCAAGCAAGTTTCCTTTTAAAGAAAGGTATCTGAATTTTAGTTTCCAAGACACACAAAAACATATCAGACAAACATTGTGTGAGCTAATTTTTGTTTACTCATTCATTCATTCATTTTATTTGTTTATTATGTTAAGACCTCAGTGGCAAAAACTGAGTTAATTATACTCTTATTTCATGGCATGTTATGAACACAGATAAAGTCTCTGCCGTTTTTATTTTTCCTCGCTGCCTCTCCCCTACTCAAACACCCACTGTCATCTGCCATCTTTAATATACATCCTTGTAAAGTATGCAGTTTGGTTTTATTTATATATGTTTACAATTTTCAAAAGTGGCATTGGGCTATAGATCTCTTTCTATTTCTTACTTTTTTCATTCAACAATACGGTTTTAAGATCTATGTTGTAGTATGTATATCTTGAGTTCATTGCTTTAAACTATTACAAAGTTTTCCTTGTTGTATATTTCTCAAATTTTACTTGTCCATTTCCCTAATGATGCCCACTGAGGCTGTTTCCAACTCTCTCCTACCACAAACTATACTATGGCATACATAGTACATGTACCCTTAGACACAGATCTCTCTGAAAGTTTGTCTCTGAATTATTTAAACCCAATGATGTGATTGCTAAGCCTTAGGATAATCAACATAACAAATTCACTCTGCTTTTCAAGATGGCTTATGAGCTTACATTTCTGTCAAGTATATTAGTTTTTTCAGTACTCACATTCTCATCAATGTTTGGAAACATTCACATTTCTAATTGTTATTCTGATAGGTGTATAGAACTCATTGTTTTTAGTTTGCTTTTGTTTTTTAATATTTTTAAAATATATTTATATTGATTTCAGAGAAGAAGGGAGAGGGGAGAGAGATATAGAAACACCAATAATGAGAGAGAATTATTGATCAGCTGCCTCCTGCACACCCCTTACTGGGGATCAAGACCGCAATCCGGGCATGTGCCCTTGACCAGAATTGAACCCAGAACACTTCAGTCCGCAGGCTGATGCTCTATCCACTGAGCCAAACCAGCTAAGGCTCTCATTGGTTTTTAAATTTTTCATTCTTTGCCCTGCTGATTTGGCTCAGTGGTTGAGCATCTACCTTTCAACCAGGTTGTCACAGTTTGATTGCCCAGTCAGGACACATGCCCATGTAGAGGACTCGATCCCCAGTAGGGGGCATGCAGGAGGTGCTGATTGAGTATTCTCTCTCATCATTGATGTTTCTATCTCTTTCTTCCTCTCCCTTCATCTCTGAAATCAATAAAATAAAAAAATATTTTTAAATATTTAACTCTTTGCTTTCTAGTGAGTTCAAGCATCTTTTCACATATTTGTTGAACTATTTATCTCTGATTCAAGCCCTAGGTGTTTTAACAGCCCCAAGTCCATGTCTATGTTAATTTCTCAGCTTCTAACTCCTGTTAGAAGTTAAACTTAAAAACTATAAATTAGGACCCCATATTCATAGGACACAGATCTGGGTTTTGATTTCCTATAAATGACACTTTTTTTTCCATTCAAATTCTGAGAAATGGCAACCTTACTCTTCCTCTAGGCCAGTGATGGCGAACCTTTTGAGCTCGGCGTGTCAGCATTTCAAAAACCCTAACTTTGGTGCTGTGTCACATATAGAAATTTTTTGATATTTGCAACCATAGTAAAACAAAGACTTATATTTTTGATATTTATTTTATATATTTAAATGCCATTTAACAAAGAAAAATCAACCAAAAAATGAGTTCGGTGTCACCTCTGACACGCTTGTCATAGGTTCGCCATCACTGCTCTAGGCCAACAGAAAGAATTAACTTATTTATTAAGTCTCTAGGTTTTATGTGTAGGTCCTTGAATGAGTGTAAAACTTCTGACCCCAAACAATGGAGCCTATGTATTATTTAAAAATCACCTAAGCAACTACATAATCAGCTACCTCTTATCACTGTGGTTCTGTACTTCATCCATTAATTTCTGGCATGTATAGACTTCCCTTTCTTTTAAGTGTGGCTATGCATTAAACTTCTTTTGTTATTTTTTAAACAATCATTTCCTGTTTTTGTATAAGGAAAGAACCATCCTTAACATCTCAGTCCACCATTTTGCCATATGACCCCCACCTTGTAAACTTCACTATTAATTTTTAAAGTCTAATTCATGTCTGTAACCAAAGCCTGTGATCATATGGCTATCAGAGTTTGAGTACTGACAGCAGAAGGACATTTATGTTAGCAACAAAGGGCTGCATAACTCATGAACTTTATCTAGATAAAATTAAAAACTGAACTGCTTACCATCAGTAACATCTTTTAGACACAGGAAGAATTTTGCATATTCATAAATAATTCTACCATCATAGGTAAAATCTCCTCTTTTCAAATGACAGCAAAACTCGGTACGTCTCCCAACTTAGAAAAAATACAAAACAAGGCTACATTTATACTTTGCCATATTCTTTGGGATTATTTCATATTACTACTGTCTTAGACTAGATTTTTAAAAAAATATTTTCTTTCTATGAACATCAGCACTTTCATAACTATCTATGTTGTATCTGTAGAGTGGGTTACCAGCTAGAACATTATTTCTATAACACGAATGCAATTATATACAGAAACTGAATAATTGGGGTTAATAATAAAGGACAATATTTAATGTAGAAGAGATTTTTAACACTACAAATATAGTTTGTAAAATTATATTAAGTCAAACTAATATATAATCAGCAGCTATATTGGTTCCAAATATCTTTATTTTTACTACTCTGGAGTGTTACCTGTTTCTTAAAATCTAAGAATTTACCATTTGAGAAAAAATCTATACCTGTATTTGACACAGGATATTTAAGACAAATCTTTTGGAAGACATCTCTTTTCTCTTCATCAGGCAGAAGGTTTAGGAATTTTTTACCCACAATTTCATCCTTAAGAAGGAAAGAGAGACAATAAATTTTGTTATATGTGCTACTACTGTTCACTTTCTCTATCTCCTTACCTTCAGTAAGCTTATCATCTGCCCACCTCAGCTATTTTATAGTCATACCTATTGTACTTCTTAAAGTCCCAATTCACATTACCCCTCTCTGTGACTATCCCCTCTTACCTTTCCAGTGCACTCATGCAAGTACCACACCTCTCCAACAACTATGCCATCAACTGAAAAACGCGAGTCCATTCCTATCACATTTTCACTGTGCATTATCTCCTTCAAGTTGTCACATCCCTCCCTACTCAGCTCAGATTTCATAGTCAATCACTATAATCCCTCCCATGTGCTCTTTCTCTCTGACATATTTACCAGCAAAAATCCCAACTCTGGTTAATTACAGCTCTTCATCTCCTCTGTACCTTCACCAAAGCAAGTGAATGTTTACAGAGAAAAACCCACAAACATGCTGCGTATCATTTGTAAATAAGCACTTAGCTCTGTCTAGAAATTATTTTACATTTTCTTAGACAATTCACTCTCCTAATCTTCTTGCCTACAATTTCTTGCCTACAATTCACTCTCCGACTCTCCAAACTAATTATTTCTTGCCTTTTCCTCCCTTTTCAAACCTCCAACCACTCACCCTCTGCAGATTCAGCTGGGGATCTCATTTCTTATTTCAATGAAAAACAAAGGGGGAAGGCAATGCTAATATCGCCCTGCCACTAAATGTATCAATTTATCTCTTCCTGTGCCCAGAGAAAATGTATCAATGTATCTGTTCCTGTGACCAGAGACCTACTTTTTCTCCCATGTCAATGAATAAGATTTACTTAAGTTTAGTGGACTGCCTCTTATCCTCTCTTGACTTTTCAAGGATATCATTATAGAAAATTTCCCTCACCCCCACATCATCACACTATTTCTCTCTATTAGGTCTTTCCCATGGTATGCAAATGCTATATCAGAGATGCTATAATAATATCTGTTACCTCAAAAACAACACAAAATCCAAAAATCCAAAACCTTCCTTGATACTACATCCTCTTCTCCAGCTCTATTTCTCTGGTCCACTTTAGAACAAAAATCCTTGAAAGGAACTATACTAGTGGTCTCTCAGTTTTTTCATTCTCACTTTCCCTTGAAACCACACTAATCAGATTTTTATCCTAACCATGGCACTATTTTTTTATTATTATTTATTTTTGTTTTATTTTTATTTTTTTTATTGCTTAAAGTATTACCAAGAGTATTACATATGTCTCCTTTTTTTCCCCCCGCCCTTGAAAATCCCCTGGCCTCCCTTACCCCCCAGTGTCTTATGTCCATTGGATATGCTTATATGCATGCATACAAGTCCTTTGGTTGATCTCTTACCCGCCCCCCTCCTGCCCTCCCACCTTCCCCGGCCTTCCTGCTGTAGTTTGACAGTCTGTTCGAGGCAGCTCTGCCTCTGTATCTATTTTTGTTCATAAGTTTATAATGGTCTTCATTATCCAGAAATGAGTGAGATCATGTGGTATTTTTCCTTCATTGACTGGCTTATTTCACTTAGCATAATGCTCTCCAGTTCCATCCATGCTCTTGCAAATGGTAAGAGTTCCTTCTTTTTTACAGCAGCATAGTATTCCATCGTGTAGATGTACCACAGTTTTCTAATCCATTCATCTACTGATGGGCACTTAGGCTGTTTCCAGATCTTAGCTATGGTGAATTGTGCTGCTATGAACATAGGGGTGCATATATCCTTTCTGATTGGTGTTTCTGGTTTCCTGGGATATAGTCCTAGAAGTGGGATCACAGGGTCAAATGGGAGTTCCATTTTCAGTTTTTTGAGGAAACTCCATACTGTCTTCCATAGTGGTTGCACCAGTCTGCATTCCCACCAGCAGTGCACAAGTGTTCCTTTTTCTCCACATCCTCTCCAGGACTTGTCGTTTGTTGATTTGTTGATGATAGCCAGTCTGACAGGTGTGAGATGGTACCTCATTGTTGTTTTGATTTGCATCTCTCGGATGATTAGTGACTTTGAGCATGTTTTCATATGTCTCTTGGCTTTCTGAATGTCCTCTTTTGAAAGGTGTCTATTTAGATCCTTTGCCCATTTTTTGATTGGATTGTTTATCTTCCTTTTGTTAAGTTGTATGAGTTCCCTATAAATTTTGGACATTAGGCCCTTATCAGATATGACATTGGCAAATATGTTTTCCCACACAGTGGGTTTTCTTGTTGTTTTTTTTGATGGTTTCTTTTGCTGTGCAGAAGCTTTTTATTTTGATGTAGTCCCATTTGTTTATTTTCTCTTTGGTTTCCAATGCCCTAGGAGTTGTATCGGTGAAGAAATTGCTTCAGCATATGTCTGAGATTTTGTTGCCTTTGGATTCTTCTAGTATTTGTATGGTTTCCCGTCGTATATTTAAGTCCTTTATCCATTTTGAGTTTATTTTTGTGTATGGTGTAAGTTGGTGGTCTAGTTTCATTTTCTTGCATATATCTGTCCAATTTTCCCAACACCATTTACAGGAAACCATAAAAATTCTAGAAGAATCCAAAGGCAACAAAATCTCAGACATATGCCGAAGCAATTTCTTCACTGATACAGCTCCTAGGCCACTTGAAACTAAAGAGAAAATGAACAAATGGGACTACATCAAAATAAAAAGCTTCTGCACAGCAAAAGAAACCATCAACAAAACAACGAGAAAACCCACTGTGTGGGAAAACATATTTGCCAATGTCATATCTGATAAGGGTTTAATCTCCAACATTTATAGGGAACTCATACAACTTAACAAAAGGAAGATAAACAATCCAATCAAAAAACGGGCAAAGGACCTAAATAGATACCTTTCAAAAGAGGACATTCAGAAAGCCAAGAGACATATGAAAACATGCTCAAAGTCACTAATCATCCGAGAGATGCAAATCAAAACAACAATGAGGTACCATCTCACACCTGTCAGACTGGCTATCATCAACAAATCAACAAACGACAAGTGCTGGAGAGGATGTGGAGAAAAAGGAACACTTGTGCTCTGCTGGTGGGAATGCAGACTGGTGCAGCCACTATGGAAGACAGTATGGAGTTTCCTTAAAAAACTGAAAATGGAACTCCCATTTGACCCTGTGATCCCACTTCTAGGAATATATCCCAGGAAACCAGAAACACCAATCAGAAAGGATATATGCACCCCTATGTTCATAGCAGCACAATTCACCATAGCTAAGATCTAGAAACAGCCTAAGTGCCCATCAGTAGATGAATGGATTAGAAAACTGTGGTACATCTACACAATGGAATACTATGCTGCTGTAAAAAGGAAGGAACTCTTACCATTTGCAATGGCATGGATGGAACTGGAGAGCATTATGCTAAGTGAAATAAGCCAGTCAATGAAGGAAAAATCTCATTCATTCATGGATAATAGAGACCATTATAAACTTTTGAACAATAATAGATACAGAGGCAGAGCTGCCTCAAACAGATTGTCAAACTGCAGCAGGAAAGCCGGGGAGGGTTGGGGGGCAGGAGGGAGGTGGTAAGAGATCAACCAAAGGACTTATATGCATGCATATAAGCATAACCAATGGACATAAGACACTGGGGGATAGGGGAGGCTAGGGGACTGTCAAGGGCGGGGGGAAGAAAAGGACACATATGTAATACCCTTTGTAATACTTTAAGCAATATAAAAAAATTAAAAAAAATTTAAAAAGAGAAAAAAACCATTTTTTTTTTAATTTTGGGGATGTATGAAGAAGGATGAAGTAAGGTGAGTAGGAGGGCAGACTGCTAGGAACAAAGGGTAGTGACTACAAGTTTTTCCAAAGGAAAAACTGTCAAGGAAATCAATGATTGGGGAAATATAATGGCAGATTTCAAATATAAGTTTAATACCATGATGATAATAACCATCATTTGATTCATGGTATGTGTTATAACATCATAAATTAGATTCTTATCATCTTTTTATCACACTCATCCATTCCATCAGCAAAATGTATCTTGCTTACAAAATGCTAATTCTACATCTACCTAATGCACCCAATTACCATCTATTGCCTGGACTATTACAATAGTTTTGCAAATGGACTCCCTACTTCCATTCCCCATAACCAATCCTTAACACAAGAACCAAAGTGTTTCTGATGAAACTGAAGTTCGGATCACTTCCCTCATCTGCCCCAAACTCCCCGATGGCTTCCTCCCATCTCAGAGGAAAACACAAAGTCATTGCAATGGACATAAACAAGGTGGACCTCTGTTACTGCTCTGACCTCATCACCTCCTAGTACTTTTCCTTTTGCACACAGTACTCAATCACAATGGCCTTTTACTCTACCTTTTCTACACCAAGCACATTCCTGCTTTAGTGCCATCTCACTTGCTCTTGCTTCTGCCTGGAACACACTTGCTCTAGTTATCTGCACTACTCACATACTCACTCTATTTAGGTCTTTGCTCAAATGTCACCTAATCATACAGGTCTTCACTAACCACACCATTTATAAAAGTCCCCTCCTGTTACTAAGTAATATTTTTCTCAATTTACAGATGAGAAACTAAAGCTCATGTAGTTAGTGAGTGACAGAGCTAAATTTTAATCTGCAGATTGACTCCAAAGACCAAATTCCTCCTATCCCACTTGCTATTAGGTTAGAGTTGCCCAACAGACAGAGGCCTGGATTTTTAATGAAATTACAGATTCCTGGAGCAAGGCAGATATTCTAGAATCGGTTTGGTCTCCATATTAATACAAGATGTGTGATTTATAATATGATATTTTTAATCAAAGTCTGAAAAAAGAGTGCATGTTATAAATTCAGAATTAGGATTTAATGAAGAAAAATGTAAAATGCACCTCAGGTATAATTCTTTTTAACCCTGTTTTATAAGAATATATAACTTCACTAACATTTAATGTTTATGTACAGACATAATAGTTATGGCTTAATTTTTTAAATATTCATAGTTTTTTATTTTTATTTTTAAAAATGTTTTTATTGATTTTAGAGAGAGAGGAAGGGAGGGGGATAGAGAGATAGAAACAGTGATGAGAGAGAAACATCCATCGGCTGCTTCCTGCATATCCCTAACGGGAACAAGCCCACAAGCTAGGCATGTGTCCTGACCAGAAATCCAACTGAGGTACTCTTTTTTTAAAAAAATATATTTTATTGATTTTTTACAGAGAGGAAGGGAGAGAGATAGAGAGTCAGAAACATCGATGAGAGAGAAACAGCGATCAGCCGCCTCCTGCACATCCCCCACTGGGGATGTGCCCGCAACCCAGGCACATGCCCTTGACCGGAATCGAACCTGGGAACCTTCAGTCCGCAGGCCAAGGCTCTATCCACTGAGCCAAACCGGTTTGGGCCAACTGAGGTACTCTTAGTTCATGGGTCGATGCTCAACTACTGTACTACACCAGCCAGGCTATAGCTTTATTTTTTAAAAATTTTTTATTGTTGAAAGTATTACACATGTCTCCTTTTTCTCCCATTGAACTCTCCATGCCCACTCCCACCCCCCATCACAGGCCTTTACCCCCTTACTGTCTGCATTCATCTGTCAGGCCCATATGCATGCATACAAGTCCTTTGGTTGATCTATCTCCCCTCCCACCCTCCTCTGCCCTCCCTCTGAGGCTCAAAGGTCTGTTTATAGCTTTATTTTTAAGTATAGCTTTATCTCAGGCAATCAAGTCCATGGTATAAAATTAGTCATTCAAACCTATTATGTCCCAGACACCTTTACTTCAGAGTGACTGTGTGTATGTGTCTGCATGTGTGTGTGTATGTGTTATTTGTGTATAATACCTCAAATTTTGAAGGGTGAAAGAGTCTCTTGAGACTGAAAACTTTGAACCAAAATATATAAAGAATCAAGAATAATATAACACCATCACTGTGGAGAATCCCAGATGAGTGGATTGAAAAACTGTGGTACATCTACACAATGGAATACTATGTTGCGGTAAAAAAGAAGGGATTCTTGCCTTTTCCAACAGCTTGGATGGAACTGGAGAGCATTATGCTAAGTGAAATAAGCCAGTCAGAGAAAGATAAATACCACATGATCTCACTCATTTGTGGAATATAGAGAACAACATAGACTGATGAACAGGGTCAGATTCAAAGACAGAGAAATAGCAATCAGACTATTAATCCCCAGAGGGAAAGTAGGTGAGGGTGGGGGTAAGGGAGAGATCAACCAAAGGACTTCTATGCATGCATATAATCCAAACCAATGGACATGGACAACAGGGGGATGAGAGCATGATTGGGGGGGGGGGCGGGGAGGATGAGGGTTAATGGGGGGGATGATGTTACATTTGTAATTCCTCAACTAATAATTTAAAGATTAAAAAAACTATTTGTTAAAACTATTCTATATGATATGGCAATGGTAGATATATGTCATTATATGGTATACTTGTTAAAACCAGAGAATGTATCTTCTGGGTTCCTGTGGAGGGGATGGCCCCACACATCCAAGCAATGCTCCAGACACCAGCTCCGTGTCCTACAATTCAACTCAATTTTGACACTATCTACCTAAAGACAGCATCAGGTTCCACAGCGTAAGGGTTTGGTCCTACAAGAATGCCCCCCTCCTAAAAAAATGAATAAAATAAAATCCCCATATAATAGGAAAAAGTCACCAATCTCAGTAAATGACCAATTTGGTTTAAGTAATATCTAAAACCATAAAAATTGGGGTAGTTTTCTCCTCTTCTATATAACAAAATTTAGTCTGTAATGGGTCATACTAATACAGTCTTTCTTTTAATACAGATTTAATAAGATCACTTCCCTTCCATGATATAAGTACATTAAAGTCCAATTCAATGAATATGTCTAATATCTGTATTTTATTCGGCTCTTTTAGTATCCTATAAATATAAGCTGAATTTGAAAATATAAACTGTTTTCGAAAAGAAAGTAAGAGAATGAGAAATAAAGAGACAGATCACATTATCTGTAAATAAAGACAAAAGAGTGGAAAAGCTCTCTGGGTTTCTCAGTGGGCTAGGAACATGCCAGCTGGAATGGCATACCTAGTGGAATAGTAAGTTTCTAAACCACTTCTAAGTTAACTAAAGGATAACAACAAAACTTCTACTGATGTACATGTTCCAAAGTTGAATGCTATAGGTCTCTGGGTCAGGGTTTACAACTTTGTGGAGTAGTGAAGAATATACCATGAGGGCAATAATCCATATGTTATTAACATAAGCAGCCAAATGACAGAGATTTCAGGAGTGGTTGTGGTGGTAGATGTACTCTACACAGCCCCTTTTCACATACAGGCAAGAGTGGAATATGAAGGTTTTAGTAATTCCATATTTAAGTGATATATATGTTGAGTGTGCAGCCTAAAGATCCAGAAAAAATTAGGAAATCCTATATTCTGAGTCAATGATAGTATGAAGATGGAAAAAGCTTTCCTGAGACGGGCATAGTAATACCAAAGGGCTCAGGATGAGTGATCATTTTGGACACCGGAGACCCTGATTACAACTCATGTGGAAAAGTTTCCCCAGCAATACTTACAGCATTGCTAAACTATGCAATAATTTTTGTATTTTTTCCTAAAGAATATAATAATTTGTCATCTATACTAATAAAAGGGTAATATGCTAATTAGACCGGATGTCTTCCGGATGACCTTCCGGACATCCTTCCTGACATCCTTCCTGACAAAGCTGGGCCTGGGAGAAGCTGTCCTGGATCCCAAGTGCCTGAGGCCGGCCCAGGTCCCAGGTGCCTGTGGCCGGCCAGAAGGAGGGAAGCCTGGATCCCGGGTGCCTGCAGCCAGCTGGAGGAGGAAAGTCTGGGTCCCAGGTGCTGGGGCGGAGGCAGAGGTGGTTAGGGGCGATTAGGCCAGCAGGGGAGCAGTTAGGGGCAATCAGGCAGGCAGGCAGAGGTGGTTAGGGGCGATCTGGCAGGCAGGGAGGCGAGCAGTTAGGAGCCAGCAGTTCCGGATTGCAGGGATGTCCCGGATTGGAGAGGGTACAGGCCAGACTGAGGGACAGCCCCCCCCCCCACCCCCCCCACCCCCCGCACGAATTTCGTGCACCAGGCGTCTAGTTTAATATAAAGGGACAAAAAGCAAATCAGGACATGGAAATGAATGTCATGAGCCAGCATGAACAAATTATGACATTTATCATTTAATCAGTATATGTTGGACTTTAAAGGAAATGGACAATCAAACATACCCATACCAGGGAAAGCTGCCTTGTTTTCAGCCACCTTGGGGACCATCCACTGATTCTGAGGAGAATGCTATTTCAAAAATCACATTCTTATTTGGAGATTGCCTTTAGGGACAGTTTACAAGTCACACACACACACAGGTTTCATTACCTCATCTCAGAATTTGTTTTTATAGATTTAAGCTGAGACCAATGGAGACATCAATAGAACAGGTGCACATTTTGACAACACTGAAAATATCTTTCATGAGTTGTATGTTCCTGAAAACAAATAATAACCCCTAAACAACAAACCGAATTATCCTTTCCCAAATTGAGCTGAAGAACTTACTAATGTATAGCCAAGGAGAGGAGAGGCGTTTTCCGTTACATAAATGATCACTCCATCTGTGCTCATTATTATAATAAAGGTACCTAAGGACTAATGTAGAGAGAACAATAATGTAATAGTGGAACAATAATAACATGATAGCTTTATTTCTAAATGCATAAATAATTATAATAGCACACTGAAAATGTATTGTGGTTCTTAAATATCAATAAAGCAGACACAGACTTAATTAAAATTCCATTATTCTGCCTCCTACACAGAATCTACTTAACTGTAAGCATGAGATGTTTATCAAAGTATGTGTCACTTAGAAAATGGATTTCAATGTACACTAAATTAACACAAAACTCTCCAACACAAGCTAGGAAGATTCATTTCCATGTCTAGGTTGTTTCACATTTAGTTCAAAATTAATTTCAAAACATTAACAATATTTTGGAGGCCATTTCCATTTGTGGTTAGTTTAGTCATCTACTTATAAGTATGGATATTGCCATCACTTTCCTGCTATATAATGGATTAGATATCCAGACAAATGCCTTCTGGTAGAGAACACCTAAAATGATGAATAAAATATATAAAAACTTATATTTCAAAATAGGACCAAGCTTCTGGTAAAGAAAGAAACCTGATATCAGAAATTACTAGAACATGGGAATTAAAAGTAGAGTGATATTGGAACTTGTATTTTCCTTGAGAATACTGCATAACACTAATAGCATAGAGCTTGGGGGAGGGGGGAGAAAGCAAAGCCAGGGCCTCCCACAAGGTGGGAGGTGAAATTGGAGTTGCTTGTATAAAGCCAGGCCTCCTAAATAGTAACATTCTCAGCAAGCACAATAGAAAGATCTTATCCAGCAAAGGGAGACAGGAATGTGCATGCCTGCCTCAGTTTCAGCTAAAAAAGAAAAGAAAAACTAGTCTCATCTGCTTATAGCTAAAGAGAAGCACACACTCACATAGATTCTGAGCTGTAATTCACAAACTACCTGTGTAACCCTCATCACCTCAAGCCTATTATTTAGTTTAAAGTTTGACTACAATTATTTTAAAACCAAGGCTCAAAGAATTCATGTAGATAAAGTTTTAAAAGCATGAGCTTATAATAAAACATTAATAAACACAGGAAAAATGAAACAGTGAATGAGAGGCAGTGTAAGTAATAAAATACAGAATCAGATTTTAAAAAGAAACTGGAATTCTAAGAGATAGAATAAAAATAAATATGATTAATGTGCTTAAGTAAATAACAAAGGGTATTGAAAATATTGTGAAGAAACAAGAGACTCAAAACTAACCAGGCATATGTGAAAATAATCAAACAAAATGTCTAGAAATAATATTATCATAAAAAATAAAAACAATGTATAGGTTAAATAGCATCTTAGAACACAGCTGGAAAGACAGTTTTTGACTGAAAATAGAGCTAAAGAAATGATTCAGACTGCAACACAAAGAGACATAAGAATGAACAATAAGAAAAATTAAATGACGTGGAGAAGAGAGTGAGAAAGTGCACTAGATATTTCATACATGTTTACTTTATTCTCACAACAACTAAGTGAAATAAAGATTTTTTAACCCAGTTTACAGAAAAAGAAATCAAAGCTCAGGGAAGGGTAATTCTCAAGGACACATAACAAGTAAGTAACAAAGGCACAATTTATATCCTTGTCTGATTCAAAAGACCATGGTCATTCAGTCGTTAGTTTGTGTCTTTTGAATTTAGTGAAGCTAACCAGTTCCCCTGGAGATAGAAACCATAAACATCTCATGTCCTTGAGGGGAAAAAAATAAGAATTAAAGGTTTATTCTTTAGAGTCTAACAGTCTATGTTGAATGAGTCTACCAGATAATTACTAACGTGTCACTAACCTATGCAAGGACTTGTGCATATTTGTTATCACCCAAGATCAGTGATTTTCAAAACATAAACAAAACGGAAACAGATTTGGATACAGAGAACAGACTGATGGTTGCCAGGGGGGAGGGGTTTGGAGGACTAGGTGAAAAAGTGAAGAGATTGAGAAGTACAGATTGGTAGTTGCAAAATAGTCATGGGGTGGTAGATTATAGCATAGGAAGTATAGTCAATAATATTGTCATAACTATGTATGGTGATAGTTGGGTATTAGAAATATTAGGGGGAACACCACTCTGTAAAGTATATGATTGTCTAACCACTATACTGTACACCTGAAACTAATTCAAAATAATATTGAATGTAAACTAACTGGAAAAAAAAACAATTTAAAACAATAAAAATAAAAAGGAAACACTATAAAAAAAACTCGGCATAATAAGTGTCTGGGGAGCCTGTTAGAAATGCAGGCTCCTGGCCTTACCAGGATTGAGATTCTGATTCAGTTTAAGGTGGGTCCCAGGATTCTGTATTTTTACCAAACTCCCTAGGTAATTATTTTATGAATGGTTTCCTAATCACACTTAGAAAAACACTATTCTTTATCTTCTACTGCATGTATTCTACATAAGAAGTAATCAAAGAACAGACTTACCTCTAGTATCATACGGTGGAATTCGTCATAGTTACAAAATGATGGAGTCAAATTACGCCTCGGTTTAGAGCTTTCTAGTTTGCCTTCTTCTTCTTAGAAAAAGAAATAAAAGATAGAAAATTGTCATATTAAAATGATTAGCTATAGGTATTATATTTTTCAAAGTTAAAATTAATTTTATAAAGAAGAGAAAACACTGAGTGCTAGTGAGGGATCTGATGTAAGCTGTTTATAAATTATCATAAATGGAAGTGTTTGGAATTGAAAAAGACCTTGAAGATCATTCAATTCAATTTCTACTATACACATTATGACCTGTCCAACAACTTTAAGATTTTTTACCTCCTATTCTTTCCTTTTAGTGACATCTTTAAGTCTTTTGAACTCTATCAGACTCAGTATTCATGATATGCCAGATAAGATATGGCCTGTGTCAAGGGCTCTAGGTATATCAAGGCACCTAAAATCTTCTCTACCCCTGGCTGACATAAGGAATTCCACAATTTAATTCCATCTAATAATTAAGCTTTTAGCGAGGGCCCTTACCTAGATAATCTTTAAGCCCTATATTTTATCTCTTCAATGTAAATGACACTGTTCTATCTCCCACTCATCCTTCTCCATTCTTCAAGGTTTTCTGATTTTCCCAATGAGCAGTGTTGCTGTTACTGTACTCACTCAGAGCCCTCTCCACCCACCCCCAACCCCACCTACTCCATAACTTCACTAACTCATGGACTTCAGTAACACAACCCTACAATCTCCAGTAATTGTAATACATGTCAATAAATGCTAGTTTCTTCTCCTCACAGAAAAATTAGAAACCCACGGCATACAGCTTTGATCCCTATTAAAAATGTTAAATGCCCTGGCCCATGTGGCTCAATTGGTTGGGCCTCTTCCCATGCACCTAAATGTTGCTGATTCTATTCCCGGTCAGAGCACATGCCCAGGTTGCAGGCTAGATTCCCAGTAGGGGGCACCAAGGAGGCAGCTGATGGATGTGCTGCTCTCACGTTGATGTTTCTCTTTTTCCCTCTCCCTTCCTCCTCTCTCTTTCTTAAAAAAATCTTTTTTAAATGTTTTTATTGATTTGAGAGAGAGAGAAAAAGGGAGAGGGAGAGGGATATAGAACATCAATGAGAGAGAAACATCAGTTGGCTGCCGCCTGCATGCCCCCTACCAGGGATTAAGCCCATAAACTAGGCACGTGTCCTGACCAGGAATTGAATCAGTGACCTCTTGGTTCATGGGTCAACACTCATGAGTATGATACTAAAGAGGGAATAAGAACAGGGTGTATAACTGTATGGGAAGTAGAAATACCATGAAAAATAAACTCGCCAACTGCACAACTGCCTCAAGATCAGTGTTCTTGACCCCTATTCTAGCCTGGAAACTCAATTCTAGTTACAGCTCCTCAAACTCAGGAAACAACCCATGACACTCTTCCATAGCTGATTTCTAAAGTCATTTTCCCACTGACTTTCAGCTGTACCTAGTGACTCTCATCTCCTATACTCCTTTTCAAAGAAATAAAAGAAGACATAAGAGTGTCCATGTATTTCAAAGAAAAGGAAACCAATGCATTTTATCAATCAATCATAAAGGGCTTTCTAATTCACTATTACCAGTGAAATTGTTCTTGTTTTGTTTCTAGGGTGAGTGTCATATCCAATTCTTCACTAAAACCCCAGTGTCCAGCATAGAACTTAACTCACAATAAGGACTTGATAATTCTTGTTAAACTGAACCCTATTCATTTATTTAACTAATAATTATGAAGATTCTACTCTGTATCTTGCTCTCTTTTTAGAGGCTCAGGATACAGTATGAACAAGATAAACAAGGTGACTGTATTTAGTATCTTGTAGACTGGCTGTAGGGGTTGACAAATAATTAAGATGTAGACAATGAAACCAATAATTTCATATATCTTTTAAGTACAATAAATTAGACTGGGTGATCTAGGAAAGCCTTCCTAAGAAGGTAAAATAGGAGCCAAAATCTAAAAGACATCTCAGGCAGAGGAAACTAAGTACAAAATGAGGCAGGAAAGAATTTGGCCTATACAAATAAACAGGAGGCCAAAGGGGCTTTAGTACAGTGACTAATGAATAGAGTAGAAGAAAATGAAGTCTGAGAGGCAGGGCCAGATCATGTAGGGTACATGGTAAGGAGTTGGCATTATTTTAGTGGAACATGAAGTCTTTTAAACATATAAGTGACACGTTTTTAAAAGATCAGTATGGCTGTGAAAATACATTAAAATGAGGAGCAAGTGTAAAAGCAGAGTCTAACTAGGAAGCTTCTTCAAAAGTAATAAATGATGATACATCAAGGTTAAGGAAATGGGGAGAAATGAATGGATTTGAGATATATTTTAGAGGTAAAGCCAAAAGGATTTGCTGATGGATTGGGTGATGTGATGAGACAAATGGAGGACACAAGAATGACTTCTAGGTTTTTAGCTAGTGTAACTAGGAGAATGATTGGTAGTACCAGAGGCACTAAAATGAGGAAGCTGGGGTAAGGGTGTGGTAGGAAAACCAATGGAGTGAAGAAGGATCAAGAGTTCCTTGGTACCTTTCTCTCTTACTAGATATCCAAGTGAATAGGTCACATAAGAAACCCTCTTACTGGTTTAATAATGAGTATGATACTCAAGTATGGAACTCAGCTAGGTGGTCAGAGCTGGAGATAGATTTAAAAAGTGGGGGTCACTGACATCAAGGCAGCACTTCAAATTAAGGGACTGGATGAGATTGCCTAGAAAATAAAGATGTATATAGAAGAGAAAAGGTCCAAGGACTGAGCCCTGGGGCACACCAATATTTAGAAGTTGAAAGGGACAGTAGAGAATGCAAAAAATGACAAAGAAAGAGTGGCCAATAAGCTAGGAGAGAAACCAGGTGTGTTCTCATAGAAAAGTACTTCAAGAAAGAGGGACTGGTCAACTGTCCAGTGTTTCATAAAGTTAAGAAAGATGAGGACATTTAAGGAATGAAAGTATTCAGCAATGTGGAGGTCACTGTTATTCCTAAGAAAAGTAGTTGTACTGCAGTGGTGGGTTGAGGAAAGAATGGGGCATGAGGAAGTTGAGACAGGCTCTATACAATCATTTCAATAACATTTTCTGTGAAGGCTGTGAAGGGGGTACAGAAATAGGTCAGTAGCTAAAGGTATCATGGAGGTCAAGAAAATATTTTTTTTTATAGTTTTATTGATTTCAGAGAGGAAGGGTGAGGGAGAGAGAGATAGAAACATCAATGATGAGAGAATCATTGATTGGCTGCATCCTGCATGCTCCCTACTGGGAATTGAGCTTTGAACCTGGACATGTGCCCTTGACTAGAATCGAACCCAGGACCCTTCAGCCTTCAGGCCAATGCTCTATCCACTAAGCCAAACCAGCTAGGGCAAGAAAATAGTTTTTTAAGGTAAGAGATTTTTACAGCATGATTATATGCTTATGTGCATAACCTGCTCAGATATTTTGAATTAAAGATACTTAAATATTATGAGTACTATTTTATACCCTTGAGGCCATGTTTCCCTTACCAACATTTACCATATGCTTTTAAGTGCCTAACATACAGAAATCTGCCTTATTGCCCAGTATACTTCTACTAATTCTCATGTCCTTATTCCACTTTCATATAAATGGCAATAACATTTTCAGCTTCAACCATAAACAAACTTATGAATGGAGAGAAATTAAATATCTATGTATTAGAAAGTGTTTGAGGATATACTCTAGTAATTTATTCCTCTCAAAGATGTTTGAGCTGTCTCACCCACAACTAATTTTCAATATGGCTATCAAAAATATATAAAGACAGGTTGAGATGCTTAGATCAAACCTTCTTTCTTCTGTGAAAGATTAGTAGTGCTTGACAATTTTTTTTCTTCCTGTTCATTTGCAGGACAGCCATGAGTGTTCAGGAAGGTACGCAATTGAGCAATGAGGATTCTGTGGCGGTTCCTTTTAGTTTCAGATAGAGTAGGTGAAACCCTAATTGGTAAAAAAATAAAATAAAATCAGGGTTATTAATGGTAAGGTAGGGCTGGAAATTCAGATAGTAGAATAATGGATAGGGAGAAATAAAAAGAGAGAAAGGGAAATGTTAATGTTTTGTCAGGGACAAAAATCCAGTCCCTGAATCACTCATAAGGCAGCAATAACTGTCAATATGAAAACAAGGAAATGAAAGCAATCTCATTCCCCTTAAACTGTGAGGCTCTTAAGGATAAGGACCAGATCTGTTCTGTCTTCTATAGCAAAGCCCAGCACAGTGTCTAACATTGTGGCCTAAGATAATCCTACCTAATAAAAGAGTAATATGCAAATTGACCATCACTCCACAATAAAGATGGCAGCGCCCATAGCCACAAGATGGCGGCATACAGTCCTCTCAGCCGCACCGGAATCCCCCAGTCCCAGGGAGGGTGGCCACAGAGAGCAGGTAGTGTGAGTGGCCTGGCAGAATGCTGCCCAGAGGCCCTCCTGACCCTTTATAAAAAACAAAAACAAATTCACTCCCCATGGAGTGATCCCCCCCCACACACCTGCAGCCTCAGGATCTCAGCCTCGGAAGTGACTGTGCCCCCACAGAGCAATCCCCTCCCAGCAGCAGCCTTGGGGTCTCGGCCTAGGAACCTTGTGCATCCCCACAGAGTGATTCCCCCACACACACATACCTGCAGCCTTAGGGTCTTAGCCTCGGAAGCACCCGTGTCCCCACGGAGTGATCCCCCCCACACACACACCTATAGCCTCAGGGTCACAGCCTCAGAAGCGCCCGCTACCCAGACAAGTGATCCTGCCCCACTGGTAACCTCGGGGAGTCCTCCTCGGAACTTCCCTTGCCCTCAGCCAGTGATTGGCGGGGGGAGGTGGCGGGGTATCTGGGCGGTGCTTCCCAGCAAACCTCTCCCATTGGGTAGAAACTTCTGACTGGGTTAGGGAGGTAAATGGGTTTTGTTTCAAATCTTTACAAACCACAAAGGAAATGTCTGAGGTAGGGTTTCACATCAGAAGTAGCTTACAACTAATTTCTGAAGGCAAACTGTGACATTGCAGTGACATTACTGGAGAGTACCCCATGGTCCGGAGGTTGGGCTCTGCAGTGGCAGTGGTGGGTGCTCCCTGCCCTGGTTCCTCAGCACCTCGGGTAGGGATTGAGCCTACCCAGGAAGGCCTTTTCCTCTACAGTTTTTACCAAGGCAGGGAGGTTTTTGTAGACATGAATAAGAAGTGCCCACGCACAAGTCCCGAAGATGCCAGGGCCGGCAGAAATGACAAACAAACCGGGAAAAGAGCAAAACCAGAAATACTACCGATCCCAACATAGATAATCTTTTTCTTCAGATGACGGTGTGTTTCCCTCTTCTTCGTCTTCCAGAAGCGAGACAGATTCAAGTACTGATGATTCTACCAATGGAAAAGTTAAGAGAAAGAGAGGACAGAAAAGGAATAAAAGGAGAAAAGAAAGAAAGGACAAAAGATGAAACATCAAGAAAAAGAAAGAGAAGGAAAAAAGGAAGAAACAACCACATGATATCACCTTTCCAAGGTCTCATGAAATTCCTGTTTAAGGAGTTTATTTTAAGACACTTTTAGTTTGGGTTTACATTTTTACTGGCTTGTCAAGACTACAGCAGGTACACTGTCCAATATGGTTGGGTTTTTTTAAATATTTTATTGATTTTTTACATAGAGGAAGGGAGAAGGATAGAGAGCTAGAAACATTGATGAGAGAGAAATATCGATCAGCTGCCTCCTGCACACTCTCCATTGGATATGTGCCCGCAACCAAGGTACATGCCCTTGACCAGAATCAAACCTGGGACCCTTGAGTCCATAGGCTGACGCTCCATCCACTGAGCCAAACCAGTTAGGGCTGTCCAATATGTTAAAGAAAAAACCCTATCTAATAAAGAGGGAATATGCAGGGGAGGGCAGTTAGGGGCAACCTGACTGGCAGGAGAGGGCAGTTGGGGACGATCGGGCCAGCAGGGGAGCAGTTAGGCATTGATCAGGCTGGCAGGGAAGTGGTTAGGGGGTGATCAGGCTGGCAGGCAGAAGTGGTTAGGGGCAATCAGGCAGGCAGGCAGGTGAGCAGTTGGGAGCCAGCAGTCCCAGATTGTGAGAGGGATGTCCGACTGTCTGTTTAGACCCGATATGAGATCGGGAAAAGAGCAAAACCAGAAATACCACTGATCCCAACATAGATCATCTTTTTGAGGGAGATGACAGATATGAGATCGGGCCTAAACAGGCAGTCGGATATCCCCCGAGGGGTCCCAGATTGGAGAGGGTGCAGGTTGGGCTGAAGGACACCCCCACCCCAGTGCATGAATTTCGTGCACCAGGCCTCTATATAATAAAAGCCTAAGCGACTGTTATGGTGGAATGACCAGAACGACCAGTTGCTATGATGCGCACTGACCACCAGGGGGCAGACGCTCAATGCAGGAGCTGCCCCTTGGTGGTCAGTGTGCTCCCACAGGGGGAGCGCTGCTCAGTCAGAAGCTGGGCTCACAGCTGGTGAGTGCAGCAGCAGTGGCGGGAGCCTCTCCCACCGCTGCGGCAGTGTCAAGGAGCAGCCAGCTGAACATTAAAGAGCAGTGAGCAGGTGGGCGGTAAGGAGCAAGGGGTCCCAGACTGAGAGAGGGCACAGGTTGGGCTGAGGGACCCCTCCTTCAGTGCACAAATTTCATGCACTGGGCCTCTAGTATAAAAAAAGTAAATCCAAATTAAGTTGAATTTAATGGTTGGTGTTTGTTCTACCATATATTCTTACCTGTTTTTACAAGGGTACTCCTGATTAAAGAAAATTCTTTCTAAATGATCTATAATTACTCAAGAGGCTCTCTCAAAGTCATTGCTCCTCAGAGAGCAGGCTGAGCAATAAAATACTAGTTGAGATTACTTTTAAAACACATAGATCATACATACTGAAAAAATTTTGACAAAAACATTTTATCAGTGCACTGCAATTACTTTCAATGCCTAAACTAAAAAAGAAAAAAGAAGGTAATTTATCTTCTCAAACATAAATTAATTTAAGTTCTAGGCAAGCTGAAGCCCTAAAACAGACTTCTAAACCTATCAGGAAGTGTAAACCATCTATAATAATAAAAGTGTAATATGATCTTCCAGACAAAGCCTAGGCTGTAAGGGAAGCCCAGGTCCCGGGTGTCAGAAGGAAGCTGGTGCCAGCAGCCAGGGGAAGGAAGGCCTACTCTTGCACGAATTTCATCCAGTAAGCCTCTAGTTTATTTAATGTTAGCTCTGGGAAGCCACTCTGTAAGGCATGTAGCACAGAGTTGATGAGGGAGATGGCAGATACATAGGTAATGTACTAAATATTATAATAGAGTCGGGGCTATGAGGTTATGGGAAACCCACTGAGAGACCAAATTTCCATGAGGGAGTCAAACTTCCCCAAGGAAATAAGATTTTGCTAGATGTTAAATGGGAATAATGGATGTGGTACAAGGCTTTTATGGAAATATCAATCAGTTATGAATTCAAACCTTTTCTTGTCTTCGCTTTCATCCTCATCCATTGTTCAGTGATGCAACAACGAATTCTGAAATCAAAGTGGAGCAACATTTTACTAAGAAATCAGTCTATGATGCATCACAGGAAAGCAATAAGACATATCAAAATTCTCAATGGCTTAGCACCTTTCCCTCAAGGAATACCTACTTCATTTAAAGATAGAATTTCGTTAAGTACCAATAACTCACTTATATGTTATGTAGATATTTAAAATCTACTTGACTGTGTTATCCCCAATGAATACTTGTCATAACATTGCAAATAAATTTATTTGAAAAGTTACAACATTCTGTGAAGTTACATAACTTTATCCAAAAACCAAGTGTTTGCAGTTTTAATACCATATTCTTAAATACCTTTAACTTTCCACTAACTTTAAGAGTACTTATTGTAATACAAACAGATGTGGGTTGAAAGCTTCATATCTAACCACACACAATACCATGACACAATAGACAGTCTGCATTTTAGTGTCGATGTCATAGAAATCCTTGGCATACAAAAAATTGCCATAAAATCACCAGAGTCCTCTGCTTTAAATTGTATAATTAGACTCACCCATCACCTCAAGGTCAAATCTTCACGGTAGAAATAATGACATTCACATACATACGTACTAAGAAAAAAAACATTTAAAACATAGCAAATGTCTTTTAAATGCTCTCAAGAAAGTACGGGAAGGATCAGGGTTCAAAGAACACACTGAAATCCAAAGCCTGTTAGGACACCAGCCTATGCTGCTATGGAGATGGGGAGGCATAGCTATGCAATAAAGGGGCTTAGGTATTAAGGCCCTCTTGGGTGAAAGAGAATCCAAGGAGGAAATTGAAAGTAAAACCCACTACCTCCTCCCTACATATATCTAAGACTTCCAGAGGATATAATTTCATTTTAAAATTGTCCCACCAACAAAGAAAGAAAACAAGGAAGTTTCTCTGTCTCAGCATGCTCTCTAGGTGGGAAAAGAAAGGTATTACTAGACTGAATAAACTTTAGGGTTCCAGGAAAATCAAAGACAAACCCATTCTGGAGGAATTCTTTCTAAATCCAGTTTCCACCGAATTTCCACAGATAAAACGCCACTGAAGATGACTTCACCATCCAAAATTAGAATTTATGTAAGGAAATAATTCACTATATACCAGATTTAAGAAACACACACACACACACCCCCCCACACACACACAGCAGTAGGAGACCTCCAAAAACTCCAAATAACTAAAATATCTAAAGGCCATTATAAAATAATTCTGTTTAAAAATAAAAAAAGACAAAATAGATAGAATTTAAAATATGAGAAAAAACAGGTAAACAGGAAAAAGAACAAAAAAAAATTCTATAAAGACATATTCAATGAAATTAATTTCAAAAAGATGAATTAAGTAATGTATTAAGATACACCAGTTTGGCTCAGTGGATTAGATCATAGGCCTGTGGACTGAAGGGTCCCAGGTTTGATTCTGGTCAAGGGCACATGCCCTGGTTGTGGGCTTGATCCTCAGTAGGAGGCATGCAGGAGGCAGCCAATCAATGATTCTCTCTCATTATTGATGTTTCTATCTCTCACTACCTCTCCTTTCCTCTTTGAAATTAATAAAAACATTTTTAAAAACATAGACCAGATAAGAAAATTAATAAAACGGATATGAGGAATTTTATCATGTTACCTTTATAGCGAGATAATAAAATGGAAAATATGAAACAATGTTATAAAACATGAAGGACAGCTCTGACCAGTGTGGGTCTGTTGGTTGGAGTGTCATCCTGTGCACCAAAAGGTGGCAGGTTCAATACCTGGAGGGGTTTGCATATTCAGGTTGCTGGTTCCCATTTGATGTTTCTCAAATCAATGTTTCTCTCTCTCTCTCTCTCTCTCTCTCTCTCTCTCTCTCTCTCTCTCTCTCTCTCTCTCTTTCTCCCTCTTCCTCTCTCTCTAAAGTCAATTAAAATAACATAACCTCAGATGAGGGTTAAAAAAATTTTTTTAAAACATGAAAGACACATAGGAAGACCTAGTACATATCTAATAGGAGTTCCAGATGAAGAGAATAGGAAGAATGGAAGATAAGCAATAAAGAGTTAATACTTGAATTTTTCTTCCAGAATGAAAAATGTGACCAAATCTAAATAAATTAAAATAAAACCACATCTAGGAATATCAGAACACAAAAGATAGCTAGGCCATTGTAGGCAATCAAACAGATCAGAAATATTAAAGAACAGTATCATACAGACCATATGCTCTGGCCCTAATGCAACTGAATTAGAAATCAAGAACAAAGACACAATATAAAACCTTTCTGACTTGGATATTTAAAATAATAGCAACACCACCAACAAAATTTCCTAAATAGTTTCTGGAAATCAGAAAATATTGAAAACTGACGTATTGTAGGAATACTACATATTACAACCTATAATACACAACTAAAGCAGTAGTGAGGAAATTATACTTTTAAATGCCTATTAGACAAAAAGACAATAAGTGAGCTAAGAAATCAATAAACAAATTATAAAAACAAGAGTGAAGCTAAAGAAAGGAAAGCAAGGACATGATAAAGATAAGAGCAGAAAACCACGTAATAAAAAATAAAGATATGCCCAGCTGGCATGGCTCAATCAGGATGCCATGGTTAGATTCTCAGTCAGGGCACATGCTTGAGTTTCAGGCTTGATTCCCCTCTGGGGGTTGTGCAGGAGGAAGCCAATCAATGTTTCTATCTATCTCTCGCTCTCCCCTCCTCTCTCTCTAAAAATCAATTTAACATATCTATAATAATAAAAGCTTAATATGCTAATTAGACCAGATGTCCTTCCAGATATCCTTCCTTCCAGACAAAGCCGCAATGAGTGGGGGCCAAGGCAGAGGCGGCAGAGGTCCATGGCCATGGTGGCGGCGGGCAGGGGCTGGGACCAAAGACCTTGCACGAATTTCATGCATCGGTCTCTAGTTTTTAAAATAAAAAAGTTTTACTAGATTAATCAAGAAATAAGGGAGAAGACACACTGTGGAATGAAAAGTGCATAACTATGAATAAAAGAGATGGAAAACAGCAGTATGATCAACTCTGTGTCCATAAATTTGAAAAGAGAGAAAATAGCATATTTCCCAGAAAAACGTATTTTACCCAAAGCTGCTTAAGAAAACAATGAAAATTTGAATCAACCCTACAAATATAAAGAAATTAATTCAATAATTAGAAATTCATTTACAGAGAGACAACCTAACCAAACATTAAAAAAAACAGCGTCAATGTTTTCACAAATGGATGTTTCCAAACATTTAAATAACAGGAATTTCACATTTCATGCAATTTATGCCAGAAAACATATAAAGAGAGAAGCCACCCACCCAACTTATTTTATAATGCTAGTGTATTTTTTTCTTATTCTTAATTTTTTTGCTTTTCAATTATAGTTAACATACAATATTATATTAGTTTCAGGTGTATAACATAGTGATTAGATTTTATATAACTTCCTAAGTGATCATCTCAATGTAAGTCTAGACCCAACTGACACCATACATGGTTATTGAAATATTATTGACTATATTCCCTATGCTGTATTTTAAATCCCAGGACTGTCTGAATAACTGGCAATTTGCACATCTTAATCCCTTTCCCTTTTCCACGCATCCCCCAAAACCCTCCTGATCTGGCAACTATCAAAATGTTCTCTATATCAAGGAGTTTGCTTCTGTTTTGTTTATTCATTTACTTTGCTTTTTAGATTCCACACAGAAGTGAAATCATATGGTATTTGTCCTTCTCAGCCTGACATGTCACTTAGCATAATCTATGTTGTTTCAGATGGCTAGATTTCATTCTTTTTATGGCTTAGTAATATTTTATTCTTTGTACATATCATCTCTTTATTCATTCATCTATCAATGGACACAGGTTTCTTCCATATCTTGGCTATTGCAAATGATGTTACAATGAATATAGGGATGCATATCTTTTCAAATTAGTGTTTAGGGATTCTTCAAATAAATACCCAGAAGTGGAATTACTGGGTCCTTTGTATCTCTTGTTATAGTCTTTGTTTTAAAGTCTATTTTGTTGCCCAGCTGGTGTTGCTCAGTGGTTGAGTGTTGACCTATGAACCAGAAGGTCACAGTTTGATTCCTGGTGAGGACACATGTTCAGGTTGCTGCCCTTTAGTGGGCATGCAGGAGGTAGCTGATAAATGATTCTTTCTCATCATTGATATTTATCTCTCTCTCTCCCTTCCTCTCTCTGAAATCAATAAAAACATATTTAAAAAATAATAAAGTCTGTTTTGCCTGATATAAGTATTGCTACCTCAGCTTTTTTTAAATTTTCATTTGCATGAAATATCTTTTTCCATCCCTTCACCTTCATTCTGTGTGTCTTTCTTTTTTATATATATATTTTTTTATTGATTTTTTACAGAGAGGAAGGGAGAGAGATAGAGAGTTAGAAACATCGATAAGAGAGAAACATCGATCAGCTTCCTCCCGCACATCTCCTACTGGGGATATGCCTGCAACCCAGGTACATGCCCTTGACCGGAACGGAACCTGGGACCCCTCAGTCCGCAGGCCGACGCTCTATCCACTGAGCCAAACCGGTTTCGGCCATTCTGTGTGTCTTTAAATCTGAAGTGAGTCCTCTGTGGGCAGCATATGTATGGGTCTTCTTTTCTAATCTATTCAGCCACCCTATGTCTTTTTATTGGAACATTTAATCCATTTAAATTTAAAGTCATTATTTATAGTTATGTAGTTATTGCCATTTTATTATTCCTATTTTTAATCTTTTTTCTTCTTCTTCTTAAAGAAGTCTCTAACATTTCTTATAATGCTAACTTGGTAGTGAGGAACTCCTTTAGCATTTTCTTGCCTGATAATGCTACTACAGTATATCCTTTATACTAAACCAGAAAAAAGCAACAACAGAAGGAAAACTTTTATAAGGCAATTTTATTTATGATCCAGATTCAAAATCCTTAATAAAAGTATCAAACCAAACCAGAAGAGTATTTAAAAAATCTGAGCTAATTTCAGAAATACCAAGATAATTTCACATTAGAAAAAAATAATTCAATATATCAGACAAAAAGAGAAAGAATGTGATCATCTCAATAGATGCAAAAATGCATTTGATATAATTCAATACACACACACATATATATAATTTTAAAAATTATTCTTGCCGAAACCGGTTTGGCTCAGTGGATAGAGCGTCGGCCTGCGGACTGAAAGGTCCCAGGTTCGATTCCGGTCAAGGGCATGTACCTGGGTTGCGGGCACATCCCCGGTGGGGGATGTGCAGGAGGAGGCTGGTCGATGTTTCTCTCTCATCGATGTTTCTGACTCTCTATCTCTCTCCCTTCCTCTCTGTAAAAAAAATCAATAAAATATATATATAAAAAATTATTCTTAAAAGACTAGATATATAGACAAGAACTTCCTTAACCTTATAAAAGGAGTTAGCCAAAAACATACAATACAGTTAGAGGTGAAACATTAATGTTTTCGTTTCAGGGGAAAAAAACCAAGAGCAGATGCTAAAACATCTATCTATATAATAAAAGCCTAAGCAACCTTTATGGTGGAACGACCAGAATGACCAGTCACTATGATGCACACTGACCACCAGGGGCAGGCGCTCAACTCAGGAGCTGCCCCCCGGTGGTCAGTGTGCTCCCACATTGGGAGCACCACTCAGCCAGAAGCCAGGCTCACGGCTAGTGAGTGTAGTTGCGGTGGCGGGAGCCTCTCCCACCTCTGCAGCAGTGCTAAGGAGCAGAGAGCCCAGCAGTAAGGAGCAAGCAGGCAGGCATTAAGGAGCAAGGGGTCCCGGACTGCGAGAGGGATGTCCGACTGCCAGCTTAGGCTCAATCCCTGAGGGAGCAGGCCTTAGCTGGCAGGCAGACATCCCCTAAGGGGTCCCAGACTGTGAGAGGGTGCAGGCCGGGCTGAGGGACCCCCCCGCCAGTGCATGAATTTCATGCACCAGGCCTCTAGTTTAATATATAGTGATAGAATCACTAATGTGTTAAGATAAGAAAAATAAATAACTCTTGGAAAGGAAAATTGTCCTCAGTCATGAACACTAAGATTACCTTCATAGAAAACCCAGGAGATTCTTCAATTTACTGGGAATAACAAAATAGTTCAGCAATGTTGTTATATATAAGATTAACATTTTAAAATTAATTTTGTTCCTATATGCCAGTAAACAAAGTTAGAAAACATTTTAAAATTATTTTATTCTTTTTTATTGAATTTATTGGGGTGACACTGGTTAACAAAATTATACAGATTTCAGGTGCACAATTCTACAACACATCATCTGTACACTATATTGTGTGTGTCCACCCCAAGTCAAGTCACTGTCCATCACCATTTATCTCCCCTATACCCTTATCCACTGGATAAGATAGGCACAGAAATATATAACTGTTAATGCACTTGAGTCTTTTCCACTCAGTAGTCCATTCTAAAAAAAAAAGACATATACTTATACCAGTGAAAGAACATAGAAAAACTAAAAAGGAATAAGGCTAAACTCTCAGGCCAAGAATAGCCAGCCTTCCTATTCAAAGTAATAATTAATTTGTTCAGAAGAGCAGAGTTATGTATTGAGTGACTTTTTTTCCCATATCAATGGGAAATAATCTAAAATCTCATCAAATTTTATTACTGCAGTATAATATAAAGGTCAAAAAGGTCATGCATGCAAAGCTTTCTTCTTTTTGGGAGACAAGGGGAGGATGTTGTTCCCATCCACTTTCAAATTTCTGGATTTATGACATTCCCCGTGGATTTTTCATGTTTTTTAATCAATAGAGGAAACTGAAAAGAATGTTTGTAAAGAATCTGTATTATAAAGAAATACTTGTTATATTAGCTAAGAAAGAGGTCACAATGCTGTATATGCTATATCAATCAGCCTAATCATATAAAACATGATACATAAATGAATACATAAAATACTATGTAGAAAGCAGTACTAGAGAAATAAAACATTCAGGGATGTCTTTGGGTGATGCAACTATGAGCAATTAAAAATATTTTTGCGCCAAAACCGGTTTGGCTCAGTGGATAGAGCGTTGGCCTGTGGACTGAAGGGTCCCAGGTTCGATTCTGGTCAAGGGCATGTACCTGGGTTGCGGGCACATCCCCAGTGGGGGATGTGCAGGAGGCAGCTGATCGATGTTTCTCTCTCATCGATGTTTCTAGCTCTCTATCTCTCTCCCTTCCTCTCTGTAAAAAATCAATAAAATATATTTAAAAAATATATATATATTTTTTTGCATTTTTTCTTTCCTTTTATAGTTTTTATTTTTTGCACATTTAAGGGTTGCTATAATTAGTATGTCTGACATTCAAAATTAAGAAAGACCTCTCAAAAATATGGGAGACAGTATTGAACAGTGAAGAGTATGGCCTTCGGAATCAACTGGACCTTGTTTCAAATTCCAACTCTACCTTTTTAGAGTTGTGTAACTTTTGGTGAGTTCATTCACCTTCATGAGTTTCAATTATCTCAATTATAAAATTTTGGTTATAATATCTACATGTGAAGGTTTTTGTGAGAATTAAGCTAATGTATACAAAGTGGCTAGCACTGAATCTGGCACATAGCAACCATTTAATAAATTGTAGCTTTAATTACAACTATTAATATTAATACCAGTACAAAATCTAAAGGACTGTGAGGAAGATGCACTCTAATAGAGGGAAGCAATGGCAAATATTTGGAAATAGAGGTTTCTTTTTTTAAAAAATATTTTTTAAATTAATTTCAGAGATAAAGGAAGAGGGAGAGACAGAAACATCAATGATAAGAGAGTATCATTTATTGGCTGCCTCCTGCAAGCCCCCTACTGGGCTGAGCCAGAAATCTGGGCATTTGCCCTGACCAGGAATCGAATCATGACCTCCTGGTTCATAGGTTGACGCTCAATCACTGAGCCAGGCCCGGCGGGCGAGAGGTTTGTTTCTTCATATCACTTGTGGCGAGAATGGGAAAACTGTGAAATCAATCTCCATGCAGTGAGCCAGCTGGGTAAATAACATGTCATGAATAAGTGGTGTCTCAGGTCTGGATACAGAATCAGGGTATAATGACACCTAATATATGCTCTCATAATGGGTAACATATGACAGAAGAGCATGACCCTATAGTAGTACTGAGTTGCACAGAAGTGACATTCTTCTCCAGCAGTACTCAGTAGCCCATATACTATAGGAATGGAAGAATAAGGAGCTCAGATTTTCCCTTGGTCAGAGTTTTTCTGGGCATGAAGGAGGACAAGAAGATCTAAGGATATTGGCAAGAAAAAGAAGATGAAGTTTTGGACTACAGTATAAAGATTAAGTCAAGAAGTTGTGGACAAGGATGGGAGAGGTTCACTGAGAAAAAAGTACAGTAGTCAAAGGATGGGAATGAATTTGAGGAGGGCAAAGAATAGGGGTATTAAAAGTATCACAGAAATAGCAGTAGAAGAATAGAAGCTTCTGGTATAATTGGAGAGAATCAGTTGAAAATGATACTGGTAGTTTCTGGTAATACCAAATGCAACCATGAAAAATACTGTTTCAGAGAGAGTGAGAATAAGAAAGAGAGCACATCTTCACCCTTTCACATACGAAGAGGCTGAGGTTAACTAGTTAGTACTCTATAACCAGGAACAGCTGCCCTTTCTGTGGGGTTGCCTGATTCCCAGGCAGTCACTGGAAGACATAATGAGGTATTCAACAGATTTAGTCCTATTTCAGCAGTAGCCAGAAACCAGAAAGGTGCTCTCCTGATCAGTCTATGCCCACCCCACCCCCTGACTGGTCTATCAGTCAGTTCAGCTTACTGACAGAGAAAAGGAAACCCCTGTGGCCTTCACAGTACAATAACAGCCAGAAAGTGTTTGGCTCGTGTAAACCTCATTTAAAATGTTTATATAGAATTTTAAAGAAACCCATAGAGGATCTGAAGAAAAGCAGAATGTAGAGGTGAATATATCTTTGACTATTTCTCTGGTTACGATATTTGTTTGTTTTAAAGTAAAAACCTCAAAGTATTTAAAATGCCATTGTGGAAGATAGTCACGCCACATATTTGTAGTTATAAAATTTTCTGTGCATTACCAGGGATCAACAATTTCTTTATACAGAGATACACACCACATATTTTATAAACAATTCATTAAGGAAAGTGGTCTTTCAAATCTCAATATGATTCTGGGGATTTTTTAAGTTTATAGGGGGAAATGCATGATGACATGCTTCATCAATTTAAATAAGGTCATGTTCTCTCACTCATATGAAGTGTATTAAGGATATTTAGTCAGTGAGAAAGAATAAAACATTTACAATTCTCATGTAGACAGTAATGATGTTAAATGTGTATAGCATATCAACCAAGTCAGTGGAATTTTCCAATTTATTTTCAATCAAATCTTTCTTTAAAAATTGTAACTCATAAAACTGCATTTCATCAGTTACTCATCCATCTTAAGGGAAAATAATTTTCCAATTAATAAAATCAAGAATGGAAATTAACCAGAGTGGACTATGTAATATGTGTGCCATGTATTACACCAAATAAGCAAGGAAGGGGAAAGTGGCAAAGTCATCCTTCAAAAGAGATACAGAAGCATCACCAGATGAAATCCTGATTCCTTTGGAGTATCCCTATTGAGTGGCTTTTCTTTTCTCAAACCTGAGTTCTTTCAACAGGCTCTCACTGCACAGGCATGAGCCTTGGCCTGGGTGAGGTGGTGGGGAAGCAAGGCAATGAAGGAAATCAGGCATCTGCACAGAAGCACACACACACACGTACACAGGTAAAATGTCCACTGTTTCCAAGACCAAAGGTGAGGCTCATTCTGTACACATTCTGTGGTCCCTTCTGAGAACAGGGTCAAGTCAGTTTTGTCCATTATTGTATTCCCAGCACCCCAAACTGTTCCTGACAGAAAACCCATGCTGAGTAAAAATGTTGGGTGAGTGAATAAATGAAAGAAGAAACACTGAGTTCTACTGGCAAAATGCTGATGAGCAGCCAAAGATTAATGAACACCTCTCATACATCTAGTCCTGTTCCTAAAAGACAGACAAAAAAAGACAAACCCAGATCCTCAGAGAAACAGTGTCATCTTGTTTGAGAAACAAGGTGTACCTCTTGTTGGTTTCACACTTTTGGGAATTCCTTATGGCATATTCTCCTAGCCTGAGGTAATAAGGACTACTATGAAGCAAAAAGTTTCTCACAACCTTCAACATTTTGGCCAAATATTGCACATTTCTACAGGGACACTAAAAACTGAACCTGGCCCTGAAAGAGATCAGCAATCCATTAAATTCCTAATCCTAGTTTTATTCCTTTAAGTCTCTGGATCTTCTACAAAATCCTTCCATAGTCCCACAGGTTCTAAAATTTCAGCAACTTACTCAATCCCTGTCCCTTCTACACCTTGGCAGCACACAAGTTTACAGGGAAGAATGACACCTATGTAAGTCCATTGATACAAGGTAAGGGGATCATCACTACTGGACTAGAAACTTCACAGCAGGTGGCATCTGAGATAATTGCATAATGGATCCAGAAGACCTCAACTGGTGAATGGAGAGAAAAGGACATTACAGGAATAAAACAGCCTGAGTAAGGACACCAAGGTGAAATACCACAATATGGTGTTATCAAATTGTTATTACCACTTCCTAGTGCAGTGATGGCGAACCTTTTGAGCTCAGCGTGTCAGCATTTTGAAAAACCCTAACTTAACTCTGGTGCCATGTCACATATAGAAATTTTTTGATATTTGCAACCATAGTAAAACAAAGATTTATATTTTTGATATTTATTTTATATATTTAAATGCCATTTAACAAAGAAAAATCAACCAAAAAATGAGTTCGTGTGTCACCTCTGACACACGTGTCATAGGTTCGCCATCACTGCACTAGGAAGTGTGTGAACTCAGGCAAGTTATTTGACCTTTCAGGGTCCCTCATCTATAAAATGGGAATAATAAAGCACCATTCATTATACAAGGCTGTTGTGAAGATCCACTGAAATAATGTATAGCAAAGTGCCTAGCTGGCCTAGTGGCAGATACAAAGTAAGGCCTCAAACAAACTTTGATAAGAGTCAGAAGTAAAATAGTGGTTACCAGTAGAAATGGGGAGGTATCATATAATGGAGACAGAGTCTCAGTTTGAGATGATAAAGTTTGGAGATGGAGAGTGCTGATGGTTGCAGAGTACTGTGAATTTACTCAATTGTATGCTTAAAAATGGTTAAACTGGTAAATTTTATGTTATGTACATTTTACCACCACAATAAGGTAGGCTGAGACCAGAAGCAAAGAGCTTTGAATGTCAGGCTGAGAAGTGTGAACCTGATCTACCCTAGTGCTCCCTGGGGACACTTGGAAGGGTTATGATTTGAATTGAAATTTAAAAAGATATAATTGATATTTATTTTTATAAAGATAACCCTGTGGCTCTTGCTGATTTTGCTCAGTGGATAAAGCATTGGCCCATGGACTGAAGGGTCCAGTGTTTGATTCCCTGTCAAGAGCACATACCTCGGTTGCAGATTTGATCCCTGGCCCTGGGTCAGGGCGCTTGCAGGAGGCAACCAATCGATGTGTCTCCTTCACATCGATGTTTCTCTTTCTCCGTCTCTCTCTCTCTCTTCCACTCTCTCTAAAAAAATAAATGGAAAAATATCCTCAGGTGAGGATTATCAAATAAATAAAAAAAGATAACCCTGTGGATAGATTAAATGATTAGAAAATAAATTGAGGCTGAAAGGAGGGATGCCCATTACACTTCCGCTATTTAAAGTGTGGTCCCCAGCCCAGCAGGATTGGTCTTACCTGAATGCAAATTCTCAACCTGCCCACACCTTCTGAACCAGAATCCTCATGCTACAAGATCTTGGGTAATGCCCATGCATATGAACCTTTGAGAAGCACTGGATTTGAAGACCAGAAGAGTCCAAATGAGAGAGGTTGAGGACTTGCAGAGGAACTTTGACAAAAAGAGGTCGACCCATAATCATCAATATTTATGGAGCTTACTACATATAAGCTAGGTTCTGTGTATTTCGAACACCCCCAGTTAACCCTCAAAACAGCCCTGTGCAATAGGTGCTGTTTATTCCCATTTCCCACATGCAATATTAATTAGGCACGAAAAAGAAGGAAATCCTGTCATTGGCAACAACTTGGATGTACCTTGAGGTCATTATGCTAGGTGAAATAAATCAGACAGAGAAAGACAAATACTGTGTGATCTCATTTATATGCATAACCAAAAAAAGAATAGAAACAGAGCAGATTGGTGGTTGCCAGAGGTGGGGCCTAGGAAGTGAGGAAAATGAGTGAAGGTGTCAAAAGGTATAAACTTCCAGTTATAAAATAAATCTTAAGGATATGTATAGCATGGTGACTATAGTTAAGAGTACTGTATTATATATTTGAAAGTTTCCAAGAGAGTAAATCTTAAAAGTTCTCATTACAAGGGAAAAAAATGTGTAACTATGTTTGGTGTAAACTTAGTGTGGTAATTATTTTGTAATATATACATATATCAAATCATTATGTTATACACCTTTGTGGATCAACAGGGGCCACATACTAAAACTGACAAGCTCACAGAAGGCCTGCATGGTGGCCTTACAAACTCAGACCTAAAATAACCATAAAGGATGGTCTGAAATTAAAAACTGTTTAACTAAAAGCAGTTCATGGTGGGTAGTCATGTCCTAGGCTAGAATCTTCCCTGACAAAGGTCAATTTTCACCTTAATTAAGCCTGCCTATTGTCTTTTTGCATCTATGATAGCACAGCTTTGAAATGTCAAAGTAATTTCCTTTTTCTAGACCCCCTCAAAGCACAGGTATCACACCAGTGTAGAGACCACAAATCCCTTCACTGTTATTGAGTTAATTGTTAACTGTTAACTATCCTTTACCCACCTATGTAAAAGAAGTATGTGTCTATCATTTTACTTTTCATCCAATCCCAGATGTTTCCCCGGAGTTGCTTTCTCCTGCCTCCCTAATCTATCACCAGTGGATTTCATATAACCCACTTACATCTTCTATTCTGACTGTAATGTATAAAATAAGATGCAAAACTGCCATTCTCTGGAGCATTTTCTCAATTCATTGGGATTTTGCTTCCCAGCAATTGATGACAGTTTGGCTCAGATAAACTCACAAAAATTATCTACAGGTTTGAATGTTTCTTACACTGACACCTTAAACTTACACACTGGTATGTGTCCATTATACCTCAATAAAACCGGGAATTTTTTAAAATTAGAATTGAAGTAATTTTTCTGAGGTTACACTGGTAGCACCTGACAGAACTAGGATTCGAAACAGTCTATAAACATTTGCTTCATCATCTCCTCTGTACTGCTTTTCAAACCTCACTTTCTTTCTCTGTTATTAAACTCTGAGATGATTACACTAGAGGCTCTCTAAACTATTTTGGAGGTCTACGTGATATGAATAAGTGGAAAACTTCTGAGCTTTCTAGCTTATCATCACTCAGATTCAATCTTCTACATCCTGTCTCACAGCCTTTGCCTGGGTTGTACATGAAGACTCTAAAGAATCTGCTTCTTCATCTGTAATCAAATTAAGTGTCCCTTCTGCAACCCTGTCTTCCATAATCCCAAGACTATGTAGGAATTTGGCTGATTGGTGGCAGGAAGGTATTTAATGGCTATTTCTTCTTCTTCCTTATTTATCAACAGAATTCAACATTTCCTTCCCTCCTTAGCAACAACAAAAATTCAGAACTAAATTTCCACTGTATTGTACAATTATCCTCTAAAAGGAGTCAAAAATCAAATTTGTTATCTTTACCAAGATATTAGCAGAGAAAATCACAGTTATATGACAAAACTCCTCAAACATGAGTATCATTAACCTATTCCTGCAAATGAAGGTTGCCAAGTTATCTTTCATAATTCTCTCTTCCTTCTCTTCCCTTGTCTGGACCCATCTGGTTGGCATTCATGGCCTCTATGGATGCCACCTCTGCACTGTGACTCATGCCTACCTGCTCCAGCTTATCCTCAAATACTGACCTCAGGCTCAGACGTTTCACTTTAATTCCTGCAAACACCTCCACATCGTGGGTCTCCACTCTTGCCCTGCTCCAGTCCATCCTCTCCTAGAGACCAACATGATCCAATTAACCAACCTAATCCTGTCCCTCCTCCTAAAGCCCTCCCTGGGTCTTCCACAATCCCAGACTTACAGGGAAACCCTGATCTCTGCAGCAAGTAACTTACTTGATTTTCACATTTCTGTGATGTGTATTCTGATGTTATCATCTCAGTTTCTCAGGAAACTCAGGCACAGAAAGATAGCTCAAGATCACCCAACTAGTAAGTGTTACATCAGATATTTGCTTCTAGAGCAGGGGTGGGCAAACTTTTTGACTCGAGGGCCACAATGGGTTCTTAAACTGGACCAGAGGGCCGGAACAAAAGCATGGATGGAGTGTTTGTGTGAACTAATATAAATTCAAAGTAAACATCATTACATAAAAGGGTATGGTCTTTTTTTTCAATAGTTTTATTCATTTCAAATGGGCTGGGCCCGCGGGCCGTAGTTTGCCCATGGCTGTTCTAGAGAGTCTGGTATTGGAGTTAAAAACTACACTAGCCGGCCTTCCATCCCTATGTCACTATTTCCAAGAAGTCTTCCCAGATTTCCCCTGTCTTTCCTTTGCTATACAAACTGTGCCCTGTGTGCATTAAAATGTAAAGTCCCTTGCCATTACTGGTTTGGCTCAGTGGATAGAATGTCAGCCTGTGGACTGAAGGGACCCAGGTTTAATTCCGGTCAAGGGCATGTACCTTGGTTGCTGGCACATCCCCAGTAGGGGGTGTGCAGGAGGCAGCTGATCGATGTTTCTAACTCTCTATCCCTCTCCCTTCCTCTCTGGAAAAAAAAAATCAATAAAATATATTTTTTTTTAAATGTAAAGTCCCTCATGCAAGAGACATCTTATTGTACTTCCTAGATTTTAAAGTATCTAAAATCATTCTCAATACACACAAATTACTGGATACTTGTTTAATCCAAATTAATGTGCATAAGCACAAAAGACAATATAGAGAATTTATTTCCTATAGTGAGAGTGCCAGGAGCAAACTATTTCACCTTAACATCTCTCTGTGCAAAGTTCATAGTGCCAGAATATGGTCCCACACACCCAGATAATAGAAAAGAAAGAATGGAATTTAGAATGCTAAAAATCAAAGGGATGTGGTCCCTGGGAGTCCAAGGATTTCAGAGAAGAAATGTTTCTAGAGAATTCCAGCTTATTAAATGTCCAAAGTTAATTTTGTGTGAGGCTTACCAAATCTATCATGTCTTAAGCCATTTTAAAGAGTCAGAGGATGGGTAATGGCCTATGAAAACATTTACAAGATCAAGGAATTCCAAGTTTCTCACATCTAATGGTTAAAGTGCTGTTTAACACTATCTTTAACTGTCCAGGGCTACCTACAATCCAGACAGGAACAGGAAAGGTCAGCATTGGACTGATTTCCACAAAACGAACAAGGCATCTCCGCTGGACTTCACTTCTTCGAAATGTAGAATTGATCCGAAGTCTCTGATGCTCTTATGTACACATTATATTTGCTAGCTGAAATAGCTGGACAACGACAGAACCTTACACATGAACCCTATAGATACCTAGGTGACAAACAAGATTTTAAGTTGAATTCAGTCAGCCTGTAGAACTTAATGTTTTCTATTATTCTCAAAGCATGTCCTAGTATTAAACACAGACATCAATCCTCATAGAAGCCCTAACTCCTGAGATGGAGAAAAGAAGCTTCAATAATGGAAGAATGATGGGGACAATACTTCTGTTTTTCTTCTGGATGCCCTGTCTGACACTATCTTTCCCTGTTTCTTTCAATCTCTATTACTTGGACTAGCTTTCATTTCGCAATGAGAGTGCTCTACTATAGTGTCTGGAAGGGAATTCTACTTTTTCCAGCTTTATTGAGATATAACTGACAAATAAAATTATATTTATTTAATGTGTACAACATGCTGATTTGATATACATGTACACTGTGAAATGGTTACCACAATCAAGTTAATTAACATCCATCACCTCACATAATTATTTTTTATGATGAAAACACTTAAGGTCTACTCTCTTAGCAAATTTCAAGTATACAATAAGGTATGATTAATTACAGTCACACTGCTGTACATTAGATCTCCAGGACTTATTCATCCTATAATTAAAATTTTTTGCTCTTAAAACTATTGCTCGCCAAGTCCTTGCATTTCTAGCTATGCCACTGTATACCAATCTTTATTTTCTATTAACCCACTAAATTTATAGTATTATCCTAATTGACATTTTTTTAAAATCTGAGAACTAACAGAAAGCATCTGTAGATTTGTATCATACCTCTTTTAGATCTTCTTTTGGTTTCCCCTAGACTTATTCTGAATTCTTTGAGGACTAGGATATATAAAAGTACCATAATTTGAAAAGCTAAAGTACTACACTTATTTCCAGTTCATTCATGGAGTGCCTACTCTGTGCTGGGCGTGGCAATGCCAAGCATGGGAATCTAAAGATGAAGCAGACGTAGGTTCTGCCCTCATGAAACTCACTGTCAATAATGGGAAGTGTTTAAACCAATACTTATAAGCCCTCACTTAAAAAGGAATTCATTAAGTTAAAATAGTCTGTGAATTTCAAAAGACATGTCAAACTGGAAAATACTGCCAACTTTTTCAATTTAATTACCAAGAGCATGTTGCTGTCCTTCCCCTTTGAAATCACAAAGAAACTAGGGTGGGACTTATTAGGAATTTGTCTTCAGGCCCCTTGCTATAACAGTTTCTTGGATATGAAAATATCCTTATTATAATACCATTGTTATATTTAATCAATAAATCTCCCTTGGGATGGGGTGCATACTCAAGCACATTTACTGAATTTAGCTTTATAAGTAGTAAGAAGACATATTTTTTAAAAAATTTAACATAGTAGTAACATTGCTTAGGTGACATTAATTAAGCACTTACTATATCCCAGGCTCTATTATTATCTTTCCCATTTTACATATGAGGAAAATGGGGTTCAGAGAGATAAGCTAACTTTCCAGGCTGCCCTGAGAGTCAGTGACAGTTACCTGAATATTCACTCATTAATATACTGCCTCTCTATGACTTAGCACTGGCCTTTCAAAACCCTTGCCTATCTGCTAATGCATTTTGTCATCTCCCACCTACCCTCCTTCCCCTCTGCCCTCCATTCGCCATCTGTGACCTTCTAGCTGAGTAGGAATAAACACAAACACCTCATGTTTCTCCCAATTCTGATTCCCCAGCCCATTGACAAACTACTTTGAAGTTCTGTAGTAATCACATTTATGGCCAATAACCTTTCTGCAATTGATCATGTCCTTGAAACTCACCAAATATGATAAATATGCTGATAAACTGTCTAAACACATTGATGTCCTTCACTGAAAAACATATGGAAGTTTATTTTTTATCCTTGTGAGAGCCCAGTCCCTTGACAGTGATTTGTGAGACACAAGATTGAGCACTTGAGAATCTCTGCTCTACAGCAAAGAGTTACAGTCCAGTATACTTCGAGACTCTAGACAGCATCAAGGCCGAAGTGCAGTAGCCCTCAAGCTTGGTAGGTGGTAAGAATCTTGAGGTGTATTCCATAGACTCCCAACTCTCCTCCCTCCAGTGGTTAGAGATGATGGATTCCAAGCCTCTGCTACACCTCTCTCCAACCTAACAGCTCTCCCAGATCCTCAGAGCATTTATTACTATCTTTATCCAAGTGGGACATAACATTAAATGAAGTCTAATATTCTGAGACTTGCTCAAAACCCAAGAAGACACTGTCGAGAATACTGCCCCTGAAATCTCCTAGTCATATATTTATTTACACAGAAAAATGTTACTGTCTATCCTGAAAGTCCTCTCCAAGGACATAAACTCGTAACTTTGTCCTATCTATTTTAACTACTTACTGATACTGTGCAGAACTGACAGAACTGGCTATGCATTGCCTTTCTTCCCAAGTTCAGTCAATAGATACTTTCTTCCTCTACCCTGCTCATTTCCTCTGGGCTTTTCTCATCACTTAGTCACCATGTTCCAATATTGTTACATCTCTAAAGAATCAACCCAAGAATTTACCAAAACTGAAGAACAAGAAACAAAAAAGTGTAAGTTATAGTTCATCTGTTTAAAATAAGGAGTAAAGGAAACAGCATTCTGTGACAATGGTGCATAAGGACAGGCCAAGGCCACAGGCATGGAATACTGAGGTACAACCCAGGCTGCCAGGGTTCATCCTGCTCCTAAACTGAGTTGCTAATCAAGAAGCTCCTTACAAAAGCTTAGTAATAACTTATTCTTGACTTGAATTCTACAGATCTGCATAAAACTTTAGAAACTCCTCTGCTATAACTCATGTAGGGATAAAACTTTATTGCACATTTTATTAGAACTTAGAGAAACTAGTCATTCACCCAATTCAAACACTTTATAAAAATGACCAAGACATACTGCAATTAAGTCAGAGGCTTATGTTATATTTTCTAGTTTTTTACTTACAAGCCTTTGCTGGCTCATAAGATAAACATAAGGTATGAAATTGTCCATTTTGGATTTACCTTATATACAATATAAAGAGATGCTGGTATTTTTGAATTGTGTATTAAATAAAATTCCAATTATATTCTTTGAAAAGAAAACTCACTGAAACTTGATGCCAAGGATTTCAAAAATTTGCAGAATCGCTGTCCTAACTGGTTTGGCTCAGTGGATAGAATGTCCACCTGTGGAATGAAGGGTTCTGGGTTTGATTCCCGGTCAGGGCACATGTCCAGGTTATGAGCTTGATCCCTAATAGGGGGCATGCAGGAGGCAGCCGATCAATGATTCTATCTCATCATCGATGTTACTGTCTCTCTCTTCCCTCTCCCTTCCTCTCTGAAATCAATAAAATATATATTTTTTTTAAAAATTGGCAGAATGGAAAGTTACTTTTTAGTGTTTCTTTAAAGAAAACTAAATTTGTCAAATCATAGGCAAGCTCATTTTTCTAGAATAGGTTCTCAGCAACATGGAATTGAATTTGGTCTGTGACCTAAATGGCTCAACAGATGTTTCTTTAAAAAAAAAGAAAAACAAATTATGTTCTGAAACTCTTTTCTTTAACTCTTCTCTGAAGCAACACACCCTTTCAGCTTCTTTGGAAGAAGAGGAGCCTCTGTTTACCACAGGTATAGCGATGCTGGTCCCTCCCTGCACTTCGTCTCCAAAGACATAAACTCAGTTATCAATGTTCATCCACTCAAAGACATTCAGTGAAGAGGGAGAGAGAATAGATCTCTGTCAAATGTCATCCCCATGCAGCAGCATCTAAGAGCAGAGGGAACCATGTTAACAAATCTCATTCTTAGTTTTGGGAACTTGGGTTGTTTTCCATGGACTTCTCTGCAACAGAAAAAGTGCTACACATATAAGGCTAGTTTCTGAACCTACTGGAGATAACCCAAGACCTTCAAACCTCCTGGAACCTAAATCACTGCAAACATTCATGGCCAGTTATCCTAGGAAGTTTGAGTTGCAAGTAACTGCTGGTATTCTTCTTGATCACAAATGGCTCATCAATCTTATTCCTGGAGAGTTCAAGAATGCCAGGGTCAAATGCTATTGCTCCCTTATATGAAATGGTTTAATGCAAATAACCTAGACTTTCTTAAATGTCATTGTTCTCACAGAACACTAACACCAAAGGAGGTTGATAGGTATGAAGCATCCCTTGGTTGGGTATATTTGGAAAATTCTGAGTTAAATATAGTGAAGCAGATTTCTTGAATATGAGACATCTCAGGACTTTTCATAAGTTTAGGAGCACTGGGAATTTCCAAGACACCTTCAGCAGGTCTTTGATTTGCTTTACCTCCTATCTTTAAGCGCTTTCCATGGCAAGATGAATTTTAGCTTATAAATGACAGAAAGGACCTTTGAAAACCTAACAATAAATACTTAATGATATCAGGGATAAAAATAACAGTCTGGGATACCCCCAAAGATTATGAAGGTTCCAGGGAAAGGCAAAGGTGATAACTGCAGAGGTCACTGTATTCTAGTTTACTGGATTAATCTAAGGTGCTCCCCAAAAGGCCCCCAGCATAACCTGCTCAAACATCTGGGACATAACTCTGAGGATAAAGGACTCTCACCTAGAGTTATTTAAAATAAAAATTGCATCCTAGCTGGTTTAGCTCAGTGGATAGAGTGTCAGACTGCGGACCGAAGGGTCCCGGGTTCGATTCTGGTCAAGGGCACGTATCTCGATTGCAGGCTCCTCTCCTGTCCAGGCCCTACTCATCAGGGTGCTTGCAGGAGGCAACCAATTGGTGTGTTCTCTCACATTGATATTTCTCTGTCTTTCCCTCTTTCTTCCACTCTCTCTAAAAATCAATGGAAAAATATCCTCAGAGAGGATTAAAAAACAAAACACAATTGTAAGGAGTGCTCACTTCGGTAGCACATCTACTAAAATTGGACCGATACAGAGATTAGCATGGCCACTGTGAAAGGATAACGCACAAATTCATGAAACATTCCATAGTATTTTATATCAGTTGTACTTCAACAAAATAGTAATTTCAAAAAAGAAAACAGAATATTTTTTTCAATGTAAAAAATAACAAATGCAGTGATGTACATTAAAAATGTGTCTCAAGCTCATTCTATGAAGCCAGCATCACCCTAATACCAAAACCAGGTAAAGACAACACAATGAAAGAGAATTACAGGCCAATATCCCTCATGAACATAGATGCCAAAATCCTCAACAAAATCTTAGCAAATTGGATCCAGCAGTACATCAGAAAGATCATACACCATGACCAAGTAGGATTTATCCCAGCGATGCAAGGATGGTACAATATCCGCAAATCAATAAACGTGATACATCACATAAACAAATTGAAAGAAAAAAACCACATGGTCATATCAATTGATGCAGAAAAAGCATTTGACAAAATTCAACACCCATTTTTGATAAAAGCTCTCAGCAAGGTGGGAGTAGAAGGATCATACCTCAACATAATAAAACCCATATATGACAGGCCCACAGCCAACATCATACTCAATGGACAAAAACTAACACCATTTCCCCTAAGAACAGGAACAAGACAGGGATGCCCCCTCTCACCACTCCTGTTCAACATAGTACTGGAAGTGTTAGCCATTGCAATTCGGCAAGAAGAAGAAATAAAAGGCATCCAAATTGGAAAAGAGGAAGTAAAACTCTCCTTATTTGCAGACGACATGATATTATACATACAAAACCCTAGAGACTCCATCAAAAAGCTACTAGACTTAATACATGAATTTGGCAATGTAGCAGAATACAAAATTAACCCCAAGAAATCTGAGGCATTTCTATACACCAATAGTGAACTTTCAGAAAGAGAGATTATAAAAACAATCCCGTTTACCATTGCACCAAAAAAATTAAGCTACCTAGGAATAAACTTAACTAAAGAGGTAAAAGACCTCTACTCAGAAAACTACAGGACGTTGAAAAAAGATATAGAGGAAGACATAAACAGATGGAAGAACATACCGTGTTCATGGATTGGTAGAATCAACATCATTAAAATGTCCATACTACCCAAAGCAATCTATAAATTCAACGCACTTCCCATTAAAATACCAACGGCATACTTCACAGATCTAGAACGAACTCTCCAAAAATTCATCTGGAATAAAAAAAGACCCCGAATAGCTGCAGCAATCCTGAAAAAGACCAAAGTAGGTGGGATCTCAATACCAGATATCAAGTTGTATTACAAAGCCACTGTTCTCAAAACTGCCTGGTACTGGCACAAGAATAGGCATATAGATCAATGGAATAGAATAGAGAGCCCAGAATTCGGCCCGAACCAATATGCTCAATTAATATTTGACAAAGGAGGCAAGAACATACAATGGAGCCAAGATAGTTTCTTCAATAAATGGTGTTGGGAAAATTGGACAGATATATGCAGGAAAATGAAACTAGACCACCAACTTACACCATACACAAAAATAAACTCAAAATGGATAAAGGACTTAAATGTACGACAGGAAACCATAAAAATTCTAGAAGAATCCAAAGGCAACAAAATCTCAGACATATGCTGAAGCAATTTCTTCACTGATACAGCTCCTAGGCCACTTGAAACTAAAGAGAAAATGAACAAATGGGACTACATCAAAATAAAAAGCTTCTGCACAGCAAAAGAAACCATCAACAAAACAACGAGAAAACCCACTGTGTGGGAAAACATATTTGCCAATGTCATATCTGATAAGGGCCTAATCTCCAAAATTTATAGGGAACTCATACAACTTAACAAAAGGAAGATAGACAATCCAATCAAAAAATGGGCAAAGGACCTAAATAGACACCTTTCAAAAGAGGACATTCAGAAAGCCAAGAGACATATGAAAACATGCTCAAAGTCACTAATCATCCGAGAGATGCAAATCAAAACAACAATGAGGTACCATCTCACACCTGTCAGACTGGCTATCATCAACAAATCAACAAACGACAAGTGCTGGAGAGGATGTGGAGAAAAAGGAACACTTGTGCACTGCTGGTGGGAATGCAGACTGGTGCAGCCACTATGGAAGACAGTATGGAGTTTCCTTAAAAAACTGAAAATGGAACTCCCATTTGACCCTGTGATCCCACTTCTAGGAATATATCCCAAGAAACCAGAAACACCAATCAGAAAGGATAGATGCACCCCTATGTTCATAGCAGCACAATTCACCATAGCTAAGATCTGGAAACAGCCTAAGTGCCCATCAGTAGATGAATGGATTAGAAAACGGTGGTACATCTACACGATGGAATACTATGCTGCTCTAAAAAGGAAGGAACTCTTACCATTTGCAATGGCATGGATGGAACTGGAGAGCATTATGCTAAGTGAAATAAGCCAGTCAATGAAGGAAAAATACCACATGATCTCACTCATTCATGGATAATAGAGACCATTATAAACTTTTGAACAATAATAGATACAGAGGCAGAGCTGCCTCAAACAGATTGTCAAACTGCAGCGGGAAGGCCGGGGAGGGTTGGGGGGCAGGAGGTAGGAGGGTAAGAGATCAACCAAAGGACTTGTATGCATGCATATAAGCATAACCAATGGACATAAGACACTGGGGGATAGGGGAGGCTAGGGGACTCTCTAGGGCGGGGGGATAAAATGGACACATATGTAATACCCTTTGTAATACTTTAAGCAATAAAAAAGAAAAAAAAATGTGTCTCTCTCAGAATTACATATGTAAGATAATGTTCTCCTTCGTGCAAAAATTATAAACCATAAATTAATATGCTCTTAATTCCTAATATCTAAATAACTTTTGAAGCCAAGAATAAAGTAAATTCTGTTCACTAGGTGTTCCACCACACTGGAATTCCTATACTAAGGAAATATTCCCATATGGAATTTCAAGTATACACAAGGACAAATTTGTGTTTCTATTGAGATATTTTTACAAAATGAGCAACTTGGCATGAGATATATATATGAGTCCTAATCAATTTTTGAAGATATATTTGTGAATTGGCAGTTATAAAATAATCATGGGTATATAAAGTACAGCACAGGGAAGTCAATAATATTATATTAACTATGCATGGTGCCAAGTGGGTACTAGACTAAACAGGGGGGTCACTTTGTAAGTTATATAAATGTCTAACTACTATGATGTAAACCTGAAACTAATATAATATTAAATGTCAACTGTAATTGAAAAGTTAAAAATTATATATATTTGTGGAACTGATAAGCTGTATACCTGGGAAAATGCCCCCTTTGAAAAAATATGTGAGAATGATTATAATTATTACATCCTAATATTTACATGCCTATTTTCCACATTTCATCAGTTTTTCACCACAGAGGTATCAAAGTTGCCAGAGAATCTAAATACCAAATTACATTTATTGCAATATATATATATATATATATATATATATATATATATATGTTATATTTTATACATCATGATTTAAAGGAAATATATAAACTTATTTTTCATTTATGAGAATGTGATCATATGCATAACTATAGAAATACAGAATTAGGTGCAAAAATTAACATTCAAGTTCAGTTCTATGTGCGTTTGTTCTACATGCAACACACAAACCTCATTGATCTAAAATGTCTAATTTATCATAACCAAAACATCTTTTATTTCCTTCATTTGATTTTATAATTCTCTCAGGGAAATGGGTAGAGTGCTACATTTAGAGTGATCAAATAGAATCTCTTAAGATAAACTATTATTTGAATTTTAAATCTGTAGCTAGTGAAAATCAAAGACACATGTCATCAGATATTTTTATTATTTGTGCTACACAATTCCACATGTATTTAATTAACAAGTGTTAAGAGTAGACTGTGGCCATAGCTTATTTTGCTCAGTGGGTAGGGCATCATTCTGCAGACTGAAGGGTCCCAGGTCCATTTCAGTCAAGGCACGTACCTCAGTTGCAGGCTCGAGGCTGTGTGGGAACCAATCAATGTGTCTCTCTCTCTTTCTCTCTCTCCCCCACCCTTCCACTCTCCCACTCTCTCTAAAAATAATGGAAGAATATCCTCAGGTGAGGATTAAAAAAAAAAGAATAGGCTGTGACTGCTGAATGATGTTATATCTTGATTTGTGCTTTAAACCTGACTGAGCATGTCTTCATTGTATGAATTATTGAATAATTCAGTATTATTATTTTAAAGTGTAGCTCATTACTTAGATTTTCCCAAATCACTTACAACTTCCTGATCAATTTCAAAACACAGGGAACTCTTACTTTCATTAATTATTATAAGTGCACATTAAAAGGTAAGCATAAAAGAAAAGTCTAAAAGATAAAAAATGTTCTCTTACCCAAGAACAAGAGATGGGACTCTCATAGCCAGTTAGCCTGGAGGTCAAATCACCCCCGGTATTGCCGACAACAATCAAGGCTTAAATACAACAAGACTGCGCACAAAGACCACTAGGGGGTGCACCAAGAAAAGATAAAAAAATGCAGAGACAAAGAAACAGGACGCAAATGTCAGAAATGGAAGATATAGAGCTCAAAACCACACTTTTAAGGTCTCTCAGGAACTGTCTAGAAGCTGCCGATAAACTTAGTAAGGCCCTCGAAAAGACTAGTGAGACCGCCGATAAATGTAGTGAGATCCTCAAGAAATCTAATGAGACCCTCGATGTTGTGATAAAGAACCAACTAGAAATTAAGCATACACTGACTGAAATAAAGAATATTATACAGACACCCAACAGCAGACCAGAGGAGCGCAAGAATCAAGTCAAAGATTCGAAATGCGAAGAAGCAAAAAACACCCAACTGGAAAAGCAAAATGAAAAAAGAACCCGAAAATATGAAGATAGTGTAAGGAGCCTCTGGGACAGCTTCAAGCGTACCAACATCAGAATTATAAGGGTGCCAGAAGATGAGAGAGAGCAAGATATTGAAAACCTATTTGAAGAAATAATGACTGAGAACTTCCCCCACCTGGTGAGAGAAATAGACTTACAGGTCCAGGAAGTGCAGAGAACCCCAAACAAAAGGAATCCAAAGAGGGCCACACCAAGACACATCATAATTAAAATGCCAAGAGCAAAAGACAAAGAGAGAATCTTAAAAGCAGCAAGAGAAAGAAACTCAGTTACCTACAAGGCAATACCCATACGACTGTCAGCTGATTTCTCAACAGAAACTTTGCAGGCCAGAAGGGAATGGCAAGAAATATTCAAAGTGATGAATACCAAGAACCTACAACCAAGATTACTTTATCCAGCAAAGCTATCATTCAGAATTGAAGGTCAGATAAAGAGCTTCACAGATAAGGAAAAGCTAAAGGAGTTCATCACCACCAAACCAGTATTATATGAAATGCTGAAAGGTATCCTTTAAGAAGAGGAAGAAGAAGAAAAAGGTAAAGATACAAATTATGAACAACAAACATGCATCTATCAACAAGTGAATCTAAGAATCGAGTGAATAAATAATCTGGTGATCATAATAGAATCAGGGACATAGAAAGGGAATGGACTGACTATTCTTGGGGGGGGAAAGGGGTGTGGGAGATGCGGGAAGAGACTGGACAAAAATCGTGCACCTATGGATGAGGACAGTGGGTGGGGAGTGAGGGCGGAGGGTGGGGCGGGAACTGGGAGGAGGGGAGTTATGGGGGGGAAAAAGAGGAACAAATGTAATAATCTGAACAATAAAGATTTAATTAAAAAAATAAAGAAAGGATATTCTAAAAAAAAAAAAAAAAAGAACAAGAGATGAAGAAACTGATGAGTGTTGTATGTAGACACTGGAGAGTCTATCCAGAAGACCTTAAAAGAAACAGATGTTTCCAAATCAAAAACAGCCCTTATAGGAATACAAGGGAAGTTACTATCATGTAACTGCACATCCAATATAATAATCCCATATAATAAGAGGCTAATATACAAATCGACCAAACAGCAGAACGACTGGTTTCTATGACTCGCACTGAGCACCAGCTGCTCAACACAGGAGGATCACCGCTCAGCCAGAAGCCCTGAGCCAGGCTCACGGCTGGCAAGCACAGCAGCAGTGGTGGGAGCCTTTCCCGCCTCTGTGGCAGCGCTAAGGATTTCCAACTGATGGCTTAGGCCCCCAGGGGAGTGGGTCTAAGCTGTCAGTGAGACATCCCTCAAGGGTTCCCGGACAGTGAGAGGGTGTAGGCCAAGCTGAGGGACTACCTCAAGTGCATGAATTTCATGCACCAGGCCTCTAGTTTAAAATAAAGATAAGAGAACCCTTTTCAACTACCAAGACTTTCCAGGTTGGAGACACTGGGATTGCTCCTCACCCACAAATGTTCTTCAAGTGCTTCTAGCTTCTGCATGAAGTTGAATTTCTTTAGTCTCTTAATTCTAGTCCCCTTCAATCACCATGGTAGCCTCTTTGACCAGAGGATCTAAACTTTTTGATGTTATCTTGCCCAGTGGCCTTAATACAAGACCTAGAGATGATAGGATCTGCCTCTGTACCAACTCTTTTTTTGTGTAATAAAAAAACAACAACTTCTATTTGTAATCCTTAACTTGGTTTACAGATATAGAAGTGAATGTTGATGTTCATGAATTTATTCTAACAGGTGCTATGGAGTTGCTTTGCATTAGGCAGGGAGTAGTCCTGCCTTCTCTAAGAGACACACAATCCTTGAAACAAAATGGCATGGTCCCAAAATAGAAATCTGTTTCTGATGTTTGGAAAACATACTCCACACCATCTGTGAGGCCTAAAGGTATTTGGGGATGTGTATACATGCTTTTTTATCCAAAACGATATAATTTTCCCCAGTTTTTCCAGAATCATGTAGAATGTTCTCTTGCGCATGCTCTCCGCAGATTTCTTCTTCCTGAGCCCTCTAGAGGTCTTTGTATACCACTATATCAGGAGAAATCACTTTCTAGGATGCATTATTACTATCCAAGCCCTTGTTGGTCTCCTCCCACTAGAGTATGAGCACGAGGCCAGAATCTGGTCTCATTATTCCCTGTCCCCAGCATCTGGCACATAGTAGGAGCTTAAGAAGCATCCACTTGCCCAGCCAGGTAGCTCAATTATTTGAGAGTCATCCTGTGCACCAAAAAGGTTGTGGGTTCGATTCCCAATCAGGGCACATACCTGGGTTGTCGGTTAGATTCCCAGTGAGGGTACATGCCTGGGTTGTGGGCTTGATTCCTGGTTGGGGCCCACATGGGAGGCAACTAATTGATGTTTCTCTCTCACATCAATGTCTCTCTCTCTCCCCTTCTTCTCTCTCTAAAATTGATAAAAATATCCTTGAGTGAGGATTAGAAAAAAAGAAGCATCCATTGAAAGGAATCATGGCCATTCCTCAACAGATGACCTTGGTTCACATTAACGCAAGTGCAACTGCAAGAACTCAGCTGGGTGCCTGTGGTACACTCATACACAATGCTTATTCCACTGGTAACTGGCATCTAGGACTACTTGTTTGGTACCATTCTGACCTTGAGAAATATCTTTTGACAAGATTTGTCACTTGACACCATTATGAAGCAAGCAAAGATGTATACTTTAGAGCCCAAGTGATTACATTTACTTATTCAGTTATTCATGTTCCAAATAGTTATCTACTATAGGAAAAGCACTGTGCCAGCTGTTTTTATTGTTGTCATTGTTGTTAGGCCTTAAAGCTAAAAACCTACAGAGAAATAATTATTATTTCAAAGGAGAGTTACATAACTGTAAAAAATTCTTTACATTGAGCAGGTGGAATGTTGAGAAGTACAGGAATAAAATGGGAAAATCAGTGCAGTCAGACAGACTGGGTTCTATTTAAATTGTAAGATACCTGGTCACTACTGCAAATTTCTGAGACAGGACTAACAAGATCAGGTCAATTTTGAGAAAAATGATGCAAGAAGCTCAAAGAGACAGGCGGAGAAACATTTGAGTTTAGAGAGTAGTTGTTGGGAGAAGAAGAAAAGAAAGATGTAAGAGAAGATTGATATCAGACATGCTATATAGGAGACCTCCTAATATGAGAAGGGACAATGAGTAAGTTAAGAGGTGGATGTGACAATAAGGGCTGAAGTGGCCGAGGGTCAAAAGGCCAGAGCTATTCTTTACTAAAGGGAAGCTGGGTAATAGAAGAGTCTGGAGAGAAAATCTACCAGTTAAATAGGCATCAATGAAACATTCAGGAAAACCTACCCTATATCTGACATATATTAATTTGACCATAAAGACATGATAGATAGTTTGACAGATGACTTGGAACTCTCTTCCAGCTTGGAGAGTCCATTATTCTGTAAGACAGGGGTGGGGAACGTACAGTCCTCAAAATCATTCGATCTGGCCCTGCCAAGGCATTAGGGGTGAGTTAATTAAATGTTTGAGTAAATATAGCAGGCTAAGTTGGTAATTTTGCATGGCCCATGAATGACATTATAAATATCCAAATGGCCCTTGGTAGAAAAAAGGCTCCCCACCCCTGCTATAAGACATGTGTACCAAGAATATGTGAAATTCAACTAATCACTAGAATACCCTATGATGAGAGTGACCTGAGGATGAGAAGATAAAACCCTGGAAATATTCAATTAGAAGGATGGAGGAGAAAAGCAGTAGCAGAAGAGAGAAGAGAGCCAAAACAACTGAGGAGGTAAGCACAGAAGAACAGCTTCTCCACTCCAGATAAAAACAAGGAAGCCCAGCATCAGAAAGGAAACTGAGAGAGAATTGAAAACAACAGATAAGGATATGATATTTTGCATAACGTCAAAGAACAACAATTTTAGCACTCCTGAACTCTATGCCACTCCAATATGTTCCATTTGAGGAATAATTTGTCCTTTACCAAAAATATCTTAAACACAAGAAGGTTTTGCCAGTGTTCAACTTATTAGCAATGCCATTTACAAAACCATTTTATTCCACTATTCCTCCTAGAAACATCTAACCTGGTTGACCTCCCTCCCAGCCCTGCTGCCTCTGCGGGGGTGGGAGTTTTAGGGGGGGGGGCGTTGGGGAGGTGGGGCTGGGGACAGGCTGGAAGGAGAGGCATGACTCAACAAAGAAGAGAGATTTGCATAAAGGTGGCTGGTTGAGTAAAGCCTCTATTTGAGGCTGCACAGTGCTGAAAGGGCCATTCTCTAACCTGACAGTTTAATCCTAAAGGAGAACTTTTGTCTCAGAGGCTGTGGTGGGCCGCTTTATTCAGCTTACAACCCATAGTAAAAGAATGAATGAACCACTTCCTTTTGGTAAATTTAAGGCAGCTGGCAGCCCACAGGCCTGACAGCTTACCAAATAAGAGACAGGACCCAAAAGGTGGTCCTTAAGGGAGTGCCCACTGCTAGTGTTCCTGGCTGTATGCTGGGTGTTCACTACTCAAGACAAAGGTCCCAGAGCCCAACCGCCACATAGGAAAGGGGCTTTGGGACCTGGGAGCTCCCACAAAGCCCTTCCCTACAATACTTCCTAAAGAGATCAAAAACCTTTCATCACTATGTAGAACTATATAATCATATCCTATTAGAATGCTGGGAAAAAGCCAGGCTTCTTGCTTCTTTTGCAATTTCATTTTTCTATTTTTGAGAGTGCTAAATTTACAAAATAGAACAGGGAAACAATCCAATATAATAAAAGGGTAATATGCAAATTGACCAAAAGGCAGAATGACAGGAACACCTGTGGCCTCTTACCCCAGCCAGCCCACCCTCAATGGACCCCATCGGGGGCAGGCCAGCTGGACCCCACCAGTGAACAAATTCGTGCACTGGGCCTCTAGTGTCAACATAATTCTACCACCCAGTGGTAAATATTACCATTTCAGATTATTCATTTCCAATATTTTTAATGTAAGTGTGAAAACTGTAAATACAGTTAATTCACAGGGCAAGTCTAATTGATCCCTATTTTTCAACTGAGGAACAAGCCCTTTCAAAATTAGGTGGTTTCTCCTAACTTCTTTTAGCCCCCTTGTCTTCAGATAATTCCTCAGCCTACACGCCAGTTTTGCCTGAATCCTATTACACGGTTCCATATACCCTAGGCTGCCTTATCAAAAAAAGCAGGGAAATTATCTCCAGAATATGTTTAAAAGGAGCCATGTCCACTAATGAAAATCCATATGCAACAAAATTTAAGATCAATATATGAATTATGTGCCAATATCACGTGAAAGATTAAAAAATTGACACCACCTTAGTAAAAATTAAAAAGGTTCTCAATGTATTAGCCACACAGTTCTCAAATTAGAAGTAGGGGCCAAAGAAACCTTCCATTTCCTGAATGAAAGACTGGACCTCCACCCTTAAAATGATCTCCCTAATTGTTTCCGACTCCTGACTACACCTATCCCACCTCCAGCCCCTGCTCTCACACAATTCCTTTCCTCAATACTTACAGTTAAGACATAGCCACATTGAAGCAAGGCTACTCAAATGCCCTCACTGACAACTACAATATTCTGCTCAATACACTTCAGATACCTTCTGTGATCACATATGTTGGCACTTTACACAAAATGTTTCAGCTTGTATCTTGTGGAATGCATAGAAAAAATGAAACAGCTCTTACTGAGAGTTTCCAGATTCTTCATGGTGATTAACTTTGTTTGTGAATTTCACCTAAAAGTACAATCATTTTGTACAGACAGACCTTTCAGTTTCCTGGTCAAACTCCTGTCTGTTACTTTAAAGCTTTCTCATTTCAAAGTGCTGTGTGGTCCTTGCTTTACTGCACAGCTCACAACCTGGGTTTCTTGAGAAGATCAGAAAATAGAACTGATACCAGAGAAGGCAAAGACTAAACATCTTTTATTAAGTTCTGTCTGCAGAGTACCCAGGGATGTTTCAAAGTGGTCTTGACTCAGCCTCAGGAAAGAGGGGAAGCTCCCACAACTTATTGCCTCTACTAAGGGGTATACTTACTGCTTTATATGAGAAACAACTGCCTTACAAGTTCATTCTCTCAAATGGAAGACAAAGTTAGAGGGTAGCAAAAAAAAATTATATCTATATATATATATTCACTTTAATCCACACTTTAAAAATTATTAACCCATTGGTTTAACTAGTGGAAGTTGCAAAACTGATGGAAATCAACAATATTATTGAAGGCGAAATTCTTGGGATCCTGTCCTAGCTCTGCACTAGCTCTGTGACCTCACCTGAGTACCTGTAAAATGGTTCTAATCCTTGACTGCCCAACCCCATAGTCACTCTCAGGAGGATCAGATACCATAAAGAAGGGGAACTTCTATGGAAAGTCTAAAATGCGTTGCATACCTATGTATTTTGTGAGCATCTCAAATAAGGTTGACCTTAACCTTGAATGTTAAGGTTCACATTAACAAGGAGACAAACAGCATGTTAACACACTGGGAGTTCAATACCTCTAAGGTGGCTTTCTCCTGGAAAACAATAGCATTCATGAATTCAACAAATACTGCAACAAGTAAAACATTGTCAAAAATTAAAAAAAAGAAAATACCTTGGAACACTGTGCATACATATATTACAATTAAATATCAATGCAGAGAGAAGAACACTAATCAAACACATGAATATATGCTTTAATATCCAAACTAAATTATTAGTTTGATGGTGTAATATTTAGTATATCTTGATATCAGGTATTAGTATAGAAACATCTGACTGCCCTTAACTACCTGTCCTCCCAAAAGTACAACTTGTATATTTAAATATGGGGTATATTTATTGGTGGTCATGAACAAACTATAATCAAAGAACAACCTGTTACTTAAACAAGGTGCTTAATTGTTAGAAACAGAAACAGAAACAGAACTCATCAACCTCCAAAACATCCTTCCCTAATGGGACATTAAGTAGACTCAGGTCAGGACACATACTCCATAAATATGGATCACATAACAATAATGATATTCTATCTCTCATGAACAACATTTATCAGTTCATTTAATATTTTATGTAGTCTTTGGGAAAAGCCTTACAGAAATCTTAAGCTCTTTATAAAGGACAAAGGGAAAATGTAGTTTCTTTATAGAGTGTAATCTGGGAGGCCTACTAGTATGTTTATTTGTCCTATTTTAAAAAATGACAATTGTTTAGCTCTTGTCTTTCCAGAGACTGATGTTCTAGGATTGTCACTTAAAAAACCCAGTGGGGGCCTTTGTCACACTCAGCTTGCATCTATCCACATTCAGACACAGGACAAGTAACATGGGTATGACAGGAGACATAGCAGCTTTTTATGGCTGCAGTTAGTAGGTGTGACTCAGTTTCCCACACCAGAGTAATAAAAGAGGTACCAAAAACCCATAGAAGCCTCTGACAAAGCAAAACCTCTCTGACCCTGGGTCTTTATTTTAAGCACAGGCTGCTCCCTTGCATTCTGTCCCCGGCTGCACATCCAGGTTTTTTGTTTTTTCCCCAAGATGTCTCACCCATACCTCACATTCAGGTTCAAAATGAAACTTGCCCAATCTGCTCATGCTTCTTTGGGTACCTCTATCTTAGTGAGTGGAACTAGTCACACAAGTCAGAAAGCTGCGGGTTTATTCTTGGCAGCTCCCCTTCTTCATCGCCCCAAATCCAACCATCGCAACAAGTCCTATACCAAGGGGTATACTTATTGTTTTATATGAGAAAACAACTGCCTTCACATGTGGGATCTGTAATCTCATTCTTTCTTAAAATCCTGTCATGGCTCCCTACTGTCTAAGAAATGAAAGGCAATTCCTCAAAATGCCCCTTCCATCAGTTGCTGTCTCCTCCTACAAAGGCTTCAGGACTAGCCACCCTCCAGTGACCACCTCCTGCTTTGGAAAATGTCATGCTTCTTCGCTCCTCCTTGTTTCTATTCATGCATGCCCTTGCCTCTGCCTTCTCCTTTTAGGGATATGGAACTCATCCTTCAAAGCCCAATCTAAATCCTCCTCTTTAAGAAAGATGTGCTGAAGCCCATCCCCCAGGAAGAGTCAGTCTCTTCCTCTTCTGCAATACCAAGGATACTAAGTCACAAATTCAAGCACAATGTGAACACTTTGGAGATACAATGATTTATTTCCAAGTCTTGCTGCCCCTTTAGCCTGTGGGCTCCCAGAAAGCATTTTTTATTCCTACTGGCTTTTCCCTAATCTCCAGCTTCAAGAGCACCTGTAACAATGGGAATGTGTGTTGAATGAAATTTGAGTAGAGGCTAAAACCAGAAGAATTAAACTATACTTTTATCACATTTTTGTTTTGTTTTACCACCATTAAACAACTGCTTTACCCACAACTTTAATTACCACATAGACCTAAAAATCTTTCACTTAAGAGGAGTAGAATTTTAGTGCCTCTCATTCTTATCATTCAAGAATCTTGGTACTTATGAATTGCTCTGCAAGCAAATTTGCACACAATGGTCCTGGCTAGGTGGGGCAGGGAAGGGTGGGGCAGCCCCTAAACCTGCTCTTGGCAGATTCAGAAGAAGGGTCCAGTTCTTTCCCCCTTCCCCCAAGTGTCAGAGCTGGCCATGCTCAGAGGCAGAGTTATCTCTGTTTAATGACTGATGGGAGGTGGAGGTGGAGGGTGAGGGCTCCCCAAAGGCTTCTTCACATATCTGACCCAAGTACTTTTCAAAGACATTAGTCAAATGCTTTCCACCTATTGCCTGGAGGTAATGGAAAGGGTCATTGTTCTTTTGCTGCCTTGGTGTGGCTTCACCTCAGTGCTTTTCTTCTAGAATAGGCAGAGAAATAAATAAGCAAAACAAACCTATGTGTTTCAGACATAATTGGACTATTTTCTAGAACAAGTACTTTAGTTCAGCGGTCGCCAACCTTTTGGACCTCACCGACCACTGATCCGTGGACCAGTACTTATTTCTGAATGTGATCATTGTGAATGCCTTCTGGAGTAATTGTACTGACTACCTATTTGACTAAAGAATTGCTTACTTTTATAATTTTATAAAACATAAGGAATTTATGATTACTCAGGAAATTACATTTTCTTCTTTGTACAGCTGCAGCCCTGGGTGAGAGAAGAAGGACCCTGCTAAGAGGTCCTGTCATGGTCTGGGATAGAATTTCAGCCTGAAAATCTCCCTCGGTCGTGATATTCAGGGTCAAGTAACTAAGTTTGAAATAAGAGAGAATAAGTGGATCAAAGCAAGAGTTCATTCCATTAAAAGCAACAAGGACTTTGGGTGGGAAACACACAATGCAATGTATATAGAATCTATTATAGAATTATACACTTAAATCCTATATAATTTTATTAACCAGTGTCACTGAATATCTTTAATTTAAAAACTTTATCCTAGCATGTTTTCAAATATTTATGAACTGAGCACATTTCACAACCATGTCTTTTCTTTTGGATATTTCCATTTTAAGATCCCTAGCACATGGCTTCGTGGGAGTTTTACTTTCAAAATTATAAATTATGTTATTTTCAAGCAGAATTTGAATTTATAGAAGAAAGCTAGTACATGTTTGCCAGTTACAAATTAAAATTAAGGACTACTGATAAAATAATTCATTAAATTTTTCTAGCTATACATTGATTTCATCTGGTCCAATTATTAAATAAAAACTCAATTTTTTAACTTTATGGAAGCGTTAAAAGCCACAACTGCCCTCCCCCAACCAGATGCAGAACATGCCTTTTGTTGTTGTTGATAATCCTCACCCCAGGACATTTTTCCCATTGATTTTTTTTTTTGATGGAACAGCAGGGGCTAGGGGGCAAGAAGGCAGGGGGTGAGGGGGCAAGAGGGAGGGGGAATGAAGGGGGAGGGGGAGATAGGGCGGGGGGAAGAGGGGGCAAGTGGGCTGGGGGTGAAGGGCGAGGGGTGAGACTGTGGGGTGCTAGGAGGCAAGAGGGCTGGAGCTTAAGGGGGGGAAGGAGGGAGAGGGTGGGGTGCGAGGGGCCAGAGAGAGGGGGGTGAAGGGGCGAGGGGGTGAGAGGCTGGGGTGCGAGGGGGCAAACGAGCGGGGGGTGAAGGGGCAAGGGGGTGAGAGGGTGGGGTGCGAGGGGGCAAGAGGGCGGGGGGTGAAGGGGCGAAAGGGTGAGTGGGCGGGGTGCGATGGGGCAATCGGACTGGGGTGAAGGGGCGATGGGGCAAGAGGGCGGGGGGCGAGGTGGCAAGAGGGCGGTGTGTGAACGGGCGAGGGGGTGAGAGGGTGGGGTGCGAGGGGGCAAGAGGGCGGGGGGTGAAGGGGCGAGGGGGCAAGAGGGCGGGGGGCGAGGTGGCAAGAGTGCGGGGGGTGAAAGGGCGAGGGGGTGAGAGGGCGGGGGGCGAGGGGGCAAGAGTGCGGGGGGTGAAGGGGCGAGGGGGTGAGAGGGTGGGGTGCGAGGTGGCAAGAGTGCGGGTGGTGAAGGGGCGAGGGGGTGAGAGGGTGGGGTGCGAGGTGGCAAGAGTGCAGGCGGTGAAGGGGCGAGGGGGTGAGAGGGCGGGGCGCGAGGGGGCAAGAGTGCGGGGGGTGAAGGGGCGAGGGGGTGAGAGGGTGGGGTGCGAGGTGGCAAGAGTGCGGGGGGTGAAGGGGCGAGGGGGTGAGAGGGCGGGGGGCGAGGGGGCAAGAGGGCGGGGTGTGAAGGGGCGAGGGGATGAGAGGGTGGGGTGCGAGGGGGCAAGCGGGCGGGGGGTGAAGGGGCGAGGGGTTGAGAGGGCGGGGGGTGAGGGGGCAAGAGGGCGGGGTGTGAAGGGGCGAGGGTTTGAGAAGGTGGGGTGCGAGGGGGCAAGAGTGCGGGGGGTGAAGGGGCGAGGGGGTGAGAGGGCGGGGTGCGAGGGGGCAAGCGGGCGGGGGGTGAAGGGGCAAGGGGGTGAGAGGGCGGGGGGTGAGAGGGCGAGGGGTTGAGAAGGTGGGGTGCGAGGGGGCAAGAGTGCGGGGGGTGAAGGGGCGAGGGGGTGAGAGGGCGGGGTGCGAGGGGGCAAGGGGGCTGGGGGTGAAGGGACGACGGGGTGAGAGGGCGGGGTGCGAGGGGGCAAACGGGCGGGGGGTGAAGTGGCGAGGGGGTGAGAGGGTGGGGTGCGAGGGGGCAAAGCCGGGGGGTGAAGGGGCGAGAGGGTGAGAGGGCGGGGTGCGATGGGGCAATCGGACGGTGGGTGAAGGGGCGATGGGGCAAGAGGGCGGGGGGCGAGGTGGCAAGAGGGCGGGGTGTGAAGGGGCGAGGGGGTGAGAGGGTGGGGGCGTGGGGGCAAGAGTGCGGGGGGTGAAGGGGCGAGGGGGTGAGAGGGTGGGGTGCGAGGTGGCAAGAGTGTGGGGGGTGAAGGGGCGAGGGGGTGAGAAGGTGGGGAGCGAGGGGCAAGAGGGCGGGGGGTGAAGGGGCGATGGGGCAAGAGGGTGGGGTGCAAGGTGGCAAGAGTGCGGGGGGTGAAGGGCCGAGGGGGTGAGAGGGCGGGGGGCGAGGGGGCAAGAGTGCGGGGGTGAAGGGGCGAGGGGGTGAAAGGGCGGGGGGCGAGGGGGCAAGAGGGCGGGAGGTGAAGGGGCGAGAGGGTGAGAGGGCGCGGGGTGAGGGGGCGAGGGAGTGAGAAGGTGGGGTGCGAGGGGGCAAGAGGGCGGGGTGTGAAGGGGCGAGGGTTTGAGAGGGTGGGGTGCGAGGGGGCAAGAGGGCGGGGTGTGAAGGGGCGAGGGTTTTAGAGGGCGGGGTGCGAGGGGGCAAGTGGGCGGGGGGTGAAGGGGCGAGGGGGTGAGAGGGCGGGGGGTGAGGGGGCGAGGGGGTGAGAAGGTGGGGTGCGAGGGGCAAGAGGGCTGGGGGTGAAGGGGCGAGGGGGTGAGAGGGTGGGGTGCGAGGGGGCAAGTGGGCAGCGGGTGAAGGGCCAAGGGGGTGAAAGGCCGGGGGGCGAGGGGGCAAGAGGGCGGGGGGTGAAGGGGCGAGGGTGTGAGAGGGCGGGGTGCGAGGGGGCAAGCGGGCGGGGGGTGAAGGGGCGAGGGGGTGAGAGGGCGGGGTGCGATGGGGCAATCGGACTGGGGTGAAGGGGCGATGGGGCAAGAGGGCGGGGGGCGAGGTGGCAAGAGGGCGGTGTGTGAACGGGCGAGGGGGTGAGAGGGTGGGGTGCGAGGGGGCAAGAGGGCGGGGCGTGAAGGGGCGAGGGGGCAAGAGGGCGGGGGGCGAGGTGGCAAGAGTGCGGGGGGTGAAAGGGCGAGGGGGTGAGAGGGTGGGGTGCGAGGGGGCAAGAGTGCGGGGTGTGAAGGGGCGAGGGTTTGAGAGGGTGGGGTGCGAGGGGGTGAGAGGGCGGGGTGTGAAGGGGCGAGGGTTTGAGAGGGCGGGGTGCGAGGGGGCAAGAGGGCGGGGGGTGAAGGGGCGAGGGGGTGAGAGGGCGGGGGGTGAGGGGGCGAGGGGGTGAGAAGGTGGGGTGCGAGGGGGCAAGAGGGCGGGGGGTGAAGGGGCGAGGGGGTGAGAGGGCGGGGGGCGAGGGGGCAAGAGTGCGGGGGGTGAAGGGGCGAGGGGGTGAGAGGGCGGGGGGCGAGGGGGCAAGAGGGCGGGAGGTGAAGGGGCGAGAGGGTGAGAGGGCGCGGGGTGAGGGGGCGAGGGAGTGAGAAGGTGGGGTGCGAGGGGGCAAGAGGGCGGGGGGTGAAGGGGCGAGGGGGTGAGAGGGTGGGGTGCGAGGGGGCAAGAGGGCGGGGTGTGAAGGGGCGAGGGTTTGAGAGGGTGGGGTGCGAGGGGGCAAGAGGGCGGGGTGTGAAGGGGCGAGGGTTTGAGAGGGCGGGGTGCGAGGGGGCAAGAGGGCGGGGGGTGAAGGGGCGAGGGGGTGAGAGGGCGGGGGGTGAGGGGGCGAGGGGGTGAGAAGGTGGGGTGCGAGGGGGCAAGAGGGCGGGGGGTGAAGGGGCGAGGGGGTGAGAGGGCGGGGGGCGAGGGGGCAAGAGTGCGGGGGGTGAAGGGGCGAGGGGGTGAAAGGGCGGGGGGCGAGGGGGCAAGAGGGCGGGAGGTGAAGGGGCGAGAGGGTGAGAGGGCGCGGGGTGAGGGGGCGAGGGAGTGAGAAGGTGGGGTGCGAGGGGGCAAGAGGGCGGGGTGTGAAGGGGCGAGGGTTTGAGAGGGTGGGGTGCGAGGGGGCAAGAGGGCGGGGTGTGAAGGGGCGAGGGTTTTAGAGGGCGGGGTGCGAGGGGGCAAGTGGGCGGGGGGTGAAGGGGCGAGGGGGTGAGAGGGCGGGGGGTGAGGGGGCGAGGGGGTGAGAAGGTGGGGTGCGAGGGGCAAGAGGGCTGGGGGTGAAGGGGCGAGGGGGTGAGAGGGTGGGGTGCGAGGGGGCAAGTGGGCAGCGGGTGAAGGGCCAAGGGGGTGAAAGGCCGGGGGGCGAGGGGGCAAGAGGGCGGGGGGTGAAGGGGCGAGGGTGTGAGAGGGCGGGGTGCGAGGGGGCAAGCGGGCGGGGGGTGAAGGGGCGAGGGGGTGAGAGGGCGGGGTGCGATGGGGCAATCGGACTGGGGTGAAGGGGCGATGGGGCAAGAGGGCGGGGGGCGAGGTGGCAAGAGAGCGGTGTGTGAACGGGCGAGGGGGTGAGAGGGTGGGGTGCGAGGGGGCAAGAGAGCGGGGCGTGAAGGGGCGAGGGGGCAAGAGGGCGGGGGGCGAGGTGGCAAGAGTGCGGGGGGTGAAAGGGCGAGGGGGTGAGAGGGTGGGGTGCGAGGGGGCAAGAGTGCGGGGTGTGAAGGGGCGAGGGTTTGAGAGGGTGGGGTGCGAGGGGGCAAGAGGGCGGGGTGTGAAGGGGCGAGGGTTTGAGAGGGCGGGGTGCGAGGGGGCAAGAGGGCGGGGGGTGAAGGGGCGAGGGGGTGAGAGGGCGGGGGGTGAGGGGGCGAGGGGGTGAGAAGGTGGGGTGCGAGGGGGCAAGAGGGCGGGGGGTGAAGGGGCGAGGGGGTGAGAGGGCGGGGGGCGAGGGGGCAAGAGTGCGGGGGGTGAAGGGGCGAGGGGGTGAGAGGGCGGGGTGCGCGGGTGCAAGCGGGCGGGGGGAGAAGGGGCGAGGGGGTAAGAGGGCGGGGGGTGAGGGGGCGAGGGGGTGAGAAGGTGGATATCGAGGGGGCAAACGGGTGGGGGGTGAAGGGTCGAGGGGGTGAGAGGGTGGGGGGCGAGGTGGCAAGAGTGCGGGGGGTGAAGGGGCGAGGGGGCAAGAGGGCGGGGTGTGAAGGGGCGAGGGGGTGAGAGGGTGGGGTGTGAAGGGGCGACCGGGTGAGAGGGCGGGGGGCGAGGTGGCAAGAGTGCGGGGGGTGAAGGGGCGAGGGGGCAAGAGGGCGGGGGATGAAGGGGCGAGGGGGTGAGAGGGCGGGGTGCGAGGGGGCAAGCGGGCGGGGGCTGAAGGGGCGAGTGGGTGAGAGGGCGGGGGGTGAGGGGGCGAGAGAGTGAGAAGGTGGGGTGCGAGGGGGCAAGCGGGCGGGGGGTGAAGGGGCGAGGGGGTGAGAGGGCGGGGGGTGAGGGGGCGAGGGGGTGAGAAGGTCGGGTGCGAGGGGCAAGAGGGCGGGGGGTGAAGGGGCGAGGGGGTGAGAGGGCGGGGGGTGAGAGGGCGAGGGGTTGAGAAGGTGGGGTGCGAGGGGGCAAGAGTGCAGGGGGTGAAGGGGCGAGGGGGTGAGAGGGCGAGGTGCGAGGGGGCAAACGGGCGGGGGGTGAAGGGGCGATGGGGCAAGAGGGCGGGGGGCGAGGGGGCAAGAGTGCGGGGGGTGAAGGGGCGAGGGGGTGAGAGGGTGGGGTGCGAGGTGGCAAGAGTGTGGGGGGTGAAGGGGCGAGGGGGTGAGAGGGCGGGGGGTGAGGGGGCGAGGGGGTGAGAAAGTGGATTCCGAGGTGGCAAACGGGCGGGGGGTGAAGGGGCGAGGGGGTGAGAAGGTGGGGTGCGAGGGGGCAAACGGGCGGGGGGTGAAGGGGAGACGGGGTGAGAGGGTGGGGGGCGAGGTGGCAAGAGTGCGGGGGGTGAAGGGGCGAGGGGGCAAGAGGGCGGGGTGTGAAGGGGCGAGGGGGTGCGAGGGTGGGGTGTGAAGGGGCGACGGGGTGAGAGGGCGGGGGGTGAGGTGGCAAGAGTGCGGGGGGTGAAGGGGCGAGGGGGCAAGAGGGCGGGGGGTGAAGGGGCGAGGGGGCAAGAGGGCGGGGTGTGAAGGGGCGAGGGGGTGAGAGGGTGGGGTGTGAAGGGGCGACGGGGTGAGAGGGTGGGGTGCGAGGTGGCAAGAGTGCGGGAGGTGAAGGGGCGAGGGTTTGAGAGCGTGGGGTGCGAGGGGGCAAGAGTGCGGGGGGTGAAGGGGCGAGGGGGTGAGAGGGCGGGGTGCGAGGGGGCAAGCGGGCGGGGGGTGAAGGGTCGATGGGGCAAGAGGGCAGGGGGTGAGGGGGCAAGAGGGCGGGGTGTGAAGGGGTGAGGGTTTGAGAGGGTGGGGTGCGAGGGGGCAAGAGTGCGGGGGGGAAGGGGCGAGGGGGTGAGAGGGTGGGGTGCGAGGTGGCAAGAGTGCAGGCGGTGAAGGGGCGAGGGGGTGAGAGGGCGGGGTGCGAGGGGGCAAGAGTGCGGGGGGTGAAGGGGCGAAGGGGTGAGAGGGTGGGGTGCGAGGTGGCAAGAGTGCGGGGGGTGAAGGGGCGAGGGGGTGAGAGGGTGGGGTGCGAGGTGGCAAGAGTGCGGGGGGTGAAGGGGCGAGGGGGTGAGAGGGCGGGGGGCGAGGGGGCAAGAGGGCGGGGTGTGAAGGGGCGAGGGGGTGAGAGGGCGGGGTGCGAGGGGGCAAGCCGGCGGGGGGTGAAGGGGCGAGGGGTTGAGAGGGCGGGGGGTGAGGGGGCAAGAGGGCGGGGTGTGAAGGGGCGATGGTTTGAGAAGGTGGGGTGCGAGGGGGCAAGAGTGCGGGGGGTGAAGAGGCGAGGGGGTGAGAGGGTGGGGTGCGAGGTGGCAAGAGTGTGGGGGGTGAAGGGGCGAGGGGGTGAGAGGGCGGGGGGTGAGAGGGCGAGGGGTTGAGAAGGTGGGGTGCGAGGGGGCAAGAGTGCGGGGGGTGAAGGGGCGAGGGGGTGAAAGGGCGGGGGGCGAGGGGGCAAGAGTGCGGGGGGAGAAGGGGCGAGGGGGTGAGAGGGCGGGGGGTGAGGGGGCGAGGGGGTGAGAAAGTGGATTCCGAGGTGGCAAACGGGCGGGGGGTGAAGGGGCGAGGGGGTGAGAAGGTGGGGTGCGAGGGGGCAAACGGGCGGGGGGTGAAGAAGAGACGGGGTGAGAGGGTGGGGGGCGAGGTGGCAAGAGTGCGGGGGGTGAAGGGGCGAGGGGGCAAGAGGGCGGGGTGTGAAGGGGCGAGGGGGTGCGAGGGTGGGGTGTGAAGGGGCGACGGGGTGAGAGGGCGGGGGGTGAGGTGGCAAGAGTGCGGGGGGTGAAGGGGCGAGGGGGCAAGAGGGCGGGGGGTGAAGGGGCGAGGGGGCAAGAGGGCGGGGTGTGAAGGGGCGAGGGGGTGAGAGGGTGGGGTGTGAAGGGGCGACGGGGTGAGAGGGTGGGGTGCGAGGTGGCAAGAGTGCGGGGGGTGAAGGGGCGAGGGTTTGAGAGCGTGGGGTGCGAGGGGGCAAGAGTGCGGGGGGTGAAGGGGCGAGGGGGTGAGAGGGCGGGGTGCGAGGGGGCAAGCGGGCGGGGGGTGAAGGGTCGATGGGGCAAGAGGGCAGGGGGTGAGGGGGCAAGAGGGCGGGGTGTGAAGGGGTGAGGGTTTGAGAGGGTGGGGTGCGAGGGGGCAAGAGTGCGGGGGGGAAGGGGCGAGGGGGTGAGAGGGTGGGGTGCGAGGTGGCAAGAGTGCAGGCGGTGAAGGGGCGAGGGGGTGAGAGGGCGGGGTGCGAGGGGGCAAGAGTGCGGGGGGTGAAGGGGCAAAGGGGTGAGAGGGTGGGGTGCGAGGTGGCAAGAGTGCGGGGGGTGAAGGGGCGAGGGGGTGAGAGGGTGGGGTGCGAGGTGGCAAGAGTGCGGGGGGTGAAGGGGCGAGGGGGTGAGAGGGCGGGGGGCGAGGGGGCAAGAGGGCGGGGTGTGAAGGGGCGAGGGGGTGAGAGGGCGGGGTGCGAGGGGGCAAGCCGGCGGGGGGTGAAGGGGCGAGGGGTTGAGAGGGTGGGGTGCGAGGGGGCAAGTGGGCAGCGGGTGAAGGGCCAAGGGGGTGAAAGGCCGGGGGGCGAGGGGGCAAGAGGGCGGGGGGTGAAGGGGCGAGGGTGTGAGAGGGCGGGGTGCGAGGGGGCAAGCGGGCGGGGGGTGAAGGGGCGAGGGGGTGAGAGGGCGGGGTGCGATGGGGCAATCGGACTGGGGTGAAGGGGCGATGGGGCAAGAGGGCGGGGGGCGAGGTGGCAAGAGGGCGGTGTGTGAACGGGCGAGGGGGTGAGAGGGTGGGGTGCGAGGGGGCAAGAGAGCGGGGCGTGAAGGGGCGAGGGGGCAAGAGGGCGGGGGGCGAGGTGGCAAGAGTGCGGGGGGTGAAAGGGCGAGGGGGTGAGAGGGTGGGGTGCGAGGGGGCAAGAGTGCGGGGTGTGAAGGGGCGAGGGGGTGAGAGGGCGGGGTGCGATGGGGCAATCGGACTGGGGTGAAGGGGCGATGGGGCAAGAGGGCGGGGGGCGAGGTGGCAAGAGGGCGGTGTGTGAACGGGCGAGGGGGTGAGAGGGTGGGGTGCGAGGGGGCAAGAGAGCGGGGTGTGAAGGGGCGAGGGTTTGAGAGGGTGGGGTGCGAGGGGGCAAGAGGGCGGGGTGTGAAGGGGCGAGGGTTTGAGAGGGCGGGGTGCGAGGGGGCAAGAGGGCGGGGGGTGAAGGGGCGAGGGGGTGAGAGGGCGGGGGGTGAGGGGGCGAGGGGGTGAGAAGGTGGGGTGCGAGGGGGCAAGAGGGCGGGGGGTGAAGGGGCGAGGGGGTGACAGGGCGGGGGGCGAGGGGGCAAGAGTGCGGGGGGTGAAGGGGCGAGGGGGTGAGAGGGCGGGGTGCGCGGGTGCAAGCGGGCGGGGGGAGAAGGGGCGAGGGGGTAAGAGGGCGGGGGGTGAGGGGGCGAGGGGGTGAGAAGGTGGATATCGAGGGGGCAAACGGGTGGGGGGTGAAGGGTCGAGGGGGTGAGAGGGTGGGGGGCGAGGTGGCAAGAGTGCGGGGGGTGAAGGGGCGAGGGGGCAAGAGGGCGGGGTGTGAAGGGGCGAGGGGGTGAGAGGGTGGGGTGTGAAGGGGCGACCGGGTGAGAGGGCGGGGGGCGAGGTGGCAAGAGTGCGGGGGGTGAAGGGGCGAGGGGGCAAGAGGGCGGGGGATGAAGGGGCGAGGGGGTGAGAGGGCGGGGTGCGAGGGGGCAAGCGGGCGGGGGCTGAAGGGGCGAGTGGGTGAGAGGGCGGGGGGTGAGGGGGCGAGAGAGTGAGAAGGTGGGGTGCGAGGGGGCAAGCGGGCGGGGGGTGAAGGGGCGAGGGGGTGAGAGGGCGGGGGGTGAGGGGGCGAGGGGGTGAGAAGGTCGGGTGCGAGGGGCAAGAGGGCGGGGGGTGAAGGGGCGAGGGGGTGAGAGGGCGGGGGGTGAGAGGGCGAGGGGTTGAGAAGGTGGGGTGCGAGGGGGCAAGAGTGCAGGGGGTGAAGGGGCGAGGGGGTGAGAGGGCGAGGTGCGAGGGGGCAAACGGGCGGGGGGTGAAGGGGCGATGGGGCAAGAGGGCGGGGGGCGAGGTGGCAAGAGGGCGGGGTGTGAAGGGGCGAGGGGGTGAGAGGGTGGGGGCGAGGGGGCAAGAGTGCGGGGGGTGAAGGGGCGAGGGGGTGAGAGGGTGGGGTGCGAGGTGGCAAGAGTGTGGGGGGTGAAGGGGCGAGGGGGTGAGAAGGTGGGGAGCGAGGGGCAAGAGGGCGGGGGGTGAAGGGGCGATGGGGCAAGAGGGTGGGGTGCAAGGTGGCAAGAGTGCGGGGGGTGAAGGGCCGAGGGGGTGAGAGGGCGGGGGGCGAGGGGGCAAGAGTGCGGGGGTGAAGGGGCGAGGGGGTGAAAGGGCGGGGGGCGAGGGGGCAAGAGGGCGGGAGGTGAAGGGGCGAGAGGGTGAGAGGGCGCGGGGTGAGGGGGCGAGGGGGTGAGAAGGTGGGGGGCGAGGGGGCAAGAGGGCGGGGGGTGAAGGGGCGAGGGGGTGAAAGGGCGGGGGGCGAGGGGGCAAGAGTGCGGGGGGTGAAGGGGCGAGGGGGTGAGAGGGCGGGGGGTGAGGGGGCGAGGGGGTGAGAAAGTGGATTCCGAGGTGGCAAACGGGCGGGGGGTGAAGGGGCGAGGGGGTGAGAAGGTGGGGTGCGAGGGGGCAAACGGGCGGGGGGTGAAGGGGAGACGGGGTGAGAGGGTGGGGGGCGAGGTGGCAAGAGTGCGGGGGGTGAAGGGGCGAGGGGGCAAGAGGGCGGGGTGTGAAGGGGCGAGGGGGTGCGAGGGTGGGGTGTGAAGGGGCGACGGGGTGAGAGGGCGGGGGGTGAGGTGGCAAGAGTGCGGGGGGTGAAGGGGCGAGGGGGCAAGAGGGCGGGGGGTGAAGGGGCGAGGGGGCAAGAGGGCGGGGTGTGAAGGGGCGAGGGGGTGAGAGGGTGGGGTGTGAAGGGGCGACGGGGTGAGAGGGTGGGCTGCGAGGTGGCAAGAGTGCGGGGGGTGAAGGGGCGAGGGTTTGAGAGCGTGGGGTGCGAGGGGGCAAGAGTGCGGGGGGTGAAGGGGCGAGGGGGTGAGAGGGCGGGGTGCGAGGGGGCAAGCGGGCGGGGGGTGAAGGGTCGATGGGGCAAGAGGGCAGTGGGTGAGGGGGCAAGAGGGCGGGGTGTGAAGGGGTGAGGGTTTGAGAGGGTGGGGTGCGAGGGGGCAAGAGTGCGGGGGGGAAGGGGCGAGGGGGTGAGAGGGTGGGGTGCGAGGTGGCAAGAGTGCAGGCGGTGAAGGGGCGAGGGGGTGAGAGGGCGGGGTGCGAGGGGGCAAGAGTGCGGGGGGTGAAGGGGCGAAGGGGTGAGAGGGTGGGGTGCGAGGTGGCAAGAGTGCGGGGGGTGAAGGGGCGAGGGGGTGAGAGGGTGGGGTGCGAGGTGGCAAGAGTGCGGGGGGTGAAGGGGCGAGGGGTTGAGAGGGCGGGGGGTGAGGGGGCAAGAGGGCGGGGTGTGAAGGGGCGATGGTTTGAGAAGGTGGGGTGCGAGGGGGCAAGAGTGCGGGGGGTGAAGAGGCGAGGGGGTGAGAGGGTGGGGTGCGAGGTGGCAAGAGTGTGGGGGGTGAAGGGGCGAGGGGGTGAGAGGGCGGGGGGTGAGAGGGCGAGGGGTTGAGAAGGTGGGGTGCGAGGGGGCAAGAGTGCGGGGGGTGAAGGGGCGAGGGGGTGAAAGGGCGGGGGGCGAGGGGGCAAGAGTGCGGGGGGAGAAGGGGCGAGGGGGTGAGAGGGCGGGGGGTGAGGGGGCGAGGGGGTGAGAAAGTGGATTCCGAGGTGGCAAACGGGCGGGGGGTGAAGGGGCGAGGGGGTGAGAAGGTGGGGTGCGAGGGGGCAAACGGGCGGGGGGTGAAGGGGAGACGGGGTGAGAGGGTGGGGGGCGAGGTGGCAAGAGTGCGGGCGGTGAAGGGGCGAGGGGGCAAGAGGGCGGGGTGTGAAGGGGCGAGGGGGTGCGAGGGTGGGGTGTGAAGGGGCGACGGGGTGAGAGGGCGGGGGGTGAGGTGGCAAGAGTGCGGGGGGTGAAGGGGCGAGGGGGCAAGAGGGCGGGGGGTGAAGGGGCGAGGGGGCAAGAGGGCGGGGTGTGAAGGGGCGAGGGGGTGAGAGGGTGGGGTGTGAAGGGGCGAGGGGGTGAGAAGGTGGGGTGCGAGGGGGCAAGAGTGCGGGGGGAGAAGGGGCGAGGGGGTGAGAGGGCGGGGGGTGAGGGGGCGAGGGGGTGAGAAGTGGATTCCGAGGTGGCAAACGGGCGGGGGGTGAAGGGGCGAGGGGGTGAGAAGGTGGGGTGCGAGGGGGCAAACGGGCGGGGGGTGAAGGGGAGACGGGGTGAGAGGGTGGGAGGCGAGGTGGCAAGAGTGCGGGGGGTGAAGGGGCGAGGGGGCAAGAGGGCGGGGTGTGAAGGGGCGAGGGGGTGCGAGGGTGGGGTGTGAAGGGGCGACGGGGTGAGAGGGCGGGGGGTGAGGTGGCAAGAGTGCGGGGGGTGAAGGGGCGAGGGGGCAAGAGGGCGGGGGGTGAAGGGGCGAGGGGGCAAGAGGGCGGGGTGTGAAGGGGCGAGGGGGTGAGAGGGTGGGGTGTGAAGGGGCGACGGGGTGAGAGGGTGGGGTGCGAGGTGGCAAGAGTGCGGGGGGTGAAGGGGCGAGGGTTTGAGAGCGTGGGGTGCGAGGGGGCAAGAGTGCGGGGGGTGAAGGGGCGAGGGGGTGAGAGGGCGGGGTGCGAGGGGGCAAGCGGGCGGGGGGTGAAGGGTCGATGGGGCAAGAGGGCAGGGGGTGAGGGGGCAAGAGGGCGGGGTGTGAAGGGGTGAGGGTTTGAGAGGGTGGGGTGCGAGGGGGCAAGAGTGCGGGGGGGAAGGGGCGAGGGGGTGAGAGGGTGGGGTGCGAGGTGGCAAGAGTGCAGGCGGTGAAGGGGCGAGGGGGTGAGAGGGCGGGGTGCGAGGGGGCAAGAGTGCGGGGGGTGAAGGGGCGAAGGGGTGAGAGGGTGGGGTGCGAGGTGGCAAGAGTGCGGGGGGTGAAGGGGCGAGGGGGTGAGAGGGTGGGGTGCGAGGTGGCAAGAGTGCGGGGGGTGAAGGGGCGAGGGGGTGAGAGGGCGGGGGGCGAGGGGGCAAGAGGGCGGGGTGTGAAGGGGCGAGGGGGTGAGAGGGCGGGGTGCGAGGGGGCAAGCCGGCGGGGGGTGAAGGGGCGAGGGGTTGAGAGGGCGGGGGGTGAGGGGGCAAGAGGGCGGGGTGTGAAGGGGCGATGGTTTGAGAAGGTGGGGTGCGAGGGGGCAAGAGTGCGGGGGGTGAAGAGGCGAGGGGGTGAGAGGGTGGGGTGCGAGGTGGCAAGAGTGTGGGGGGTGAAGGGGCGAGGGGGTGAGAGGGCGGGGGGTGAGAGGGCGAGGGGTTGAGAAGGTGGGGTGCGAGGGGGCAAGAGTGCGGGGGGTGAAGGGGCGAGGGGGTGAGAGGGCGGGGTGCGAGGGGGCAAGGGGGCTGGGGGTGAAGGGACGACGGGGTGAGAGGGCGGGGTGCGAGGGGGCAAACGGGCGGGGGGTGAAGTGGCGAGGGGGTGAGAGGGTGGGGTGCGAGGGGGCAAGAGGGCGGGGGGTGAAGGGGCGAGAGGGTGAGAGGGCGGGGTGCGATGGGGCAATCGGACGGTGGGTGAAGGGGCGATGGGGCAAGAGGGCGGGGGGCGAGGTGGCAAGAGGGCGGGGTGTGAAGGGGCGAGGGGGTGAGAGGGTGGGGGCGAGGGGGCAAGAGAGCGGGGGGTGAAGGGGCGAGGGGGTGAGAGGGTGGGGTGTGAGGTGGCAAGAGTGTGGGGGGTGAAGGGGCGAGGGGGTGAGAAGGTGGGGAGCGAGGGGCAAGAGGGCGGGGGGTGAAGGGGCGATGGGGCAAGAGGGTGGGGTGCAAGGTGGCAAGAGTGCGGGGGTGAAGGGCCGAGGGGGTGAGAGGGCGCGGGGCGAGGGGGCAAGAGTGCGGTGGTGAATGGGCGAGGGGGTGAAAGGGCGGGGGGCGAGGGGGCAAGAGGGCGGGAGGTGAAGGGGCGAGAGGGTGAGAGGGCGCGGGGTGAGGGGGCGAGAGAGTGAGAAGGTGGGGTGCGAGGGGGCAAGAGGGCGGGGTGTGAAGGGGCGAGGGTTTGAGAGGGTGGGGTGCGAGGGGGCAAGAGTGCGGGGGGTGAAGGGGCGAGGGGGTGAGAGGGCGGGGTGCGAGGGGGCAAGTGGGCGGGGGGTGAAGGGGCGAGGGGGTGAGAGGGCGGGGGGTGAGGGGGCGAGGGGGTGAGAAGGTGGATTCCGAGGGGGCAAATGGGCGGGGGGTGAAGGGGCGAGGGGGTGAGAAGGTGGGGTGCGAGGGGGCAAACGGGCGGGGGGTGAAGGGGAGACGGGGTGAGAGGGTGGGGGGCGAGGTGGCAAGAGTGCGGGGGGTGAAGGGGCGAGGGGGCAAGAGGGCGGGGTGTGAAGGGGCGAGGGGGTGAGAGGGTGGGGTGTGAAGGGGCGACGGGGTGAGAGGGCGGGGGGCGAGGTGGCAAGAGTGCGGGGGGTGAAGGGGCGAGGGGGCAAGAGGGCGGGGGTGAAGGGGCGAGGGGGCAAGAGGGCGGGGTGTGAAGGGGCGAGGGGGTGAGAGGGTGGGGTGTGAAGGGGCGACGGGGTTAGAGGGTGGGGTGCGAGGTGGCAAGAGTGCGGGGGGTGAAGGGGCGAGGGGGTGAGACGGCGGGGTGCGAGGGGGCAAGCAGGCGTCGGGTGAAGGGGCGATGGGACAAGAGGGCGGGGGGTGAAGGGCCCAGGGGGTGAGAGGGCGGGGTGCGAGGGGGCAAGAGGGCGGGGGGTGAAGGGGCGAGGGGGTGAAAGGGCGTGGGGCGAGGGGGCAAGAGGGCGGGGGGTGAAGGGGCGAGGGGGTGAGAGGGCGGGGTGCGAGGGGGCAAGCGGGCGGGGGGTAAAGGGGCGAGTGGGTGAGAGGGCGGGGGGTGAGGGGGCGAGGGAGTGAGAAGGTGGGGTGTGAGGGGGCAAGAGGGCGGGGGGGTGAAGGGGCGAGGGTTTGAGAGGGTGGGGTGCGAGGGGGCAAGAGTGCGGGGGGTGAAGGGGCGAGGGGGTGAGAGGGCGGGGTGCGAGGGGGCAAGCGGGCGGGGGGTGAAGGGTCGATGGGGCAAGAGGGCAGGTGGTGAGGGGGCGAGAGGGCGGGGTGTGAAGGGGTGAGGGTTTGAGAGGGTGGGGTGCGAGGGGGCAAGAGTGCGGGGGGGGGGAAGGGGCGAGGGGGTGAGAGGGTGGGGTGCGAGGTGGCAAGAGTGCGGGGGGTGAAGGGGCGAGGGGGTGAGAGGGCGGGGTGCGAGGGGGCAAGCGGGCGGGGGGTGAAGGGGCGAGGGGGTGAGAGTGCGGGTGGTGAAGGGGCGAGGGGGTGAGAGGGCGGGGGGTGAAGGGGCGAGAGGGTGAGAGGGCGCGGGGTGAGGGGGCGAGGGAGTGAGAAGGTGGGGTGCGAGGGGGCAAGAGGGCGGGGTGTGAAGGGGCGAGGGTTTGAGAGGGTGGGGTGCGAGGGGGCAAGAGGGCGGGGTGTGAAGGGGCGAGGGTTTTAGAGGGCGGGGTGCGAGGGGGCAAGTGGGCGGGGGGTGAAGGGGCGAGGGGGTGAGAGGGCGGGGGGTGAGGGGGCGAGGGGGTGAGAAGGTGGATTCCGAGGGGGCAAATGGGCGGGGGGTGAAGGGGCGAGGGGGTGAGAAGGTGGGGTGCGAGGGGGCAAACGGGCGGGGGGTGAAGGGGAGACGGGGTGAGAGGGTGGGGGGCGAGGTGGCAAGAGTGCGGGGGGTGAAGGGGCGAAGGGGCAAGAGGGCGGGGTGTGAAGGGGCGAGGGGGTGAGAGGGTGGGGTGTGAAGGGGCGACGGGGTGAGAGGGCGGGGGGCGAGGTGGCAAGAGTGCGGGAGGTGAAGGGGCGAGGGGGCAAGAGGGCGGGGGTGAAGGGGCGAGGGGGCAAGAGGGCGGGGTGTGAAGGGGCGAGGGGGTGAGAGGGTGGGGTGTGAAGGGGCGACGGGGTGAGAGGGTGGGGTGCGAGGTGGCAAGAGTGCGGGGGGTGAAGGGGCGAGGGGGTGAGACGGCGGGGTGCGAGGGGGCAAGCAGGCGTCGGGTGAAGGGGCGATGGGACAAGAGGGCGGGGGGTGAAGGGCCGAGGGGGTGAGAGGGCGGGGGGCGAGGAGGCAAGAGTGCGGGGGGTGAAGGGCCCAGGGGGTGAGAGGGCGGGGTGCGAGGGGGCAAGAGGGCGGGGGGTGAAGGGGCGAGGGGGTGAAAGGGCGTGGGGCGAGGGGGCAAGAGGGCGGGGGGTGAAGGGGCGAGGGGGTGAGAGGGCGGGGTGCGAGGGGGCAAGCGGGCGGGGGGTAAAGGGGCGAGTGGGTGAGAGGGCGGGGGGTGAGGTGGCGAGGGAGTGAGAAGGTGGGGTGTGAGGGGGCAAGAGGGCGGGGGGGTGAAGGGGCGAGGGTTTGAGAGGGTGGGGTGCGAGGGGGCAAGAGTGCGGGGGGTGAAGGGGCGAGGGGGTGAGAGGGCGGGGTGCGAGGGGGCAAGCGGGCGGGGGGTGAAGGGTCGATGGGGCAAGAGGGCAGGGGGTGAGGGGGCGAGAGGGCGGGGTGTGAAGGGGTGAGGGTTTGAGAGGGTGGGGTGCGAGGGGGCAAGAGAGCGGGGGGGGGGAAGGGGCGAGGGGGTGAAAGGGCGGGGGGCGAGGGGGCAAGAGTGCGGGGGGTGAAGGGGCGAGGGGGTGAGAGGGCGGGGTGCGAGGGGGCAAGCGGGCGGGGGGTGAAGGGGCGAGGGGGTGAGAGTGCGGGTGGTGAAGGGGCGAGGGGGTGAGAGGGCGGGGGGTGAAGGGGCGAGGGGGTGAGAGGGCGGGTGGTGAAGGGGCGAGGGGGTGAGAGGGCGGGGGGTGAAGGGGCGAGGGGGTGAGAGGGCGGGGTGCGAGGGGGCAAGAGGGCGGGGGGTGAAGGGGCGAGGGGGTGAGAGGGAGGGGTGTGAGGGGGGAAGAGGGCGGGGGTGAAGGGGCGAGGGGGTGAGAGGGCGGGGTGCAAGGGGGCAATCGGACCGGGGGTGAAGGGGCGATGGAGCAAGAGGGCGGGGGTGTGAGGTGGCAAGAGTGCGGGTGGTGAAGGGGCGAGGGGGTGAGAGGGCGGGGAGCGAGGGGGCAAGCGGGCGGGGGGTGAAGGGGCGATGGGGCAAGAGGGCGGGGGGTGAGGTGGCAAGAGTGCGGGGGTGAAGGGGCGAGGGGGTGAGAGGGTGGGGTGCGAGGTGGAAAGAGTGTGGGGGGTGAAGGGGCGAGGGGGTGAGAGGGTGGGGTGCGAGGGGGCAAGAGTGCGGGGGGTGAAGGGGCAAGGGGGTGAGAGGGTGGGGTGCGAGGTGGCAAGAGTGTGGGGGGTGAAGGGGCGAGGGGGTGAGAAGGTGGGGGGTGAGGGGGCGAGGGGGTGAGAAGGTCGGGTGCGAGGGGCAAGAGGGCGGGGGGTGAAGGGGCGAGGGTTTGAGAGGGTGGGGTGCGAGGGGGCAAGAGTGCGGGGGGTGAAGGGGCGAGGGGGTGAGAGGGCGGGGTGTGAGGGGGCAAGCGAGCGGGGGGTGAAGGGTCGATGGGGCAAGAGGGCAGGGGGTGAGGGGGCAAGAGGGCGGGCTGTGAAAGGGTGAGGGTTTGAGAGGGTGGGGTGCGAGGGGGCAAGAGTGCGGGGGGGGGAAGGGGCGAGGGGGTGAGAGGGTGGGGTGCGAGGTGGCAAGAGTGCGGGGGGTGAAGGGGCGAGGGGGTGAGAGGGTGGGGTGCGAGGGGGCAAGAGGGCGGGGGGTGAAGGGGCGAGGGGGTGAGAGGGAGGGGGGCTGGGGGCGAGGGGCAAGAATGCGGGGGGTGAAGTGGTGAGGGGGTGAGAGGGCGGTGTGCCAGGTGGTAAGCGGGCGGGGGGTGAAGGGGCGAGGGTGTGAGAGGGCGGGGGGTGAGGGGGCGAGGGGGTGAGAAGGTGGGGTGCGAGGGGGCAAGAGGGCGGGGGGTGAAGGGGCGACTGGTGAGAGGGTGGGGTGCGAGGGGGCAATCGGACGGGGGGTGAAGTGGCGATGGGGCAAGAGGGCGGGGGGCGAGGTGGCAAGAGGGCGGGGTGTGAAGGGGCGAGGGGGTGAGAGGGTGGGGGCGTGGGGGCAAGAGTGCGGGGGGTGAAGGGGCGAGGGGGTGAGAGGGTGGGGTGCGAGGTGGCAAGAGGCCGGGGGGTGAAGGGGCGAGGGGTTGAGAGGGTGGGGTGTGAGGGGGCAAGAGGCCGGGGGGTGAAGGGGCGAGAGGGTGAGAGGGCAGGGGGTGAAGGGGCGAGAGGGTGAGAGGGCGGGGTGCGAGGGGGCTAGCGGGCGGGGGGTGAAGGGGCGAGAGGGTGAGAGGGCGGGGTGCGAGGGGGCAAGCGGGCGGGGGGTGAAGGGACGAGGGGGTGAGAAGGTGGGGTGCGAGGGGGCAAGAGTGCGGGGGTTAAGGGGCGAGGGGGTGAGAGGGCGGGGGGTGAGGGGGCGAGGGGTTGAGAAGGTGGGGTGCGAGGGGGCAAGAGTGCGGGGGGTGAAGGGGCGAGGGGGTGAGAGGGCGGGGTGTGAGGGGGCGAGGGGGTGAAAGGGCGGGGGGCGAGGGGGCAAGAGTGCGGGGGGTGAAGGGGCGAGGGGGTGAGAGGGCGGGGTGCGAGGGGGCAAGCGGGCGGGGGGTGAAGGGGCGAGGGGGTGAGAGGGCGGGGGGTGAGGGGGCGAGGGAGTGAGAAGGTGGGGTGCGAGGAGGCACCGGGCGGGGGGTGAAGGGCCGAGGGGGTGAGAGGGCGGGGGGCGGGGGGCGAGGGGCAAGAGTGCGGGGGGTGAAGGGGCGAGGGGGTGAGAGGGCGGGGTGCGAGGGGGCAAGCGGGCGGGGGGTGAAGGGGCGAGGGTGTGAGAGGGTGGGGGTGAGGGGGCGAGGCGGTGAGAAGGTGGGGTGCGGGGGGCAAACGGGCGGGGGGTGAAGGGGCGAGGGTGTGAGAGGGTGGGGAGAGAGGGGGCAAGAGGGCGGGGGGTGAAGGGGCGAGGGGGTGAGAGGGCGGGGGGTGAAGGGGCGAGGGGGTGAGAGGGCGGGGTGCGATTGGCAAGAGTGAGGGGGGTGAAGGGGCGATGGGGCAAGAGGGCAGGGGGTGAAGGGGCGAAGGGGCAAGAGGGCGGGGTGCGAGGGGGCAAGAGGGCAGGGAGCGAAGGGGCGAGGGGGTGAGAGGGCGGGGTGCGAGGGGGCAAGAATGCGGGTGGTGAAGGGGCGAGGGGCTGAGAGGGTGGGGTGTGATGGGGCTAGATGGCAGGGTGCGAGGTGGCAAGATGGTGGGGGGCGAGGTCAAGATGGCGGGGGGTGAAGGGGCGAGGGGGTGAGAGGGCGGGTTGCGAGGGGGCAAGCGGGTGGGGGGCGAAGGGGCGATGGGTTGAGAGGGTGGGGTGCGAGGTGGCAAGATGGCAGGGGGCAAGGGGGCAAGAGGGTTGGGTCGAGGAGGCAAGAGGGCGGGGGCGAGGTGGCAAGATGGCGGGGGACGAGGGGGCAAGATGGCGGGGGGCGAGGAGGCAAGAGGGCGGGGGACGAGGGGGCAAGAGGACGGGTGTCGAGGAGGCAAGAGGGCGGGGGGCGAGGTGGCAAGAGGGCGGGGGACGAGGGGGCAAGAGGGCGGGGGTCGTGGAGGCAAGATGGCGGGGGACGAGGGGGAAAGAGGGCGGGGGTCGAGGAGGCAAGATGGCGGGGGGCGAGGTGGCAAGATGGCGGGAGTCGAGGAGGCAAGATGGCGGGGGTCGAGGAGGCAAGAGGGCGGGGGGCGAGGTGGCAAGATGGCGGGGGGCGAGGTGGCAAGATGGCGGTGGGCGAGGAGGCAAGAGGGCGGGGGGCGAGGTGGCAAGATGGCGGGCGGTGAGGGAGCGAGGGGGTGAAGGGGCGAGGGGTTGAGAGGGTGGGGTGTGAGAGGGTGGGGTGCGAGGAGGCAAGAGGGCGGGGGGGGTGAGGGGCGAGGGGCGAGGTGTAGATCGGGCAAGAGGGCAAGAGGGTTGGCGAGAGGGGGGGGTGAAGGGGACACAGAAATGAGGACTAGAGATGAGGAAGTGAGGGCAAGGGATTGATGTGTGAGAGACACATCGATCGGTTGCCCCCCACATGCAAGCCGCAATGGGGTGGGGTTCGGGGGCTGGCAAGGATTTAACCTACAACCCACATTCTTTTATTGACAGAAAATGCAGTAAGAACTTAAGAAATTCCTTCCCTCCCTTACCCAATTTGACTATATTCGTCAAAGAAAGAACAGTGTCAGAAATATCAATTTAAACACAATAAAAACATTTAACACATTCTATAAACCACAAAGGCTTTCCCTCAAACTCTCAGATTCATAACTGCTAATTTTTATCATTTGAAACAAAGAAAAACAACAAAAAAGACCTCAAGTGGATTCTTTGAAAATCCTCAGGTGCAACAGGGCCTTCAAAGCTGGACCATCTGTGAAGTCACAGTGACCAACGGCTACTGCTACAAAATAACGGTCACGCCTCGTATTTAAAAATGGCTGCCGTCTTTTCAAAATGGCGCCTTAGCTACCGACTCACTTCCCTCAAAAATCTGTTCTTTAAACAGAGTGAAACAACTGTAGCCTCATAAATAATTACAGTACCAGATGCTACATTGTAAAAGACGTTTTAGAGGAGAAGGGACGGGGGAGATGTGTTCAGGAGTCATCTTTCACAGCAGAGAGTTTATACATACTATCAAAAGTTGAAACATTTTTAAACATAATGACTTTAAAAAAAAAAATCTGTTCTTGAGGTTTATGCTGATACTAGGAACTTTCTCAAAATTTCCAGTCAAAGGATGCCTTCTGGAATACCACCTGCGACAGTAGTCTTCCAGAAGCTTCCAAACAACGAGTTCCCACTGGGCCTACCTCAAGGTCCTCCCAACCAAGTCTCCCACCACCGGGGAGCTCAGGAAGACGCAAGCCCCAGGATACATCTCTCTGAGGGGATACTTTAATTCTGACCCAGCACTCAGTGATGAATAAAGTGGAGATGAACTTAACATTATTAATATTAAGCTTTATTCATAATAGTGACAACCCTTGAGGATATGTCACAGAAAGGGCTCCACAAGTTTCTATCAGCAGTTTTCATGCAGCAAAGTCAAAATGATTCCACACCACCCAAGGCCTTTTACCTCAGAGAAGCCTTCTCATCCGTCGCCGCCCGGTCTGTGGTCACCCTCTCCGAAGGTCCACCGTGAGCACTGGGCCTGGAGTCGGGGAGCAGGGGGGCCTTAAAGGAAGCCCTAAAGCTCCGTCTCGCCACCCCCGCAAGTCCTCACTGAAAGTCCGTTACGTCTGACCCCTCAGAACTACCAGCGGTCAAAGTTCCGGCTAACGTAATGAAGCCCTTCCACCTAGAGCCTGAGGTGTTAAGGTCCCCCAAGACCACTTCCGGTACTCGGATGCAGGGGTCCCTTGCAGCCCTTAGCTGGCTGAGTAACAACGTTCCACTTTAATAAGGCCCTCCGCCCTTCTTGGACGCCCGGCCACTAGTGTCCATAGCTGAACAATACCTTATGAGGGGTGCAGAGCCAGAAGCTGAGGTTTTTTCGAATCCAATCTTGGCTCCATTGTGGAACTAAAAAAAAAAAAAAAAACCTCAGATCTCATCCTGTTCAAAAGAGGGGTTGTAGCCGGAAGGGTGCCAAATTGTTGTCTGCAATTAAGTATCAAATTAAGTATCAAGTCCTGCGGGCTGGTTGCAGCTCAGCAGTCCAAAACTCGGTTGTGCCCGGAACCCCAGAAATCTAAGGATAGCATCAAGGGGCAACTGCTGCGTGTTGCCCCTTGATGCTATCTCCTTAAGCATGGCAATCCTAACAGGCCAGCTTTCTTTCATACTTTCCAATCTGCCCTGTGCTCCTACTTTTCCCTGAAAAGCTATCCACCAGAGCTTTGCAGGGTTGACCTACATTAATTACGCCATTTGTCTCAAGTCTGTTTCTAAAACACCCCGGGGTTAAGATAATTCCACAACATCCCTCAGCTACTCACTCCAGAATTGAATAAACTCCATTATGGAATAGATTTAACTAAATGTTGTTTTCTCAAGTCAATCTTGTGACAAGTTAAAAAGACCTTCAATGAATTTAAAGATCTAAAACCAACTTTAATTCTGATCCAGCATTCAGGGATGAATAAAGTGAATATTAATTTAACAACACTATTAATATTAAACTTTATTCATAATAGTGCCAACCCTTGCCCCTCAGATAAGGAGGATATGTCACAGAAAGGGCTCCAAAACTTTCTATCAGCAGTTTTCAATCTTTTTCATCTCATGATGCATATAAACTAATTACTAAAATTCTTCACACCAAAAATATATTTTTTCAAATTTGACCAAAAAAAAAAAAAGATATAATTTTGACTCGTTCACATCAAATGGCTATTGTGTTGGCTTTAGTCATCTTTTAATTTGATAACCAAAGGGGAAAGACCTCAATGCCTCTGACTAGTCAGGTATTGAATATTTGAATAATTCTTGTGGCACACTGCTTGAAAATTGCTGTCCTACACAATCCTTCTGATTTCAAAAATGGACCACTCAATCATTTCACAGTATATACATTTATCAAAACACTAAATTGTACACCTTAAATATATAATTTTATTTGTCAATCACACCTCAATAAAGCTGGGTTGGTGTGGACCAATCTATGGGATAGTCATTGGATATATTCTTTTCTTCATACTAAAATTAAAGATAAAATTCTAAATTTTTATGGTGTTTAGAATGAACCTCTTAAACTTTGTTTCAGGAGGGACTCATTTTAAAACATAATGATTCCTCCCAAGTACATTTTAAATAGACCATTCGGATTTGTAGCAGTATTACAGCCTTCAGGCATCACAAAGTCTAATTATTATATTTAAAAGCTTCAGCGTGGTATGACATCTGAAATGATAAAGCAAAAAGTTGTTCAGTAAGGCAGGGATTTATGTAACACTTCAAAAATCCTAAAGCACAATTTTGCATAAGGGACAGAAAAGCTAGGTCCCATTTTTCCCAGCTCTCAATTTCCTCTTGTCTTTAAATCAGTTCTTTCAATGCCATATTACTTACAAGAAAGTAGTGATATTATGTATATACAGGGTGGGGCAAGAGTAGGTTTACAGTTGTTTTGAGTATGCAAAATAGTTTATTCTTTCATTATTATTTATTAAGTATTGTATTATTTTCCATACAAAAAACTGCAAACCTACTTTGCCCCACACTGAATGTAATATTAGTTGTTTGTAGAGCACAGCATCAGCATTAATTAATTTTAATTATGTAATTAGTACTGAGTTGTCAGAGGCAACATTCAAGAGAGATTGATTATTCAATGCATTAACCCTAATAACTATTAGCCAGGCTTCCTTAGAAACAAGGCTTGACTCACCCCCAAAAGCAGAGATATTAGCAGCAGCGAAGCAGAGCAAAAAGAGTTTGGGCTTAAGTATAAATCCTGGCCAGTTTTGAAGAATCTAATTAATGTCTCTGAAGCCATGGTGCCCTCTGGACAATGCACCAAATAATACATACCTGCATTGGGAGGGCTCAATGCGATGATGCTTACTAAGTGTCTGGTACTGGAACTGGCAGGTAGGAGGCCCTGGCCGGTGGGGCTGTGATTACTATCAGGAATCACTATGAAATATTTAACAAAGGGAGGGAGGGCTTCCAGATGTCCATTCCCCTGGAACACAGCAGGCAGGACTCAAGGACTTCCACCTGAGACTTTTCTGGTCTTACTTGGAGGTACCATCTTACCTATGGTCTTTCTTACAGAAGATCAGGAACTCCTCAGCAAAGGAAAGGCAGTTATGAGTAGTCTCTACTGCAAGCCCCAAAATACCATAGAAATCTCCAAAGGAATTCCCTGGAAGAAAAAATCCCAAGAGATGTAAGGTTTTACCTCTGCATGGTGTTTGGTTAGTCCCCAAAGGAGATAAGTCTTTTTTTCACATTTCTTAAAGGCAAAGAGTACACACTTGCACAAAATCAACATCAAGTTACTATTGGCTTGTCAAGACACCCACATCTTCATTCATCTTCAGTTCATTCAGATGCCATTCTGTGGAGGAATAGTAATATTTCTACTACATCTGAAATACACTGAGCAACATGTAATTTTTGTTTCTATAAAAGCCCCTCATTTTTCCTAGTATGATGTTAGTAGATAGTGGTCTACCTTAATGAAATATAGTCTTTTGCTACATATTCCAGTCTTGGCAGAGTGCTCTTATGTGGCAAGTGTCCTGTGGGCCCCAGTGGCACAGTCTCCCTGTTCACCTGAGCCAGGTGTACCAAGGGTGCCCTTGGTACGGGTTGTGTGTGCTCTCATGTTGTAACTGAGCCTTAATTGCTGTTGGCAGGTTAGTGAATGGGACTGACCCTCAGGCTGACTGGCTGTGAGGGCTAGCCATGACTACAGCAGACAAGATGTTGTACAGGAGCTGACCCATGGAGTGGGATTCACTTTAGCAGGGCTCTGGTGCCTACACAGTCCACCCTTTTGGTGTGTCATTTGTGTGGTGGTCTGGTGTGATCTGAGTCTGGCTACTAGGTGTGTTGGTACTGGGGTTTTTGGGGAGGGCCTGCTGTGCAGGACAATGTCAGCTATGCCCTGTGTCTGGTAGAAGCTACAAAGTGATCTGTGCTTGGTAGCTGCCTGTGCTGCACTCAGAAGTAGCTGGGAGAGGCTATACTGTGAACTGAGGGACAGGACACTCCCAGGCCAGCCACTACTTGTTTGGACATTGTGTATCTTTGATAGATTTTAGGAAATTCCACAGTGTGTGTCGTAGGCCGGCCACTTGCGTGGATCAGCCTCTGAAAGAGGTTCCAGCAGGCACATGACTTGGGTCCGACAGGGTCTCAAGAATCACCAGAACCCTGGCCTGTGTGGCTCAGTTATTTGGGGCATTGCCCCATACAGTGGTCAGGGCACAAACCTAGGTTTAGAATTTAATCCCCAGTCATGGTGCGTATAGGAGGCAATCAGTCAATGTTTCTCTCTCACATCATTCTCTCTCTCTCTCTAAAATCAATAAACATATCCTCAGGTGAGGATTAAAAAAGAATTTTAAAAAAAATAATCACAAGGGTAGGGGGTGGGGGGAGAGCAGTGTTAGCCAAATTAATGTAACCTATCACTTCCTAATTGAGGACACTGATGCCCATTGAATCCTGTGGGAAGGGGTGTCCAGGATCGGAGGGATAGATGAGAAGCCCTGGCTGCTCCCACTTTAACATGTCCATATGTACTTTTCCCTCACAAAAATTTGCTTTGAAACAGAGAGTGAACAGGTTCCTAAAGCATTTCTTAAATCTCCAACAAATAGGAAAATAGACTTAAACTAAAGCATATCAATGATTACATTAAATAAAAATAGTCTAAAAACCTCAGCTAAAAGATAAGAATTGTCAGACTGGAGAAATAAAGCAAGCTGAACTTTACTAATGTCTACAGGAAATGTATTTAAATATAATGATGAAAAGAGGTTAAAAAGTAAAAGGATGAAAAACTAGATATCATTAAGATTCTAATCATAAGAAAGAGGAGTGGCTATATTAATATTAAATGAAATAGACTGCAGAGCAATAATATTGCCAGAGATAGAGTAACATCATAATAAAAAAGAATCAATTCAAAAAGACATAACAAAAAACAATTCCATTTACAATTGCATTAAATAAAATAATTAGAAATAAACATAGCCAAGGAGGTCCCCTTTCCCCCATAGCTTACCCTATGCATTCCTTCCATCTGGCTGATCCTGAGTTACACATCCTTTTATAATGTTGTCTGTGGTGTGTGTTTTTTAAGAAAATAAAAGAAAGGACAGAAGAACATGCTCCTGAGGCATCTGCAACAGGAAACATCCAGGTTCAAGTTGACCACAGAGTCCCCTGGCTCTGTGCCATTGAAGTCATCTTTTCCTCTTATTAGAATCTAAGCCATCTCTCCCATGGATACTTGGTATGTGCATGCCTATGCATAGCCAGGTTATTAGGGTTTCTACCTCCCAAACTATAAACAATTCTCCAGCAAGTTCTTGATAAGGAAATAAATATACTAGGTACAAGAATCCTCCCATATGAACAGTGCATTCCTGTCAGTTTTGGTTGGAGTCCCTATTCTTGGCCTCTAGTATAGGCCTCTGGGCTAGACTGTGGCAATGGTTCTTTAATTGTTCTGGCTTTGTCTGACCTCTTCAGCCATCAAAACCAGGGGTGGGGGTGTTTCCTTTTGTCTGGCAAATAGTGGACTTGATACATGTTAGTTCCTCTTCGCCTTCCCAGTCTAACCCAAGGCCTCCTTTCCAGCTTTATGTCTCCTGCCTCCTGCGATGGTACTGCCTCTGTGCTAGCCATGACATTTCTCATTTTTCCAAGGTTTGCTTGGCCCTAAGAGTGCTTCCTCTTCCATGCCTTTCCTGGCTGGATGCAGAGTTATGTCAACTGTCTGGCAGCTCACAGAAGGTAGGAAGCATATAGGGTTTTTCAGCATCAGACCCAAGTGTTGGGGGATCAGGACAGGAAAGGGTATGGGAGTGAATGTAATTTTGTGATTTGATACTACCATAGGTCAGGTAAATTTCTCCTCTGAGCTGCTTCAGCATACCACCTTTTATATTTCCAAACAGGTCATGTACTTTTGCTTGGCCCCAAGAGTGCCTCCTTAAATTTTGTGCCCTTGGTACCTCACTTGCCCCACCCAAGTTCCAGTCTTGTTTGTCAATTCTCTTTCTATGTGAGAGCTCAGACAATTTGGGCCATCCCTGATCTTTCCCATCTTTTTAGACTGGTTGTTACAAGATCCTAGACCCGACTTCACCACACCAAGAAAAGAGCCCCCTTTCCATTCTGAAATAGGTACTACTGCCCAAGCAATCTTGGGGCAGCTGAAACCAAAACCACACAGAACCTTAAGATGCTTTCATGGGAGAAAAGAGCTTCACCTTTTTAAAAAATATATATATATATTTTATTGATTTTTTACAGAGAGGAAGGGAGAGGGACAGAGAGTCAGAAACATCGATGAGAGAGAAACATCGATCAGCTGCCTCCTGCACACCCCCCCACTGAGGATGTGCCTGCAACCAAGGCACATGCCCTTGACCGCAACCGAACCTAGGACCCTTGAGTCCGCAGGCCAACGCTCTATCCACTGAGCCAAACCAGTCAGGGCTATCTTCACCTTTTAAAGACTGTGAACAATGTATTTTTCCCTCTGGTCATTTTTTCATCATTTGTGCAATTTGTGGTTTCAGTTGTCTTGGAAAGAAAACACCACTTACCATGACAACTGTGATAGTTTAGAGTGTACAATTTGGCTCAGGCTGTGAAGTTTCAAAAACACTGAAATATGTAGGGCTTTAAAGTCCTTCCTTTAAAAAAAATCAAGCAAATGTTCTTCTACTTAGTAAAACCACTTGAGTACTCTCCACGTTCTCTGTGTTATCTGTCATGAAAACCCAGCAGACCTCAATAAATACTCAAGGACTGAAATCAAAGGAAATTTTAGTAAAATTTTTACTTTAAAAAGATTTATAAGAATCAAAGAACAAATAAATGGAGAGGTACTGTGTACCTATTCTGCACTGGATGTATGTAGATTCTTTTACATACATTTCATCTGATTGTGATTTTACCTCTGTTTACAAGAGAGAGAAAAAGACCCAGTGCAGACACCTGATTATTGTAATCAGTCAAAAACTGAGGGTTCAGAAAAACCTTTTTTCAAAAAAGAAAATTGAAAACAAACAGTTCATGTTTTTATTTTATTTTTTTAAATGTATTTTATTGATTTTTTTAGAGAGAGGAAGGAAGAAGGTGTTAACGTAAAAAAAAAAACAAAAAAAAAAACAAAAAAAAACATTGAAACCTGTAAAGAATTTTTGTGAGTTTATTTGAGCCTAACTGTCGACATATGCCAGGAAGCAGAACCTCAATGAATTGAGATAGTGCTCCGGAGAATGGCAGGGTTACATTCGTATTTATACATGAAATTCATTGGTGACAGATTGAAGGAGGTGGGATTAAGCGAAGGGGGGGGGACCTCTGTGATAGGATAAAAAGTAAAATGGTGGACACATACTTAGGTGGGTGCAGGATCAATCAACATGATAATGAAGGAATTTGTAGTATCTGTCCTGGCGCCCAGAACATTTGGTTATGCCCCAGGGGCTCCAGAAAAAGGGAAGTTACAAGTTACCCAGACATTTCAAAGGAATGTTATCTTAGAGGCAAAAAGGCAAATGGGCTCAGTAAGGATCAAAGTTGATCTTGTCAGTGAAGATACCGGCCTAGGACATAACTGCCCACCATAACTGCTTTTATTTTATTTTTTTTTAAATATATTTTATTGATTTTTTACAGAGAAGAAGGTAGAGAGATAGACAGTTAGAAACATCGATCAGCTGCCTCCTGCATATCTCCCACTGAGGATATGCCCACAACCCAGGTACATGCCCTTTACCGGAATCGAACCTGGGACCTTTCAGTCCACAGGCCGATGCTCTATCCACTGAGCCAAACCGGTTTTGGCCATAACTGCTTTTAGTCAAAGTTTAATTTCAGACCATCCTTTGTGGTTATTTTAGGTCTCTGAGTCTGCTAGGCTGCCACGCAGGCCTTCCCTGAGCTTGTCAGGTCAGCGTGTGGCCCCTTTCGTCCACAAAGGATAGAGAGTTAGAAACATCAATCAGCTGCCTCCTGCACACCCCCTACTGGGGATGTGCCAGCAACCAAGGTACATGCCCTTGACCGGAATTGAACCTGGGACCCTTGAGTCCGCAGGCCAACACTCTATCCACTGAGCCAAACTGGTTATGGCGTTCATGTTTTTTTTAAAAAAAATTACTTACTGGCCGCCTTGTCAGTATACTTCGAATAGTTATAGTTCCCTCTGATTGGCGCACTCTGCCCTGAGTCAGATCAGAAATTAGGAGGTGGCCAGTGGTAGGGAATCCCTGCTGCAACCCACTAAGATGACTTTCAAAATGACAGATAGTAAGAACTAGTGTCAAAGATGTGGTGTAATTGAAACCTTCATACACTACTGATGGGAGTGTAAAGTGGTACAGCCACACTGGAAAACAGTCTGGTGGTTCCAGAAAAGGTTAAGCATAGTTACCATAGGACTCAGAAATTCCACCCCTAGGTGTATGCCCCAGAGAATTTAAAATATATGCCCACACGACAATTGTTTCAGGAATGCCAAAAAGTGGAAAGAATACAAATGTATTCTAATGAATGAATAGATAAACAAAGTATGATATATCCATACAATGGAATATTATTCAACCATAAAAATGAACAAAGTACTAACTGAAGCTACAATGTGGATGAAACTTGAAAACCTTATGCTAAGTTAAATAACCTGGATACAAAAAGACACATATTGTATGATTCCACTAATATAAGGTACGTAGAGTAATCAAACTCACATACAAAGAAAGTAGAATGGTGGGCTAGTTTCCAGGGGCTAAAAGAGAGGAGAAATAGAAAATTGTTATGAATATAGAGTTTTAGTTTTGCTAGATGAAAAGAGTTCTGGAGATTTGGTTGCACAACTATGTAAATGCACTTAACATGACTGAACCGTACACTTAAAAATAGTTAATATAGTACATTTTATGTTATGTGTATTTAACCACAAGAAAAAAAATATTTTCTTTAGAATGAAATGTCCAAAATAGGCCAATCCATGGAGACAGAAAGTAGATTGGTGGTTGCTTGGAACTGGGGAAATGGAGAATGTGTAATGATTACTAATGAGTGCAGGGATGAAAACGTTCCAGAATTACCTAATTGCACAAGCTTGTGAATACACAAAAAGAGTCTCTAAATTATGATATTCTAAGGGGGGAATTTTATGATATGTAAGTTATATAATAAATAAAATTTGATAGGAGAATATAAGAGTCTAGGAGTGGGAGCTGGTGTGTATGACAGAAATGAAAAGGAGAGGAAGGACAGGAAAATGACAATTATGAGAAGCCATGCAAAGGCAATGCATGACCTGCCTGACTACCAACATCTCATTGTATTGCAGATGCAGACAATCACGTGTTTCAAACCAAGGATGGACTTCATGGCTGGAGATCAAATATTTGAACAAAAAATATATACCCATCCATATGATTATTTTAATGTGACACTAAATTACTCTAAAACACAGTGTTAAGGAGTCATAATGGATAGCTAGAGAATACAAAGAAATAATTATGAGCATATGCTAATAATCTATTTGAATACAACATGAAGGTAATTATATATCCTAGCCCCATGTCTTTTGAATAAGATCCACCTCATTTTCACTATTGATGTTGGATAATATAAATCTCTGTAGAAAATTATGGGATGCTATGGTAAATTAACAATAAGCATCATTTAATTCAGCTATTTGGGAAAGTCTGGTTCCTACTGGATTTATTAGCAGTGCATCAAAATGCTTGATGTACGGCAGCTTATGGCACAATTTCCTGGCTTCTCCACAGGGCAAGGAATTGTCACCAATCTTTTAGAACGAAGAAAAGTGAGGATATTTCCTGGAAACTAAACTGAGCCTTCAACTCTGCAAGGAACCTTTGGTATTCATGGTGCATTAAAGTTAATGTTCTTCACAATGTAGCTACTTATGAAAAAATGCTGTCCACTCTAAATTCAACAGGTGAGTCTCTTCTCTGATTTGTCCTGCAAAGTTGAATTTTCTTTTCTTTTTGGAGGAAAATTATTATTTTCCTAGCACTGAAGAAAATGATCAATGTGAATGCATGTAGAGCCATCCTAAAGTCGTGATAGAGACACAATCAAATTTAAGTAAACCATGGGACAGAATAGACAGTTAGAGGGATATTCAGGTATATTTGGGGTCATGGGATACAATACAAGTGGTACCAAAATGGTGTTGGGAAAATTATCTCATTCTAGGCAGAAAAAAATCAAACTAGGTTCCCATCTAACAACAGGTATGAAAGTGTTTTCCAGATGGTTTCAAGAACAATTGTGAAAGGAAAACATAACAAATTGTAAAAAAAAAAAAAAATTTGTCTTGGAGTAGGGAATAATTTCTTAAATAAAACTCAAAAATCAAAGATATGAGAGGAAAGTTAATGTGATTATATTAAAATTAAGGACTGCTAGTTAATGAAAGACACTATCAAGACACTATGCATAAAATTAAAGACAAATGATAGGATAGGAAGAGATATTTGCAATATATAAAAACCAAAAAACAATACTTTAAAAGCATTACAAAAAAAGATAGGAAGCCTAATTATAAAAATGGGCAAAGGATAAAGGAACAGGACATTCATAAAAGAGGAAACCTAAAAAGAAAACATAAGAAGATGCCTAAACCATTAATTAATGCAAATGAAAACATTTAGCCCTAGCCTGTTGCTCAATGGACAGAGCATGGGACTGCGGCAAGGGTATGTACCTTGGTTGTAGGCTCCTCCTCAGCCTGGGTGCTGGTCTGGGCACGTTCAGAGGCAACCAATTGATGTGTTTCTCTCTCATCAATATTTCTCTCTGTCTTTCCCTCTCTCTTCCACTCTGTCTAAAAAAAAGTCAATGGAAAAATATCCTCAGGTGAGGATTTAAAAACAAACAAACAGAAAACCATCTATGTAACATCTGCTTACATCTGTTGGCCTGGAAAAATTAGAAAGCTAAAGATTACCAAGTGTTGACAGAGCTGAGGTATTTTAGGAATCCTCATATTTTGCTTTAGGAGCATAGACAGGGCCAGCCATTTGGAGAATAGTCAAGCAATAATGCAGCTAAATTAAGTATATTCAATGGCCCAGCAAATTTGCTTGTTGTGTGAGTGTGTGTGTGTGTGTGTGTATGTGTGTGTGTGTACAGGGCTAGGCAAAAGTAGGTTTACAGTTATGAGATAAATTAATGCATGCCCAATGATTCTATATATAATGGGGGTACAAATGAGGGAGGACCAAAACAAAAGCAGGAAAGGTAGCTAAAGAAAATTCTGTAACTAGAGTAATGATTTGGGAGTCTCAGATATGCAATGTTGAGGGAAATACTAGTAAAACATCTTGCTTCTCTGTTTTGTAGCTAACCCTTGGATGTCTCATTCTTGTCACAAGTCAGGCAAACCTTGGAAAACTATATGTTGGCATGTGTGATGTTGATATTAAACAAATAGACAGCCAGATATTTCTCTGGAAAAAATTGGTTTATTTGCAAACAACAACAAAAAATGTAATTCAGCCCGAATGGCATTGCTCAGTGGTTGAGCATCGTCCTGTCCTATGAACCAAAAGATCATGGTTTGATTCTGGTCAGGGCACATGCCCAGATTACAGGCTTGATCCCCGGTGGGGGGCATGTGGGAGGCAGCCAATCGATGATTCTCTTTCATCAATGATGTTTCTATCTCTGTCTCCTCCCTCTTCCTTCCACTCTGAAATCATATATATATATATATATATATATATATGTATATATATATATATATATATATATATATATATATATATATATAATAGAGGCACAGTGCACAAAAATTTGTGCACTAGGGGGTAGGGGGTCCCTCAGCCCGGCCTGTGCCTTCTTGCAGTCTGGGACCCCTTGGGGGTGACCACTTGCTGGCTTAGGCCTGCTCCCCGGGGGATTGAGCCTAAGCTGGCAATCAGACATCCCGCTGGCAGCCCGGCAGCCCTCAGGGGATGTCCACTTGGCGCGGGGAGCAGACTTAAGCTGCAGTCGGACATCCTTAGTGCTGCTGAGGAGGCAGGAGAGGCTCCCACCACCACCGCTGTACTGGCAGCCATCAGCCTGGCTTGTGGCTGAACAGAGCTCCCCCTGTGGGAGCACACCGACCACCAGAGGGCAGCTCCTGCATTGGGCGTCTGCCCCCTGGTGGTCAGTGTGTGTCATAGTGACCAGTCATTCCCAGTCATTCTGCTATTAGGGTCAGTTTACATATTACCCTTTTACTATATAGAATAGAGGCCTGGTGCACGGGTGGGGGCAGGCTGGTTTGCCCTGAAGGGTGTCCCAGATCAGGGTGGGGGTCCCGCTTGGGTGCCTGGACAACCTGGGTGAGGGGCTGATGGCTGTTTGAAGCTGGTCACACCCCTTTCAGGGTGGGGGTCCCCACTGGGGTGCCTGGCCACTCTGGGTGAGGAGCTGAGGGCCATTTTCAGGCTGGCAGGCAACTGAAGCTCCCAGCCTCTTTTTTTTTCTTTTTCTTTTTTTTATTCTGGAATTTATTTACCTTCTATAGCTGTCACTGGAGCTGAGAGCCGGCTCCAGCTCTGAAGTCGCGGCTGGATGAAAGCAGGTATCTGGGTTTGTTTAGCTTCTATAATTGAAACTCTGTTGCCATCAGTGGCACTCTAAACTCTGAGACCCCGGTTGGCTGAAAGCAGGTATCTGGGGTTTGTTTAGCTTCTATAATTGAAACATTGTTGTTTCCAGAGCTCAGAGCTGGGCCTCGGCAGGCGGGGAACCTTGGCTTCCTCCATCACTGGAACAAGAAGCCTCATGTTCGCTTCAGCTGCCTGGCTGCCGGCCACCATCTTTGTTGGCAGTTAATTTGTATATCCTGCTGATTAGCCAATGGGAAGCATAGCGGAGGTATGGTTAATTACCATGTTTGTCTATTATTAGATAGGATAATAAAGAATTGCAATTTAGGACATGCAGTCTAATGGAAAGCAATGCCCAAGTCCTGAGAAACAAAGGGGAGGAAACTCTATTATAGAGGAGAATAGGAAATTGGGAGAGCTGTGATAAACAAATAGTTCTTCCTGTTCTGCTTCTCAGTCAACACAGAGTGTAAGACCTCCTCCTACAGGCTCTCCATACTCCAATACAAATAAGGTTTCTGTCCATTAATCTTCAGAATGACCACACTCTGGCACAGTCATCTCCTTCCTGATCATGATCTCCAAAGGGGGAAAAAGACTTGCTATAGTTTTACATACTATATGAATGTCCAGGAATGAATATATAGTAAAATGAATATTACAAAATAAATAGATGAAGTTATGAAGATTTTAATAAGAAAAATAAAAGGGCTGCTTTATTTAATATCATGTTCAGGATATTTTCAGAAAGCAGTCAAAACTAATTAAAAAGTTTATGTCATTTCTCATAGTGAATCTTCTACTTTGACATAAAAGAAACAAGAGTTAACGGACATCTTGGTTAGAAACAAGAGATATTTTGGGCAATATTTTTGGTTATGGTAACATTATTATTTATGGTCAATAAGTGTCCTGATCAGATTAACTCAATTATGCAGTTTCTAATACAGGGATTTTTAATGAAATTTAACCAAAATATTTGTAAATGTTTTACTTTTAAGACTATTATGTAGATGATTTTTTAAAATCCTGTCATCTTTGAGAAAAATCATATATTTGGGCACAACTTGCCTGACAAATGAATTCAAAATTTTTAAAAAATCTAAATATACATTACCTATATCTGTATCTGTTAACAACTGAAAAGCAAATCTTTACCTCCATCCATAAACTTATGCTGTTATATCATTTATTGGATATTTGTGAAATTGAGTCCCTTTCTTCTATACTAATTTTTTTTTACAATTTTTATTTCTTAAAGTATTACAAAGAGTATTACATATGTCTCCGTCCCCCCCCCCCTTGACATTCCCCCGGCCCCTACCCCCCCACCCCGTGTCTTGTGTCCATTGGTTAATCTTAAATGCATGCATATAAGTCCTTCGGTTGATCTCTTAATCCCCCCCCAAACCCTCCCCAGGCTTCCCACTGTAGTTTGACAGTCTGTTCAATGTTGCTCTGCCTCTGCATCTACCACTGTTCATCAGTCTATACTGGTCCCCATTATCTGTCCCAACCTCACTGGAGCAGTCCCAACCTCACTGGGGCGGACTCAGTCTCACTGGGGCCGTTCCTACCTGTGAGGTTGAAGCAACCCCGCCCCCCCCCCCCGTGAGGTCAAGACGGCCCCAGTGAGGTTGAATAGACCCCGGTGAGGTCTTCTATACTAATTTATTCAAAACTATACTAATTAAGCTACTGACTTTAATTCTCAAGTTAATTTAAGTCTATAAACACATATTGACTACCTACTATACACAAAACAACATATTTATCAGGAATATTTCATCAGAAATATTTTGGCAGCAATGTTTCAGAGCTATTTCTTCAGAGAAATGAATGGCTTGTAAGCATTAGAATTGCTGCTTTACAAACAATGGTATTTAGGTTGGGTAAGTTGATATTTACATATTAATCAAATGAAATGCACATTCTTCAACAACTCCCCTCACTTCTGGTTTATAGTCAAAAGAAACTATTTTCCATTTTTAAACTGGAGAGAGCATCATTTTTCCAGATACTTGTTATAACTGTGTTCTTTTTATGTCCACATTCTCAACTTCCTTTAAATTCACTCATTTTACCTTCTTAATTAACTCCCCATCCATTTTATACAGCATTGATTTTTGCTTTTCTCTGACTACTTTAAATATTGATCATCTGTCATATATATGTGTGTTTACATTGACTATCTATTTATGATTATAAACTTTCTCTAAGACTTACTTTTCCAGCCAGATGGTAATTTTTCCAAGAAATGGGGACAAGGCCTGCTATTTCAATTTTTTTATTACCATTGGGCATGCCATGAGAATACAAAAAATAAATGTGGTTAGGCGCGGCCATTGTGCTCAGTGGTTGAGTGTTGACCTATGAACCAGGAGGTCACTGTTTGATTCCCTGTCGGGGTTAGGAGGCATGCAGAAGGTAGTCAATCAATGAATCTCTTCATCAGTGATGTTTCTATCTCTCTCTCCCGCTCCTTTCCTCTCTGAAATCAAATATATATATATATATATATATATATATATATATATATATATATACACACACATATATATACATATATATATGTAAATGTGAATTGACTGCTTGATAACCCTGCAGCAGTATTATCTGCAAATAAACTGTAAGCAATTAACATCCATATTAACTCCTTAAAATTTGGAAATAGCTATAATCAGTCCTTCAAAAATGAATTAAGTCTCAGAAATTCTAGCAGAGTCTTGGAGTTATCCTAAAATATTTAAAAATTGAGCTTAAAAATGTTTTAAAAGACATGCACTTTCCTTATTTCTATGTTTACCAGCAACACACATGAGTGTGGACAAGTTATTATCAGAAGCCTACACCAAGGAAGAGATAGAAATGAAATGCAAACAGGATGCTACCCACTTGGCAATGGATAATTTTTAATTTACCTACACACTCCCTCAAGGTCATGCACACACATTAGTTAGCAAGCTACTAAATATGAAACTTAAGTCTTTTGGCCCAATTTATCACATATTCAGAATGTCTAAATTAAGAACTTGTAATGTTTGACTATGGAGGAGACCCATGGCTGGTCAATTTTTAAAAAAAATCTCCTGGGAAGCTTAACTTAGAATTTCTCCCCTGAAGGAAAATGACCAAATTCTGCCTAATGTCAGCCCCAGGGAAAGACTTCAGAACCAGGAAGAAGGATTTACAAATTCTTAAAATTGCTCTCTGTTTACACTTTAATTTTGGAGACTCAACAATTCCTTTAAATTCTGCTCAATGCCTTAACCAGAGTGTTTCCATATTGAAAGCATTAAATGGAATAGCTTCTGGCTGGAAAATACAAACAAGTTTCAGTTATCTCAATCACTAAGAATTAGAGAATAAGGCCCCACCTGGGAAACAAGCAATTAGTCCTAGGATTTGTGCATTAGTTGAAAATAGTTAATGAACTTGCTAATATTCACTGCCTGTTGAGGAATTAGCTGATTTTCCAGCTCCACAGATGCATTATGAGAGGTGGAAACTCAGTCAGGTTGTTCCAGCACTTCTGGATCCCATGAGTAAAAAAAATCACTTAATTGTCTACAAGACACACACAGAGAGAACATTCAATATTCATAAGCACCTTAAAAGCCATAAGCTGCCCAGTGCATATAAACAATAGGGCCCTTCAAAACAATGTCTTAACAAAAATGTTCAAGTTTTCTCTGGGGGCTGATTTCTTAAAACCTTATGGCTTTACAAATTCCATGGGCTGCCGTAAGCTTCATCCCATAAGACATTGAGTTTTCTCCTTTGCTTAGATGAATTCACTATTCACACCTAATACTTGAAAATGGGTTCATCTGCAACATTGGACTGGGAGACTGGATAATGTTAGGTGTCAGGCAAAAGAGTGGAAAATGATTCCCTTTGAATGTTTTCAAATTGTATACTTCCTTACCAATGTGATAAAATAAGCTCTCACTTAGATGGCCCTCCTGGATAATGTTGCATGTAGGTTTGTTGTTGAACTTTCACATATCTCTTTTCAACTCTAATTATTCGTTTATTTGAACTAGGCTTAGCTATGGTCAGTGGTGAAAGGTGAAGGGCCAATTTCAACAGATGTTTGAAGCCAGCTCTGCTGAGAGCTGGGCATGGACCCCTGTATAGGATGAGGGGTAAGAGGCAGGGTTTGGTCCTTGGAATTGAGAAAGAAATATGTCACAGAGAGAGCTGAAATGCAGATGGAGGAGATGATGATGCAGGGAGGTAAGGACTGAGTAGCTGAGGGCAAGGAGCAAGCAGACACTAAAACAACAAGATAGACTGAGAACAGGGTCAGACCAAGTTTGATGATTGATTGATACCTTTTATGAGAAAGAAGTACAGAAAGCAGAATGTGTGTACTATTTTCCTGCTAATTATTGTACCCAGACACTGTCAACTTACATTTTGGAAATGCATTTCCTTGATCACAAAAACAAGTTGAGAAGAAAATGGGCAAGGCTGAATGTACTTCCATCTTTCCAGTTCACCCGGCGCTAGCAGAATCAAACACTAAACACCAATAATTGTAGTGGAGAAATATTGGCTTATTTTATTATGAATGGTGTCACCCAGAAGAATGGAAAGCAAAAGTCCTTGATGGCATGTAGGTTACAGATTACATAGGGCAAAATCAAAAGACACCATTGGCTAGGGGGTTGGGGTTGTGCTGGGAGCTGACTAATCGGAGGTTAGGTAAGGGTGGTAAATCATTTTTTCGGGTCTTGAGGACAGCTTTGAGGTCTTTTCTGGAGTCCCTCTATCCAGCCTCATGGCAAAAGAGCCAGATGTTGTTCCACCTTAGAGCTCAGGAACTAAAACATAACTCAGGTCAAGATGTTATCTTTAGCTGGCCAGAGGTCTAGACCATGAAATCCTTAGTCAAGTCCAGGCTACCGTCTTCTACTGCCTTGGGGGTGGTTGATTATCACAGGAAAAAGTTAGGTCTCTGAGAGGTATAGTGAGAGAGAGAGAGAGAGAGAGAGAGAGAGAGAGAGAGAGAGAGAGGATTTCTAGAACTAGGATTTAAAGCTAAATGTAATCAAAGTCATAAGGACACCTGGTTTCATCCCCACAGCTAGACAAACATCACCTACTGCCTGTAAGTCAGCAGCACCTCAATGCATGAAAGACCCTGTAAGCATTCATTTTCTCGCTTATTTATGGAACAGCTCAAAAAGGACCCTTTCCCCTTTGTTCATTTCAAAATAGACTAATTTGCATCTAAGAGATGTATTTATCAAATGGGCATAGATGATCCATCAGCTGATTCATGAGCTATTAAGGCAGCTAGGACCACATAAATACAGAGAATATTCAAATGAAGGTGACCTTTCTGTGCACAAAAGGTCCCTGCCCATTAAAACATGTAAAAGTTGTCTTTGTCCCTTGATGGAATAACATGGTTGTTAAATAAGTGCTAGCCCGTTATGTTGAACTTTAAATTGAATATTCAAAATATTTACATAATACATCTTCAAACTAAATTGAAATTTTCAATATATATATATATATATGTATATATATATATATATATATATATATATATTTAAATTACACTCATTGTGTGAAATTAGAGGACATGGACAAAATGTTATTTTTGCTGGAGAGTAATGACCTTTTCATGTAGTAATTTCAAAGTGTCACAATCAACAGAGATCTCTGGGGTTATCTTTTGTGCTTTTAACCAATGTTTCCCTGGCATTGTATTGGCAACTGTGTGAAGAGTATACATTGTGTTTTTTGAAAACAGGGAGTAATAGGAATTATTTTCCCTATAAATAATGCATTTCAAAGAAAACATAGCCCTTTTCATTACTACTTTCAAGTACTTTATTCTAATCATTTTGGAACAATTGAACATACATCATTTTTGTCTCTTTTTGTGATTATAAAAGCAATGTGTGTTTTTGTAGAAAAATAAAAAGTTGAACAAGTTTAAAAAAACAATCTCATCAGGCAGAAGCAATCATGATACTATTTTGGTACATTTCCTTTCACATATATATTTTACATAATTAAGACCACACTGTGCATATAATTTCTATATTCTGCTCTTTAAAATTAACTTTGTAGGGGTGGAGGGATTGAAAAAAAAGAGAAAGAACTCATGATTGTGGGAGTTAAGAGAATGGAGATGGAGGAGGAGATAGGAGGGATAAATGGTGATGGAAAAAATAAAATAAAATAAAGATAAAAGAAATTTACATTATAAGTTTCTTCTTCATTCTACACCTGATTTTAAAGGCTTCAGAGAAACATATTATATGGGATACCATAATTTATTTAAACATAACCTACTATGGACATTTAGATTGTTTCTGCTTTTCCCTATTATAATATGATAATCATCTTGGTGCATAAAACTGTGGACAAAAAAGGGGCCACATGCTAACCTAACAAGCTCAGGGAAAGCCTGCATGGCAGTCTTGCAAACTCAAAGTCCTAAAGTAACCACAAAGGATTGTTTGAAGTTAAAACTTTAACTAAAAGCAGTTATAGTGGGTAGTCACATCCTAGGCCAGTATCTTCCCTGACAAAGGTTACCTTAAAGTTAAAGTTTACCTTAACTGAGCCTACTGTCTTTTTGCATCTATAATAATATATCATTGGAATGTCAAAGTAATTTTCCTTTTTCCGGACCCCACAAACACAGGCACCACTCTGTGGAGACCACAGGTGTCCTCATTGTTATTGAGTAAATTGTTGACTGTTAACTGTCATGTGCCCACCCAAGTAAAAGAAGTGTCTATCATTTTACTTTTTATCCAATCCTAGAGGTTTCCCCCTCTTTTCTTTCCCTAATCTATATATATAAAACCTAATATGTAAATAGATCGAACAACGGAACAACCCAACAACCAGTCGCTATGATGTTTGCTGACCACCATGGGGCATGCATGGAACAAAGGTGGGCCTCGGTCACAGTGGGATGGTGGAGCAAGTGAGTGGGGGCGACATATCAAGGTGGGGCACTGGTCACTGTCATTGGGGCGAGCCTCTGGTGGCTACTGAAAATTCTTTGCTACTGTGTACCGTGGTCCCGCCTGGCACTCGCACCCACTGCCGGTGCTGGATCTGCTGTTCGCACCCACTGCTGGCGCCCCATGCTGGTCTCGATCGATGGATGCTGTCAGCGGGTGTTGGCCCCAATCACCCTTGAGGGCTTCTCCACCTCCCCCTGCTCCTGAGGGGCTATCAGGGCTGGCAGCCACCACTCGCACCTGCTGACAGTGCCGGCCCTGCTCATATGGGCTGCTGGAATCGACCCTAATCCCTCTGCCATGGCTGGTTTTGCTCAGTGGATAGAGCTTCAGCCTGTGGACTGAGGGTCTCAGGTTCCCTCCAGTCAAGTGCAGATACCTTGATCCCCAGCCACAGTCTGAGTGTGTGTGGGAGACAACCACTCAATGTGTCTCTCTCACTTGATGTTTCTCTCTCTCCCCCTCTCCCTCCCTTCCACTTGCTCTAGAAATCAATGGAAAAAATATACTTGAGTGAGGATTAAAATAAATAAATAAATAAATAAATAAATAAATAACCAATAACCTAATACATATCAAAGAATAGAATTCTAAATGGTCAGGGCTTGGAGGCATCTTGGTGAGTATCTTGTTTCAACTCCTTTTTTTCAGAAGGGTACTTGAGGAGCAAAGAGAACATGGGACATGCCCCAGGGTGACACAAGAAATCTTGGCAAAGCTAAAACCAAGCTGTAAGTCTCCTGAATCACAACCCAACATTCTTCTCATTGCATTGTACTGTATTGCAGGGTTTAAAAAAATAAGAAAAATCCCTATAATTTTATTTTAAACCTTGACCAAGCCAGCCCATTTCACATCACTGTATTTCAATACAGCAAGCTAGATACTTTTATTACTACTAACCAAAGATTTCATACAGCAAGGGATCTGAAATGGATATACATGATTGTTCATTTTCTGATATTTTTGAGCTGTACCTTGTGCTTTGTGCACTTTCCTCTAAGTATGTTATACTTGAACACATTTAAAAATCATATACTATATGAAAGCAAGAAATCTCCAACTCAGTAAATCAGGTATGGTTTATTCTCTCATCTGCATGTATGTAAAACTGTCTATATACTTGCTGGAAAATAAAATATTACATGTTTTATATTTAATTAAAAAATAATTGCATCCACATGAAAATTGAAGGAGTAAGAAGGTATCACAAACAATAAGATTAAAGAGGGCTTCTCTTCAACAGGAAAATTACTTTGACATTCCAATGATATGTTATTATAGATGCAAAAAGACAATAGGGTCAGTTAAGGTAAACTTTAACTTTAAGGTAACCTTTGTCAGGGAAGATACTGGCCTAGGACATGACTACCCACTATAACTGCTTTTAGTTAAAGTTTTAACTTCACTTTTATCATTTAAAAAGTGAAAATAAAATGAAATTGCTGATATTAAGGGAAAAAAACATTAAATCTGGAGGACTATTGTTGGGAGTGGTGAGGTAAAATAAAGCACTCTGAGATCATGAGGCAGTATTATATATGTTATAACACAGGCCCAATATCAAGTGGCCTGTATCCAAATCTCAAGTCTATCACATTCATGACAGTATGACGTAGGGCAAGCTATCGAACTTCTTGGAAATTTAATATTCTGATCTGGATAATATCAACTTAGTAAATATTTTTGTAAAGGGGAAATTGTAAATATTTTAGGTTTTCTGGGCTACATATACAATAACCCCCCCCCCACACACTAATCTGCAGTTTTACTTCCATGGGTTGTAGTTACCCATGGTCAACCATGATCTGAAAATATTAAAAGGAAAATTCCAGAGATAAATAATTCATAATTTTTAAATTGTGCACCATTCAGAGTAGCATGATGAAACCCTGCTCCATGACATCTTGGGCAATTAATAACTTTTACCTCTTTCAAGTCTCATTCTTCATGAGTCTGCAAATAAATTTGTTTTTTGTTCAACAAATATTTAAATGACCATCATGAGCCAAACAGGTTCTGTTGTTACAAAAGTGTGTTTGTTATCCCATCTAAGAAATGATTCAGGCCCAGGGGACGGATTGTGTGTGGAAGGGGGCTTTGATTCCTTTAAAACTGCTGGCTCTAAATTCTTCTTTACTGTGAATGTAGCTTTTCCTTGACTGAACGTTCCTGGGAGTGTCTGTTCTGTGTTACAAATAAATTTCATATCCCCTTGTGACTTGACCCATCCTTAGCATTTGACCAAGAAACCTTTCTGTATATCAAGGATGAGCTGTTATTCCATCTGGGTCATCCCTGCATCCATTATAAGCATGCTGCCATTGAAACAATGAGTTGTGGCCTCAAAATATCCTATCCTCTGTTAAACTGCTATAATCTAGCATTTCAAAGGAAATGCTATAATCTATGCTATACAAGGAAAAAAGTATAATCTACTCCAGGAGATTGGGTTGGCATGATACATATGCTTTCTGTAACAAGCACCTCTTTTGGCTGCGCAAGAAGCAATAACTCACTTTTGAAGCCCAGAGAATTGCACGTGCTTGATTGCTTGATGTTGGGGAGCCAGATTGGAAAGGAAAAAGTAAAACTGCCTTTATTCTCAGATGATGTGCTTCCCAAGCTGCTTCCTCAGCTCTGGAAGTCAGAGTAAGTCCCTCAGTGAGTAAGCCCATGAGGTTGCCCTTTAATAGGATTGCCTGGGACTCTAGCAGCCCTCCATCTCACCTAGACAAAATCCTTGTTGGTCTTCACAGTCCCATGTAATGGAGCCCTGGGTTGGAGAGCCCAGTGTAGGGTGAGACCCCCTCACTCCTCAGGGGTCACCTCTGCAACCAATATATCCTTTCCATTTCTTAAACTGCCACACTGTGGGTATGGGATCTACCCATTCCACTTCTCTCTCCCTCCTACCAGTGGCTTCTTCTTTATATACTTACTTATAGGAATACTGCTCAGTTAGTTTTCAGGCAGTTCTCACTGATGACTATTCTGTAATTTATTTGTAATTTTTACGTGTTTGTGGGAATAGGGGAGCACAAAATTTACCTACTTCAATATCTTGACTGAAAGTCTCCAATAGGTCTTTATCATATGTTTGATTACACTGAATTTTAGATCAAACAAAAGAGAAATCATATTCTTCAGCATTGGATGAAAAAAATCTCATTGCTTTATAATGATCAATTTCACTTCCCAAAGTTTTCTTTTAATCCTTTGAAGACATGAAGATATTTCCCAAACCTGATCCTCCTGAGAAATATTGCATAAAAGTACAGGGAGATAATGGTATTTGAATGAGGAGGGAAATGAAGAACTTAGCTCTAAACTTGCCTATTCAAGAGATGATTGCTACAGAAAAGAAGTCGAATGGTGGCAGAGAGTTGCTACTTTGCTTTGAAAATGTGAATGCAAAGTAATGTTACTATTGGTGCTATTACCTTTATCATTGAATTCATCGAATATTTGAATTGCTTGTTTTTAGTGGTCTGCCACTATATCAGCCTTAAAAAGTAGGCAAGCTTGGAGGAGGGAACCAAGATGGCAGCATAGATAAACACCCATACTCACTGCCTCCCACAGCCACATCAAAATTACAAGTAAAATATAGGACAACCATCATCCAGAACTGCTTGAAAGCTGGATGAATAGAAGAAGTAAAGAGGAAAGCACACTGAGACTGGAAGGAAGTGTGGAGGCACTGAATGGGCTAGTCCCATGGTGCCACTTTTTTAATCGGGGAGTGAAGGAGATCATCTCTGTAAAGACCACCTGGAGGAGCAAGGGGTCCCAGCCCCACCCCAGCCCCCCAGCCCAGGTTCCCAGAGCTGGGAAAAGTCCCTGTAACTGTGGGCTGTAAAAACGAGTGTGGATTGGAACTCTGGCACAGAGGCTGCTGGAGACCCAGCTGTTCCTCTTAAAAGGTTAGCACCACAGACTGAACTTACAAGGTCCTGCTTTGAGCTCCAGCACCAGGGCGAGGCTCCAGGGGACACATTTGTCTGGCATCTGGGAAGGAACTTGGGGGCAGCTTTCTCCCAGATGGAGGTACTCGCAGGGATCATTGTTCTTGTGCTGGGACCTCCCTGGTCGCAAAGCCCACTGGCAGCCATTTCTGTTTGTTCCACCCTGGTGATTCCCTAAGAGCCTGCCGCATCCAATTTATAACCCCATCCAAGCTGCCTGCAGCTGCTTTTGCATAGCAATGGCCTGTTCTTGAAAATCTCAAGTAAGGCTGAAACCGGTTTGGCTCAGTGGATAGAGCGTCGGCCTGCGGACTGAAAGGTCCCAGGTTCGATTCCGGTCAAGGGCATGTACCTGGGTTGCGGGCACATCCCCAGTAGGAGATGTGCAGGAGGCAGCTGATCGATGTTTCTCTCTCATCGATGTTTCTAACTCTCTATCTCTCTCCCTTCCTCTCTGTAAAAAATCAATAAAATATACTTAAAAAAAAATCTCAAGTAAGCTGAAGCTGGGTCAGGGAGCCCCAAAACTATCAATAAAAACACCTCACACCTGTTAGAGTGGAGATTATCAACAAGATGAGCAATAACAAGTGTTGGAGAGGTTGTGGAATAAAGGGAACCCTCATTCACTGCTGGTGGGAATGTAGACCAGCACAACCACTATGAAAGTCTGGCTCGGCCGGTGTTGCTCAGTGGTTGAGCATCAACCTATGAACCAGCAGGTCATGGTTTGATTCCTGGTCAGGGCATGTGCCCGGGTTGTGGGCTCAATCCCCAGTAGGGGGCATACAGGAGGCAGCTGATCAATGATTCTCTCTCATTTTTTATGTTTCTATATCTCTCTCCCTCTCCCTTCCTCTCTGAAATCAATAAAAAGCAGTCTGGCAATTCCTAAAAAATTAAGAATAGAGCTACCATACGACCCAGCAATCCCTCTCATGGTATATACCCAAGAACCTCAAAATCATGTATTTGCAAAGATATATGCACCCCCTATGTTTATTGCAGCATTATTCATGGTGCCCAAGACATAGTAACAACCAAAGTGTACTGTGATAGAGGACTGGATAAAAAAGATGTGTTACATATACAAATGGAATACTACTCATCCATAAGAAAGGATGAAATACTGCCATTTGTAACAACATGGATGGACCTTGAGAATATTATGCTAAGGGAAATAAGTCAGTCAGAAAAAACTAAGAACCATATGATTTCACTCATATGTGGGATATAAAACTGAAACTCATGAACACAAATAGCAATGTGGTAGCTGCCAGAGGGAAGGGAGTGGGAGGTGACAGGAGATTTGACTTTGGGTGGTGGGCACACAGTGCAATATACAGATCTTCTAACATAGAAACCCATACCTGAAACCTATATGATCATGTCGACCAATGTCACCCCAATAAATTTAATTTTTTTAAAAGCTTTAAAATTTTGAATCAGTTGAACAGAAATGCATATTAAACTTCAGGCACATGTCTCATGTAAAAAGACATACATTTTTTAAATTTATGTATTTGTATTGAATTTATTGGGGTGACAATGTGTAATAACATTATATAGGCTTCAGGTATGCAATTCTATAATATATCATCTGTATATTGTATTTTGTGTTTAGCAACCCAAGTCAAGTCTCCTTCCATCACCATTTAGTCCCTTTTTACCCTCTTCCACCTCTCCCCAGATTCCCTTGCCTCTGGCAATCGCCATAAGGTTGTCTGTGTCCATGAGCCTTTCTTTTTTTTTTTCTTTGCTTAATCCCTTCATCCTTCTCACCCAGCCCCCAACCCCATCCCCTCTGACAGCTGTCAGTCTGTTCTATGTATTCATGAGTCTGACTCCATTTTGTTAGTTTATTTTGTTCATTAGATTCCACATATAAGTGAAATCATATGGTGCTTGTCTTTCTCTAACTTCAGTTAGCATTATACTCTCCAGGTCCAAAAGGTAAGATTTCCTTCTTTTTTTGCAGCTGAGTAGTATTCCATTGCATAAATGTACCAAAGCTTTTCTATCCACTCATGTACTGATGGGCATTTGAGCTGCTTCCAAATCTTGGCTGTTGTAAATAAAGCTCCAATGAATATAGAGGTGCATATATTCTTTCAAATTAGTGTTTTGGGTATCTTTAGATATATTCCCAAGAGTAGAATTTCTGGGTCAGAAGGCAGTTCAATTTAAATTTTCTGAGATAACCCCATACTGCTTTCCACTGTGGCTGCAGCACTCTGCATTTCCATTAACAGTGCACGAGGGTTCCCTTTTCTCCACATCCTAGGCATTTGTTGTTTGTTGATTTATTGATGATAGCCATTCTGACAGGTGTGAGGCCATATATCATTACAGTTTTAATTTGCATTTCTCTGATGATTAGTGACATTGAGAATTTTTTCGTATGCCATTTGGTAAATGTATTCTAATTTCCAGAATCTTGCCCTTTGCTCAGTATACCTGGGATTTATAGAGCTTGCCTGCTTTTTAAGGCTGATATAGTGGCAGACCACTAAAAACAAGCAAGGCGTCTGGTACCTTGATAAGTATGCAAATATTTGTTGAATTCAATGGTAATAGCACCAATAATAATATAACTTTGCATTCACATTTTAAAATTAAAAAAAAATTCAAGATGGTTTGAGCCTCAGATCATATCAAGACTTACTAAAGAAAAGTAATCTAATTTTTAAAGTAGGTTATAAAGTTCAAAATAGAACAAAGTTTGAATGAGTCCCTGACATAAAAGTAGATAACATTTTGGATTTTGTTTCATGAAAAGAATAATCAGACCAATACTTCAATAAGCAATTCAATTTGTACCGACAAAAATAGCTATCACTGATTTCTAAAGTGCTATTACAAACTGTCAACTTTCTGAGTATGTCTGTTTCAAACACTAACTTTCCTTATAAATACCTCTTTTAAAATGGAGATGGAAACTGGTTTTTCATTTTCTCTATAATTTATTGGGTTCTTCAAATAATAGCATTGATTTTTTTTTTAAGATAGTAAGTTTAAGCCCAGATAAAGGTCCAAACTGCAAAAATGTAACTCCAAAGAAAATATTCATCAACAAAGTCAAGATAATTCCAGGAAATAAGAAAAAACTTTCCTTTTTTATTAAATTTATTGGGGTTACATTGGTTGATAAGATCATATAGGTTTCAAGTATACATTTCTATGATACATGATCTGTATATTGCATTGTGTGCCTACCACCCAAAGTCAAATAATATTCCATCACCCTATATTTGGCCCCCTTTACCTTTTACTATCCTACTATCCCCTCACACCCTTCCCTCTGGTAACCACCATATTGTTGTCTATGTCTCTGAATTTTAGTTTTATATCCCACACTAGAGGCCTGGTGCACAAAAATTTGTGCACTCAGGGGGAAGGGGGGTCCCTCAGCCTGGCCTGTGCCCTCTCACAGTCTGGGACCCCTCGGGAGATAATGCCCTGCTGGCTTAGGCCTGCTCCCTGGTGGCAGAGGGCAGGCCCAATCTCTAGGTGCAGCCCCTGGTAGGGCTCAGAGCAGGGCTGATTGGGGAGTTGGGGCGCTGCCCCCTGTCATGCACAGAGCAGGGCAGATCAGGAGGTTGCGATGCCACCCTCAGTCACGCTCAGGGTAGGGCCGATTGGGGGGTTGGGGCACCACCCCCTGTCACACTCAAGGCAGGGTCGATGGGGAGGTTGTGGCGCCACCCCCTGTCACGCACAGAGCAGGGCCCATCAGGGGGTTGGGGCGCTGCCCCCTGTCACGCACAGAGCAGGGCCCATCAGGGGGGTTGGGGAGCTCCCCCCTGTCACGCACAGAGCAGAGCCCTTCAGGGGGTTGGGGAGCTCCCCCCTGTCATGCACAGAGCAGGGCCCATCAGGGGGTTGAGGAGCTCCCCCCTGTCATTCACAGAGTAGGGACGATAGGGGGTTGGGGTGCCGCCCTCTATCACCCACAGAGCAGGGACGATCAGGGGGTTGGGGCGCTGCCACTCTCACACTCAGGGCAGGGCCGATGGGGAGGTTATGGCTCTACCCCATCACACACAGAGCAGGGTCCATGGGGGGGCAGCGCCGCCCTCTATCACCCACAGAGCAGGGCCGAATCAGGGGGTTGGGGCGCCGCCACTCTCACACTCAGGGCAGGGCCGATGGGGAGGTTATGGCTCTACCCTGTCACACACAGAGCAGGGCCTGTGGGGAGGGGTTGGGGCGCCGCACCCTGTCACACACAGAGCAGGTCCGATCAGGGGGTTGGGGCGCCGCACCCTGTCACACACAGAGCCGCAGGGCGATCAGGGGGTTGGGGAGCTCCCCCGTATCAGGCACAGAGCAGGGCTGATCAGGCGGTTGGGGCACCTTCCCCTGTCATGAACAGAGCAGGGCAGATAGGGAGGTTGTGGCCCCGCCCCCTGTCACACACAGAGCCACAGAGCAATCAGGGGGTTTGGGCGCTGCCCCCTGTCACACTGATCCCAGTGCCGGGAGGCCTCTCGGCTCCACTTATCCTGGTGCTGGGAGGCATATTACCCTTTTACTATATAGGATATAGCCCTGTGCATGGGTGGGGCTGGCTGGTTTGTCCTGAAGGGTGTCCTGGATCAGGGTGGGAGTCCCCACTGGGGTGCCTGGCCAGCCTCGGTGAGGGGATGATGGATGTTTGCAGCTGGTCACACACCCTTCAAGGTGGGGGTCCCCACTGGGGTGCCTGGCCAGTCTGGGTGAGGGGCTGAGGGCTGTTTTCAGGCTGGCAGGTGACTGAAGCTCCCAACTGCTCCTTTTTTTCTTTTTCTTTTTTTATTCTGGGCCAGCTTTAGCTCTGGCTCCAGCTCTTAGGCCTCGGCTGCTGAAAGCAGGTATCTGGTTTGTTTGGGTTCTATAATCGAAACAATGTATAACTCCAGCTCTGAGATCCCAGCTCACTGAAAGCAGGTTTCTGGGGTTTTGTTTAGCTTCTATATTTGTTACAATGTTTCAAACTGCAGGCTCAGAGGCCGGCAAGGCAGGCGGGGAACGTTGGAGTCCTCTGTCACTGAAGCAAGCAAGCCTCATGTTAGTTTCAAGCTGCCTGGCTGCCGGCTGCCATCTTGGCTGGCAGTTAATTTGCATATCACCCTGATTAGCCATTGGGAAGGGTAGCGGTCATACACTAATTACCATGTTTCTCTTTTATTAGATGGGATATGAGTGAAATCATATGGTTCTTAGTTTTTTCTGACTGACTTATTTCGGTTAGCATAATATTCTCAAGGTCCATTCATGTTGTTGCAAATGGCCCTATTTCATCCTTTCTTATGGCTGAGTAGTATTCCTTTGTATATATGTACCATGTTTTCTTTATCCAATCCTCTATCAAAGGCCACTTTGGTTGTCTCCATGTTTTGGCCACTTTGAATAACACTACAATGAACATAAGGGTGCATATATCTTGGCAAATAAGTATTTTTGAGTGTTGGATGTAGATATTCAGAAGAGGGATTGCTGGGTCATATGGTAACTTTATTCTTAATTTTTTTTGGGGAAATGCCATACTGTTTTCCATAGTGGCTATGCCAGCAGTGAATTAGGGTTCCTTTTTCTCCACAACCTTGTTATTACCTGTCTTGATGATAATAGTCATTCTAACAGATGTGAGATGGTAACTCATTGTAGTTTTGATTTGCACTGTCCTAATAGCTAGTGAAGTTGAACATCTTTTCGTACATCTGTTGGCCACTTCTGTGTTTCTTGGGAGAGAGGTCTCTGTTCAGGTCCTCTACCCATTTTTTGTTTTGTTTTGTTTTTTAAAATAATAGCTTATTGATTTCTAGAGAGAGAGAAACATTGTTGGGAGAGCGCAACATTGACCAGCTGCCTCCTATACACCCCTATCAGGGATTGAGCCTGCAACCTGGGCATGGGCCTTTGACCAAGAATTAAACCAGCAATCTTCTGGTGCACATGACAACACCCAACCAAGTCACACTGGCCAGGGCTACCCATTTTCTAATGGGATTGTTTGGTTAGTGTTGAGTTGTATGAGTTCTTTATACAGTTCGGATATTAACTCTTTTTGGAGCTGTTGTCTGCAAATATCAGTTGGTTGCCTTTTTGTTTTCTTGGTGATTTCTTTGGCTGTGCAGAAGCTTTTTAGCTTGATATAGTACCATTCATTTAGTCTTGCCTTTACTTCCCTTGCTTTTGGGGTCAAATTCATAAAGATCAAGGTACATAAATTTAGTACCTATGTTTCCTTCTATGTAATTTATTGTTTTAGATATTATATTTAGGTCTTTGATCCCTTTTAATTTTTATACATGGGAACAAACTGTAATTTAGTTTCATTCTTTTGCATGTAGCTTTCCAATTTTCCCAGCACTATTTATTGAAGAGGCTTTCTTTTCTCCATTTTGTATTTTTGGCTCCTTTGTCAAAAATCATTTGTCCATATACATGCGGTTTTATTTCTGGGTTTTCAATTCTCTTCCATTGGTCTGTGTGCCTGTTTTTCTGTCACTGCCATACAGTTTTTATTATTGTAGCTCTGTAGTATAATTTGAAGTCAGGTAGTCCACTGCTTTCCTATATACTAACAATGAAACTTCAGGAAAAAAATTCCTTTTGCAATTGCAATGAAAAATAAAATACCAAGGAATAAACTTAACAAAGATATGAAGGACCTATACACTGAAAAGTACAAAGCATTTCTAAAAGAGATTGAAAAAGACACAATGAAATGAAAAGATATTCTGTATTCATAGATTGGAATAATCAATAAAGTTAAAATGGCCATGTTACCCAGAGCAATATAAAGATTTAATGCAATCCCCATCAAAATCCCAATGTCATTTGTTAATGAAATAGAACAAAAAAAATCATCAGATATGTATGGAATCACAAAAGACCCTGAATAGCCAAAGCAATCCTGCCAAAAAAACAGAATGAAACCAGAGGTATCATACTACCTGACTTCAAATTAGACTATAGAGCAGCAGTTCTCAACCTGTGGGTCGCGACCTCTTTGGTGGTCGAATGACCCTTTCACAGGGGTCACCTAAAAGCATCCTGCATATCAGATATTTACATTATGATTCATAATAGTAGCAACATTACAGTTATGAAGTAGCAACGAAAATAATTTTATGGTTGGTTCACAACGTGAGGAAATGTATTTAAAGGGCCAGAAGGTTGAGAACCACTGCTATCGAGCAACAGTAATCAAAACAGCATGGCATTGGCAGAAAATTTTATTGCTTACATTTGCAGCCAAAATTTCTAACAGTGTCAGTCTACACATGATTGCTTTGCAGAATAGTAACCAGGTTTTTAAAAAACTATTTAATCTCCAATTCCCTTCTTGAAGCAGATGGGAGGGCCACTAAAATCCCATAATTGTAAAAATGTAAATACTTAGGGAGATAGATGAAGAAGTATGTCTTTGAACAGAAAGGCTAATTCGTCACACAGGAGATTTCTGTTTCCATAGGCCGTGTATTCTGAGATTCTCTGCTAAATGGGTCCTTGGATGTCAGCTAGCTCAATACACTCAATCCCTTAGAACAGTGGTCAGCAAACTCATTAGTCAACAGAGCCAAATATCAACAGTACAGTGATTGAAATTTCTTTTGCGAGCCAAATTTTTTAAACGTTAAACTATATAGGTAGGTACATTCAACTTTAAACTCAACTTTAAATTCACAGTTTTTGTCTTCCATTTTTCTTTGCTTCTTCTTTGTAGCCATCTCAAACAGGGCACCTAAAAAAATGTTTCATTTTATAATAATAAAGCCACCAACACAAAAGAATTACAATTTTTAAATTGATGACAAAAATACCTGTAGGATTTGCAGCTGGTTGGAAAAATACAGGTAACTTTATGCTCCAAGTAGATACTTTTTTTTTTAATCTTTAATTTCTTTATTGGTTAAGGTACTTTTGTCACCCACACGTGATTTGCGGACATGACTAGCACTAACCACTGCACAACGAGACTGCTGACTGGCTCACTCAACTCATGCATGAATCGCATGCGCGCCTCCCGCGTACTGCATATCCGCGGCCCGCCTGCGCCTTGTCTCCCGTCGCCTAACCAACTGACACCCTCCACTTCTTCTAACGCCACTTCTTCAAAATAGACTCGCCCCGGCCGAAAACCAACTTCTGCGCATGGGCCACGAAGTTTCAGTTGTACTGTACGTGCGCGCCTGCACGTGATATTTTGTGGAAGAGCCACACTCAAGGGGCCAAAGAGCCGCATGTGGCTCACGAGCCGCGGTTTGCCGACCACTGCCTTAGAAGAAAACTGTCTTTCGATAGTCAATCAATGTAGAGCAACAAAATAGGCCCTTTCAGTTGAATAAACCTCACTTTAATAAGGCTCAGTACAGAAAGTCAAAACATCTGGGTAAGAGATGACAGCTGGATTACTTTTCTATGTGCCCAAACCAGGATCCTGTTTCTAGCCCCAGTGGCTAGAACACTTTTGGATGGATCCCAATAAAGGACAGTGTCATATGTTGTATCTAGGTCCACAAATATATATCTTATAGGTACCCAGGGTCAGGGTAATGCACAAATGTTAGTGGTAAAATGGCCAGTTTCTGAGTGCTGGCAACCCAATTTCCCAGTATGCTTTAAAGCCTGCACCTTCTTGACCCCTCACTACCACAATGTGCAGAGGCGCTCATTAAACACTAGAGGCCTGAGGCATGAAATTCATGCAAGAATAGGCCTTTCCCCCGGCTGCTGACACCTGCTTGCCTCTGGCACCCGGGACCTTGGCTTCCCTCTGGCCACCAGCAGGCACCCAGGACCTGGGCTTCCCTCGCAGTCCCAGCTTTGTCTGGAAGGTCGTGTGGAAGGATGTCCAGTCTAATTAGCTTATTACACTTTTATTATTATACTAGTAGCCTAGTACACAAAATTCAGGCATAGGGGGTTGTCCCTCAGCTCGGCCTGCACCCTCTCCAATCTGGGACCCCTAGGGGTATGTCCAACTGCCAGTTTAGGCCTGGTCCGATGGGCCTAAACTGGCAGTCGGACATCCCTCTTACAATCCGGGACTGCTGGCTCCTAACCACTCACCTGCCTGCCTGCCTAATCACCCCTAAGCACTCTGCCTGCCAGCCTGCTTGCCCCCAACTTCCCCCAACCGGCCTGCTTGCCCCCAACTGCACCCCCCTGCCAACTTGATCACCCTTAACTGCCTCCCCCTGCCGGCCTGCTCACCCCCAACTTTTCCCCTGCTGGCCTGCTTGCCCCCAACTGCCCCCCTGCCAGTCTGCTAGCCCCCAACTGCCCCCCTTGCTGGCCTCACCCCCAATTGCCCCCTACACTGGCCTTCTCATTCTCAACTGCCCCCCTTGCTTGCCTTATTGCCCCCAACTGCCCCCCCCTGCCCCACTGCCGGCCTGCTAGCCCCCAACTGCATCCCCTGCTGGCCTGCTCTTCCCCAACTGCCACCCCCTGCCGGCCTGCTTGCCCCTAACTCTCCCCTCTGCCGGCTCACTCACCCCCAACTGCCTCCCTCTCTAGCCTTCTCATCCCCAACTTTCCCCCTGCCATCCTGATCACCCCCAACTGCCCTCCCCTCCTGGACTGATCACCCCTAACTGCCTCTGCCTCAGCCCTGCCACCATGGCTTTGTCCAGAAGGACATCCAGGAGGTCTCCAGGTCTAATTAGCATATTACCCTTTTATTAGTATATATATTGGATTATAGGTGCAAATGAAGAATGAGGAAGTTAAGCTAAGAGATGTTGCTTTAATATAATAGGTTCAATGGTGTTTTTCCATAGTAACAGATGCAAGTGAGGAAACTGACAGATTTTAACATTTCCTTGTTTGACTTTAACATTGAGTCATCACAATGATGAGGTTAATGCACCCAGAGATATGAAATGCCAGAGGCAATAAAAAATATTGACACCATGATCAGTCTTTTACATTATTAAGCATTCTTTTTTATGTTAATTTGTTTTTATTTGTATGTTTTTGTAAAGTGCAAAGGGCATGGGTTTTACATTTAAGAACCAAGGTAATTTTGTTCATAGTAATTCTATTCCATTCTCTTTTCTGTCTGCTCTCCTTTTCTTATTTAAAATACAATGTGTTACAACTATAGTGAGGCAAATGATTACTATCAAACCCATTGCTATTAAAACTCCTTTCAATATAAGATCATCTCTGGCAAGTACAGGAGCAGAATTTGGAAGAATAAACAATGATGCCTGAGCAATATTAGATACTGCAGATTTTAAGGAGTTCTTATCTATTGTTCGTATTGCCACATAAATTCTGTGGCTTTCTTGTGTCTCTCCATCAGGTTGATGTTCAGGTCCATTTATGAAAAGCTTTGGTGAAAATGTAAATATCTCCTTGGTGCCAGCTGGTTGGGGATTTAGCTTTGATGTATTCACTAAAATGGCATTGTTAAAATCATCTTGAATATTCTGTAGACTTTTATTCATTCTTATTTCATAGCTGTTAGCTTCTTGCTAGTTGGTTTATTCATGGCTAGTTCTATTAAGCATTCTTAAAAACTATAGGGCTTGGTTGCAATAAACTAAATAATATACAGTGACATAAAACAGTGGGAGAACTGCAACTTAACTATCTTTACTTCATTACCCAAGGTTCATTGAAAGAAAATAAAAACATAATTAAATTGTCTCTAGATGTAGAAACTAAGACCGAAGGAGGGGAAGGGGCTTGCCCAAGTCAATAGCAGAAATGAGACTGCAACCCAGACATTTTTGGGCCCTAAGCCAGTACTTCGTAAGCCCTGCTGCATCCATAAGTCATCAAGGAGCACCTTCTCTTATTAAGGGTGAATGAATTCTAGTACATGGCTAATCAAAATTTATTGAGCCATCAATGTCTAAAATAAAAAGCTCAGCTATATTTTCTTTTTAATGAAAGTATTAAAAACACCATTTGAGAGAACATTGTTTATTTGCAATATCTCCTCCTGCTAAGCTTGATTTAGTGTTAAAACAGAGATCTAATCTTATATAAATCTCAACAGTAAACAATTCAAGTTTCAAATCAGATAAGGTATGAATTCAACTTCTAGATTTGTGTTTCTTTCTATAATTGACAATGTAGGCTTTGCTGCCATTTATACAGGGAATAGTGTGTCTCACCTGTAAACAAATACATTTTTGAATTAAATACTTCTCAGTTCTCTTCTGCTTTGAAGTATTTTTTAAACAATCAGAATCCACAACTTTCTCAAATTCAAGCAGACATTTCTTTTTGTTTGCTGAAGTGCTTTTTAATTTCGATGTGGACGCGGAAGAAATCCATAGAGTTTTGAAATCTGAACTGTAACTGAAGCTTTATATATTGAAATTCTAAACACTTAAAGATAATATTAGATATTTGGATGCTGCATGGCATATACTCAAAACTTGTCTGATTTCCCGGGAGCTAATGTAGAGAGCAAATTTCAATCATTTTTCTCATTCTTACTTCTGGTTTTTCATGTCAGCAAACATTTTCTGATTGCCCATTCTGAGCAAGGCACAGTTACAGATCAGGAGATGAGATGTGGAGGTGGTGGGTACAGGAGCAGGGGTGAACTGGTACAGGGATGACTAAACAATGCGCTTGTCCTCCTATCACTCTTGATCTATAAAGAGTATTAACACAGGAACACATGTATCACACAGGTTGATCAATGGAGGGTGGAAGTATTCCAGGGCAGAGTTTCAAGAGGGCCTCCCAGAGGATAGGGGATGAAACATGGCCTTATAAGAATGGGAGATTTCAGCAGGCATACCTGAGAGCGCTGGGACCAAGAGAGTATGTGAGGGAACAGCAACAGCAATGGTACAGAGGTGGGAAAGGGCAGGTAAGACTGGGGACTGAATGGAAACAAGGCTACATATCATTGATCAACTGTATTTGGTAGGGTTCATGTATGTAGCAAAGCCATATGGCTGGCTAATTAGAGTCACTCATTTCAATGCCCCTGTGGCATTAAGATAAGCTACAGGCAGCTCGCAGTGCAAGACTGATTTTTGTTACTGTAATCCATCTAGTGGCAATGGCTTATGAACTATTGTCTAACTAAGCCCCACTGGAAGTTTTTATCAAAGCTAATAATGAGAACTGGGAGCTACAATGACCTGGGACAGATGTAGAGCCTTCCTCTGTGTCTGACAAGGTACCATAATTCGTGTTTGCTTGGAACTTTGCAAATTCAAGACAGAGCAGGCCAAGACAATTTGTTTCATTTTGATGGGCCCCATAAGAGTGCTGAGGGAACCCTCAAGCTGTAAGCCTCTAAAATAACATTGACTGATTTCAAAATGTGCAAAGATAGAATCTGGAAGTCTGAGGCTGGGAGCTGTAGTTCTCTATAGTTGCTCTCTAAACAAACCCACAGATGCAAACTGGAGCAAACTATTTAGAAAAATCAAGAGAAGTCTGTTTGATTAAATCTGTACAATAGGCAATTTTTAAAAATCCTTTCAGAAATTTGTATCTTTCATTTCCCACTGGCACAGCTGATAGCTGCTCGCTTCTACACATGAAACACAGCTACAAACCCCACACCAGGAAGGAACAGACCCAAGAAACATTCAACATACCAATGGTTTGTGTGACTACTTTCATCCACATGCTATTTCATCACTACTACCATCAGAGTCTATGATGATCACACATTGTACATTTGACAGTAGTGGTCCAGATTGGTCACCACTTTCAGACCCTAGCACTTGGAATCAAAATAAAGGACCTAGGAGCAGGAACTTGATTCACAAAAGACAATTGCTCTTCCTTACTATAAATATTGCCTCATGTTCATTGATTCATTTATTTTCATTGAACTAGTATGTGTTCTACCCCAGCAACATGAAGAATGGGCTATATAATACTTTAACTTAGATTTATTGAAGTATAATTTACATACCATAAAAGTCATCCTTCTTAGTATATGAAGTATATGAGATTTGATGAATATGTAAATTGTGTAATTGTCACTACAATCAAGATATAGAACATTTTCAGTACCCCTAAAAATTCCCTAGTGCCTCTGTATAGTCAACCTCTACCGACATCCCCATTCCTTCACAACTATTGATTTTTCTGTTTCTTTACTTTTGCTTCTTGCAGAATGTTATGTAAATGGAATTATGCAGTATATAGCCATTTGACTCTGGCTTTTTTCACTTGGCATAATGCATTTGAGATTCATCAGTGTGGTTTTGTGTATCAATAGTTCATTTCTTTTCATTGTTATATAGTATTCCATTGTATAAATGTACCAAATGTGTTTATCCTTTTATCTGGTAAACACCATTTGAGTTGTATCCAGTTTTGAAAGTAATGAATAAACCCTTTACAAGCATTCACACACAGAGCTTTCTGTGAACACAAGATATCTCAAACTCAGTATGTCTAAAACTAAATTATTGATCTTTTTCTCTAATCTGCACATCCATGACATTCCCTTTCTTGTTAGATGGAAATTCTTCATTCCAGTTGGTCATGCCAAAAATATCTGTATCAAACTTGTCACTTCTCTCATGCCACAACCATCTTTCAGCAAATTCTGATGGCTTTGTCTTCAGAATATATCCAAATTCCTACCACTTTTCACTACCTCCACTACTGACAACCTAATCCAATACACCCTTATTTCTTACCTGGATTACTGCATTATCCTCTTAAATGGTCTCCCTGCTTTGACCTTTGACCCCTATAGTGTATTCTCAGCACAGCAGCCAAAGAAATCCTTCTAACAAGTTCAATCAGATCAAGTCACTACTTTGCTCCCCATTTCATTCAGAGGAAATCTTCAAGTCCTTAAAATGTTTTGTAAGGCCCTATACTGGTTCCTTTTCCTGTTACCTGTGTTATGCCACTTTCCTTGCTCTCTCTGTTCGAGCTACACTGGTCTCCTTCCTGTTGTTCAAACATGTGTTTCTTACTCGTGCCTCAGTACCTTTGCATTAATGGTTCCCTTTTCCTAGAATGCTCTTCCCCCAGAATTTAATCAGGTTAACTCCCTCACCTCCTTCAAGTCTTTGCTTAAATGTCATTTTCTCAGTGAGGCCTATCCAAACCATCCTATTTAATGTAGCATCCTGCCCCAACTTCACTACATCCCACACAGTCATATACTGTAATCTCAATCCACCTTACCCTGTTCTAGTTCTTCATTTTTATAGGCATTTACCACCTTCCAATAAGCTATCATAAAATTCATGTCTGAATCATGTTTATTTGTCTTCCCCTGCAAGAAGGCAATTTCCAGGAAGGAAGAACCTTTACTTTACTCATGTATGTATTTCAATCACTTAGCATACTGCCTGGTGCAAAGTAGGCACTCAAAAATATTTGCTGGATGACCAAAAGAACTTCCACAAGAAGAATCCTCTGTGTGCAGTTTACTACCCAATTCCACTCTGGTCTTTATAAAGGTCTTCATAAGCTGCAGCAACCTGCAGCAGCCTGAGTGTCATGTGAAGAGGAAATGGGCAATTTGGAGAGCTGGGGAAGGCATTGCCAAGAATGCACTGCTACCAAGCTTAGAAGGGAACACCAGAGAGGTCTCTGAGTATCATAATGCCAGCCCCTGGAATAGCTGGCTGATATACATCAAGTTCTGTCCTCCATGCTGCAAATGGAAGCTCTATTTTGTACCGGTGACATTTTTGGACTGCAGCATCAAATGTGTTCCAAGTAATAATTGTAAAAGAGGAAAACTGCTCCATATGTACAGTGCCTCCAAGGGGAGAAGGTAAATACCAGCAAGCCCAGAACTTAAAAATAACTAAAAACACTTGGTCTGGGCTTACCCAACTGATATTTTACTTGAGATGGAAAAAAATATGAGAAGCTTACCACAGTAAATGAACCCTCCTGACCATCTGTCGATTCATATAAAAGTGTTCTCTCAAGAAAAAAAAATGACTTTATGTGGTGGGTGATGCTTTCTGGGAAATATTGGGATGTTCTTGAAATTGTCTGCTGCCCTAAAAACACAGATCCTGGAACACATATTAAATTAGTATTGGTTGAGTGAGCAAATGAAACTCTAGGATCATAGAATTTAGTGTATGCTATAGAAATAGCATTAGATTTAGAGAAATAAAACCTGAATTTTTTAGTCCAAATGCTACTATTATGTATTAGCCTTGTGGTGTCACATTATTTTATTATTTTTTGATGCCACATCTTTGAGACTCAGTTTCCTCACCTGTAAAATAGCATAACTAGTCTTGCCCTGACTATCATGCAGAGTTATCTGGAAGAGAAACAAATGAGAAAAAGGATATGAAAGTTATTTGTAAATTTTAAGCATGGGACACAGGTATGTTATGCATTTTAGAGCTGAAGAGTCATTCCTCTTATTAAACAGACAAAGGTAACTTGAGACTTCTAGAGGCAGATGCACGATCAAGGTTACACAATGAGGCAATGGTATGGCAGAGTCTAGAAACCAGGCCTCTTGACTCACAAACCCGTTCTCTTTTTATTACACTACCATTGTTTTGTGTTTCCCTAAAAATGAGGAAGATGCTAAGAGTCTGAGGAGACTGAAGCAACTAGAATTAGCTAGAACAGAGTACCAAAGAGGAAAGACCTTCACAGAGAGAAAATTATGAAGATTCACAGAAGAACCCTTTCAAGTATTCAGTAGAGTACTGGTCAGCACATACATATGAGAAAACTAGTCAAGGCTAGAGAAATAACTTCCCATAAAATTGAAGGGACCTGTACATGGAGTTCTCATAGGGCTGGGAATATATCTAGTTCTCACCAACCACATTAGTACCTCATTATTGACAGTGCATAAGGTAGAGTATTCAGAAGGCTCTTGCCTCAGTGGTAAGAAATAACTAAGTGAAACAAATGCTGCTCTGTTTCCTCTTAAAGTTTAAAAAAAGACCAATAAAGATCAAACTATTCGAAGTAAACTAATTGTATACCACCAAAAAAGTTAAAGAAGAACACAAAGATATCTGGCACAATCAACAAACCATAGGCAAACCAAATCCAGATATATAAAATGATCAAGTAGAATTTATGTCAGGAATGCAAAGTTGTTTCAACATCTGAAAAGTAATTAATGTAATATGTCATATCAATAGAATAAAAAACAAAAATCACATAATATTCTTAGTAGATATAGAAAACATTTGACAAAATCCAACGCTCTTTTATGATAAAAACACTCAACAAACTAGAAACAGAAGGGAACTACTTCACCAGGTAAAGGACATCTACAAAATAACCATAGCTCAGTTGGCATGCCACAAACTGTGATGAAATATTCGCAAAATACACCTCTGATAAAGGCTGTTATTAAAAAGATATGTATAAAAAACTTAAAACTGAGCAATAAGAAAGCAACCAATTTAAAAATGGGCTAGGGACCTTAACAGATACCTCACCAAAGATATCCAGGTGGCAAATAAGCATATGAAAAGATGTTCTACATCATATGTCATTAGAGAACTGCAAATTAAGACAACAACGACCAGTACACACCTATTAGAATGACCAAAATCAAAAGCACTGGGAAGACCAAATGCTGGTAAGATGTGGAGCAACAAGAACTCTCATTCATTGTAGCGGAGAATGTAAAATGATACAGAAACTTTGGAAGACAGCTTGGCAGTTTCTCCCAAAACTAAACATACTTTTACCATGCAATCCAGCAATCATACTCCTTGGAATTTACCCAAAGGAGTTGAAAACTCATGTCCACACAAAAACTTGCAAATGGCTGTTTATAGCAGCTTTATTGATAATTGCCAAAAACATAGAAGCAACCCCTATGTCCTTCAATAGGTAAATGGATAAACAGTGGCACATCCAAACACTGGTATAATGAAATATTACTCAGTGCTAAAAACAAATGAGTTATCAAGCTCTGAAAAGACATGGAGGAATCTTCAATGCATAGTGCTAAGTGGGGGGGGGGGAGCCAATCTCAAAAGGCTACATACTGGAAAAGGCAAAACAATGGAGACAGAAAAGGATCAGTGATTACCAGAGGTTCATGGAGGAGAGAGGGAGGAATTAACAGATGAAGCACAGGGAATATTTAGGGCAGTGAAACTATTCTGTATGGTACTGTAATAGTAAACACATATCATTATACATTTGTCAAAACTCATAGAATGTACAACCCTAAGTGTAAAACTAATGTAAAATATGGTCTTTATTGAATGATAATGTTTTAATATTGGCTTATCATTCATAACAAATTCACCATGCTAATGCAAGATGTTAATAATAGGGAAAACTGTAAGGGGGAGGAGATAGTTAAGACACATATGGGTACTCTTGGTACTTTGCATTCAATTTTCTATAAATCTAAACCTGCTCTAAAAAATGAAGTCCATTATGTTAAAAATGCCATTTGTTATTTAAAAAACTAAAACTCTTAGTAATAAGTGTAACAAATTATATGCTACCCCATTATGAAGAAAACTAGTGGCCCGATGCACGGATTCATGCACATTGAAGGAAATTAATTAGAAGAAATATTTTAATATCGCTATTTGCCCTTTCTCTATAATAGAAGTGTCAGAGATGAAAAAAATTAGTAAAATGTATATAAAAATAACATATAACTTTATTAATTAATAAACAATAACAACATGATATAGCAACAACAAAGGCATTATATAAAAACAACAAAAACATGATATAAAAATAACATTGATAAAAACAATGTCTGATAAATTGATTAAACTTATTCTAATATCTCCCTGTATACCACATGAAGAGTAAAATCACTTTCAGAGTGTTGACTAATTTCCCTTGTGATGAAGTATTTACAACTTTAACTTTAATGTCACACACTCTTCGAACTTGAGAGAAAACAACATGTAACTGACCATGTCCGAAAATGGGTTCAGGTAGGAATATTCCTACTCTGTCTAGAGTTTGTCCTTGTGATTTATTAATAGTCATTGCAAATGCTGGTGTCATGGGAAACTATCTTTGAATTAATTTAAGTGGGAGGCCAGTGTCAGACGGGGACAAATCAATTCTTGGAATCAGAACAACCTCTTCTTCCACAGATCCTGTTAATACTTCAGCGTTGATTATGTTAGGTCGCAATCTTTTGATAATAAATCTAGTACCATTACAAAGACCCCATTTACTATTAAGATTTCTCAGTAGCGTGATGATTGCACCTACTTTCAATTTTAACTTATGACATGGCATTCCCGAAGGAGTAATACTATTAAGAAATTCAATGTGAGCTTTATATGTATCATGCATGTGCGAGTCAATGTTTATTTTTAAACAAGAGGCCTGATGCATGGGATTCATGCACTGGTGGGGGGTGTGGCCTGTGGGGATCAGCCTGCTGTGGGAGCGCTGCTCATCCTGGTCTGCCCAGTGGCTGTGGACCCACCCTCTGAGTAGCTGCTCCCTGGTCCGGCATCTTCCATGGAGCTGGAGCACTTGCTTCTCCAGTGGACCCAGTCGGGCTGGGCCGAGGGATAGCACTGAGAGGCAGTGGAGTAGACCTCAGCCCCACGGTGGCCACAAACCCACCTCTCAGCCTCTTCGGTCAGCTCTGTGAGCCCAGCAGTGGCACTGCCCAGCCTGCGGGCATCTGGAGGAGGCAGCAGGCAGTGAGGAGGAGGAACCTGGGGCGAGGAGGCAGCAATTGCAGTCTGGGTTCCTGCCCGTTGGCCTGGGGTTCACAGCGGGAACAGCTGCTCATCCCAGTCAGTAGAGCAGCGCTCCCACTGTGGTAGCGCACTGACCACCAGGGGCAGCTCCTGCATTAAGCATCTGCCCTCTGGTGGTCAGTGCACGTCACAGCAACTTGTCATTCTGGTCATTCCACCATTCAGTCCCTGGGCTTTTATTACATATGATTGCCAGTGTGCGTCACATGTACCAGTCAGACGGTCAGTCAGTCAGACAGTCAGATGGATGGACAGTTGGTCACTTAGCCTTTTATATATATAGACTAGTGGCCCGGTGCTCAGATTCATGCACATTGAAAGGAAGTTAATTAGAAGAAATCCTATATAATAAAAGAGAAACATGTAAATTGACTCCCTTCCCTACGCTCACCAGCCAATCAGGGTGAATATGCAAATTAACCCAACTAAGTGGGTTAATTTGCATACACAGGCGCTGAGCGGAGAGGAGAAGTGAGAGAGCCAGCAGCTTGGGGGAACATGGCTCCCTTGGTCATTCCCTTGGGGGGCCGTGGCTCCCTCGGTCACTCCTAGTGTGGGGAGCACCAGGAATGCTGGGAATCATAGTTCTGGTGGCAGATGGATCTCCTAGACCAGCGGTTCTCAACCTGTGGGTTGCAACCCCTTTGGGGGTCGAACGACCCTTTCACAGGGTTCGCCTAAGACCATTGGAAAACACATATATAATTACATATTGTTTTTGTGATTAATCACTATGCTTTAATTATGTTCAATTTGTAACAATGAAAATACATCCTGCATATCAGATATTTACATCACAATTCATAACAGTAGCAAAATTACAGTTATGAAGTAGCAACGAAAATAATTTTATGGTTGGGGATCACCACAACATGAGGAACTGTATTAAAGGGTCGTGGCATTAGGAAGGTTGAGAACCACTGCACTAGAGCAAAGTGAACCTGGAGCAAGTTACTGTTGAGGTGGGGGATGGAGGGAAAACAAAGGTGAGAGACATAAGTAAAATCAGAGTGTCTAGGAAAAATTAAAGGGAAGATACCCTAAAACTTCCAGGAAATCTCCACTAATGAAGCAAAGAAAAAACAATGCCTCTATTATTCTGTGAGCAACAAACCAAACTGGGTTGGGGGTCTCAGACAACTCGTTCATATGATTGCAAAGACAGACAGAAATTCTCAGGTTGGAGAGGGCTCCCCAGATTGTAGAGGGTGCAGGTCGGGCTGAGGGAACCCCCCACCATGCACGAATCTTAGTGCACCAGGCCCCTAGTATTTTAATATTGTTATTCGCCCTTTCTCTATAATAGAAGTGTCAAATTCACAATTGACAATGACAGATCAAAACTGGTGCCAGCAAGAGCTTTACATATATATATCACACATGCGCCATTCAACGTTTATTTTTAAATTGCCAGTGCATGTCATATGTACTGTCTGGTCAGTCAGTCGGACAGACATATGGTTGCTCACTTAGCCTTCCTATATAATAAAAAGCCTAATATGCTAAGTGTCTGGTCAATTGGTCGGCTGTTCAACCAATCAAAGCATAATATGCTAATGATATGCTAAGGCCACTCAACCGCTTGCTATGATGAGCACTGACCACTAGAGGGAAGATAGTCTACTGGTTAACCAGTAGCTATGACATGCACTGACCACCAGGGGGCAGATGCTCCAACCAGTAGGTTAGTTTGGTGCTGGGGTCCAGCCGATCAGGACTGAGCGTGATGAGCTGGACATGCCCTGGAGCCCTCCTGTGGTCCCTTCCTGGCTGGCCAACCTCCCGCATCCCTCCCCAGCCTTGATTGTGCACCGGTGGGTCCCTAGGCCTGGCCTGCACCCTCTCGCAATCCGGGATCCCTCAGGGGATGTCAGAGACCCGGTTTCGACCGATTCCATAGGCCAGGCAGAAGAACCCCACTGGTGCATGAATTCATGCACCAGGCCTCTAGTTTATATATAGATGAAGAAAATTTTAAAACTTTATTAAAAACTCTTTTACAGTACATAAATAAATGGAGAAACATATCATGATGTTGGATATGAAGATTCAATATTTTAAAATATCAGTTTTGTCCCAAATGGGTCTATATATTAAATGCAAATCCAATAAAATTGTCAAGATTTTTGTGGGGATTTTTGTTGTTGTTTTGTTTTACTTTATTTTTGTGGAATACAACAAGCTAATTTTAAAATTTATGCTGAAAAAAAAGGGTCAAAAGTAGCCAAGACATTCCAAAAGAAAATGATCCAGATAGAATAAACTCTGCCAGATAACAAGACTCATGGTAATCAACAGAAATAATGTGCTATAAACACTGTGTGCTTATGATTCACTTCTGATAATCACTAAGAAATAATTAAGGAGCCATAGCTGTTTTGGCTCAGTGGATAGAGCATTGGCCTGGGGACTGAAGGGTCCCAGGTTTAGTTCTGGTCAAGGGCAGGTACCTCAGGCTGCAGGCTCCTCCCTGGGGCTCATGCAGGAGGCAACCAATCGATATGTTTCTCTCACATTGGTATTTCATTCTCTTTGCCTCTCTCTTCCACCCTCTCTAAAAATCAATGGAAAAATATCCTCAGGTGAGGATTATAAAAAAAGAAAGAAAGAAATATTTAAGAAATTGTAAGATAAGAAAATTACTAGCTGATTGTGCTGAGCCAGCTCAAGGTTCAAAAGCCTCAGTGAGGGTGGTGAAGGATGGAGAAATGACAAAGAGAATAAGCTGGGTCCAGGTCAGTGGTCGGCAAACTCATTAGTCAACAGAGCCAAATATCAACAGTACTTATTCAAAATAGACTCACCCAGGCAGAAAACCGACTTCTGCACATGGGCCATGAAGTTTCAATTGCACTGTACGCGCGCCTGTGGTATTTTGTGGAAGAGCCACACTCAAGGGGCCAAAGAGCCGCATGTGGCTCACGAGCCGCAGTTTATGGACCACGGGTCTAGGTGGATCTTCCTGTGCCTGGCTGAGGTCCCTTCTGGAGCCCTCCCGCAGTCAGGAGAGAGATCCAGAGGCAAGCTGAGCCTTTATTTTATAGCCAGAGGTAAACAAGGTAGTGGTCACCATAGTTGAAATGTTCTTGTGAGTTTCATTTGTTTTGGCAGCACTTGCTACATCTCCCTCAGCCCATTAGCTTCCCAGATCAGATCTAGGGAGCCTCATAAGGTCAAGCCTAATTATGCTAAGAAGGCTGTGCCCTCTAAGCTGGGACTTGTTTGTGGCTTTGCAACTGGTCAGTCTGAGGCTTAACCTTATAGCCACGCCCTACACCTGATATGACATTAATACCTAAAAATTATCATATTTGTGTGTTTCTTTTGCATTACCTCTTCCTAATAAGAATAATTCAAGGGGGAAAACTATAATAATTAAGACCCTGTGGTGTTAGTTTATGAGTAGATGAACAGTCCATTAGAATAGAGTCCAAAATGCACACGTACACAGTATCTTGAATGAAGATAGAGAAGGAATTACAGATCATTGAAGAAGATGGACTAGAATACAAATGGTTCTTAAAGAACAGTTTATATTGCAAAAAGGAAAGAAAAATAAAGAAATGCCTACCTCATACCACGTGAAAATCACAGATGGAGTGAAGACTTAAATACAAAACTATAAAATATTTAGAAGACCCCATACAGTGGTACAACTTTATGACCTCAGATTAGAAAAGCAAGTACAAAGCAATAAAAAATAATGATAAGCTCATTTAAGTCATGTGTTGAAAACAAAAAAAGAAAAATAATAAGCTCAACTACATTAAAATTAAGAACTTCTGTTCATTAAAAAAAACCTAAAAAGATAACAAAGACAAACCACATTTTGAAATAAGACATTTAAATACATAAAGCTAATAAATAATTAATATCTAGAATACATAAAGAACTTCTTAAAATCAATAAGAAAATTATAACCTAAAAAACTGGACAAAATACACATTTTGAAGGACACAAACTGCGCAGGGTCCATAAACATATGCTTAGGACCATTTTAATAAAGAAAATGTAAATTAAAGTTAAAATGAGATCTATTTCATACATATCAAATTGGCAAAGGTAAAAAAAAAAGTGAGAGCATATTTGTTAACAATATGTGAGATAACAGGAACTTGCATTTACTGCTGGGAGTAATGGAATAAGCACTTTGGAAAAGTCTGCATCACTTACTGAAATTAGCCTGCCTTTACCATATTACCCAGCAATTATATTCCTTCGTTTTTTTGGAGTCTGAGAAAAAAATATACCAAGAAGGGCTCCTGGTGGCTAATTGTGCTCAAATTAAAAAAGACACACACACACACACACACACACACACACACACACACACACACCCTAGTAAGTCATTTCTAAACAGTAACCTCTCACGCAAGCCCAGCTTCAAGAAAAACACTGCACTAAACTTCCTGCCTCATGCATTGAATTGCCTATTTCCATTGTGTTCCTGTCATCTGAGACAGCCTTTATAAGAAATTCCTGGAATTCTATTTCAATCAATAGGACTAAGACTTTCCCAGTACCCCTATCATATATTTAGTGTTGCCTGTTCCTTATATGAATGGAACCATATCATGTGTTTTCTCCATATTTTCTCTTGTGACTTTCTTCTTTTGCTCATTATGTTTCTGAATTTTAGCTTTGTGAGGTGCATGTAACTATGATTTATTTATTTTTATTGCTGCAAATTATCTCATTGTATGAATATACCACAATTTATTAACTTTTAATAAACACGGGTAATTATTTCAGGTTTTTACACATTTCAAACAATTCTACACTGACTATTCTTTTATATGCCTCTAGATCAGCGGTTCTCAACCTGGGAATCGCGATCCCTTTGGGGGTCGAACCACCCTTTCACAGGGGTCACCTAAGACCATCAGAAAACACATATATAATTACATATTGTTTTTGTGATTAATCACTATGCTTTAATTATGTTCAACTTGTAACAATGAAAATATATCCTGCATATCAGATATTTACATTACCATTTATAACAGTAATTTATACCATAAATTATAGTTATGAAGTAGCAACAAAAATAATTTTATGGTTGGGGGTCACCACAACATGAGGAACTATTAAAGGGTCATGGCATTAGAAAGGTTGAGAACCACTGCTCTAGATGCACATATAATTTCTCCAAACTCTTAACAGATGGTTGTTGGTGCCAATTCATTACCAACAGGAATCCCCAATTTGAAGTACAGTAAAAAAAGGAAACTTCATTCAGTGCAAACAGCTCAATTGTGATACAGCACAGCTGTGAAAACAGCATGGCTCTGGACAGCTCAATAGTGTTACAACTCAATTATAAAGCAGCATGACTGTGAAACAGCATTGCTGGGAGGTGGCCCTCTCCTCTCCCTTGCTCCTATCCAGCTAGACAGCTCTGATCTGCTCCAGTCTGCTTTGTGTGCCCCAGTCCACCTTGCTCTGCCACAGTAAGCCTTCTTCAGTCCTAGGTAGAAAGGGAAAGTGCACTCCCACAGAGGGGAGCTGACTTAAGGAGAAGTCCCCACTTACACCCACATCTGTTTCGCTCTAGCTCCGTGGGCTGATGGTGAGGGCTGAGCATCAGCATGTTCCTAGAACCACAAGCCAGAAACCTGGGAAGCAGCCTAGATTTCTCCATTGATACAAAGCTATAACAGCTACCATATTGAATGTTTACTGTTTGCTAGACTCAGTGCTAGTTTATGTACATTTTGATGATCTTGTCCTGTTGATTTTATCTCCTTAATATTATATGAAACTTGTCATTGCATAGCTCAGTCTTGTACAATCCCTTGTCTGGACACTTGCAGCAACTTCATTATTTTTTTAACCAATATTTATTGAGGCTTTATTATGTGCTAGGCACTGTGCTGAGGATTGAATGGTAAGCAAAACATATCCAGTTCCACAGGAGGAGAACTTACATTAGAAGATACAAGGGTTAAGCCAGTTGTGCAATTCATTCTCACATTACAGCCAGCCTTCTCTCTCAAACACAGGTCTAACCTTTCAGAGCACTGCCATGCAGCCTTTAGAAGGTCCAAACTTGTTAACTTGGTATTCAAGGCTTCACAAGCCTTTCTCAATTTACTTTCCAAACTCAATATCCATCCCCCTTCCTAAGACAGATGTGGACACACATACACACACAAACATCCTTCCTTTCTGTTCCTAACATCCCATTAACTAGGGAGACTAGGCCAAATCTGTGTTCTCACATGTCATGCACTATTACACTTGTAGAGTTCCTCTCTGAACTAGTCCTTGCGAGCTCTCCCCATCCCAAAAGCGGGTGTCCCATGAAACAAGATTGCCTATAATGGGATTGAATGTTAGAAGAAAGCCTTAGCTTCCTCTGCCTGTAATTCCTTTCCTCCCTTCACCTGGCTAACTCTCACGTATCTATACTTCAGGTCCCAGTTTGGACGCATGTAGATCTTCAATGTCCTCCCCACTCCACCCCCTTCCCCTGTAGCCCCCTACTGGATGATGTACCCATCCTTTGTGTGTCCCACCTGGTCCCACTGTCATTGTTTACTGCCTGTCTCTCCCTGATGGCCAAGGTCTTATCTGCTTTATTGACTACTCATCCCCAGTGTCTGCCACAGGGTTGGCTAAATGAGTGAATAGTTGAATGGATAAATGGATAAATCTTTGAAAAAAGAAAGAAATGAAAGCAGCCCTAACTGAAAAGATTGATATACTCTATCCCGTTTGATAGACAATATTGTTGAAATGTCAAATCTCTTCAATTGATTTGTAGATTCAAGACAATCACAATAAATATCCCAGAAAACTTTTTAGTAGTTATATTAAATGTCAAAAACACAAATTTTAAAATTTATGTATATAAATAAAGAAACTAGAATAGTCACACACAAAAACAGAAAAAGAGAACAAAGTCTAAGGACTTACATTATCTGATTTCAAGGGGCCATGGAACATATAGCCAGATAGACTATATCCTGTGCCCTAAGACAAACCTCAACAAATTTAAAAGAATTAAAGTCATATAGAGTGTATTCTCTGACCAAAATGGAATCAAACTAGATATCAATAACAGAAAGATAACAAGGAAATCTATGAACACAGAAACTACTAGTAAATGACAAATTTAAAATTTTTTTCTTTAAAAATATGTTTTCAATTGTTGACACTATTTCAGATGTTTCCCAATCCCCTCCCCCCTTTGTCCACCTCCACCCAGGCTCCACCACCCATCCCCTGGCCTTTACCACTCTGTTGTCTGTGTCCATAGGAGATTATATATATATTAGAGGCCCAATGCATGAAATTTGTGCAACAGTAGGCCTTCCTTCCCTCAGCTGCCAGCACCAGCTTCCCTCTGGCACCAGGGACCCAGGTTTCTCCAAGGCCACCGGCAGGCACCTGGGACCTGGGCTGCCCTCGCAGCCCCAGCTTCGTCTGGAAAGTCATCTGGAAGGATGTCCAGTCTAATTAGCATATTACGCTTTTATTATTATAGATACTAAAGGCCCAGTGCACAAATTCATGCACCAGTGGGTTCCCTTGGCCTGGCTTGTGGGATCAGGCCTGAACTGGCTCTTCAACATCCCCCAAGGGGTCCTGGATTGTGAGAGGACACAGGCTAGGCCAAGGGAACCCACCAGTGCATGATCAGAGCCAGGAACGGACGTGGGAAGTTGGCTAGCTGGGGAGGGACCATTGGGGGGCTCCAGGGCATGTATGGCCCATCTCTCTCAGTCCCGATCAGTCGGACCCCAGCAGCAAGCTAACCTACCGGTTGGAGCATCTGCCCCCTGGTGGGCAGTGCACATCATAGCGAGCAGTTGAGCAGCCCTAAGCATATCATTAGCATATTACACTTTGATTGGTTGAATGGATGATAGGACTACCAGACACTTAGCATTTTAGGCTTTTACTATATATATATATATATATATATATATATATATATATATATATATATATACTTTGACTACTCTCTTCACCTTTTATCTAGTTCTTTTTACACCTCCCCCCCCCCCATTTCCGCTGATCTCTCTCAGTCTGCTGCAGCTTATTTTGCTCATTAGATTCCACATATAAGTGAGGTTATTTGGTATTTGTCTTTCTCTGACTGGCTTATTTTGCTTAGCATAATAATCTCCAGGTCCATCCATGCTGCTGCAAAGGATTAGAGTTCCTTCATTTTTACTTCCCTGTAATTGATCCATGGATCAAAAAGGATGTCTCAGGGAAATAAAAAAAATAAACCAAACTGAATGAAAGTGAAAATACAACATACCAAAATCTGTGAGACACAACTGAAGCAGTGCTGAGAGAGTAATTTATTCACTAAATGCATATGAAAAAAAGGAAAATTGTCAAAATCAATAATGTTAACTCCCACCTCAGGAATGTAGAAAAAAAGAGTGAAATAAACCCCAAACCAGCAGAAGGAAGGAAATAATAAAGATAAGAGCAGTAATTGATGACATTGAAGACGAAAAAAAAAGAAAAAAGGAAAACTGTCTTTGCAAAGATCAATAAAATTGACAAACTCTTAGGAAGACTGACAAAAATGAAATATAAACACAAAACACAAGTGATCAATATCAGGAACAAAACAGGGGATATCATAACAGACCCTAGAGACATCAAAATGATAATAAGGGCCTACTACAGAAAACTCTACACACATACATTTGATAATTTAGACAAAATGTATAAGTTCTGTGAAAAACACAAAAACAAATTTGAAAAACACAAATTCTCATTCAATATAAAACATAATCTGAATAGTCCTATAACTAACTATTAAATAAATTAAATTCATATTTAAAATCTCCCAAAAAAGAAATATCCAAACATTTAAAGATTTTGCACCAATTCTACACAATCTCTTCCAGAAACCAGAAGAGAAAAAATACTTTTTGATTAACTTTATGAAGCTAATACTACCATGATATCACAAAAGCAAAGACATTATAAGAAAACTTCAGACCAATATTTCATGAGCAGAAACATAAAAATAATAGCAGATTGAATCCAACAAACATATTAAAAAAATAATATAATGTAACTAAATGGGAAGACAGTGAACCTATGAAGGAGAAAGGGAAGGAGAGGAAGACATGGGGGATGGGGGAGACATAACACCATATCTTGTAAGTCAAAAGAAAACACTCAGGAGAGAAGGTATTATTCAAGTTCACTGAATATTGCACAGTAGTCAAGGAAGATGAGAAAGGAAATATTGCTGATTGACAAGGATCTCAATGATGGCATTGGTAACAGCATTCTATATATATAAAAGCCTAAGCGACCGTTACAACCGGACGACCAGATGACTGGGTGACCGGATGACTGGACAACTGGGTGGTAGCTATGACACGCACTGACCACTAGGGGGCAGATGCTCAATGCAGGTGCTTCCCCCTGGTGGTCAGCGTGCTCCCGCAGCCAACCTGCCGCAGCCAGCCAACCTCCTGTGGTCCCTCCTGCCAGCCAGCCACAGTCCCTCCCCCGCGAGCTGGCCCCAATCAATTGCAGGCCAGGCCGAGGGACCCCACCTGTGCACTTGGCCTCTAGTATACAATAAGTGATACGAGAAGTGTTGGGAACAAAAGCCAGATTGCAATGAGAGGGGAGTGAGTGAGTGGGAGTGGCTTCAGGCTAATTTAATTGTTAGAATTGGCCCCTTGAAACGTTAAGACTAACAATGATCAAGTTAAAGTCATACTGCATGATAAGTGTTTAATTAGATACTGTTGCAAAATCCTTGTTGATTATAATGTTGGTATCATTACAAAATGATGATTCACTTTTTATATATCTCAGAGGAAATTAAGGCAATACATATTGGGACCTGGAGTCAGTTAAAGCCTCCAAAAGGTTAAAAACCTAAGGAGGTTCTCACATATATGCCAAATTGATTTTAGGCAAATGTGCAAAATAAATGCAATGGAGGAAGGACAATCTTTTCAACAAATGGTATTGGAGCATTTGGGCATCCATAGGCAAAAAATGAACATATACCAAAAGCTCACACTTTACATAAATATTAACTCCAAAAAAAATGAAACTTGAACACCAACTTACACCATACACAAAAATAAACTCAAAATGGATAAAAGACTTTAATGTAAGATAGGAAACCATAAAAACCTTAGAGCAAACCACAGGCAGCAAAACATCAGACATGTGTTGTAGCCATATATTTACCGATGCAGCTACTAGGGCAAGGGAAATTAAGGAGAAAATAAACAAATGGGACTACGTCAAAATAAAAAGCTTCTGCACAGCAAAAGAAACCATCAATAAAACAACAAAAAAGCCCACTGCATGGGATAACATATTTGCCAATGTTATCTCTGATAAGGGTTTAATCTCCAACATTTACAGGAAACTCATACAACTTAATAAAAGGAAAATAAACAATACAATAAAAAAAATGGGCAAAGGACCTAAATAGACACTTTTCAAAAGAGGACATACAGAAGGCCAAGAGACATATGAAAACATTCTCAAAGTCACTAATCACGTGAGAGATACAAATCAAAACGACAATGAGGTATCATCTCACACCTGTCAGAATGGCTGTTATCAACAAATCAACAAACGACAAGTTCTGGCGAGGATGTGGAGAAAATGGAACCCTCGTACACTGCTAGTGGGAATAAAAGACTGGTGCAGCCACTGTGGAAAACAGTATGGCATTTCCTCAAAAAATTAAAAATGGAACTCCCATTTGACCCAGTGATCCCACATCTAGGAATATATCCCAAGAAATCAGAAACACCAATCAGAAAGGATATATGCACCCCTATGTTCATAGCAGCACAATTTACCATAGCGAAGATTTGGAAACAGCCTAAGTGCCCATCAGCAGATGAGTGGATTAAAAAACTGTAGTACATCTATACAATGGAATACTACACTACTGTAAAAAAGAAGGAACTCTTACCATTTGCAACAGCATGGATGGGTCTGGAGAGCATTATGCTAATCGAAATAAGCCAATCAGAGAAAGATAAATACCACATAATCTCAGTCATTTGTGGAATATAGTGAACAACATAAACTAATGAACAAAAATAGATCCAGAGACAGAGAAGCATCGAACTGACTGTCAAACCTCAGAGGGAAGGCAGGGGAGGGGGAAGGGTAAGAGATCAACCAAAGGACTTGTATGCATGCATATAAGCATAACCAATGGACACAGTCACTAGGGGTTGAGGGCATTTGCTGGGGGGTGAGAGTGGCCAGAGAGAGGTCAATGGAGGAAAAAATATATTTTAATAGCTATGTACTGGCTGGGGGGGGGGGGGGCGGGTATACTTGAAATATACTGGTGGGAATGTAAAATGGGGACCACTCTGTAAAGTATATGATTGTCTAACCACTGTGTTGTGCACCTGAAACTAATACAGAATAACATTGAATGTGAACTATAATGGAAAAAATGATGGAAAATTGTGTTATATGTTTCTCATCATCATAATAAAAAAAGAAAAATATTAACTCCAAATGAATTTAAATGTACAACATAAAATGAAACTATAAAACTTTTAGAAAAAAATAGGACAGAATCTTTGGGAATTAGGACTAGGCAAAGAGTTCTTAGACTTGACAAGAGAAGGATGATCTATAAAAGAAAAAATCAGTAAATTGGACCTGATCAAAATGTAAAACTTTTGCTCTCAAAATCCCATGTGAAGAGGATTAAAAGACAAACTCCAGACTGGAAGAAAATCTTTGTAAAGCAAATATCCAACGAAGTACTTGTATCTAGCACATGTGAAGAGCTCTCAAAATTCAACAATAAAAAATAACAAGCCAATTTGAAAATCGGCAAAAGACACGAAGATCTACTTCACAAAAGAGTATACAGATTGCAAAAAGTATGTGAAAAGATGCTAAACATCATTAGCCATCAAGGAATGCAAATTATAACCATAATGAGATATCACTGCACACCTATTAAAATGTCTAGAATAAAAATAATGATACCATCAAATACTGAGGAGGATGTAGAGGAACATCACTCATACATTACTGGTGGGAATGTAAAATGCTACAGCCACTGTGAAAATCTATTTAGCAGTTTCCTATATTACTAAACATGCAACTTCCATACAATCCAGCAACTGCACTTTTTAAAAATATATTTTTATTGATTTCAGAGAGGAAGGGAGAGAGAGAGAGAGAGAGAGAGAGAGAGAGAGAGAGAGAGAGAAACATTAATGATGGGACGGAATCATTGATTGGCTCCCTCCTGAAATGCCTCCTACTGGGGATCAAGCCCACAACCCTAGCATGTGCCCTTGACCAGAATCGAACCCGGGACCCTTCAGTCTGCAGGCTGACATTCTATCCATTGAGACAAACCGGTTAGGGCAGCAACTGTACTCTTACACATTTATTCCACAGACTTTAAAACTAATGTTCATACAAAACCCCATACACAAATGTTTATAAAAGCTTTATTTGTAATAGTCCGAAACTGGAAACAACCCAGATGTCCTTCAATTGGTGAATAGATAAACAAACCAGTCATAACATGGGATTCTAATCACCAATAACAAAGAATGAACTAATGATACAACAACCTGGATGAATCTCTAGGGAATTATGCTGGTGAACAAGTCAGTCCTGAAAAGTTACATACTTCATGATCCCATTCACATAACATTATTGAAATGTCAACATTTCAGAGATGAAGAACAGATTAGTGCTTGCCAGGGTTTAGGGACAGAACCAGACACTGGAGAGAGTTGAATGTGGTTATAAAAGGCAATACAAAAAAATCCTTGTAGTGATGGAAGATCTGTTCAGTGTCATGATGTGGTGGACACATGAATCTGCCCAGGGAATAAAATGTTATAGAAATGAACAACACACACACACACACACACACACACACACACACACACACACACACGTAAAACTGGAAAATCTGAATAAGATCAGTGGATTGTATCCATGTCAATATTTTGGTTGTAAAATTACACTGTAATTATACTACAATTATACTGTTGGAGAAACTATACAGTTTCTGGACAGATGCCAAATACAAGATCTTTGTATTATTTCCCAAAATTGAATGAGAATCATTAAAAAAAAAAATTCCAAGGAGGCATTAAAGACCAAAATGTGAGAAACACCACATTAAAACTTTTAGAAGAAAACAAAGGAGAACATTCCTATGACCTCACAGTAAGGAACAAGTTTTTTTTTAAGAAAAGGAGCACAAACCATAAAGTTAAAGACTAAAATACATGTGACTACATTTAAATAAAAATCCTGTGTGGCAAATACCATTTTTAAAAGTATAAAGACAAGCTACAGAGTGCTAGAAGGTATGTGCAGCACAGGTATTGACAAAGGATTTATATATTAAATACAGAATATATATTAAATGCATCAATAAACTTTTTAAAAGGATGTTTTTGGGTTTTTTAAAAATATATTTTATTAATTTTTACAGAGACGAAGGGAAAGGATAGAGAGTTAGAAACATCAATGAGAGAGAAACATTGATCAGCTGCCTCCTGCACACTCCTCACTGGGGATGTGCCCGCAACCAAGGTACGTGCCCTTGACCAGAATCGAACCTGGGACCCCTCAGTCCGCAGGTTGATGCTCTATCCACTAAGCCAAACTGGCCAGGGCTAAAAGGATGTTTTTAAAGGGACAAAAGATATAAAGAGGCAATTCCCAGAAGAAGGAACCTGATCAATGCACATATAAAAGGGTACTCAACCATTCTAGTCATCTGAGAGATGCCTAAACATTATAAAAAACCATTTTACATCTATCAAATTGGCAAAAATTTATAAGATCTTATAATTTCAGGTGTTGGAGAAGAAATGGGACACTTGTCTTATATACTGCTGGTAGTGTGTAATTTAGAGCAAACACCTCAGGAAGCAAATTGGCAACATCTAGTAAAGTTAAAGATGCATATATTTTTCAATCCAACAGGTCTATAACCTAGATAGTGATTTCAGATATGTTTTGGTCATGAGTCACACTATGAAATAATTTTAACGCAATGTATATTTATAATTGAAGCAAATGTTTTCTGCAAGACTTTCTATCCTGCATGCAAAGCCCTGTGATATCTTCTATTTTATTCAACTTCATTTTTAACGCTCAGCATGATGAATTAAATTGATTTCAGGATTCACTAATGCAGTTGTTTTCCATCTTGGCTGCATATTACAATCATCTGGGGAGCTTTTAAATCTCCATTGCCAAGGCCACAACCCAAACAAATTAGAATATCTGGGGAGTGTGTTTTTAAGATTCCCAGGTGATTCCAATGTGTAGCCAAAATTGAGAATCTCTACATTAATGGGTCACAACATGAAGTTTGAAAAACACTGCTGTAACTTAATACTATTTTGCCACTGTTAATTTTTTTGGTTTTAATTATTGTAATATGGTTATGTGACATTAATATTAGGGGAGGCTTGGTGAACGATATATGGGAACTCTGTACTACTTTTGTAACTTTTCTGTAAGTCCAAAATTATTTCAAAATAAAAATGTTTTTAAAACAGGAAAAAAATATGACCCTAGAGAAAATATTGCACCAGAAAATGTCTGAGAACGTTCAGAGCCACAATATTTGTAAAAGCAAAACCTGGAAACACCAAAATGTCCATCAACAGGAGAATAAATAAATATACTGTACTATTTTCCTACAATGGAATACTATACAGTAGTTAAAATGCATGAACCTAAAGTTCATATACCAACATGGATGGATCTCATGAATAGATAATGAACCAAGCAAGTTGCAGAAACATAATTTATAGTGTGATACCATTTTGTGAGACTTCAAAACATGCCAAATAAGAATACATATTTTTATGAATATATACATAATGAGTAAAAGAATGGAGAGAGGTACAGGAATCAAAACCACTGAATTCAGAATAGCAATTACCAAGGGAAGGAGGCAAGAGAATGAAATCAAGGTAGGGTGGAGAGAGGACTTCAATTGCATTTGTACTGCTTAACTACTTAAGCAGAGTGGTGGGTATATAAGCATTGGCTGTACAGTATTGCTCTTTTTTGCTTATTTGTATGCCTGCTATATATTATAATAAAAAGTATTCTTAAGGACTAATAATCCTATCAGGTAGGATAGGGGGGAAAAGGGACTGTATAGAAGCACAGAGTTGGGGAGCAAGTGAGTGAGTGGGAGCAGCACACTATTCTTGCTCTCTACCCAACTGGGACATCTGCCAATGTGCCTAGAAGGCGACTATGCTACATGAATACTAAGCCCTTGGGCTAGCATTTCATTAGTGACATGAACAAGAGTAAGCCCAGATGAGAGCCCAGATCCTCTGACCCCACTTTAGAAACAAATGCCTCCTTGTTGGTTTTCTCTTGGGGTAGAGTTGAGACTAGAACACAAAGCCCTGGAAACAAAGTCAATCTATGTAATCACCATCATCATTGACCATAAACATTTCTCTAGTACAGCCCAAACTCTGGAGATGAAGGCTGAGAAAGTAGTAAGGGAAAGAAAGGTGACATTCCTTATCCTTTGAATAAGAGTCATCCCCTGCTAGCACTGTAAGTAATCAGACTTTTTGCCATGACCATTCTTGGGTATAATCACAGAGCTGAAGTTACTCACCATTCCAATGAGAAAATAAATATTGGAGGTGGTGAAGGAGTTGATTTTGGATCCAGGGCTTCTTTGAAGAGATGGCTCAGGTAGCAATAACTGATTGTGGGCCCCTAAGGCCAGGGTACTGAGTGCCTAGGGGACATCAGAAGAGAATAAAAAAAGGAAGGTGAGAGGTACCAAGGATAAATCCCAGTCCTGCTTCCCACACTTTCTCCCAGATAGCAGATGGGAAATGCCTCCCAAGCAGGAAGCGTGTATTTTGCTCCCTACTCCATCTACCCCTGGCTGAGTTTCAGTGTCTGGTTGTGGAGAGGCACAACACTATCCATCCTGCTTCCATGCTTCATGGCAGAATTTCTCCCCTTTCTCTTGCCCCAGACATCCCCTTGAGAAAAGAAGGCCCAGTATTCACATCTGCCAGGAAAGGCTCCAGGGGATGCCTACCCTCTGAAACTTGGAGAGACCCAGTCATGAATGGGGTCATAATGTGAATTCCCCTCAGAACATTGGAATCCCAGATAGGTATCTCTTTGTTCAAGGAACATTAAATAACTAGAGAGATAGTAAGGACAGAGAAGGTACGAGAGATTTAGAAGACTGAGTTTAACACATTTGGCTATTGATAGGAAGGGGAAATTGTTGCAGATAATAATTTAAGGAGTTGCAGAGTTTGGCAAATCAGTGGGTGCCATTCCCTGAGATGCTAGGTAGTGAAGATGAAGCAAATTTGGGTGGGATAATACCGGAGGCTAAGACCAACAAGTAGCATAATTATGCAAGAAGTCCAATGGAAGGCTAATGGACTTTGATATGCAGCAAGGACTGAAAATCAGAATAATATTGCCCTGCTTTTGGCCAAATGGCTGAAGGCAATCCCTAACCTGATAATCCTTTTATTGTTTACCAAACTTTACCACTGATATACCTGTTTGCTTTGCTAAAGGACAAATGTGTATTCAAGTAAATAAAAGATGACAGGCCTAGGGTTGAGAAAGCTTCTCTGCTAGAGAATAAGGTCTCCACCTGACTCCCCATGCCTTCTAAATTTATATTTCTTGTCTAGTTATATTCATTTGTGCACAGCCCCTCCTCCAGACCTTGAACCCTAACCGTAAATGGATGCAGTGTTCACGGGATAAGATGATGGTTAATTTCTTTTTTTTTACTTGCCTTTACAAGATGAGTTTGAAGTTTGGGGGACAACTGAGTGGAGGTGTTCAAAAGGGGTATGGACAAGATGGCCCAGGATAGAGAGTAAAGAGAGAAGAGGACTGAGCCATTCTGAGGACAGATCTGCTTAGGAAACAGAGCTTACCTTGCTGCTTCTCTGTAACAGTTCTTTCAAAAAGAAAAGCAAAAACCTTTGTGAAAAAATGCCAAGATCTCAGTAGAAAAACAACACATTTGATTTAATTTTCAATACAATATCTTTGCTAACACAATTGCTATATATTTTATACAAATTTAAGCAATGGAACTTATTGGAGAGAAATTAAACCAAAAAGGATCTTTAAAGAAGATGCTGATCTTCGATGAAATAAAGTTTGTTCCCTGAACTACTTGGAACAGCTCTTCATCTCATTTGTCAGGATCAAACTTTTCAGACAAAAAAAACTATTTTGGTCAGGTCTTTAGACACTGGATGGGAAAGGGCTCCTTAACTGATGAGGCTGAAGAGAATAATCAGACAGCAATTTCCTTGGTCCTAGTTGAAAAATCGTGATGAGCTGAGTAGAGGTGCTTTCACCAACTATATACCGAACATAATTTCATGTTTAAGCTGCTAATGACAGTACATATTGCCCATAATAGGCACTCTAACTGCATGAAATAATGAACTGAGAGGAGGTGAGAGGCTGGTGATGGACTTACTAAAACCTTAGCAATAGCTAAGTGATACTGATTAAAGGGCATTGAGAGTCCATATGAATAAGTCTTTAGCATTTTAAGTTCTTAGAATAGCCTCTCCATCTCAGCACTGAATTTTACAACCCTTTGTAAGTGACAAGAATTCATTAAGAGGGGGATTGTGTAAATGGAATGTTACCACCTCCCAGGTAGGCTCTGGTGATGAATCACCTAGGTGAGGACACTGGATGCAGTCCCTTTCCAAGACATGTGCTTAAAGCCCTTTGGTAAAGAGACCCTTTATCACCAGTCTTCTCACTCTCCTTACACTACTAGAACCAGCCCGTTAGGAAGACATAGGAATGACCTTGGAGATTGAGGCCTCTTTTGTAGAATGACCCCTCCCTGGAACCTGTAATGCCTGCTCAGTGGGGGACTTAGAGATGAAGGTGAAAGGAATTCTGGGGAGGAGTTGAGCAGTAACTAAGAACAGCCATATGCCACACACACTGTCAGCTCCCAGCGAAGGAAATTTGGGGGAAACCTGCTTTACCTGTTGTATTAATTTTCTGGGCTGTTATAAATGTTTAAAACGTATCACAAACCAGCCCTAGCTGGTTTTACTCAGTGGATAGGGCGTCAGCCCACGGAATAAAGGGTTCCGGGTTCGATTCAGGTCAAAGGCATGTACCTCCGTTTAGGCTTGATCCTGGACCTGGTCGGGGCATGTATGGGAGGCAACCAATTGATGTGTCTCTCTCATATGGATGTTTCTCTCTTTGTCTCTCCCTTTCCCTTCCATTCTTTCTGAAAATCAATGGAAAAATATCCTTGGGTGAGGATTAACAACAACGACAACAAAGTACCACAAACTAGATGGTTTAAACAACAGAAATCTTTTGCCTTGGTTGCAGAGGTTAGAAATCTGAGATTAAGGTGTGCGCAGGGTTTCTTCCTTCTGAGAGCTGTGAGGGAAGGACCTGTTCCATGACTCTGTCATTGGCTTGTAGATGGCCATCTTCTCTCTGTGTCTTCACATGGTGTTCTATTTGTGTGTGTATCTGTGTCCAATTTCTTCCTTTATTGAATTAGGGCCCACACTAACAAATTCATTTTAACTTGATTACCTCTATATAAACACTATCTCCAAATAAGATCACATTCCGAGGTACTGGGAGTTTGGATTTCAACATATATTTTTTGGGGGACACAATTTAACCCATAACACCTGTCAAGCATGTAATCTGGCCCTTTAAAAAAAAGTACCATTCCCACATTGCAGGACCTCTTGCTGGTAAGAGACTTTAAGGCTTGGACCCATGGACTGACAAGGCCACAGGGGCCCCCAGAAACCATACAGTCCCACAAGGGGCTTATCCAAATTCATAATTCAGTGCTTCAGTTGAAGCTACAACCTTGTTCTTAGGAAGTGTCAGATGCCTCAGGCAGAGGCCCTGGGGAAAAAGGCAAAAGCAGTATTTTTTCCCAAGGACTAAACCACAAAGCAGCAGCCTCCACAAGGTCTTGCTCTGAGGGCGAGGGAGTGGCATTCCTGATCACATTTCTCAATGGTTAACTCCCTCCTTCCTGTCCTCCTCCCTGCCCGCATCCATTCCTGATGTCCATGAGGCCTTACGGTGTGTTCAACTGAAACAGGTTCTTTCACCTATCCAAGTGCACTTTAAACCCATTTCAGAACTAAAAGAGAGCCCTGCCTGGTGTGGCTCACTTGGTTGAACATTGTTCCATGCGTTACAGAAAAAACCGGACCAGAACCAAACAACGCTCTGAGTGTTTGGAGTTACACTTTATTCACGGCAGCGGGCTCAGGGAAATGAATCCAAATTTAAGCAAAGCTACAAGCAGAACTTCCCTTTTTATAGAAGAGCCAGCTCTTTGTGTGCTTGCTGGCGGCAGCCTTGAAAACTATACAGTTCTATCCAATTAAAAAATGCACCTGGCATGGCATTGGGTGTATCTAGTCTCTGGCCTACAAGGTCAGATAGCTAAGTTTATCTCCTCCACTATTCAAGCAGGCTAGAAAGCAAAGTTACTTTTTCAGAATAAGAGGCCATCCAAAGAATAGCAGAGAATTCCAAACAGTAGTTTTACAGAATAGGGGTTTTCCTTCACACATGCACTGAGAGGTTGCCAGTTCAATTCCCCGTTAGGGCACATGCCCAGGTTGTGGGCTTGATCCCCAGTAGGGGGTATGCAGGAGGCAGGCATTCTATGGATGTTTCTCTTTCTCCCTCTCCCTTCCTCTCTAAAATAAATTTTAAAAAACCACCACATATTTTTTTAAAAAAAAAAACTGAAAGAGAGGAGACAGAAAGAGGAAATAAAGAGAGGTGACAGCCATTTCAAAATGTGATTGAAAATTACAGTAACTTGAACATATACTGAATTTTCTCTTTTAATAATAAAATGAAGGATCAAATTTATTGCTCAGTCTTCATGCAGTTTTCTCTCTTCGAGGTCTGCAGATCAGTTTGTTACTCACTTTTCTTCTTTTTCTCTAAATGTGGTAAAATTCACATAACATGAAATTTACCATTTTAACTGTTTTTAAATGTGCAGTTCAGTGCTGCTACTACGCTTGGCTCTTTTGTACCCACGAGTGCTCCCAGAAGCACTATAACTGAAAAGTTGGGCAGGGACTTTTAGAGTCAGGCATACCTTTGCCCAAACCTCCACTCTGCCATATCCTGACTGTGTGACCTTGGACAAGCTGTTTGACTTCTTCTCTGACCCTTAGTTTCTTCATTTTTAAAATGGGCTATATACCTCCCAGGGTACTGGGAGAGTAAAATGAGTATCAATTCACACATCACTTGGCACAGAGTAAAAACTCAGAGTGTCTAATCTTAGCAACTCTCTTGCAAGAGATAATAAAATTTAACCTATAATCTGATAAATCAGTCGTGCTGCCTTTATATTACAAAGCTCAGGAAAAAAAATACTTTCTTGAATTCTAAATTACATGGAACATTCCACTTTCATTACTCATCCCCTGCTGCTTCTCACTCATCCTTTTCCTACCTCCACGATCTAACTGCACTTGATTCATGTTGGCCTCTCTCCCAGTCAGCCCTCTAACCTCATAGTTTCTGCAGGTCAGGAATTTGGGAGTGACTCACCTGGGTGTTTCTGGCTTAGAATCTTTGTCAAAACGTCTTCTGAGAATGCAGTTATCTTAAGGCTTAAATGAAACTGGAGGACCTGCTTCCAAGGTAATTCACTCACATGGGCAGGCAAGTTGGTGCTGGCAGTTGGCAGGAGGCCTCAGTTTTATGGACCCTCACAGTTTTGCTTGAGTGTCCCTATGACATGGTGTTGGCTTCCCTCAGAACAAGTAAGCCAAGAGAGAAAGGAAGAAGTGGCAATGCTGTTTATGACCTAGTCTCAGAAGTACATATGTTATATATACAATGGAATATTTTGCAGCCTTGAAAAAGGAGATCCTGCCATTTGTGACAACATGAATGAACCTGGAGAACACTATGCTAAGTTAAATAAGCCAGTCACAGAAGGACAAATACTGTGTGATCGCATGTATATGTAGAATCTAAAACAAATGAACTTTTAGAAGCACAGTTGCCCAGAGCTGGGAGGTAGGGGAAAAAATGGAGAGATGTTGGGTCAAAGTATAGTTTCAGTTATGCAAGATGAACAAGTTCTGGAGATCTAGTGTACAGCAATGTGGTTATAGTTAACAATAATATTGTGTATATTTGAAATTTGCTAAAAGGATAGATCTTAAGTGATCTCACTGCACACACACACAAAAGCTGATGTAGATGTTAATTATCTTGCTTGTGGTGATATACACACAATATATACATAAAGCAAAACATCAAATTGTGTACCTTAATATATGTAATTTTTATTTGTTAATTATACCTCAATACAGTTAGAAAAAAAGAGAAAAATATCCAAAAAGTTAATTTAATTTAATTTTAAAAAGAAGTAAATACCTGTCACTTCTGCAACATCCCATTGATCTTACAGGACAGTCTTATTTATTATGAGAGGGGACCACACAAAAGTGTGACCATCAGGCAGTGAGGATCATCAGGCCTATCTTATAGGATAACTACCAGAGATATTTTTACATGGCCAATGCTTGTATCGGCAAGAGTGGGAGAAAATGGAAGCTCTTATACACTACTGGTTTGTATTTAGCCTTAAAATACCTGACCCAGCAATTTTCATTCTAGAAATCTATCCTAAGAAAATAATTATACATTCACAAAAAATGAAGTGTAGGATGTTCATCATAGGTAATAATCATGATAATTTTACAACTTAAATTCCTGTAATAGAGAATGGGTTAAGTAAATTAGGGTATCCATACAAAGAATATTATGTAGAATAATATTTAATGATATGAAAAACATTCATTGCATATGGCTAGATTCTTTTTAAAGGAAGCAACAAATCCGTTGCTCACTTTTTTGAGAACATTTTTAAAGCACCCTATATAATAAAAAGCTAATATGCAAATAGACCTGACAGCGGAATAACCAAACAACCAGTTGCTATGATGTGTGCTGACCACCAGGGGGTGCGCATGGAACATGGTGGACATCAGCAGCAGGCAGCAGAGTGTGGAACATGGTGAGCATCAGCCTCAGCAGGATGGTGGAGCAGGTGAGCGGGGGCGCCGGACCAAGGCGGGGTGCCAGTCACTATCATTGGGGCAAGCCTCTGGTGGTTACTGAAAAGTCTTTGCTCCCACAGTTTCGCTCACACCCACTGCCAGCACCTGGCGCTGGCCCTGATCACTTGGTGGAGTCAGCGGGTGTGAGCAGTGGCTGCTGATGATGGCCCACTCACACCCACAGCCAGCGCCAGAGCTGTTGTTCGCACCTGCTGCTGGTGCCCGGCACTGGTCCCAATTGCTAGGTGCCAACAGTGGGTGTGAGCAGTGGCTGCTGGCCCCAATCACTCCTGAGGGCTTCTTCACCTCCCCCTGCTCCTGTGGGGTGATCAGGGCAACAGCTGCCTCTCTCACCCACTGATGGCACCAGCCCCAATTACTCTGTGCCATCAGCGTGTGCGAGCGGGGCTGGTGCTGTCAGCATGTGGGAGCAGTGGCGAGGGAGCATGGCTGCAGGTGGACAGGGGACCAGGGCCATGGCGGGAGGGGCCAGGCGGGGGAATGGAAGATGGGCTGAGACCTGCCCCTGTGCCCACCACAGCCTTGTGGCCCACAGTTCCTTTCAATTTGCACAAATTCATGCACTGGGCCCCTAGTTTGTGTATATACATAGATAGATGATAGGCAAAGGATATACTTCAAATGCAAGCATCGGTTATCTCTGGTGGTGGTTTTATAGTGATTTTGTTTTTACTCTTTAAAAGTAGTAATCTTCTGATAATAAGAAAAAATGAGGTATTTTAATTTTTACAGAAGAATCAGCCCAGGCATCACTGCCTTCCAGAAGCTTCGCCTAACTCGGGATTTTGCTGCTCTCACACTCCAGCCTGAGTTAGCTGCTTTCTTCTAATGCACCCAAAGCATCCTGTCCATACCTCCTGTGGTGCACTTTCTATGTAGTATTGGGCTGCTTGTCTATGCCTCTGTCTTTCCTCTGTCCCTCAACTCAGATGATGCCATGTTGTGTCCATCTGCATATCCCTGTTGCCATGTACAGGGCCTGGTAAACCACGGGCACTTAGTGTGGTTTGTTGAATAGAAGTGAGTGGCACTGCTCACCTTTAGCCAAGCCAGCTGGTGTGCATGGATTGAATTCCATTACAACTCTTAGAGGCTTCCTGGGAGGACCAAAAGCATTGCAGATGATGTGGAGTGAGTAAGTTGTGCTTCTGGCCCAGACCCTGGCATCTTCCTTTGGAATGGCTCAAGAATTGAGGCGAGGCTATTGCACAGTACCTATTTAGTGGTTCTCTTAGCAAGATAAATGAACTGATGGGATGTTATTAATCCTGCTGTTCGGTTTCAAGACAGTAGACTAACCCACAAATTTAACTCTACTTTGATAGCTTTTATTTTTTGAATATATTTTTATTGATTTCAGAGAGGAAGGGAGAGGGAGAGAGAGATAGACATATCAATGATGAGAGAGAATCATTGATTGGAAGCCTCTTGCACGCCCCCTACTGGGGATGGAGCCTGTAACCCGGGTATGTGCCCTGACTGGGAATCAAACCATGACCTCCTGGTTCATAGGTCAATGCTCAACCACTGAGCCACACCAACTGGGCTACTTCGATAGATTTTAGTTCTGTTCCAGGTTTCATCAATTAAATGATGGCAGACCAAGCACTTGAGTTGAAGCAAAGCTCAATTCAATTCAATTAATAATGTCTCAGAAATGTACTAAAAATAGCACATGATCCAGTATTAAAGTTGGCATCTTTACCACCACCCACACAAACCGATCAGATAATGCTGTATATGCAGGTTCTGATAGATGACTGTACAATTCTGCCAAAGCTTCTACATTCCAAATAGTTATGAGCAATTTAATCGAGATGACAACCATTTGGCATAAGAATATATGACAAATTTGAGTTCTAAATGTTCTTTCCTTACTGAAAAAAATTGGGACATTTTAATCAGGGTTTGAATTATGTTTATAATACTAAAAGGAAAAATGTATTATTAATGAGGAAGGATGTTTCAAGCTTCTAAGTTTCCATTGTAGAATAAATGTCACGAAATTAATCAAGGACAAATGGGCCACAGCTTATTCATGCTTAAGACTTAATTCTGACTGGATCCACAATAACACCAGAGCAAGAAAGTTTCTTAACATCTAAAATGTGGGGCTGGCTAATGATACCAATGCCCTTGAGTGGCCAGGAAAAATTTCCTCAGGCAAAGTGGCCAAAAAAAAGGGTGGGTGTGAGGAGATGTCCACAGATCAACTCAGGAGCCCTGTCTGGGATGCTTGGGCCTGGATTAGAGGGTCAGCTCTGAGACTCTGAGCCCTCAATCACCAGAGTAGTTTAGAATGGACCAGGCTCTTTTCCAAGCTCCTCAAGGCCATGAACTTCCTAGAAAGGTGTTCAAGGGCTGCACAAGGGTATTTTGGGTGTGTGAGAACATTCTTTATCCCTCCATACATGTACAAGTGCACACATGCACATGCACACACACACACACACACACACACGTGCATGCACTCCAGCCAGGGTAGACAGCTAGTGCTCACAAAACTTTTTCATAGTAACCCTCCACAATACATTTTGGTAGGAAAAGATGTCTATTTAAATTTTAAAATTTTTTAAAAACTTCTGGACTCATTAAGCTCTAAGATTCTATGATCTCTTCTGCAGCTTTGTTGGTTCTAAGGTAAAAAGTCAGTGAAAATATGGTCAGCTAATAAGAATTTGGGTGGCACCTGTTTTGTGTTTGTTTTTTGTTTTGATTTTTGGTCTTGTTTGTTTACTTGTTTCTGTGCTTCTTTTTGCAATTGCCATTTGCCTCTAAGGCCCCCTTATACAGAACCCAAACAAACTGCTCAGGTAAATGACAGCCTGATATTTTCGTATTTGTAATTCACTTGACGTTAGTCACATTCTCCCTATTGCGAAGATCCATACTTTTGTGACAAGAACTTCATATTAATTTTAAAAATTGTGATGTCATAACTTCTCATTTTGTTCATTCCTAAAGCAAATAGCCCTTCCCTATAGAGAAGGGGGATGCATTTTATCACATAATTACTGTTGTTTATTATGGAGGCAGAAAGAGCAATAATATCTTCTTTTTTAGCATATTCCCTTAATTTATAGTAAGGAGATTAATAAAATATTAAAGAATAATGAAGTTATTATATTATGAATCATTCTTTTATTTACTGTTTAGAAGTACTTGGTAAAAAAGAATGTTGGACTTGAAAAGATGAGAAGATCTTTCTGGAACTTTTGTAACTCATCCCTAATATTTAATAACAGTTATGCACCTTGACTTCGCCTGGGGTGGCAGTGAGGCTCACTTATCAAGTTCACCAGGTAAAGACCAATGTCAGGCACACTGGGACTCAGTAGCTATGTAGAAGAAAATATGGGCAAAGACAAAAGAGGGGCTGCTGTTAGCCAGAAGACACAGATGGGAGGAAAGTTCAGAAAACTCTCTTGAGAATAAACGTTTCCTGTGGAAACAGAAAGCTTGGGGTTTCTTTTAGCATTTGCTTGAGCAGTAACCAATGGAAATCATAAGAGACAGGTTTCTGCTCACCATCTGAGTGTTTGGGTTGGGTGTGTCTGTCTGTTCCCAGTTCTGCAGTTAATAAACGTTAGCAAACACCTCAGGGGGTAATTGTGCTGTGACTGGAAGGGTAATGAAATGGGTGCTGCCGGCTCCAAGGTGGCTCTCTTAGAGGCTCATATTTTTAAATTGTAGTTATATCCTGTAAAATGTAGCCTTTGAGTGAAATCTGCAATTTCACAAAGGGGACCATGCTACTAATGGGGTGGATTTTCATTTTGTTTGGGTTCATTTTTTTCAGAGTCAATTTTAAAATAAGCACCATTAGTCTGCAAATAAGAGTAATAGACTAAATAAGGGCACCTTGAATTCACATCTGCAGTGTGCAAAACAACTGACAAGTGTCTTCTGGCTGTCCTTTGTACAAATCTTTGTGCAACCAGTGGACATTGTCTCTACTCACTTTTGGAGATATTAAGGCATAGAGTGATTATTGGAATTAGCCAAAAGTGTCTCTCAAAACCTGTGATATCCTTTCCCTAATGCTATTGCTTTTTCCTGAGACATGCTTCTTGAAAATGGAAAAAATAAAAGTGAACCTAATTGTCTCCATCCAGCTTCAGTCCCTGGGCGTGATCTACCCTTGTATTTCTGAGAAGCAAGAAGGATAAATACATCTCTAAGTAGAAGTTTGTTGATTGTTTTTTAAACAAATTGAGCTATCAGTGCCCACCTCTATAAATCACCTATCCATCCTCTCTGCGGGTCCTTCTTCCTTTTCTATTAGTGAAATTGCTAGCAAAATCACTGGAGCAAGGAGCAAAGTATTTCCCAACAAAAAAGCAAAAAGTAAAAATGAATTGATTGCGTTTCAGCTGCTAGCATTAAAACCCAACGTATGTGTTGCAGGAGGGGTTGGGGGCAGTGGGACAGATAGAAAGGGAATGGCAATATATTTCAGTAGACTTTTTTTTGCTGGCTTTCTGGAAAAAACAAACAAACCAAAAAATCAAAAGCCTGCTTGGACAGTCTCCTGACTCCCACTGCCACCAGAAGCAGCACCAGATGAAATGCTCACTTGTCCCATAACTCAAAGGCACAGGTTTGTAGCTAAGCCACTAGGTTCACATAGAATGCACACTCCAAATTTGCCTTAGTTCAAAGCAAGTCTTCAACAGTCCACATTAAGGCATCTTGAATCCCTCCCATTTCTCTTCCTTCCACCATACCCTTGAAGGGACAGAACGAAACTTGAAAGAACTAAGCAGAACTAAGCAGAAATGCACCCTCCTCCCTCTTCAAGGACGAGGCAGAGACATGCTCTTCTCCCTCTCCTCTATCTTGTCTTGCAAGGCTGGGCCCTCAGCCAGCCCAAGCCGCCCCCCCCTGAGACTGACCACAAGAATGCTGGTATTGTCCTAACTCTCCGAACCACCCACCTGAGTGGACCAATGAAGCTCCAGAAATGTAGCTAAGGTCCTAATAAGGCTATAGTGGAGGACGGCTCCAACCTTCAGAATGTGATGGTCACTTCCTGACCCTTATGCTGTAAAACCCTGACCAATCTCTGTAATTCACGTCACCCCTAAAGCCCACCCCAAATAGCTAGCCCTATATAACCTTTGTTCTCCTGGGACACGCTCTCTCACCTCACCGCTGCGCCGGATAGAGGCTGGGAGCCAATTCTAGAATTGATCAATAAAGACTCATTGCTTTTGCATCTGAGGAGGCTCCCTGGTGGTGGATTATTGGGGACCCCGAACTCTGGGCATAACACCCTGTCATGTACGAGCCCATTCATTCACTCATTCCTCCTCTTCCTAATACTGTAGGCGGGTATCCAGCAAATGTTCATTATGTGTCTGATGAGTGCTAAGTGCTATGTTTCCAACTATAAAGTGAAAAGTGACTGCAAAACAAGTTCTTAATTATGACATTGTTTCTACTTCAGAAGCTTCATTCTCCTGCCACACATTACTACCTGAACTTACCTTGCCCTGATCTATGGCTCAGATTGGCAGGGCTCCTTCCTATTCTTTCACTATGCCAGGACCATGCACTATAAAATAAAAAGTCCTTTACCCCACCCCTCACACCAACAAAAACCACCATGGAGCAGCCTTCTCTGTCAGATGATCACATCTGTGCATCAAGAAGTTCACTCAAGTCAGAGGTACCAAAGCTGAGCATCTTGGTGGATCAGAAAATCTTTCCTTTTATTGGGCCAAAACCTACCTTCCCTGCACCATTTACACAACCCAAGGAGATGCCAGTTATCAATGCTGCTGTCAATAAGAAGGTTTGGTACTAAGAGGCACGTGGCTACTTGCTCCCGTGTAACTCCACTTCCAGGAAAACTTGTCAAAGACGTAAGCAAGGGATAGTTTTCTAAGTTTGTGTGTTTGTTCTCATTGATCTCTCTTTTCCTTTCATTATAATTCACATTTTAAATTACTTGCTGTGGGAGGAATAAAAATGAGACTTAGTTGGACCTCATGAGTCATTGTTTCAGTGGGAGATAAAGCAGCCTTGCTTCAAAAAGCAATTTAATAAATTTTGTTGTGTGCTGTGGAAATAAGCTTTTAGAGATGATTCAAAACACTTACATGCAATTGTCTAAAAATAAGCAAACAACACAAATTACTGCCTGGTTTTTTTGGACTAGAAATATTAAAATAAGAGAAAGATGTTTTAAAATATAAACTAATGTAAAGTTTGTGTACAATATTAAAGAGATATAACACAAAGTGGAGTCTTAGCTGGGTGTATGCCAAAAGTAAACAAAAGCAAACATGGAGCTCATGAAAGACGAGGCTTAGTTTTAAGTCCCCTTTTGACCTAGGAGAGGACACACCTTCCATTCCAACCTTTAAACTTCCCCTCTCTGAATCCAGTTTTCTCATCTGTAAAATGAGAATGAATCCTGCCATACATATTTCCAAAGATGAAGGTCAAATGAAAAGGTGATATGAAAGCACTTTGTAAACTGCAAATACTGGACCCATATATGACACTAGAGGCCCAGTGCATGACATTCATGCACTGGGGTGGGGGGTTCCTCAAACTGGCCTGCACCCTCTCACAGTCTGGGAGCCCTTGGGGGATGTCCGACTGACAGCTTAGACCTGCTCCCAGGAGTGTGTGCTCCCTGGTGGTCAGTGAACTTCATAGCAACCAGTTGTTGCACTGTTTAGTCAATTTGCATATTACCCTTTTATTATATAGGATCATTACATTGTTTCATGAATGACTATTTCTTTAGAATAGAAAAAAACACTGAGTTATAACTCTTTTAAGCAAAAACACGGCCTCTATTTTCTCAACTTTCTATTACTTGGAAATATGGCGAAGCAGTGACCTTGAGACCTACTCCTCACCTCTACACGAAAACTGTGTCTGCCCATCTCCTCAGATAACAATCCAATTGTCCAAGCCAGAAACCCTGGAGTCATGCTTAATTCACCTCTTTCCTCCAACATACAGTCCACTGGCTCATCCTTCAAAATATGCCCAGAATCCAACCAGCTCCACTCCGTGAAATGCCCTTGGTCCAAGTCCCCATCATTTCATCTTGTCTTTACTGGATGATGCCCCTGGCCACTGGCCTCCTAAGTGGTCTCCCCACATCCACTCTTGTCCCTTCCAATCCAATCTTTTCATTTTTAAGTTTATACTTAGGGCAGGTACTATTGCCTATCCATCTGCTACTCTATCCCTTCTTACCTCCTAACTAAAGCCTTCCTGTGGACTCAGGAAATCTGGCTATTCCTCCCCTCAGCCCCAGAATGAATATGTGACCAATTTCTGACCAGTAGGATTTAAGGTGGAATCTGTTAAAAAGCTTCTGGGAAAGAAAATCCTCCTTGTGAAAAAGTGAAAGATATGTGAGGCAAGTCCCCACCCATCCTACCACAACATTTGGACACTGCCATGTGCTTAGAGCTATGGCAGCCATAGCTGTGGCAAAAATATGGCAACCTTGAATACAGTTGGAGAACCACCTGGAGCCTCAACATTATCACAATACTGAATTAACCAATCCTGGAATCACTTAACTCTGGTCACTTTTGTTAAATGGCTGGGGACAGCAAACTCTTTTTTAAAGGGCCAGAGAGTAAATAGTTTAGGCTTTGCAGTCCATCTTTGTCTTAACTCAGCTCTGCCCTGGCAGGACATGAGTAGCCATAGCCAATACTTAAATGAATGGGCATGACTGTGCACCAATAAAACTTTATTGATGGGCACTGAAGCTGGAATTTTATATAATTTTCAAATCCCCAGAATACTTTTCTTTTGATTTTTTTTCAACCATTTAAAAACATGAAAAACATTCTCAGTTCATGGGCCATATAAATACAAGAAGCAGGCCAAATTTGGCACACAAAGGGTTCGTCCACGCTTGATGGGATAATAAAAACTAAAAAAACCCACTATTGTTTCACCTTTCTTATTTTCTTATTTGCAGCCAAGAATACACTAATTAATACAATGGCCTCTTTTGGTCCTTTTTTCCTACTTTAAATGTTTAGTTTGAAATACTTAAAACATACTAAAAAATGCAGAAAATAATATAACAGGAACCTCTGTCTCCACAACACAGATTTAACCAATGATAACATTTTACCACACTTGCTTCAGGTAAATCTTTTTTCAGGTAAGTTTTTAAATAAATAAAGCTTTACCAAATAGCTGAAGGTCAAATCTTGCTCCCTTCTCCTTTCCCTAAGAGGTACCAGATATCCTGGGGCAGGTATATGTTCTATGCATCCTGGTACTTGGTTGCACTTATGTATCTAAAACAATATACTCCATTGTTTTCTGTGTTTTAAAACTTTACATAAATGGTATTGCAGTGCATATAGCCTATTTTCAACTTCCTCCCCACTTCACTATTATTCATGTTGATACACATAGAGTTGCTTCATTTACTTTTGCCATTGTGTGAATAAGTCACAAGTCATCCAGGTGTTCCCCAACTAGGGAGCAAGTTGTTTGCTTTTCTATGGTTTCTCTTGTGCCCAAGGAGACTTGCATGAGGTTGTTCACTGCAGCACAGCTTGTATTGGCAAAATTATGGGAACTATTGAAGTATCCCAACACTTCTCCCCACTGTTCATGAAGGAGCTTTCTAATAGTCCAGGTTTCATCATGTCCCTCTCCTGCCCCAAACCTTTCTCTGGCTCCCTGTTGCCAAATCTCCTTTCCCTTAGTCCCCTGCATCTGCCCCTACTCTCTGCCTTTGAAGCTCTACAGCTTTTTTTCCAGCCATATTGAACTCACTTCCACCTCTAGGCCTTTTTCTTTCATTCACAAGGCCCTCTGTGTCCTCATCCTGCCACCTCCCCAGCTGATATCATACCCCCTGCTCTGTCCTGTGCCTGATATGCCCTTCTCCCAGTTCCAGCCCCACTTCCACTGGCTACTGCCAACCCCTTTGCTCCCCCCACACACCCCACATAGCCAGGTATCACCTCACCTATGAAGCCTTTGGTGAACTTCCCCAACCCTAGGGGAACTATTCCTGTGTGCCTCCAGCACAGCACTTGCAGCCATCTACTGGAGCACTTCTCAAAAGGGAGTGCTCCTAGTTACTTGCCTTTTCTCTTGTCCAGTCTGGGAGTTGCTTGTATTCAGGCACCATATCCTTCATGCCTCTCTGTCTCCCCCCACCCTCAGATTTGGCACATGGAACGTAGTCACTAAATGTGTGATGAGTTAATACCTGAATGAATGAATAAAATCTGATCTCTACTGAATTAGCTTACAGAAAAATGAACTCGAGGATTATGCAAAGTAGGATGTGACTGGCAGAATTGAATCTAACTGCCTCTTCCCTGTGGATTGCTGAAACCTGTAAACACTGCTATTTATAGCCTCAGAAGCTTCACTTGTGCTTGATGATTCAACCAGTTATTGAACTGCCCCGAGTTTTCTTAAAATTCATTAAATCTATTCTGAAGCATTAACAATTTACTCAATTATCTAGTCTTCATTCAGGCAGGCTTCTTGTGAAAGGCTGTAAACATTTAGATAGAAAAACACTTGTAACAACTAGGAAACACATTTATAAAAAAGAATGGTCAGACACTGACTTATAACCTAACCCAGGGATAAAAGTTTATATTACCTCTAAAAGGTGATAATTGCCCTCTTACTTACCACACATTAGGGTTTTTATTTCCTTGACTTTGACAAAAACACAGTAGTAATGTTATTTCCTTTACTTTCTTAGTATTTTTTGCCAAGGTGGAAGTCCATACATGGTGCTTCATGGAGTTATGACACCAACTTTCTCATGTCTCTCGTGGAAATCAATCTTGCTGACTTACAAACACGACATGAATCTAAAAGCACCTCGTTTACTGGAGACCAAGAGGGGCCATAGAAGAGAATTTTTTAAATATCTTAATTTACACTCTGGAAACCCCAGAGCTTAAATACTGGTACCATTTGGGAAAGCAATATTTTAAATATACTATATACTTCTTTTTTATTTTTCAATTACAGTTTACATTTAATATTATTTTGTATTAATTTCAGGTGTACAAGATAGTTGTTAGACAATCATATACTTTACAAAGTGCCCCCCAAAACCAATATTTCCAGTACCCACCTGGCACCATACATAGCTATTACAATATCATTGACTATTAATTTGTACCTCTTAATCCCTCCATCTTTTTACCCAGTCTCCTATCCTCGCCCCTCTGGCAACATCAGTCTGTTCTCTGTATCTATGAATCTGTTTCAAGTTTGTTTGTTCATTTTAAATATACTATATACTTCTTAAGCAGATGGCACAGAATATCATTTAACACTCTCTTGAGCATTCAACATTATTCCCAGGAGGTGGAGATGGAAGTGACACTTGGCTTTTTCATGATTTGCTACATGAGCTTCGGCAAGCTACTTCCTCTTTCTGGGCCTCAAATGTGCAATGAAGATTGACACTTGATGATCATGAGATGTCTGCTGTACATCAGTGTGAGGTATTTATCAGGTTTTCAAGTAAACACAATCTTATGTTAGTATTTTACAAAAGTAATATAAGCATTTATACCCAGTGCCTTCTAGAATTTAGTAGGCTATGGAAGTGTGGATTAAATTAAACACAAATGACAATTATTTGTCTTCTTAAATATTGTCATGACATATTTTAATCAGACCAGGGTATGTTGAAATAATAAGCAAACTGTATGTACTTATTGGGTCTTATTTTTAATACCCAAACTCCTAGATTTTTTCCCCTCCTGATTTCAACACTCCTGTCACTCTGAGTATCCACTTCTACAAGTTTACACACACATTTAATATCTATCCATAGGGGGATTTGTGTCCATAAACTGTGTATGAAAGCTATTCCAGAGCACAAAGCAAGCCCCATAAAAGCCCCTTACAATTACAAAGGCAATGACGAATAGCAACTGATTCAGTGGAAAATTCCTTTGTGCCTTCAAAGCCTGAAGTACTGCCAGAAGGCAAAAGAATCAACAAAATAATATGGTCAAGCTACATTGAATCCATAGGACTTGTTATAGAAGAGGCCCTTAAACTACCTGGGCAAAGGAAGGGCTTGCCCATAAAAATCCTTTGACCAAGATGTCCATGACAAAGCTCAGCTAATTTTCCCAGGGAGAATCTGCTCCAGTGGTGAGTCACTGCTCTTTTGCTGGCATTATTTTAATGATATGAGATAGAAGTAAAGGTCACAATTTAGATCAATGCCATCTCTGGATGACAGAGTGGGTGAGTCATCAAGTGAAATTAATGCTGAAGCGTGGTTACCATTTTTGCTGTATTTACTCTCCCCTGATACACTCTACATATATCACATTCAATGAGATATTTCAGGAGAGCTGGTTGCTAGGCTTCAGCCTCACTCAAAGTTCTTTATTTCAGAACAGAATAAAAATATGGAAAATTTTCAAGATGACAATATTAAATCTACCACAGGCAATCAAACAGGTCAGATTTCTGTATATTGAGAGGAGCCGCTCTAGTGCACAACATAAAATACAAAAAAAAAAGAAAGTCAGAGCTGCAAGAACTTTTGAAATTATTTTAGCTATTTCCCTTACTTTATAGAAAACACTGAGATTCAGAAAGGTAAATAACTTTTCTAAGAGGATATGTTTGGTGGCAAGAAGTGACCAGACTCCAGATGTTCTGTCTCCTTGACCAACATCCTTTGGATTTTACAAAATGTTTCTTAGTAATAGGAATGGTAAGCAGCAGTCAAATTAATAAGATGATTTTTTAAAATATTTGAAAAGTTCCTCAGGTTTATACATTTTTTAAAAATATTTATTATAAAGATGTGCTATACAAATGGCAAATAAACACACGAAAAGCTCAAACGCATATGCCATTAGGGAAATGCAAAGGAAAACAATGAGATACAACTGCACAACTATTAGAGTGGCCAGAATCCAGACCACTGAGAACACCAAATGCTGGTGAGGGTGTAGAGAAGTCAGAATTCGCACTCATTGCTGGTGGGAATGCAAAATGGTACAGCAAATTTGGAAGACCGTTTGGTAGTTTCTTACAAAAAAAAAAAATACTCTTACCATAAGATTCAGCAATCACAATTCCCAAAAGAGTTGAAAACTTATGTCCACACAAGGACCTATACACAGATGTTTGTAGTAGCTTTATTCATAATTTCCAAAACCTGGAAGCAACCAAATGCTTTTCAGGAAGGGAATGGATTAACTGTGGTACATCTAGAGAATTAAATCTTATTGGGCACTAAAAAGAAATGAGCTATGAAGCCATAAAAATATATGGAAGAGCCCTAAATACATTTTACTAAGTGAAAGAAGCCAATTTGAAATAGCTGCATACTGTATGTTTCCAAATACATGACATTCTGAGAAAAGCAAAACTATGAGACAATAAAATGATTAGAAGTTGTCAGGGGTTCAGAAGGAGGAGGGATGAATACGTAGAGCACAGAGGAGTTTTAGGGCAGTGTAACTATTCTAGTACTGTAATGCCAGACACGTTTCCTTATAAATTTGTCCAAACCCATAGAATGTGCAACACCAAGAATGAACACTAATGTAAACTATGGACTTTGGGTGATCATAATGTGTCAATGTTGGTCCATTGATTATAACAAATGTACCATTCTGGTGGGAGATGTTGAAGGTAGGGGTAGTTGGAGGGAGGGTTAAGGGAATATATAAGAACTCTCTATACTTTATACTCAATTTTGCTGTGAACTTAAAATTCCACTGAAAATAAAGTCTATTAAAGAATTTCTAAATGTAATGTTGTTTTCATTTAGGACCTTATACAATTCACAGATTTTGGAATAGAAAGTTCAACACAGTCCAGTTTACAAGGGACAGCCTGAGATAGTCTCAGAAAATGCACTAAACATCTTTAGAACATGGAAGATAATCACTTTACCCCCAAAGAGGCTGTTACTTAGTACAGAGAGATCTCACTAAGCACCAAAACCCACATTATATATTCATCATGAAAATAAATAAATATTCAATATACCAGTGCGGTTTTTGTCCAAATAATTACATGCATTTTAACATGTGATCAGGTTTCAGAAAGCTTGCTCCTTGAATTCAATGTGACAAAATATCTGTTGTTTCTGGTTAGAGGGGCCCTCCTGAAAAAACCACGCCAATGGTCTATGCTAAATGGGATTGGAGGTAATTTATTAGGAGACTGATTATTATTAGTAAAATCAACTAAATGAAACCGATAACAACATAAAAATCACTTGTTGTTATGGAATTACTACAAATTAAACTTTTAAAATCCACTGCAAAAACAAAGTCCACTGCATTACCAGAAACTGCACACACCTTCTAGAATGAAAACTACATCTATTTCTGACATATAAAGAACCATGTGTTTGAATGATATTGAATACAAATAATGCGCATTATTCTGTACAAAACATTATGTCAAGGGCAGCTATAGGGCCTAATTCTGAAGGTCACCCTGCCACCAGTGTGGAGTGAGCACTCAGCTGGGCTGTACCTGCCCCTAAAACTCTCTGTCCACAGCAGGCCCAGCTGCCTCAGGGGTTCAAGGAAACAGAAAGCATATACTAATGCCAAACTTAATAGAGAGGGACATAATATGGAATGACATTTTATTCACTCAACACACGTACTGGACACCTATTCTGTGCCAGGCTTATGGCAGGGTACTGAGCATACAAATGTGAGCATAATTGGTTGAATGTTATGCCTATGTACATGGAAATGCATGGGCCACTAGAGCTTGCTCAGGCAGAAATTGGGGGTGGGGTCAGGTTGCTTGACAACCAAATTATGAAATTCCCTTGGAACTCTCTTAAACATACCATTGGGCAGTTGGTGTTTTGAAGAGCCATTGACTTATCCAGAGAACTGCAGTCATGGGATTCTAGCTTCTAAAGGTTGTCCACATTCCCTAGCTCCTGACTCCCTTCTTCCATCTTGAAAGCCAAAGTCCTTCTCACATCCCACCACTGGGACTTCCTCTTACACTTCCCTCTTCCACTTTTAAGGACTTCTGTTAGTATCATGTGACAGCCATAACGAATTACTATAAATCTGGTGGTTTAAAACAATGAAAATTTATTTCAGTGTTCCTGAAATCAAGGCATTGGCAAAGCTGAGTCTCTAGGGAATGATCCACCCCTGCCTCTTCCAGCTTCTGCTGGCCCCAGGCTTCCTTGGGTCATGGCTGCATCATTCCAGTCTTTACCTTTCTTCACATGGTCTCCTATGTGTGGGTCTGCTTCAAACTCCCTCTAGCTCCCTCTTATAAAGATACATGTGATTGGATTTAGGTTACGAGGGATTATAAAAGATTAGCCCACCAAGATAATCCAGATAAACTCCTCTCAAATGCTTAAATTAATTGCATATTTTCCTATATAAGGTAACTAGGGGTCCAGTGCATGAATTCGTGCACCTTGAAAGGAACTGTGGGCTGGGAGTGGCCCCCGCCACTCCCACCTGCTGATGGCACTGGCCCCACTTGCACCACTGAGTGATTCGGGTAGGCACCAGCAGTGGGTGCAAGCTGCAGCTCTGGCGCCAGCTGCAGGTGCGAATGGCGGCTCCGGTACCAGCTGCGGGTGCGAGCGGGGCCAGCAGAGCAGGGGGAGGTGGAGAAGCCCTCAAAGGTGATCGGGGCCAACAGCTGCTGCTCGCACCTGCTGATGGTCCTGAGGACCAGCAGCAGATGCAAGCAGCGGCTCTGGCACCAACTGTGGGTGCGAGCAGGGCGGGCACTGGCAGTGGGTGTGAGTGGTGGCTCTGGTGCTGGCAGCGGGTGCGAGCACCAGGCAGGACCATGGTACACAGGAGCAAAGAATTTTCAGTAACCACTAGAGGCTCGCCCCGATGACAGCGACTGGCACCCTGCTTTGTTCTGGTGCCCCCGCTCACCTGCTCCACCATCTTGCCGTGGCCGATGCCCACCATGTTCTGCACTGTGCTGCCTGCTGCTGATGTTTGTCGTGATCCACGTGCACCCCCTAATGGTCAGCGCACGTCATAGCGACCAGTTGTTCAGCTGTACCACCATCCGGTCTATTTACATATTAGCCTTTTACTATATAGGACTAATAGCCCAGTGCACAAAAATTTGTGCACTCGGGGGTGCGGGGGTTGAGGGGTGGGGCCAGACCCCTCAGCCCGACCTACACCCTCTGTCATGTTCTGAGACCCCAGCCACTCCTGACATAGGCACCGGCCTACAGGCTTGGGGCGGCCTGGCTTCCGAGGCCCCATTTTATCAAAAGAACAAAGTCAGCATTAGTTACAGCCCTCACTGAACCCAGTACAGTGCATCTGTGTGTACAACTGCCTTGTTCATGTGCCTGCTTCGCCCTACTGAATTACTAACATCTTGAGGACATAGCTCTGTCTTATCCTGCTTCAACTTCAGTGCCTGGCCTGATGCCAGGGACCTGAGAAGGTTTGCTGAGTGAGTGAGTGAATAATGAGTGAGTGAATGAGTGAATGGATGAGCAAGTAAGTGAATGAGCAAGCAGCTACGGGGCGGGAACTTCTGCCGCGTTGCCATGGCAACACAGCAGAAGTTCCCACCCCGCACCCGACTGCCTGACGCCCACCCCAGGAAGTTCCTGCCCTGCTCCCAGAGGCCGGTGCCCCTCTCCTGGCTGCATAGTTCACACCCCGCTCCCCGGCTGCCTGATGCAAACCCCGGGAAGTTCCCGCTCCGCTCCCAGAGGCCCGGCGCCCCTCTCCTGGCTGCATAGTTTGCACCTGCTCTCCGCTGCCTGACGCAAACCCTGGGAAGTTCCTGCCCTGCTCCCAGTGACCCCACACCACTCTCCCAGCTGCATAGTTCGTGCAGGGCAAAGGCGGCCCGGGTTCTCTGCCTTTGCCCTGCCACCCGGCTCTTGCCTGCCGCCTGGGTTTCTGATCACCATCAGCGGCAGGCGGCTTCTTCTGTCCTTCCCCTTTCGCCTCCCATCATTGTGCCTATGTATGCAAATTAACCGCCATCTTTGTTGGCAGTTAATTTGCATATCACCCTGATTAGCCGATGGGAAGCTTAGCAGAAGTACAGTTAATTACCCTTTTTGTCTTTTATTAGATAGGCTATCCACTCTTTTGACATATAAGGTAATAGTCACAGATTTGGGGAATTATTAATAATATATTATTATTAATAATAATTAATTATTTATTAATAATAATTAATTAATTATTAATAATTAATTAATTATTAATAATATATTATTATTAATATATCTTTGGGATGTCCTTTTTTGGCCTACCACAAGACCCTTGTGATAACATTAGGTCCACCCAGATAATCCTGGATACTCTTGGTCAGTTAAATAACAACCTTTATTCAATCTGCAACTTTAACTACCCTTTAACAGCTCAGATAACATAACATATTCACAGGTTCCAGAGAGTCAGATGTGAACATCTTTGGGGAGCCATTATTCTGCTTACCACACTATCCTATCTAATAATAGACAAACATGGTAATTAACCGTGCCTCCGACATGCTTCCCATTGGCTAATCAGGGCGATATGCAAATTAACTGCCAACCAAGATGGCGGCTAGCAGCCAGGCAGCTGAAGCGAACAGGAGGCTTGCTTGCTCCAGTGATGGAGGAAGCCAAGGTTCCCCGCCTGCCGCTGCCCAGCTCTGAGCTGCATTCTAAGAAACAATGTTGCAATTATAGACGCTAAACAATCCCCAGAAACCTGCTTTCAGCCAGCCGGGCCTCAGAGCTGGAGTTGCAACAGTGTTTCAATTATAGAAGCTAAACAAAGCCCAGATACCTGCTTTCAGCAGGGGAGGTCTCAGAGCTGGAGCCGAGCCTCAGAGCTAAAGCTGGTCTCAGCTCCAGTGACAGCCATAGAAGGTAAATAAATCCCAGAATAGAAAAAAAAAAGAAAAAAAGGAGAGGTTGGGAGCTTCAGTCATCTGCCAGCCTGAAAACGGCCCTCAGCCCCTCACCCAGACTGGCCAGGCACCCCAGTGGGGACCCCCACCCTGAAGGGGGTGTGACCAGCTGCAAACAGCCATCAGCCCCTCACCCAGGCTGGCCAGGCACCAAGCGGGACCCCCACCCTGATCCGGGACACCCTTCAGGGCAAACCAGCCGGCCCCCGCCCATGCACCAGGCCTCTATCCTATACAGTAACAGGGTAATATGAAAACTGACCCTAACAGCAGAAGAACTGGGAATGACTGGTCACTATGACACACACTGACCACCAGGGGGCAGACGCTCAATGCAGAAGCTGCCCTCTGGTGGTCAGGGCACTCTCATATGGGAGGAGCTCTGCTCAGCCACAAGCCAGGCTGATGGCTGCCAGTACAGTGGTGGTGGTGGGAACCACTCCTGCCTCCTCAGCAGCCCTAAGGATGTCCTACTGCAGCTTAGGTCTGCTCCCCACTTGCAAGTGGACATCCCCCTAGGGCTGCTGGGCTGCCAGAGGAATGTCTGATTGCCAGCTTAGGCCCAATCCCCTTGGGAGCAGGCCTCAGTCAGCAGATGGTCATCCCCCAAGGGGTCCCAGACTGTGAGAGGGCACAAGCTGGGCTGAGGGACCCCCCAACCCCCCGCCTGCGAGTGCACAAATTTTTGTGCACCGGGCCTCTAATATATATATAAAAGCCTAAGCAACCCGCCAATCAGCTAACCAGATGACCAGCCTGTAGCTATGACATGTAATGACCACCAGGGGGAAGATGATCTGACTGGTAGCTATGATGCACACTGACCACCAGGGGGCAGACGTTCAATGTAGGAGCTGCCAAGCTGCGGTGACTTGGCAGCTATGGTTCTCAGGTGATGCACCTGGAACCAGAGAGGAGGGAGCCTGATTCCAAGGTGGGTCACCCAAGAACTGCCCTCTCATAATCCGGGACCCATTAGGGGTTGTTGGAAAGCTGGTTTCAGCCCAATCCCTGCAGGCCAGGCTGAGGGACCCCAATGGTGCACAAATCCGTGCACTGGGCCTCTAGTATAGCAAAACTGTCATGGGCTGAAATGTGTCCCCACAAAGTTCATGTTAAAGTCCTAACCCCCAGTACCTCAGAATGTGCTGTATTCTGGAGAAAGGGTCTATATAAAAATGATCAACTGAGGTCATTAAAATGGGGTTTAATTCAATATGACTGGTGTGCTTATAAGAAGAGGAGGTTAGGACATACAGATACAGATGGACATCCATGTGAGAACACAATGAGAAAACAGCCATCTACAAGTCAAAGAGAGAGACTTCAGAAGAAACCAACCCTGCCAACACCTGGATCTTAGACTTCAGACTCTAGAAGTGTGAAAAATAAATTTCCTGTTGTTTCAGGTACCCAGTCTGTGTAGTACTTTGTTATGGCAGCTCAAGCACACTAACATTGTAACAAAACCAAGGGAGTTACTCTCCCATAATATTCACAAGTTCCATTCATATTCAAGGGGAGGGGAATACAAAGGCTTGTATACCAGTCAGTGGGATTCTTGGAGGTATCTGCAAAGTGTGCCTATCACAGCTGGCAATCCCCACCATATCCTTTTTTTCAATTCAGATGGAAGAAATGGTTTAACTTCTCCTGCTTGTTTCATTTTACTGATTTTTCTATTCCTTTCCCACTCAACTTTTAATCTTACTTCTAGTTGGTTCAAGGTGTGTTGGGAGGGAAGAGTGAGCCAAGAGCACAGGATGAGGACTGTGTCTCTAAGTAGATGCAGAAGAAATACTAGGGGGGAAAAAAGGTGTAATTAAGTCAGTCTGTCCTACATCCAATTTTTAGGAAAGAAATCCTATATAATAAAAGGCTAATATGCAAATAGACCGAACAGCAGAACAACCTAACAACCAGTGCTATGACATGTGCTGACCACTAGGGGGCGCACGTAGAACATGGCAGGCATCGACCGTGGTGGGATGGTGGAGCAGGTGAGTGGGGGTGCCGGTCACTGTCATCGGGGTGAGTCTCTGGTGGTTACTGAAAATTCTTTGCCCCTGCGTGCTGCAGTCCCACCCGGCACTCTCACCTGCTGCTGGCATCGGCCCCACTCGCACCCTCTGCCAGCGCCGTCAGCATGTGGGAGCGGCAGCAGTGGGAGCAGGGCTGCAAGCAGACAGAGGACTGGAGGCCACAGTGGGAGGGGCCAGGTGGGGGCATGGAGGATGGGCCGAGACCCGCCCTTGTGCCCACTGCCGCCTCACAGCCTTTCAAGGTGCATGAATTCATGCACTGGGCCCCTAGTGGAATATAAAAATGTGAACAGACTTCATTTTTCACAGCCCCTGAAAGATTTTCATTTTCTACTGTGAATGTTTTAAAGCAAAAAAATCTGGCCATGTAACATTCATTTTTGTTTAAATACAGTACATATTTCTGTAGTTTACACATAGCCGAGAAAATCAGATTCTGTTTCTACTCTTAATTCTTTCTGGTTTTCTGCATAACAGGCCAGACCTGATGGTGTTGCTGATAATTACACAGTCACACAGCAGAGCAAGGGCAAGTGTTCCTGGAACCAGCTGCAGGCTGCCACTACATTACTGTCTTCAGAACATGTTTTAAGTGGGATCCTAGCTGAACGACTGCAGTTACATTCTGTGAGACCTCAGTAAACAGGAAAACCCTGGGTGCCACATCCACAAAGAGCAAAAACAGCTGCCCTGCTACTTTGCTGTTTGCAGGCCTAGAGCATGTCTCCCACATATCTCAGTGTTTCCAAAGAATCCCAGATGCCTGGTAAGGGGTGGGGGTAGGGAGTGATTGAGAAAGAATGTGTTTGGGGCTTCAGAAAAGAATGCAGAGTCCTGGGAACAGAGAGCCACAGGTGCAGATGGGAGAATTTGATGACTCTCCAACTGTTTCAGTCTTTTTCCTGACAAAAATCTGGTACAGAGGGACTGTGCTGATATCTTGCCTGCTTATTAGGGGCCAAGCCCTCACACAGCTGTAAGGTCCACTGGAGGATGGCCCTGCCCTTGGCTCTGTCTTCTCCTGACACTGACATTCGTTCAATGCCCCAAGGTGCATGCCTCCCATCCCTCCATTCATATCTATGTCTATATATACCTACATATCTGTAGCCTCAGCCATATCCATATCTCCATACACAGTAAATGCAGGTACTTCATATTGCCTTATTCATTTAACAAATTTGTTGAGCCCTGCAGAGAGCATTGCTGGGAGCCTCCCCAGTATCAAACCCCTTTCTCAGGATGGGTACCCAGTGGCCTAATTTAACCAATACAATCCCCAAGTAATTGATTTGGGACTGGGCACTTGTCCACATATAAACCCAACAATGCTTTGGCATTGCCTGACCAAAGTGATTGTTTCACAGGTGGGCACGTAACCAGAATTGGGCATATAACCTGAATTAATTCAAAGTAAAATCCAGAGGGTTTACTCAGTGGTTAGTAACTGTGGTGCACTGATTGAAGCCCTGGAATAGCTGCAGCCATTTTGTCATCATGGTGATGGGGGTGGGGGAGGGCAGCCTGAGGACTTTGTCAACACATTGAGAAGGACATGCAGAGAGGATCATAGAGAAATGGAGCGGGAACCCTAATTAAACTGTGCCCGTGGGCTAGCCCCATCTCTGGCCTTTTCCCCTGTGTAAGCCAGTTTGAACTGCATTTTCTGTTACTTGCAGTTGACTAAAACAAGTGCTAAGCACTGGAGATTCTGTGGTGAACAAGACAGTGCCTACCCTCCTAAACTTACATTTCAGTGGAGGGAGGTAGATAAACAAATAAACATGATAATTTCATCCAATGTTACATACTGTGAGAGATATTAGGGACTTGCAACTTTCGATTAGGTGGTCAGGGGAGCCCCTGTGGGGAGGTGACATAAGACTTGTGACCAAAAGGGTGTAAAAAAGCCAGCCCTGGAAAGATCTGGGGGGAAGGGCACTGGGCAGAGGGAACAGCCAATGCAAAGCTGTGAAGTAGGAGTGAAGATAGGAGGTTTAATGAAGTGGCCCCACTTGCAGGCTGTGTATGAAGTCTGGATCTTATTCTGAGTAAGACTGGCAGCTATTTGGAGGATTTTGAGCAGAAGTATGGCATTCCTGATCTAATATTTTAGAGAATTTATTGGAGTGACATTGGTTAATAAAATTATATAGGTTTCAGGTGCACAATTCTATAATACATTATCTGTATATTTTATTGTGTTCACCACCCATCATCTCATTCCATCACCATTTATCCCCTTTAACTTCTTCTACCTTCCCCAACCCCTCCCCTTTTCCTCAGGTAATCATCATACCACTATGTCCGAGTTGTTTTTTTTGCTTAATCCCTTCACCTTTTTCACCCAGCCCCTCAGCCCTCTTCCCTGTCAGCTGTCAGGCTGTTGTGTATGAGGGTTTCTATTTTGTTAATTGTGACCTACTATTTGTAAAGGCATCTTCAAGCTGCTTTGTGGTGAAATGACTACAGGAGCAAGAGCAGCAAAGAGCAGTCAGAGGCACCAGGCGAAGAATGCTCATCTAGACCCAGATGGTAGCAGTGAAGATGGCAAGAAGTGGACAGGTACATGGAGTGTTAGAGGTATTTGAAACCCACTCACCCCTAAATGAATTTTTCAAAAAGCCATGGGGGAAGGAGCTGCTTTCTTTTCCCATCGCTACACACATTCTGATGGGCCCATTGCAGATGGAGTCTACCAGCCCTTCCTAAGTACCTCCCAGAGATCCCCACCAGTTTGAACACTCTGCTCTACATTTACGACATAAAAGCATGCCCTTGACTGTTCATATTCTATCCTATATAATAAAAGCATAGTATGCAAATTGTCCCCTCAACCGGGAGTTCGACCAGGGGGCGGGACAGGCTGGGGGAAGTACCCAGCCAGCCGGCAGCCACTAAGGACCCCACCAGTGTACAAATTTCGTGCACTGGGCCTCTAGTATGGTATAAACAGAGAGGCAAACAAATGTTATGAAAACGAGTTTAATAAAGTTACTATTAATTGAATCAGGACACATCAAAGTGGCATTACAAACACCTTTTTAATGACAACAGATGGCAAATGTATACAAATTACAGGCTAGAACATAATGAATACAAAATCCATCCAGATACCGTGTAAAAAAGCATATAACAGAAGCAAATCTGATTCAAGTGGCTAAAGAACTCAAGCCCCGCATTTTGATAATTGCACACAGCTTTCAACGTTAGCACATCTAAAGCCTGCCCCTGGTCAGGGCACTATTCAAGACTACAGCATATTTAATGACTCTAATGATTTAAAGATTCTAACACTTTTAAGCATTGATGTCTAGAGACACCAGGTAAAAGGTTCACTATGCAAAACTCAAAAAAGAATATGTGAACGTTCTTTGCAAACTGTAAGGTGCTGTGCAGATGTTGTTAGCTATTGCTATTATTACTGTTCAGTGAGATTTCACTAAACCTGAGAAAAAGGAAGACTAGTCTGTGTAACTGACAAATATGACTTGTACAACATATTAAAAGGAAGGCAGATATTACTTTTAAGTACACAAAGCAACAAAATTGGCAAGAAAAGTGTGGCCAGGAATGATGGTAACTTTAGGAATTCCAGACTATTTTAATAAATATATAAGGGTTTAAGCTAATCATAGGTTACAAGTAATATTTATCATTAGGTTCCCCAAGTCCCTGAAAATAAGTTATTTTCTCAGGTGACCCTTTCCCCTTGAAAAAAAGAAAGAAAAAAAAATATTGTCAAGTTATTAATATGCTTTTTCAGTCCAGCTCTTGTAAAATTTATCTTAAATATGAGTTGAGTCTGAATTAATAGTTATACTTCTGTGGTGGAGGATGCAGAGTGCTTGATGGCAGAGAAATCTACTGCTGACCTAAGAAAAGTGACAAAGTCGGCACCATAGCTGAATCATTTATAAAAGGGGCCTAACAACTCTACAACTTCACTGGAGCATGAAGCAATAAACATGAACTGGTCTGGAGATAAGAAATACACACTAGATATGGTTGAAACAAGATTTCAATCCTGTGTTTCATGTACCTTCAGCTTCCATTGTTCCTTGGGCACTCCTTATTTAACTGTTTTTTATTGGTCTCCTTGGGTACTCTAGATATATACATACATTTATGTGAAAACGGAAAATAAACATCAAACAAGTCAATCAGTTGTCTCTTTTGGCAAAGCTGATGAGATTTTTATGGTTAAAACAGTCCAATTATTACAATGCATTTCAGTTGGATTCCCAGGAAACACAAGTGGGGTTTTTTTAATGAAAGGTTTTAATTTCCTCAGTAACAACTCAAAACTGAACTTTGCTGCTACATGTAAAATGATATCCACTTGACATAAGATGCATTCTACAGCAGACTTTTCAGTTTTTAGCACAATGAGGAAACGAGATTATATTCTGGTGGGGGGGGAGGGGAGGAGGCAAAATGGAGGTGAGGTGAGAAAGGTAATGTGTTACAGTAAATGGGGTTAAATCAGTAGCTTGTACTGACATTCAAGTTACACTTCCTAATTGAGGTTATTCTTATAATTAGTTTTCAAACAATAGTGAACATATTCCTATCTTAAAACATTTATAAGGGCTCAATTGTAGCTTTCCTTTTTATACATCCTGAAGTATGTACACTGTGCAACAGAAAACCAGTGAAAAATAAATCTATATGTCAAATACCATGTTATTTCAACAGCAGCACACTAACGAGATAACAGTTGAAACCCCAGGAAAAAATTAAAACTGGTTTGAAAACAAGTCTATACTATAATAATCCTAAATATTAACACTAGCATGAAAGTCTAAATTTCAAACACTTGGTACTTTTTCCAAGAGGAAATTACAACTGCTTGAATCCCTGGTTTAAATACTTGCAGAAAAATACCCACATAATTATCTACTCAGCAAATGTCTGAAATAAAACAAAATAATCCAACATTGGACATTAATATTTTACAAACAGCATAATATCCCAAAAGTACAAGAAAAACATTGGCATTATAGAAAAAGAAATTAAGCGGACAAGTCTAAGTGCAACATGGCATCTAAAAGTGGGGACCATCTAGAAATCTACCACATAATACCCCAGACTCAAACAGGGGCATTCTACAATTTTATATTAAAATTGTTCAATTTTATACTAAAACTGTAGTCTTTTTTTAAGAAAGCACTTTACATTTAGAATAACTGCTTATAGAAGACATTTAAACTATAGACAATATTTAACTCTAAGCAAGAATACAATTCTGCATTAAAAACAGGGGTGAACAAACAAATTGGTAATGGCAAACACAGCAAGAGACACTGATTAGAAATTAACAATAACAGGAAATTTGAACAATGATATACCTACTTGAGACACCTACCTGAAAGAATAAAGGTACAATGTAGTTTTTTTTGTTTTATTTGTTTTTTAGAAAATGGCCACTAATCACTCATAAAAAAAATGCAAATAGCTGTCGGAAAAGTTGGCGGAATTTGAACTTAATCTAAACTTTTAGTGAGTATCGAACTAGCATTAAAAAATGCATACAAGATGTAAACCAAAGTAGTGGTTGTCTCCAGGTGGCAAAATTACAGGGTACTTAAATTTTCTTCCTGTTTTTATATGCATATTCTGGGTTTGTTTTCAGATTGCATACAAGTAGTACCAAGTGGCTAGAAAGAACCACACACTAAAGATACTAAAATAAAAACACAGGTCTTTTTCTATCAGAAAGGGACTCAAGAATTATCTAATTATATATATATATATGGGATATATTGACTCTGATTGAAAAGACTAGACTAGAAATCCCAAGAATACCTCCTGGGTGATAAAAACAATCTATTTTCAGAATTGTTCACATTCCCTAAGTATGCAAAAATAAACATTTAAATGTAAATGCCTATCATATACAGTATTAAAAAACAGTAGGAAAAACAAATTTAAAGGCAATTTACACAAACCTGGTAATTAAAGCAAAACTTCATTGTTGAACAAGAGCAAAACAGCTTATTAAAGAGTTGGTCTGAAAGCACAGGCTGGCCTGCAAGGAGGCAGCTAGCTCTGCTTTGCTCTCGAGATCCTTCAATAAACCAGTTCGTGTAAAATGGGTGGAATTCAGCCTAGTTTCCCATGAAATAATGTAACGAAAGGTTCCTATTGACTAGGGATTACCCTTTCTTTGAAATTTCTCAGTGACATTCAGACTAATTCCAGCATTAACAATTTAAGCAATTTTCCATAGGAATTTACAACGCAAAATCCAATGACCTGGTACTTTCATGATAGTTAGGGAAAGTACTTCAACAAAATATAAAATTTAGATTTGCTTCACTGTGTACCTTATTAATATATCCAGAAAAGTAACATTCAAAACCAACTACAAGAAAAAATGCTATAAAACATTTTTGTTGTAAAATAATCAAATTCTTCCCAGAATAATGTGTAAATTAAACATAATTATTTGCCACCAATTTAATTTTTCCAAATTTTCATTTGCAAATGAGAGGCTTATAGTTAAAATAGATGATGCAAACCACTGTATCAGAAAGATCAAAATTTACACTAGTCAAATGTGACTCCTTAAGATGGATTTGAACATGTTCTTTCACCATTATTGAAATAATTAGTATCCTGGATGCATTTGCCATTTTTAAAACAATTTAACACTATCAAAAGGTGATGTTCACTTTAATCCTGTTTGCCTTCACGCCACTGTCGTGAACCTTCATTCCAGGCCACATAGACAAAGAGGGCCAGCACCACGTGGACAGCAACCACGGCAACAATAGCAGCATAAAAATAGCTATCCCTATTGGACATCCCAAAGGCACCTATCAAGAGATAAAAGTTTTCATTTTATTCCAAAATTTATCACAGTACAAAAAAACAAAGCATACTAATTTTATTAGTTATACTAGTATTTAATTAATCAGGGAATTAAAAAGTAACACTTTGGGTGGTGATAAAACAAGTATTCATTTAAAGATTTAAATACCTTCTTATACACGAAAAAGTATTTTGAATGAGAACTGTAATTATCACTTCATCTAAGGGCTCTGACACAAAAAAGGGGACTCTATTTCCTCTTCCTTCCAATGTCTGCCACCAAAGGTACATTCCCCCAAAATCCCTCCTCCCATGTCAGCCAACTTTTATTCTCAAAGGGATATTAAAAGAATCTGCAAGCTATTTCATAGAAAACCATAAATGATTATGATGTCAAGCTGAAACAACTATGAGTGATGAAAATATTCATTTCATGAAGTAGGACTCATTCAGAGCAACATTATATTTGAAAAGCAAAACAAATGAAAAGAAGCAAACTTAAGAACACCCGGTCATAAAGCACAGAACATTAATTATAGTAATATGTCTATAAAAATATGATTACCTTCAAAAACATAAGATTTAGTGGTGAAATATAACCCAATAGGTACAGTGATCATTAAAGCTGTGAAGAACAGCAGAGTCTTCAGGGTAGATGCTAATGAACTCTCATTTCTGGAATAAAGTAAACAAAGCGAAATCAGAACCTGCACAGCCACTTCCAACCCTTCTTGTGTCTATAAACACTATAAATACTCACAGAGAAGACTCAGGAAACCCTGCTCCTGCCTTGGAAGCAGTGGCCAGAGGAAAAGGAGCACTCAGGTACTCAAAACAAAGATCTTAGAGCCCCAGCTGCAGGCCCATCTCCAAGAGACTGTCATTCATATCCAGTGTAAGAGTAAGTATCAAAGTGTGAAAGTAGTTTGTAATCTCCAAAGTGCTATGCAAATGTACACTGTAATTACAGAATTTTGGAGGTAGCAAGGGAGAACATACACAGAAAACAACTAATGGCTAGTACAAACAAGGTATGAGAATCTCCAAAGAAAAAGCAGTCTAGAACAATCTGGATGCAACTGAGGAAATTCACTCAAAATTTTTTTGTAATTAAATAACTATAATACAGTTTAGATGGTTTTCACATAACATGGATGCATTAAAAGTTTGAATGTCAAAACACTTTCTCATTACTGAATTCTATTTGTCCACAGATTATTTTAAAACCAAGGAAATATTCTAATGGAGAAAGTTTTGTTCCAGAATACAATAAAACTACTCTGAAGAATGTAACCAAGTTTTAAAATTATATATATATATATATATATATATATATATATATATATATATATTTAAAGATTAACAGGGCACAAACAAAACTGGATAACATAGAAATGTCCAATAATAGGAAAATGATTTCACAAATGATGTACATCAATATATGGAGACCTTAAAAAAAGAACTTTTACTACTATTATTCACAAAATTTTCATGTGACAAATGAACAAGGCAAATTACAGTGTATTATGTATGTCAGGGGTCTGCAAAATAAGGCCTGAGGTTCTACCACTTATTTCTGTAAATAAAGCTTAATTTGGACACGGATACACCCATTTGTTTATGTATCATCTAAGACTGCTTTGGAGCTGCAAAGGCAGAACTGAGTGGTAGGCCATAAGGCCTTCAAAACCCTAAAATATTAACTATCTGGCCCTTTACAAAAAAAGTTTGCCAAGCCCTGATGCTGTTTTACTGACCTTTTAATGTCGGCATTTGTCCTATGCATTACAAACGAGCAAAACTATTGAAAGTGAGCTGCAGTAAGCTTCTAGCAACCCTGAACACATACACACCACCTGATTAATTAGGAAAGTTCAACCCTATAGCTTTAATCATTAGTTTAATTAAGGTCTTTTTTTCTCCTTAAATCTAACCATCCTCAGAGTACTTAACACACTTCTAACTTTTTGCTCATAGTCAATACCTAAATTTAATTCTCTTTCTAGTAATCCTCAGCTAGAGGCTCATTTTTATGTGTACCTTTAGGAAAGAGACAGTCCAGCCTTCAAGGTCCCCCAAAATAGTCTCCCCTCTAAGCACCTTTCCTGATTACACCCTGGAGTCATTGCTCTGGGATCCAATCACACTTTGTTCATACCTCATATGACAGTTTGCTTCCTATATAGTCCTGCACATCTCTCTGTATAACTAGAAAACCCAGGCAAAGGCGTTCTTAAACTGAATATACAATTAACAGGAAGGTTTCTGACAGCCCCAAAAGAAAGGGAACATCACAAGTTTATTACAAACTTTTTGACTGTGCAATCCATCATTAAATAAAAGTTATGAGTGCATACCCCATATAGGCATTTTGATGTTTTAAATAAATTGTTTATACACATATTATTAACAGTCTTTAAAATATAAAACATATGCAAAATGGATACTAAAAAGATATTAAGATTTATGTAGAAGTTCTAATATTTTCTTTCCTTACTTTAATAGATCATCTTTAAACATTTAATTTAACACTTTGGTGATCACTATACAATTCTCATCTAAAATGCATGAGCTTCCTTAAACTGTTTCCTAGTAGTAAATTTTTAGAGGAATTTACTGTGTAATCTTCATGAAGAATATGAGTGTCTGCAGTAGTTCTATGAAAACACAGTCAACATTTGGCCTCTTTTCGTAGCGCCTCCAAAAAAACTTGACTTTCAGGGTGCTTCTATAGTGTGTTAAAGTATGGGTTTTAGGGATGTAAAGTTCAGATTATTTAACCTGATAAAGAAACAAAGCTTAAGAATCTAGAGAAAGGGCCGATTAACTGGTTCTCTTGTTCTTTAGATTACTTCCCTTAAATATCTATTATCTGGCCTGGCTTTGAGAAAAGGTTATTATTGAAAAGAAGATATAATACCATAAAAATGTTTTAAAGCAAACAAAATCACTTCTAATTCTACCACCCATCTTTTATTTTCTGCATGCTAATTTCTAGCGCCACACACTCCAAATATAACATATCTTAAAAATGTGTAGTTTATTGTCAACTCATTTCTCTTTACCTTAAGCTCCCAAAATTTGACTCTTATTCTGGGTTGCCACCTCACAAATATGGGACTAAGTATAAAGTTAGGCATACAAAATTTTGGAAACTAGCAAACTTCCTCTAGTGCTTAGAGGACATTTTCTCCCTGGCTTCCAGCCACAGCCCACTGCAGCTGGTGGTTCTGCTAGCACAAGCCAGCTTGGGTACAACCAATGATTTATTCTAAAACAAAGCAACTGATGGCATTCAACTGATTTCTCCTGTGTGTCTTTGGGTGTTACTGACTTGTTAGAAAGGAACAAGGTGTAAGTCCAGAATTAAAGTTGGTCTCACAAAAAAGAAATAATTCGGGGTGAACCTTATTGTGCCTCACTTTTAAAACCACTTAAGAGTTTACCCCCTTCATACAAACTTCTGCAGCAAACACTAAGCAGATAACAGAGCTTACAACGTCCCCTTTTGTGGCAAGCAAGACTTCTACTAATAGATTTCACTGCAAATTCCATTAGGAAATACGAAAACCAGTCTAGAAGGGCTAGAGTATATTTTAAGTGTACTTAATGAAAATATCTGTTCATATCCTTACTAATAAACAGTAATAAAAAAGAAAACCTAACCAACACTATATTGACATTGTGAGAGGGGGGGGAAAAAGCGCACAAGCTCCAAAAATAATGAAATTTAACGTCACAGTGAGCTAGGTCGAATGCCAGCTTCTACACTTAACTGTGTGGCCTAACTGTGATATTGGGCAAGTCACTTACCCTGAGTCAACTTCATCTTCCTTAAAATCAGGAAAACCAAGTACTTTCTTAATTCTGATGATGTTTGTAATAAAGCACCTATGTTGAGCTTGGCACACTGTAGGTCAGCACTGAATGGTAGCTAAATCCCTTCCCAACCTATTGCCTACCGAGGTACAGAGGTATTGTTGGCTGGGCTAGTTGGCCAGAACCACCTGCTCTCTTAAACTCCTTCAGTTCAGCCACCATCCCCCCATCCTACTGACTCCCTACCAGAAGCGGTCTCACACCAGGGACAGCCCTTACTCCCTTCCATTCATTTATGCAGCACTTATTAAGCCCCGTTGCAGGCCCTGTAGGGGACACGGAGATGAAGAAGGCCGGGGTCCTGTCCTCAGGGGGCACCCTGTAGTGGGGAAAGAGATTGCAGACAGCAAGATCGCAATATAAACGACAGTGAGAGGAAGTGCTAAGACAGAAGGAAGAGCTGTACGCCCGCCGGCCTATATCGTCCCATGACCCCGGTTCCCTTGTTCCCGAGCGAAGGGCCGGGGCCAGGCGTGCAAACGCTGCTGGCCCCAACCTCCTTCCCCGCTCCCCCACCCTACAACCGGGCCCCGAGGGTCCAGACCTCACACCCACCACAGGCCGGCCCGTTCGGCTCTGGCCTTCCCTCTGCCCAGCTCCGGGCCGCTCCGAGCCGCGCCGGCCCGGCTCGCGGTCGGGGGACCCCTGCCCTGCCGGAGCCCCCTGCCCTGCCGGAGCCCCGCTCTCGACTACCTGACGTCGGGCAGCTGCAGCGCGTTCAGCGCCGCTTTATCAATGCGCTCCATGGCGTTGCCACCCGCAGCAGGTCCTCGCAAGCGGACTGGGCTCAGCGGCCACTCTCAATTCGTTCAAACCGCGAGCGGTAGAGGCAGGCCGCGACGGAAGTGCCGGCAAGCGCAGAGTGGCGGGACGCTGCGCGCGTGCGCGGCGCGCTGTGGTGACGCAAGTTTCGGCGGGCGCCGGCGTTCACGTGACTTACCGGCCGGGGTTCCGCGGCGTGCGCCCCGGTGGGGGTGCCCCTTGGTCGAGAAGCAACCCAGGCGAATAGCCTAGCCATTCCACGTTGAGCCGGGACTTGCCTCGCAGCATGGTTCTGTGGGCTAGCGGCGCTTTTGCCGCAGCCCCCTGAGCGCCAGCGAACACCTCCCGTCCGGGTCCCGGTCCGAGCCCCTGTCGTAAAGCTGCGGTTGCGAAGCGATAGGAGCAGCTGAGCTGAGAGGAGGGACGACCAGGCAGACCAGTGCGGTGCTAGGCAACCAAGCAGATTCCGATGACAACAACAGAAAAAAAGCAGTGCACATTATTCCCCAGCCCTTGAGCAAATGCCTCATTAATTATTACCCGCAGTGAAAGTCCAGCCTTGGGAAGCTGGGAGGAGTTAGTTAACACTCACCAGAGCCCGTAAAGCTATAGAATGTCGGAGCTGAAAGAGCCCTTGCTGAGAGTAACTTCCAGGCTCCACGCCGATGACCCCAAATTCCACTTAAAGTTAAAAACATATTTTGCAGCTGCTTCGAAAGCCGCCAATGAGACAACAGGGACTCAAATAGTAAGGGACAGATGGGCCTCCCCGGAGGGCGGGCCTGCGCAACCCGAGAATGTATAAACGAAACGGGTGAGTAAGCCTGGGGCCAGGCTTGACAAACTTAGGTTGCCACTGGCTGCTAATAAGAGGACAGCCCTTACATGGTCAACTCCTGGAAAGGGCCGCTGACCACATATCTATTTTCTGCACCACATGGACACAAACACCACATTTGAAATAATGACTAAACCAGCAGCTTAGAGCTTTGTTAAGGACCATGGACTGTGCAGCAGGAAGCCGGTCTTTGAGTTCAAACATAATAATCCCTCTCTGGGCCTCATGCAGACCCGTAGGGAGATAAGAACCAGCTAATACCAGAACTAGGGCAGAATTAGACTCTAGCTCTGGGGTTTGCAAATCTCTGGCCAGTTGGCCAAATATGTACAGCCAGCCTGCCTACCACCTGTTTTTCTGCAACCCATGAATTAAGAATGCTTTTTCCATTTTAAATTATCTTTAATGAAAAGAAAAATAATATATTGCCACATGTCAAAATTAGATGAAATTCAAATTTCACTGTCCATAAATAAAATTTTATTGACACTTAGCATGCTCATTCATTTGTATTGTCTATGGCTGCTTTCATACCACTACACTGCAGTGATGGCGAACCTATGACATACGTGTCAGAGGTGACACACGAACTCATTTTTTTGGTTGATTTTTCTTTGTTAAATGGCATTTAAATATATAAAATAAATATCAAAAATATAAATCTTGCCGAAACCGGTTTGGCTCAGTGGATAGAGCGTCGGCCTGCAGACTGAAAGGTCCCAGGTTCCATTCTGGTCAAGGGCATGTACCTGGGTTGCAGGCACATCCCCAGTAGGAGATGTGCAGGAGGCGGCTGATCAATGTTTCTCTCTCATCGATGTTTCTAACTATCTCTCTCCCTTCCTCTCTGTAAAAAATCAATAAAATATATTTAAAAATATATATAAATCTTTGTTTTATTATGGTTGCAAATATCAAAAAATTTCTATATGTGACATGGCACCAGAGTTAAGTTAGGGTTTTTCAAAATGCTGACACGCCGAGCTCAAAAGGTTCGCCATCACTGTCTACAGCGACAGCGTTGAGTAGTTGTAACAGAGACTCTTACCATCCGCAAAGCCTAAAATGTTCACTATCTGGCTCTTGACAGGAAAAGTTTGCTGGCCCCTGCTCTAGCTAATTACCCAGTAATGAGTTCCTTGAACCCCTAGGTTCCATACATATAGTAATGGGAGTTCTGAGAACAATTTTCAATGTTTAAAACAAAACACCAACAAATGTATTTTTTTAAAAATATATTTTATTGATTTTTTACAGAGAGAAAGGGAGAGAGATAGAGAGTTAGAAACATCGATGAGAGAGAAACATGGATCAGCTGCCTCTTGCACATCTCCTACTGGGGATGTGCCCGCAACCCAGTTACATGCCCTTGACCGGAATCGAACCTGGGACCTCTCAGTCCGCAGGCCGACGCTCTATCCACTGAGCCAAACCGGTTTCGGCCAAATGTATTTTTTTTAAAATATATTTTATTGATTATTTTTACAGAGAGGAAGGGAGAGAGATAGAGAGTTAGAAACATCGATGAGAGAGAAACATCGATCAGCTGCCTCCTGCACATCTCCTATGGGGATATGCCCGCAACCCAGGTACATGCCCTTGACCGGAATCGAACCTGGGACCTTTCAGTCCGCAGGCCGACGCTCTATCCACTGAGCCAAACCGGTTTCGGCCAAATGTATTTATTGTATGTATTTATTTGTTATAAGGAATCAACAGCTACTTAAAACATCGTCTTTCTTTGATGTCTGGCACTAATTACATCACATTGATGAGGTAATCCTGGTTACTGCATGAGAAAATACACATATTTTTACTAAACCAAAATAAACTATTGTATACTTGGCTGATTAAATATTTTAAAACAGAATGAACACAAGAGGAGGGGTCTTTGCTTTGTGTATCTCCAATGCTTAGAATAAAGGCCTGATATATATTTGTTAAATTAATGAATTGGATGCACAAGGGGGCAAAGAGCAAAAGGGTTATTTGTAGAAAAAAGATTAGAAACCACTGATGTAGTTGTATTAGCTTGCTAGGTCTGCCTTAACGAATTACCATAAAATGAGTGGCTTAAGCAACAGAAATGTATTGTCACACAATTCTGGAGGCTACAAGTCCAAAATCAAGGGGTTGGCAGAGTTGGTTCCTTCTGAGGATGGTGAGGGAAAATCTATTCAGTGCCTTTCACCTAGCTTCTAGTGGTTTATTTGAAATCTTTGGTGAACCCTGTTTTGTAGAGGCATCCCCCTGATCTCTGCATTTATCATTCCAGGGCATTCTCCCTGTGTCTGTATCTGTGTCCAAATTTCTTCATTTTATAAGACACCAGTCATATTGGATTGGGAGCCTATCCTACTCCAGCATGCCCTCATTTTAATAGTTAAATCTAAATAAGGTCACATTCTGAAGTACTGGGGTTAGGAGTCTAACATAGGAATTGGGGGTGGGACACAATTTAGGAAACTGTGTCCTGGAAAGAGAAAGAATTTTTCAGAAGCCATACATTTACCTAGTGGGGCCTAGCTCATCTGCCTCCCTGGTCAGCACTTTTACATTTTCACATTAGAACCAGTCATAAATGAGATTTGACGTGGGACAAAATGCCTAACTAATCTAATTTATATACTAATTGTTTTATTTGAATAAACGAAAACTCTCATACCTCTTTTTTCTTCCAGACTTCTACACTCTACCCACACTCACTATGAGCTCAATGAGGTGGAAATCAAACATTTAAGATAAACTAAGAAGCTGTAAAAGAAAGAAAGAAACTAGCCAGCACTTTGGCCCCTCAACAAAGTCCTGAAACCTCCTACCTGCAGCAGCTGCTAAATAACTAAATGGCAGTGAAGCCCAAACAGAGCCGTTGCCATGGGAATGAAATGGCATGTCAGGCAACTGTAAGTTGTGCCTCCCTTATTCCTTTGAGAATCAGAAAATGATTCTCAGATGGAAAGAGCCTCAGTCTGGCCCTTTCATTTTAGTTGAGAAAACGAAAATCAAAGGATGGGAAATAACTTTCCAAAATTCACTGGATCAGCAAAGGGATTAGAAAATTTAGAGTTCCAAACTCTCAGTCTAGTGTTTTCTGCACTATAGTGTTTTAAATCTCAGTTCCATAACCCAATGATATGGAAAGTGTGCACCCAAAATCAGTTTGGCAACACCCCCAATTTGCTTTACTGATTCCTAAAACCATGACACCCCTCCCCCCAGCAGGTGGGGTAGGGTGAAAACGGCCATGCTTAAAACACCAACTGGTACTTTCTGAAACTGATGCATGCACAACCTTGTGTACTAAAAGCTAAGCCATGAGGAAAATAGAAATAAGCTTCACTGTGCAATCAACAAAGCTCACGCTTAAAAAAATAAGAAAGACAGAAACTCTGACTTCTTTATAAAGGGGTGTGATGGGTTTTTTTTCTTCTAAAAATAAATATGGATAAAATATGCCCCCTGGTGAAAAAAAACAAACTTAGTTCCATTTCTAGAAAAAAAAATAACCAAGGAGTTTTGGTTGGGGGTTATTTTAGCAAAAACTTCTTTTGTTAGGACCCCTGGGCAATGAAATGCAAGTTTTACTCAAGGAGAGAATTTTTCCTTGAATCCATTACCTCATCTTCATTGCCTCAGGCCACCACCATTACCCCCAAAACATGTGTCAGGTTCTTCTTTTTACAGAGACTATTCACAATCCCTACAATTTATTTACCATCACCATTTCACAGATAGAAAGACTGAGGCTAAGGAAAGTTTGTAAGTTGGGTGAAGACCTCACAGGGCCCCTTATCTCCTGACTCTCAACCATTTCCCTAAAATTTATATCAGGCTACTTTTCCCAGCTCCATCTGCAGGAGAGCTAAGTTAGCATCTTAGAGCTAGTGAGGGGACTTGCTAATGGAGTTAGGGAATGCTTGGGGTCCATGACTGAGGATTATTCTCACCCACCTGGTCTAGGAGTTAAGACTTGTAATGCACTAAGTAGGGCCCGTGGACCTTCTTGCAAACCAAAAATAGGTGCTGGGGAGCAGTGAATCAGGCCCTACCCCTGCCCAGCATGATGCAGGGTCAGCCTAGGGCAGGGGTGGGCAACTCCTGGCACGCGTGCCAAACATGACACGCCAGTAACTTTTGCTGGCACGTGAAACCCTCTCTTGGAATCTTCCATTTACAATTTTTTTCTTAATATCGACTTTTTTATTTTTCAGATAAATTCAGTGTAGGTGCATCTTAGATAAATAAATAATTTTACATAACAAGTTATCTTAAAAACCATAGACATGGATTGACGAGAGAGGGGAAGAGCAATTTCTATGTCTCTGCCTTAACTCTCCCTGCCTTCCTAGATCCGACCAGTGTTTTGGTTTCAGCCTCAGACGCAACGGGGTTTTCCTTGACAAGACAACTGCCTCACTTACTTATTCAAAATTTCACTCTATAAAAATGAAACCTTCTCTCTCGCTTTGCCCACCAGTACTAACGAAAGCGGAATAAATTTCTATGTTTCTCTCGGCAGCAAAAGTCCCACTGATAATATCAAACGGAGTCATAAAGTTTTCTGTCGAACTATCAGTGTTCATGTATACATTTAAAAATAAATGTATTTTTCATCATTATATACTGTGTTTTTGTCGCTCGAATGAATTTTATTATTTCTTCAAGGTTCTTCACATACATACACCTTAAGAGATATCAAGTAGGCATAACATGTTCTCAAAAAATTAGGGTTGGCACGCAAAAGAATTGAGTCAGAGATTTTGCTGGTTTGGGCACGCACTCACAAAAAGGTTGCCCACCCCTGGCCTAGGGTCTCAAATCCCCTGGCACATCACAGGGTTTGTTACTGTCAGAAGAACCATGGCCCGTGACATGCAGCAGGGTCCCAAGGTGAAGGATCCTGGCCCCAATGCTTTCAGATGGGCTTGCCATCTCAGGCTGTGCTATGGGAAGGGGTACTGGGCAAGGAAACCCCAAGAACTGATGGGATTAGGATCATACCCCAAGATATACACACGCTGTGTTCAACAAGGGCTGGGGGCAGAGGTGACTTGCAACCAGTTGACTGAGTGAAGAAGAGAGTGCCAGCACCCAGAAAGTAAAACCAGGGCTCCACCAAACCCCATGGTTCAGAAGCACTGCCCATCACCGAGATTGCAGCTAGGCGCTGAGATCTCCAGGTCAGGTTTCCAGGTGATCTTTCTGTGAGCCACGCAAGTGTGGTGGGGCAGGGACCAGGCTTGGGTGGGCTAAGGCCCCTGAGGTCTGAGCGCAGGGTGAAATCTGAGTCTCCAACTGCTCCCAACCTACAGAAGCTGTCACCCCCAGCCTGAGCTGCACTACCAATACTGTATTATTTGAATAAAATTAGTTGGTTGGGCTTCTAGTGTCTCCCACTAGATTGTACACTGTGAATGTAAATAAATTGTTGGTAAATAAATTGTTGGGAGAGGCAGACATGTAAGGGGGCTTTTGCATCTCTGTTATTACCACAGCACAGGGACTTGAATATGTGCCCTCAGTCAGAGTTGCACTGAGAATCCTGCTAGGCCAGGGGTGGGCAAACTTTTTGACTCGAGGGCCACAATGGGTTCTTAAACTGGACCGGAGGACCGGAACAAAAGCATGGATGGAGTGTTTGTGTGAACTCATATAAATTCAAAGTAAACATCATTACATAAAAGGGTACGGTCTTTTTTTTTTTTTTAGTTTTATTCATTACAAACGGGCCGGATCTGGCCCGCGGGCCATAGTTTGCCCACGGCTGTGCTAGGGCCACTTTGGCTCCCCTCACCCCACTCTCTTCTGTTTCTCTGCACCCTAAACTGTGCTGAGAGATGATTAAAGCCAGAAGAAAAGGATTTAGAAGATGTTTCCAAAGTGATTCCCCTAAGAATCTTGGCAGTACAGAGCTGTCCTAGTGCACTTAAAATGCATAAGAGCCAAGTTTCATTCCTCCTCATCTTGCCTTCCACCCTTCAGGCTCTAAGCACCCCATTGTGTAAAGTCCAAGAGAATCTAGATCTTCTTTCAAAGAACTATGTCCAGCACCCCCTTGTGGTGGACAAGCTGGTACTCCAAGTCTGAGGAAGGCAAGAGGCTGTGAGAAAGGAGCAGGCTTCCTGGAGCTGTCCAGGGCCTTTGTCAAACAAGAAGGCCAAAATTTGTGCCATGAAATAGATGTTCTTTAGAAATTGTGATTTGACAAAGTTATGTGCTCAGTCCTCTGATTCCAGGACAGGCTGAGATGTGACTGCATGAGAATAGTAACTGAAAGTTCAGTACTGGAAAGTCCTATGGCAAGAAGGTACCATGGCAGCCACCTGCCACCCACTTTACCATGGGAGCATCACATGTCACTGGCATCTTGTTTTCCACATATCTGAGGGCCTGGTCAAGGTGGCCATCATTCCATACCTCTACTGTCAAAAAGGCCATGAGCCCCATCAGACAAGTTAGAGCAAATGTTGCCCTGGAAATGAGTGGGGCAGTGGAGACTCACATCATCGCAGAACTGCCAAGTGCTCATCTAGCATCTATTCTTCCAGAAACAAGAAACTCAGTGTCTCTAAGACAGCCACCTTGTTTTTCTTCTAGCCTCTATAAGTAGACTGTCAATGGCAGAGATCAGTGTAACTATCCCTTCTCCTGTTCTGAATACTTGCCAGCACTTGTTGGTGACCACAGGTCAGTGTCCCTTTGTGGGCATTTGTTTAACTGGAAATGGTTTGTTATGAGGATCTGATGACCAGGTGGGTATAGTAATCACTTGATAAACTGTGAAGTCATGATGTGGCACGGGGAGAAAACTGAGCTGGGGATAAAAAGATCTGGGGACCAAGTGTGACTCTGTCCAAGACTCATGTGTGCTCTTGATCAAGAATCTTCACTTCTCCATCTTTCAATATCAGAACAAGATATGGGTGGAACTAGAGGAATTTCTAATGGCCTTTCTGGGATAAGTTTTTAAAAAATGATAGTAGTTGGAGAACTGTCTCTTTCTGAGTTCATAAATTCTTTTCTAAGAGCAAAGACATCTCTTTCCACTTTACAATCCCAATGCAACCCGTGTGGTGGTCTTTGTTCCACTGGCATCTTTGTGATCTGCTGCAAGATAAACATTTCCAGGATGAAACACAGAACGCTGCTTCAAATAAATGGGAACAGAGAGAGTATGGTGCAAACCCTGCACACAGGTGTCACCTGAGGAATGGCTGCAGTAACAGGCTATGTAGCCTGAGGAAGGAAAGAATGAGAAGAGCTATATCTTTATATGTTTGGAGGGGAGATTTAATTAGTAGTGAGTATCAAGCAAAGGATGCTGAAGAACTAGCATCCAAGGGCAGAAGCTATGGGGAGTTTGCTTTCTCCTATTCTAAGTGGCTGTTAGACTATCAGTGCTGCTGGAGCTGGGTGGGCTCACCCCCTGGGTTGAAGGTTAATGTGGAGAGTGGGTTGGCCTCCGATGACTAGTCCCTTCCTTCCCAAATCAGATGATTTGTGTTCTCTGAGCCATGGTGAGATCAGGCATATTTTTTTATAATACCTAGTACAGATTTGTGTACACAGTTGGGCTTAACTGAATGAGTGAATGAATCCTTCTTTCTTCGTATAACAGGGAAGGCCTGTAATGGGGTGTTATCTTTGGACCCTAACACTAGGGAAATGATGGCGTCCCCTAGTAAAATATTTTTTGCGTGTAAATATCACTTAAGTCTACACAACAGTTGTCAAACAGAGAGTCCCTGACAGAAGCCAGTGACCAACCTGGAAACATTTTTATGGTAATCATTTTACTACAGAACTCAGAGCTTCAAAAGGAAGGCATTCAAATACTCTCCTAGACTGTGGCAGCTGGAAGGAACTTTCAAGATCACAGAATTCAACCCTTTCATTTCCCAGATCGTGAAGCTGAGGTACTAGTGAGAGGGTAAAAAGAGGGGAGTGCCTTCCCTGGCCCAAGGCCTGGTACATAGTAGGAACCAACCAGAGCTTTGCTACCTGTCTGATTGACAGTGGGCCAAGCAAAGCAATGACAGAGTGGGGGGAGAAATCAGCTTTTGCTACCACCTAGGCAAGACAGTAGGACCCAAATTAGATGCAGGAGTGGCTGGAGGTAAGAAAGCTATGTGGTCAGGAGCTGGAAATAAGCGTGTGTAGTCAGAAAGGGAGAAAGCAAGAAAAGCAACCCAAGGTTGCTTGTGCTCAGGGGCATCCTTCAAGGACAGGAGGAGATCCTTCGAAAGAAAACGCTTACAGATCAGGTGTGGCCTTGAGGGTGAGAAGCTGTTTGCTGGTGAGTTAAAGAAGGTGCAAAAGCTGGCAGGGACCCAGGGCCTTGGCCAGCACAGCAGGGTTAACACTTTTGGCTAAGTCTGGCAGTTGCTGGGCCTCTGTGGAGCAAATGTGATCCTTCAAATTGACACAGAGGCAGTTGGGGAAGCCAAAGGTCTTCCTGGAGACAAAAGATTGGCTCTGTGTTGCCACCCCATGGATCTGCATCATTTTTTTCTTAAATTGGGTTTCCTTTTACTTGAGAAGCCTGATGGAACAGACTGGCAGTGCCCTGAATTTTTAATGATGTATGAGGTACAGAAGCGTTTTATGTGGGACATTCAGAGAGAGTCTTTTCTGGATTTCCTAGGGGAATGATTCCAAAAAGAGCTCTACCATTATGGTGTAGTCTGAGGGCAAGGTTTCTTGTGAGAGTCCTTCTGAACCCCTTAAACCCGAACCACTCAAAGGCTATCCTCACAAGTCACTTTGCAAGTCCCAAGTCCCTTCGCTTCGTAACTCCATACTGACCATTCTGTTCCAGTGCTGCCTGTGATGACTCAGGTAGAAGTTGTTTCACTTTTGGATTCTGTCCCTATAGTTGAATTGTAAATTCCTCAAGATCATGCACATTTTGAGGAGGTGACAAATTCTAGAGGAATCACACTGAAACATATATTCAACCATTTATTCAAGAAATATTTATTGAGCACCTACTAGGTGTCATACATTGTTCTTGGTCCCTGGGAAACAGTAGTGAACAAAACAGACTGATGTTCTTTTTTATAGAGCTCATACTCCAGTGGGACAAATAGACAATAAATAAAATATTGGTCTTGTATCCTGTTCTAGTAGCTTTTCTGTAAATTCCTTGGTATTTTCTACAAAGATATTCATGTTGCCTGTGAATATGGACAGCTTTCCCCCCCAATTCCATTCTATTTCCTTTCCATTCTGATAGCGTCCATATCTTTTCCTTGCATTAGTGCATTGACTAAGACCTTGGGTATGATGTCTAATAGGAGTGATGACAGTAAACATCCTTGCTATGATCCCAATCTTAGAGGGAAACATTCATTCTCTCACCATCCATTATGTTAGGAGTGTTTTGTTGTTGTTGTTGTTATAAATGTCCTTTTTCAAGAAGAGAAAGCTTCCTTTTATTCCTAGTTTGCTCAGAGCTTTATTATAAATGGATATGTGATCATGTGGTTTTGCTTCTTTAGACTGTTAATGTGACGGATTACATTGATTTATTTTTTAATGTTGAACCAACTTTGCATTGCCAGAATAAACATCACTTAGTTTTTTAATACATTACATGATCAATTTGTTAATATTTTGTTAAAGATTTTCACACTGTGTTCATGAGGGATCTTGGGTTTTGTTTAGTTTGGGGTTTTTCTAATACCATTTTGTCTGGATTTGGTGTCAGGGTAATGCTGGCATCATACAATAATTTAAGAAATGTCTCTCATCTTATATTTTCTGGAGGAGTTTTTATAGCATTGGTATTACATATTCCTTAAAAGTTTGATAGAAATAAAAAATGAATTAATGCGGCTTTAATTTGTGGGACAATTTTTAATTCAGAATTCTATTCAATTAATTTAGTAGATATAGGACTTCCAGTTATCTATTTATTTTTAATAAATGTTAAGTTAATTTGTGTCTTTCAAGAAATATGACTACATGTAAACTGTGCAATTTATGGGCATAGTGTGTGGTTTATAGTTTCTTATTATCCTGTTAATGTCTGTGGTATATTGTCATTTTAAATAGTTGCCTAATATTACATTAAAGTATCATAATTTATTTAACCATTCTGTTACTATTGAATTTTTAGGTTACTTTAGTTTTATCACCATTATAAATATGATCAATATATCTGAATGTACATCTTTGTAGAAATATATGTGTTCTTCAAATAAATCCTAGAAACAGACTTTATATTTGTGTCTATTGATGCATAAAAATTACTCCCATACTCAGTGGTTTAAAACAGCAAATGTTTATTATCTCAGTTTGTGCAGGTCTGTCATGTAAGCTGGCTTGACTGGGTCCTTTGGCTCAGAATCTCTCATAAGCCTGCAATCAAGTGTTGGCTGCTGCTACAGTAATCTCAAGCTTGTCTGGGAGAGGTTCCACTTCCCAGATCACTTAATGATTGTAGGCAGTCTTTCATTCCTTCAAGGCCATTGGACTGAGAGCCTCAGCTCTTCACTTGCTGGCCGCTGACCTGATGCCACCGATGATGCCCTCAATTCTTTGTCACATGAGCCTCCCTATAGGGTAGCTCAAAACATGGCAGCTGACTTCCATCTGAGAAGCAAGAGAGTGAGAGGTCAGGAGAGGGCTAGAAAGACAGAAGCCACAGGCTTTTTGTACCTAATCTTGGAAGTGGCATCCCCTCACTTTTGTCATATTCTAATTATTGGAAATGAATCACCAGGTTTGGCCCAATCTCAAGGACTGAGAATTACACAAAGACATAAATACGAGGAGGTGAGGGTGTTTAGGGGGCATTTTAGAGACTGCCTAGCAAGGGATGTTGCTTGAGAAGGTATGTAGAATCCTTTCATTGTTTGTCTGTATAGAATCGTGATTATGGAATCAATTCCAGCTCGTTGTTCCTGTTCTTCAAATGCTCAGTTTTAAAATATTTTTAAAAGTAAAAATGTGTAAATAGAAAATATGCATAAAGTATGTGTAGATAAAAAGAATAGCAATTCAATGAACACCCATGTAATTACCACTCTATTTTCAAAACAAGTATCCCTTTCCTTTCCCTCTCAGGACTAACCACTATTGTATTTTTCGCTTATTATTTATTATTCCCTTGATTAAAAAAATCACTCCTCTATTTATGTTTAAACAACATATTGCTTAGTTTTGTCTGCTTTTGACCATTGTATTTTACTGGGAGAGGTTCTGCATTTATTATTGTGACTTTTTTTTTTGCCAAAAGTGATACTCTTGCCCTGGGCAGTTTGGCTCACTGGTTGAGCGTCAGCCCACAGACCGAGGGTCACCAGTTCAATTCTGGTCAAGAACACGTACCTTGGTTGCAGGTTTGATGCCCTGCCCCAGTCAGGGCATATGTGGGAGGCAACCATCGATGTGTCTCTTCTCTCTCTCTCTCTCTCTCTCTCTCTCTCTCTCTCTCTCTCTCTTCCCTCCATTCCATTCTCTCTAAAAATCAATGGGAAAAATATACTCAGGTGAGGATTAAAAAAAAGTGATACTTCCAAGATTTATCTCTATCAGTGATATTCAACCACTGTTCCGCAAGAGGCACACTGGTGTGCCAAAAGAATTTTTAAAACATGCAGTACCTGACTATTTAGTCAGGGGCACTGACCTCTTTTCCCTTAGATTGTCAAATGAAAAAATGACAACAGCCAACACAATAGTTGTCTGGCGTAAATGAATAAAAATTATACCTATTTTTGTCAGAGCAACAAAAAATAATATGTTTTTGGTGTGAGGCAAAATTTTAGTAATTAGGAGATCTTCACCGTACTGGGCCAGTCGCAGAGGCTGTTGGGGTGGGTGGCGGGATTTAGTTCTGTTGCGGTTTTTGAGAAGTTTGGGTTCTTCCCATAGGAACTAAAAATCAGGGCACCCAGCACCATGGAGTACCTGACAGAATCCGCCAAGCACACCCCCAGATACATCTTGTGCTGTGAATGTGGTGTTGTAATTAGTCCAAATCCTGCCAATATTTGTGTGGCCTGTATGTGAAGTGAAGTAGACATCAGCCAAGGCATTCCGAAACAGGTCTCTATATCTTTCTGCAAATAATGCCAAAGATATTTCCAGCCACCAGGAACTTGGATAGAATGTGCATTAGAATCCAGGGAACTTCTTGCTTTGTGTTTGAAAACAAAGCTCCTCTGAGTAAGGTGCAGCTTGTAGATGCAGGCTTTGTTTGGACTGAGACCCATTCTAAGAAACTTAAAGTTAAACTAACTGTTCAGAAAGAGGTGATGAATGGTGCTATCCTTCAACAAGTGTTTGTGGTGGATTATGTTGTTCAACCTCAGATGTGTAGAGATTGCCATAGAGTAGAAGCTAAGGATTTCTGGAAGGCTGTGGTTCAAGTTAGGCAAAAGACTTTGCACACAAAAAAACTTTCTACTCTCTGGAACAGTTAATTTTGAAATATGGAATGCATCAGAATGCACTTCGTATCAAAGAAATTCACGATGGACTGGATTTCTATTATTCTTCAAAGCAGCACGCTCAGAAGATGGTAGAATTTCTTCAGTGTACAGTTCCTTGTAGATACAAAGCCTCACAGAGACTGATCTCTCAGGATATCCATAGTAACACATACAATTACAAAAGCACTTTTTCTATGGAAATTGTTCCAATATGCAAGGATAATGTTGTTTGTCTGTCTCCAAAACTGGCGCAAAGCCTGGGAAATATGAATCAGATTTGTGTGTGTATTCGCGTAACCAATGCCATCCAGCTCATAGATCCAAATACCCTACAAATGTCAGCTATTGATAGGAGCACTTTCTGGAGTCACACCTTATGCCATCCCAAACAGCTAGAGGAGTTTATTGTGATAGAATGCAGCATAGTCCGAGATCTAAAACTCAAAGCAGGTGCTGGAATGATATCAAAAAAGCATATCCTTGGGAAAGTCTGTGTACAGAAAACATCTGAAATGGATACAGATAAACAGTATTCTTGTTGCACTCATTTGGGACATCTTCTGAATCCCGGGGACCTGGTATTGGGGTTTGATTTGGCAAACTGTAACGTAAATGGTGAACATGTCAACAAAATGAACTCCGATAGAGTCCCAGATGTAGTATTAATCAAGAAGAGCTATTACCATACCAAACGTCAGCATCGTAGAAAATGGAAACTGGAAGAGCTTGCCAGAGATAGAGAAAACATGGATACAGATGATGAAAGGCAATACCAAGATTTCCTTGAAGATCTTGAAGAAGATGAGGCAATTAGAAAAAATGTAAACATTTACAGAGATTCCACCATTCCTGTGGAAAGTAACACAGATGATGAGGGAGCACCTCGAATTAGTCTGGCTGAGATGCTTGAAGACGTTCACATTTCTCAAGATGCTACTGGGGAAGAAGGTGCCTCGATGATGACATAATGAGTGCCGGGAGCCGGTCCATGCTTGCTGTTTCAAGGGACCTGGCATATATGGCATACTGTTCTTAATATGTTTGCTCACCTTCTTGGCACTATGTGTTTTAACCAAGGTCACCTCTCTGAGAAAGGTTGTTTCCCCAGGTAGGGATTTTCCCCTGAAGTTAGGGAGGGAATAAAACCTCTTAACTAAGTGCCAGGCGGGTAATTAATCACTTTAACTATGAACAATCATGCTTAAGCTACATAATCTTTACTCCCTGGAATGGAGATAAGAAACGCCCTAACCTTTGGAATAGAGATTGATAGGATTGGAATCAACTGGTATAAATACAGATGTAACAACACAGAACTTGGAAGAGAGAACTGAGAGAGACAGAAATTGGCACAGAACCTACACAGAACGTTCTCTAGAGACAGAAGAACTTCGCTGGAGAGAACATGGCAAAAGATCCTGAACAGAAACTGGCCTCAGAACCTAGAGACAGAACCTAGCGAGAGAACATGGCAAAAGATCCTGGACTGAACCTGACTACAGAAATTGGCAAGAGAACCTGACTAGAACCTGGTGACTGAACCTGGCTGGAGAACCTGGACAGAACCTGGCTGGAGAACCTAGTGAGGGAACATGGCTACAGAACCTGGCTGGAGAACCTAGCAAGAGAACATGGACACAGAACCTGGCTGGAGATCCTGAGCAGAACCTCTCTGGAGATCCAGACCAGAACTTGGCTGGAGATCCTGGCTGGAGATCCTGGCTAGGCTGCTGATCAACTGAACACTGTCTCCGTGTCCTTCCTTCTTCGCCGACTCCATCTACACCTTTGGGAACCCCTGGACCTGCTGGGGTTGGACCCCGGCAAATGAGATCATATTGTGGATGGTTTCTGTATCTGTAGGCTCAGGATGTTGGACAAAAGTGCCTTTTCTATTTCATTTATGCCTTCATATTTAGAGAGGAGAAATTTAGTTTTAAACCTAAATAAATAGGACTATTTTGATTGCCCTCTCAAAGCACTGAAAAAGATGGATGGCATAGAAATTTTAGATAAAAGATTATGGAGAATATTCTTAGTACTGATATTTAGGCTACTTTATCTGTTGGATTTGATTGGTTCACTTTTTTTTTCTTACACAGTATTTTTACATAACATTCGCGCTGATTTAAAAGCTTAAAAGTTGTGGTTCCTTGGAGGTTACCTAAGTCTGAAAGCATAAAGCAAGCTTTCACATTCTTTTTATATTGATTGCTTTAGTAAAAGAGCATATGATGAATCATTTAAATATGCACTTGTTATGCACTTTAATCCACTTTAGATCAGTTTTATGTCCTTGGGGTAAGGAAGTTGGGGTTCAGTTATCACTGGACATTCAGAAGAAAAATTAATCATTTTTATTAACACCTTTAAAAGTTGATAAATTGATCTGGCAATTTATCAGAAGAAAATATATTTAAATTATTTGTGGATTTGTAGCAAACATAGACTAATTATTTAAAGATTAAATAACAATTTGTACCTTTGTTATTTTTGCCTATGCCAGCAGCTTAGGGCAGTAGCTGCTTATGTTATTAAAATGTCTTCTTTTCATTTCAAGGATTTTGCTTTTAAAATTTTGGTTTACAAATTGAGAAGGAAGGGATTTTCTCCAGCCAGGATCTCCAGCCAAGTTCTGGTCTGGATCTCCAGAGAGGTTCTGCTCAAGTTTCTATCATTGAACACATAACCATCACAAAGAATATTAGAAGCCAGCGTATAGATGATGAAGCAGTAAGAATAACCTTCATGCTTTATAAAACCATGAATCAGATTTGAATGAGGAATGCCTTCCATATCCTTGAAAGAAAAGAGCTGGCTGGGGTTTTGAAGTGTTCTCAGAATGAAATAGTAAGATCCTATTTTTATAAGCGAGATCATACTTACTAACTATGCCAAAACTAAGAGCTAATTTAAAAATTCTAGGTATACCACTAAAGAAGAAAATTGAGTAAGTGCTAAATGGAACATTTTTCTTTTTTTAAAGATCAAACTGCTTAATTTTGAAGTTATAAATAAAGGCCTAAACTTTCTGTATGGCTTGTTTTCTATCTCCATATTTAAAGTTTTCACTTGTGGTCTGTGTTTACTTGTTCTATGTCAAGACTTTAAAAAGCATAAAAATAAAAACATTTTCCCCTTCAAAATAATTTTTTCGTAATTAGTTTATGTGTGCCATGAGATGAAAAAGGTTGGAAATTGCTGATCTATATTATCCTATATAATAAAGAGGTAATATGCAAATTGACCCTCACACCCTCACAAGATGACTGCCTATGACCAGGCCAGCAGGGGGGTTAATGAGGGACGACCAAACAACTGAACAAGCAGGCTGCGTGGGGTGACCAGGCCAGCAGGGGGGGCAATTGGGGGCAACCAAGGGGGCAGTTGGGAGCGACCAGGCTGGGGGCGGTGCCGTTCGGGGTGACCAGATCGGGAGGGGGGCAGTAGGGAGCCATCAGGCTGGCGGGGGGGGGGGCAGTTGGGGGCAACCAGGCTGGCAGGGAGAGGCAGTTAGGGACAACCAGGTCAGCAGAGGGGGGCAGTGAGGGGCGACCAAACAACCGAACAGTGGGTTCACAAGTGTTCATGATTACAATCTAGAAAAGAATTCAAGGTATTCTAACATAGACCAGTGAGGATGGTAAAACATTAAGAGAGTGAAAAGAGAAGCCACACTATGGAAGATATAGGTTGCAATATATACATAGCCAAATAATTAAAGTCTGGAATAGATAAGGAAAAGTGGTCAACAGAATAAAAAGGAAAAGACAAATAACCCAGCAACAAGTGGGTAAATGACATTACTAGGCATTTCATGGGGGAGGAAACCAAATATCCATCTATATATATAAAGAGCCAGGGGTTGTCACATCCGAAACAACCAAACAGACAACTGAACAGGCTGAGAGGGGCGAGAAGGCTGGCAGGGGGGTTAGTGAGGGACAACCAAATGACTGAACAATCAGGCTGCGTGGGGTGACCAGGCCGGCAGGGGGGTTAGTGAAGGACGACCAAATGACTGAACAAGCAGGCTGCATTGGGTGACCAGACCAGCAGGGGGGTTAGTGAGGAATGACCAAACAGCTGAACAAGCAGGCTGCATTGGGTGACCAGACCAGCAGGGGGGCAGTGAGAGGCGACCAAACAACAGAAGAGCAGGCTGCGTGGGGCAACCAGGCCGGTAGGGGGGGCAGTGAGGGGCGACCAAGCAGGCAGAGGGGGACAGTGAGGGGCAACCAGGTAGGCAGAGGAGGGCAGTGAGGGGTGACCAGGCCAGCGGGGGGGGGGCAGTTTGGGACCACCAGGAAGGCAGGCAGGTGAGCAATTAGGAGCCATGTCACCCCATGCAGCCTGCTGTTCAGTTGTTTGTTCATCCCTCACTAACCCCCCTGCCAGCCTTGTCGCCCCACTCAGCCTGTTTGGTCGTCCATTAGGTTGTTTTGGATGTGACGACCCCTGGCTCTTTATATATATAGATGGACTATTTGGTTTCCTCCGACATGAAATGCCTAGTAATGCCATTTACCCACTGTTGTTGTTGGGTTGTCTTTTCCTTTTTATTCTGTTGACCACTTTTCCTTATCTATTCCAGACTTTAATTATTTGGCTATGTATATATTGCAACCTATATCTTCCATAGTGTGGCTTCTCTTTTCACTCTCTTAATGTTTTACCATCCTCACTGGTCTATGTTAGAATACCTTGAATTCTTTTCTAGATTGTAATCATGAACACTTGTGAAACCACTGCCAATTCAAAAACTATATCATTCGTGATAATTTAAATTTTCCTATGGCCTTATCACCTATTCCATCCTCCGCCATTCATTTCCTTAAAAGAATAATAGTAGCTAACACTTGTATGACTCTCACTACATGCCAGGTATTGTTTTACACACTATATCTGTATTAACTTATTTAAACCTTATCATAACCCTGTGAGTGAGTTATGTTTTACACACAAGGCCACTGAAGCACAAAGAGGTTAAGTTATTTGCCAAGGTCATGCCAGCATTTGGTGACAAAGTCAGAATTTGAACCCAGGCACTCTGCTTCTTAGCAGTTCTGCCAGATTGCTCATTGCTAATCATTATTCAAAATTTAGTTTCTTATTTATTTTTTTAATATATTTTATTGATTTTTTACAGAGAGGAAGGGAGAGGGATAGAGAGCCAGAAACATTGATGAGAGAGGAACATCGATCAGCTGCTTCCTGCACACCTCCTACTGGGGATGTGCCCACAACCAAGGTACATGCCCTTGACCAGAATCAAACCTGGGACCTTTCAGTCCACAGGCTGACGCTCTATCCACTGAGCCAAACCAGCCAGGGCTTAGTTTCTTATTTAATTGCTTGTTAAATTTTTCTTACATATTTATGTATGCCTAAATATTTAGTTTTCCTTGTTTTATTACTTTTATTAAAAAGGCACCATACCATATGCTGTCTCAGCAAATAACATATGGGATTATTTTGATGAACAGAAGTTCTTTATTGTAGCATATTTAATTTTTTCTGTCTTTTCCCTTATGGTTTGTACTTATTTGTATCTTGTTTAGATATCTTTCCTTAGAAAGTTTTAGTCATTGCTTCAGGTAGACATTGTTTTAGGTCATTTCAATAATTTACTTGTTAATATTGTATAGTATAAAATTTTAACTGAGTTGAATAAAGTGATCCTAAGAATTTTCAAGGTAAAATACTAAGAAATATTTTATTACTCTTTTCTGTTACTTAAAAAAAAAAAAAACACACCTGTCTGTAATGGTGTTTCACTTAATATATTTTTTATAGCCTTGACTAGAATCTGAGGCAAAACTTCAAAGCATGGTAATTTGAAGCAGGATGGGATTAACTTGGGGATATTTGAAAGGCTTTATAGTCCATTACGAAAATTAGTAAGCATAAAGTCTAAGACAAGTAATTCATATTTATATAAAGACTAATACTTTATTTTGCATCATTGAGCATTTTAAATTTGTGTATACAACAGAGAATTGGGAGATAATATTAAGGGAAAGAAAAAAAGAAGAAAGAAAGAAAGAAAGAAAGAAAGAAAGAAAGAAAGAAAGAAAGAAAGAAAGAAAGAAATTACCATTGATTGAGGACAGTTAAAATATCTGGACATTGGTCCTAACTGATTTGGACATTGGTCCTAACTGGTCATTCCAAAAGAATACTATATTAGAAATCTGCCTATTCTAACTCCAGAAATGTGATTTTCTTAACCTGGGATATTTGCATATAGAACAAACAACTCTTTGTGTGTGGGGGTAGTTTAAAGGGATTTGTAGGTATATATTTGCAATCTTAGTACTAATGAACATTTCTTGAAAATATATTTCTTAATTTTATCTTTTTGCCCCTGCTTTGCTACATAAGTATTCTATTTGACTCTTCAGCATCTACCATTTCAATTAAGCAAGTTGAATTTTTACCTCTCATCAAGCAACCATGTCAGGAGAATCACAGGATCTGATATACAAATGCATAAGCAGTGAGGGAAGAGGAGTTCAATTGAGTACATCAATTATAATGGTGGTTAATCAAATATATATGTGGGATCAAATTTCAAAGAACTGTATACCAAAATAAAAAAGCCTGCATGTAAAAAGTGGTGAAAAATGAATAATGCCTGTAGTTTAGTTAATAGTATCATACCAATCTCAATTTCTCAATTTTGGTAATTTTACTATGGTTAGGTAACTATTAACATGTGGGGAAGCTGAGTGAAGAGTACAAGAGCTCTCTGAATCGCCGCCCCCCCCCAATTTTTATGAGCCTAAAATTACTTTGAAATTAAAAAAAACAAACAACAGCATTAAAGTGAAAGGCAAAGCAATAGAGGTCTAAAATGTAGTACAAGACCAGAACTTTATAACCTTGGAGTAAGAAATTTTTTCTCAGAAAATGATTTTATTTCTTACAATCAGTGTACTTCCGTCTCTATAGTTTTGTCAGTTCGACAATGTTATGTAAGTGGAATCACAGTATGTCACCTTTTAAGACTGGCTTTTCACTCACTGTAATGATCTTGAGACCTATCCAGGTTGGTGTGTGTATCAGTAGTTTGTTTCTTTTTATTGCTGAACAGCTTTCCATTGTATGGGTATACTACATTTTCTTCATTCATTCACCTAGTGAGTGGCATTTTGATTGTTTCCAGCTTTTTACTATTACAAATAAAACTGTTGTGAGCATTCACGTGAACATAAGATTTCATTTCTCTGGGAATAAATATACATAAGTGAGTATGCTGGGTCATATGTATGTATGTTTAAGAAGAAATGGCCAGCCCTGGCCTGTTTGGCTCAGTGGATAGATTGTTGGCCTGCGAACTGAAAGGTCTCAGGTTCAATTCCGGTCAAGGGCACTTGCTCAGGTTGTGAGCTCCATCCCCAGTGGGGGGAGGGGGGGCTTGCAGGAGGCAACTGATCCATGATTCTTTCTCATCATTGATGTTTCTATCTCTCTCTCCCTCTTACTTCCTCTCTGAGATCAATAAAAACATATTTTAAAAAAAGAGAAAGAAATGGCCAGCCCTAACCTGTTTGGCTGAGTGGATAGAGCGTCAGCCTGTGGACCCTGGACCGTAAGGGGCCCAGGTTCGATTCCGGTCAAGGGCAGGCTCCTCCCCAGCCTGGACCCTGGTCAGGGCTTGTGCAGGAAGCAACCAATCAATGTGTTTCTCTCACATTGATATTTCTCTCTGTCTTTCCTTCTTGCTTCCACTCTCTCTAAAAAATCAATGGAAAAATATCCTTGGGTGAGGGTTAAAAAGAAAAAAAGAAGAAGAAGAAATGGCCAAAATGTTTTCTGAAGTGGCTATACCATTTTACCTTCCCACCAGCAATGTGTAGTGATCCAGTTTCTCCACATCTTCAGCATTTAGTGTTACTGCATTTTATTTTTTATTATTTTTATTTTAGCTATCCTAGTGAGTGTGTACTGATGTCTCATTGTTGTTTTGATGTGTCTTTTCCTAATGACTAATGATAGTGAACATCTTTTCATGTGTCTATTTGCCATCTGTATTTCCTCTTTGGTGAAATGCCAGTTTAAATCTCTTTGCCCAATTTAATTGTTTGCTTTCTTACTGCTGAGTTTAGAGAGCTCTTTATATATTCTGGATAAAAGTCCTTTCTCAGATTTGTGATTTGCAAATATTTTCTCCTATTCTGTGGCTTGTCTTTTTATTATCTTAATAGTAACTTTTGGAGAGCAAACATTTAAAATTTTGAAGTCAAATTTATCAATTTTTTAATGGTTATGTTTTTGGTGTCATGTCTAAGAATCCCGAGGGAAAGATTTTCTTCTAAAAGTTTTATAGTTTTATGTTTTACATTTAGACTTATAATTCATTTGGAGTCTATTTTTGCATAAAGTGGGGCTTGGTGGGTAGGGAGAGGGCACCTCCACATTCAGATAGGTTGGCATTGTCAATAGGATTTCACCTCCCAGTGTCTGCAACATCATGTGGGGAGGAGACATGGCTTCGTTTGTCCTGTTCACCTGCAATAGAATGGGTTTTGTCAAAAGGGTTCTGCCCTGCAAAGCTGCCCTCTTCCCAATCCTAGAGAGAACTGGCCAGAAATGGTAGGCCTCCTTTTGTCTGCATTTCTGGGTTGTGGACTGTCTTAGCACCTAAGCTATGAGGCAAAACAGACAAACGTCCAGAGAACTCCCTGTTAGGTCACCCCTTGAGTCCTGAGGTCCCTCCTCAGTCCTGCCTCTTTTCTCCCTCTGTCTTCTGAAAACTATGTATTCTGTCCTGGTTTTCCATTGTAATTACCAGGAGGAATAGGGTGAAATGCATTTACTCCATCTGGCCTGAGCCTGGAGACCCATACTTAAGTCTTTAATTCACATGAAATTTATTTTTGTGTATGGTGAGAGGTAGAGATCTAATTCTGTTTTTTCAATATACATAATCAGTTGTTTTGTTACCATTTTAAAAATACTCCTATCCCTCCTTCCCTCTCTTCCAATGATCTATAAAGACAGCTCTGATATCTGGTAAGGTCCAGCTCCTCCTTCAGAAATGCCTTGTTTTTTCTTGGAAATTTTTTTCTCAACAAAGTTTTGAATCCATTTGCCATGAATAACATGTTGGGATTTTTATTAGAGATGCATTGAATCTGCAGATTATTTTGAAAGAGATAGGCATCCTTACATTGTTGAGGTTTACAAACTATGAATGCAGTATATTTCTTTTTTTAAAAATATATTTTATTGATTTTTACAGAGAGGAAGGGAGAGGGATAGAGAGTTAGAAACATCGATGAGAGAGAAACATCGACCAGCCGCCTCCTGCACACTCCCTACTGGGGATGTGCCCACAACCAAGGTACATGCCCTTGACCGGAATCGAACCTGGGACCTTTCAGTCCGCAGGCCAACGCTCCATCCACTGAGCCAAACCGGTTTGGCAATATATTTCTTAATTTATTTAGGCTTTTTCTAATTCCTTTGCACATCTCTTATTAAATTTATTCCTATTTACTTTAAATTTTTGATTCTTGGAAATTTTGAAGAGCTTAGAAAATAGGAAAATTATTGGCATTAATTAAAGTGTTCAGTAAAATGAATGGACACAGACTACATACACAAAAAGCCAAAGCTTGCTTATAATCTGACAATAATTTGTTTGAAAACATAATAGAAAAATAAGCTCCCATTCACAATCATAATATAAAAATATATAAAATATATAGGGATGAATCTAACCGGACAAGTGTAGTTGGCAAGAAAAATACTGACCTCCCAGGAAGAAAGTGAGTAAAATGCTTGAATAGAATAATTACAAAAGAAGTAATGTAAATGAATAGTAAACATTTAAAAAAATCCAACTTCACTTTCAAAGAGATTAAAATGAGATATTTTCATCTATAAGTCTGAAAAATAAATAGTTCAAAGATTGTTTCTTCACAGTGCGACATGGGAAGGGAAACAACTGTCCCTCTATTGCTGATGGAGTACACTTGGCCAGGTATTCTCTTTCTATTCATTTGTTCTAAGGATGTCATTAGACTAGCATTCCTCACTTTCCTCAGCTGCAAAATGGGAATTATAGTGCCTTCCTCAGACAGTTGCTATGAGCAGTAATGAGACAATCCCCTTAGGGCTGCTAACCTCTATGATTTGTGGGGAAAACTTGAAAAAGTTGCCCCCACTCTGCAGATAAACTGTGTCTATTCCAGGCAGATGTCCAGGGCTTAGTAAACAGGGCCTTTGCGCAAAGAAAAAGGCACCCCTTTCTCCAGGTAGATGCAATCCTGCGCCAGGGTGCTTTGCCTTCAGAATGGAAAGTGGGATTGATATAAGCACCTACTTTGCCAGCTGGCTGGTGCCTTTGTTCAGCATAACTATACAGTGGCCCTGGATCTACCTATGTTTTAGCAAAATGCCTAGCATTTAATGATCATTAAATATCATCTATTAATATGTTCAAATACATTCAACACAGTGGTATTATAATGGTGAGAAATTGAAAACACCTAAATGTTTAATAATATGGGAATATTTATACATTTATATAATGGGGCTGTTTTAATGCACATTTTTAAAGGCTACTGAATAATATTGGGAAATTCCCAATAAGTATCAAGTTTAAAAAATTAAGATCCAAACTGGATAGTGAGTGTAACCCCAATTTTGTCAAAATCCAAGCATATTACATGTATATATATACCAACATGTTTACAATGGTTCACACTGGTTGGAAGGGTTAGGGCTGACTTTTCTTTCAAATTTTACCCGTTCCCGTGGTTTTACAACTTCTTTGGAATGTGTATAGCACAGGTCATTCTTACAAGCAGAAAGAGTAATTTTAGAAGCCTCTTCCCTCCCCGCATGTTTTCCTCTTGCTGTGGCCTTGGTCCTGCAGGAACTTTGCAAGGGTCCTGTCTAGGAGGACGACCTAGGCCTGAAACCTGAGGGGCCTGGTCGGTGACCAGATCTGAGCCCTCCCTAACCTCACACAATCTAAGGCCAGGGCCACTTTTCATATTCCCATTCCAGGAAGATTACTGTGCTTTTCTAGAGCGCCAGCAAAGCCTTGAATGGGACTAGTGACTCTAGGGAAATGAAGACTTGGTGGAGAGTGAGTAGTCACTGGAGTGTGGATTCCCGGTTCTGGGTTACTCTCAAGCTCCCCGCCCCCCCCCCCCCCCCCCCCCGCCCAAGGAAGAACTAAAGACAACCCAACTTTCTTATTTATTAGGGAACCAGGCACTCTGCAAAGTGAGTAGAGAAGAAGGTGGTTAAAAGCAACAATCCCATCCCCAAATCTCTATGAACAAAAGCAGAATGCCCTGCTTAGGATATTATGAAAGACAGCTTCGGGGAAGAACAGAGGACTGGACTGGGGCTGCCCAGGTATGTTTGTTAGACTGATTAAAGAAGCAATTTCCCAACAACCGTTGGGTGGGTGGGAATAATGGTCCATCTCAAATGACAGAATTGAAAACAGAAGCAGTTAGCTTCTTCGCTATGGATTCATCAGAACAAAAAAGGCCTAGATAGCAGGCAATGGAATAAAGTAGATCTTCTGGAATCAGACTAGCTTGGTTCAAATCACCTCAGACTTACTAGCTGTGTGACCTTGGGCAGGATACTGAACCTCTCTGTGCTTCTGCATTCTCATTTTTGAAATGAGCAGAATAATAGAGACTCCCTACTTCTAGAATTGATATGAGAGTGATATGCACTCTTGCTGTTGGTAAAGTGTGAGCACAGAGCCTGTCCTGTGATAGGGGCACAATCGATGGGGGGTGGGGGTTGTACTAGGGCAGAGTGCCCTCTTCCTCCCCACCACCCAAGACTAGCTTCCAGCACCTTGATCCCAATGTTTCCCATCAGAAACCAAGCATGGCTTTCTCATCTCACATCTGAATAGGGTAGCTCAGAGCAGACTCCTGAGTTAGGCAGAAAACCTAATGGTTTGGAGATGCAAGCTGTTATGTAAAAACATTCAAACCTGTAAAGAATTCTGTGAGTTTAAGAGCCAAACTGTCGGCAATTGCTAGGAAGCAGAATCTCAGTGGATTAGGATAATGCTCTGGAGAATGACAGTTTTCCACCTATTTTTATACATTACAATCAAAGGAGGAGACGTAGATGGGTTATATGAAATCTATTGGTGATAGATTAGAGAGGCGGGAGAAAGCAAAGCAGGGAAGCCCCTGGGAATGGATAAAAAGTAAAAGATAGACACATACTTCTTTTACTTAGGTGGGTACAGGATAGTTAACAGTCAACAATTAACAAGATAACAATATTAATGAAGGGATTTGTGGTATCTGTCCTGGTGCCCATAGCATTTGGTTGTGCCCTGAGGGGTCCAGAAAAAAGTTACAAGTTACCCTGACATTTTGATGATATGTTATCCTAGATCAGTGAGGCGAAACTTTTGAGCTCGGTGTGTTAGCATTTTGAAAAACCTTAACTTAACTCTGGTGCCATGTCACATATAGAAATTTTTTGATATTTGCAACCATAGTAAAACAAAGATTTATATTTTGACATTTATTTTATATATTTAAAATAAACATTTAACAAAGAAAAATCAACCCAAAAAATGAGTTCGCTATCACCTCTGACACGCGTGTCATAGGTTCGCCATCACTGTCCTAGATGCAAAAAGATCATAGGCTCAGTTAAGGTAAAGATTGACCTTGTCAGGGAAGATACCGGGCCCAGGAGGTGACTACTCACCACAACTGCTTTTAGTTAAAGTTTAATTTCAGACCATCCTTGTGTTTACTTGAGGTCTTAGAGTTTGCAAGACCGCCATGCACACCTTCCCTGAGCTTGTCAGGTTAGCATGTGGCCCCTGTTCATCCACAAAGCCCTGGGTTCTAGGTCCATCCCTGCCACACTCTTTTTTTCCTATTTCTTTGGCAGAAACAGCTGCAATCTGCTCATCTCCCAAATGAGGATAATCACCTCTACCCTTCGTCCCTCATGGACTGCTGTGATGATTGAATGAGATAATGGACGGGAAATGATTTCACAAAGAAGAGGTATTTAGTCTCTGAAAGGCTCAGTGAATATTTTTGCATAAAAACTGCCTCAATTTTATACTCAAAGGGTCTTCTTTTCTATATAATTTCTCCCAGAGTGCTTAACTGGCTCTGAAGCACTGTAATAACTAGTCACATGGATTTGCAATGATCTCAAATTGATTTTCACTCCCCCCCACCTTATTTTTATTGTTGACACTGTGGACGAAAAGGGGCCACATGCTAACTTAACTCAGCGAAGACCTGCAAACTCATAGACCTAAAGTAACCACAAAGGATGGTCTGAAATTAAACTTTTTAATTAAAAAGCAGTTTATAGTGGGTAGTCATGGCCTAGGCCAGTATCTTCCCTGACAAAGATCAACTGTGATCATTACTGAGCATATTGTATTTTTGTAACTTATTTTTTTCTGGACTCCTCAGGGCACAACAAATGGCACTAGGGTGCAGACCACAAATTCCCTCATTGTTATTGTTATCGTGTTAATTTGACTGTTAACTATTCTATGTCCACCTTTGTAAAAGAAGCATGTGTCCATCATTTCACTTTTTAACCAATCTCAAAGGTTTCCCGTTTTCCTTTCTCCCACCTCCGTAATCTATCACCAATGGATTTCACCTATGTCTCCTCCTTTGATGGTAATTTATAAAAATAGATGGAAAAAACCACCATTCTCTGGATCACTATCTCAATACGTTGAGATTCTGCTTCCTGGCAATTGTTGACAGTTTGGCTCAGATAAACTCACAAAAATTATTTACAGGCTTGATTGTATGCTGGTTTTTCTTTTATGTTATGGTGCATAATGGAATGCAAGAATGTACCTCACACAATATGAGGACTATGTCCTGATAATTCATATAAAGATATTTAGTACAGTGCCTGGCACATAGTAAGTGCTCAGTAAATGTTCATTGCTATGAATGAATGATAAATTCGACCACATAAAAGTTTAAGAGAAGTCTGGCTCTGCACAAAGACAACAAGCTTGTGGGGGTTGGGAAACGGTGGTAGCTCAGTAGGTAGTGGATTTCACCATGACATATCTTAGGGGTGGGGTCTCGGTGGGAGTGGGGGGAGGGGCAGAGTATGTGCCTTTGAGATGAGGTAAATGGGGACCAGGAAATTTACAAAATCAATTCATCTGGACTTGGCTTGGTACCTCTGTGGACTAGAGAGTCATTTAGATACACAGAGGTTGTGGTCTGATCCCCAGTCAGGGCACATCTGTGAATGCCTAAAGTGGAACCAGGTTCTAAAAATGTTGAACCACACGGTGAAGGATGCGGACAGCATCCACGGCACTGGCCCTCAATATCTGTTAGAGAAGATCATTTGGACTTGAATCTATGAGTCCAAGTACTGGAAAGAAGACTGCTTTGGACTGATGGCTTAACTGGTAGTCAATAAAGCAATGGAGTTAAGGTTTATGGGTGGCATCTATGGTGGCAACCTAAGGCCAGCTCCCTTTCTGTGTTTGACTTTGAAGTTGCTGCAGATTCAACTGGAGAAGGATATCATTGTTGAGTTTATAAAAAATGAAGACTTCAAGTGCGTCTGCATGTTGGGAGCACTTTACATGAGGCTGACAGGCACTGCAATTGATTACTACAAGTTCTTGGAGCCTCTGCACAATGACTATAGAAAAATTAACAGCCAGAACCAAAATGAGGAGTTTGAACTGATGCAGGTAGACTAATTCATTGATGAATTACTACACAGTGAGAAAGTCTGTGATATCATTCTGCCCCAGCTACAGAAATGCTATGTGCTAGAGGAAACTGACCAATTGGCGCCTCGGGTTAGTGCTCTAGAACAGGACATGGATGAGACATGAGTGAAGAGGATGAGAAGCTGCAGAGGTGTCAGGGGCAGAAATAGAATATTGGGGACCAGCTGCAATTATAAGAAATATTAATCATGCTCTGTTAACCATGATGGTGCTGTTCTGATTAGAGAAAGCACATTCTAACCTGGCTGAGAGTTGTACACCCTGGGACATAGGAGCTAACATCGGAATGCAGTCTATCCTCCTTTCCCGAGAACTGCCTATCATTATGGAAATATTTACAACCTCATAGCGGAAACAGTCTAGTCCTGGAGGTACCCGCTCTTTACCACCCTCAGCTCCTATTGTCTATTATCTGGTCCCTGAGTGCATGGAGGCGCCCAGAGGCACCCGCCCTCTGTGACACCCACCCCAGCCCGCATGACTTGTAACCTGTAATGATGATATCATGCCTACTTTTCCATGCCTGTAATTCCTACTTTCCCACGTAATCTTTGTCCTTCAACCCAACACAAGCAGCTAGCTTATTAGGAGAGGCGGAGCAAATTTTTGTGGATGATTCAACCCTCTCTCTGCTGAATTGGCTGAAGTAGTGATAAGCAGCCCGGACCTGTTGGTTGTCCAGTTATAGAGGGTACCATCACCTGATCACCACTTGGACAAGCCCCATCACTCTCCCACACTGTGTTACAGGAGAAGTAAGAGCTGGTCTGGCAGACTGAGTAGGTTTCCCAAGAGGAGGAGCCCCTCCCCTCACCGCCGAGAGAGGCATCAGAGCAAGAGGCCAAGACCTCACAGATCCCCTTAGTCACAGACACAGGAGCCACTCAAAATCTCCAAAAAATCTATGAAAAGCGATAAGAAGAACTGGAGAAGAAAGGAGTAATGGAATCAGATTGGGTTTAGTCCAAATGGCCTGCAGATATAAAGTCATCTCTCTATGTGGAAGGATTAAGATCTACTACTGAGGCAGCTATGAGAATACTTTAGGGGTGTGTTTTTTTTTCCCCTAAAAGAATCCACATTTTTTCCTATTAAATGAAAGAGGTACTGAAAAAAAAATTCATTGTTGTTCCTCTTTGCTTTCTTCCACTTCCTTGATTTTCTCTTTCTTAATTGAAAAGGGGTCTTTTCTGGTTCTCAAAACTGCCTGGTACTGGCACAAAAACAGACACATAGACCAATGGAATAGAACAGAGAACCCAGAAATCAACCCAAGCCATTATACTCAATTAATATTTGACAAAGGAGGCAAGGGTATACAATGAGGTCAAGACAGTCTCTTCAATAAATGGCGTTGGGAAAATTGGACAGATACATGCAAAAAAATGAAACTAGATCACCAACTTACACCATAAACAAAAACAAACTCAAAATGGATAAAGGACTTAAACATAAGACGGGAAACCATAAAATATCTTAGAAGAATCCATAGGCGGCAAAATATCAGACATATGTCATAGTAATATCTTTACCAATACAGCTCCCAGGGCAATGGAAACTAAGGAGAAAATAAACAAATGGGACTACATCAAAATAAAAAGCTTCTGCACAGCAAAAGAAACCATCAACCAAACAACAAGCAAGCCCACTGCATGGGAGAACATATTTTCCAATGTCATATCCAATAAGGGCCTAATCTCCAAAATTTATAAAGAACCCATACATCTTAATAAAAGGAAGATAAACGATCCAATCAAAAAATGGGCAAAGGACTTAGACACTTTTCAAAAGAGGACATACAGAAGGCCAAGAGACATATGAAACATGCTCAAAGTCACTAATCACATGAGAGATACAAATCAAAACGACAATGAGGTATCGTCTCACACCTGTCAGAATGGCTATCATCAACAAATCAACAAACGACAAGTGCTGGTGAGTATGTGGAGAAAAAGGAACCCTCGTGCACTGCTGGTGTGAATGCAGACTGGTGCAGCCACTGTGGAAAACAGTATGGAGTTTCCTCAAAAAGTTAAAAATGGAACTCCCATTTGATCTAGTAATCCCACTTCTAGGACTATATCCCCAGAAATCAGAAACACCAATCATAAAGGACATATACACCCCTATGTTCATAGCAGCACAATTTACAATAGCTAAGATTTAAACAGCCTAAGTGCCCATCAGCAGATGAGTGGATTAGAAAACAGTGGTACATCTACACAATGGAATACTATGCTGCTGTAAAAAAGAAAGAACTTTTACCATTTGCAACAGCATGGATGGACCTGGAGAGCATTATGCTAAGTGAAATAAACCAGTCAGAGAAAGATAAATATCACATGATCTCAGTCATTTGTGTAATATAATGAACAACACAAACTGATGAACAAAAATAGAGCCAGAGACAGAGGAGCATCGAATGGACTGTCAAACGTCAGAGGGAAGGCAGGGGAGGTGGGGGGTAAGAGATCAACCAAAGGACTTGTATGCATGCATTTAAGCATAACCAATGGACACAGATATCAGGGGGGTGAGGGCATGTGCTGGGGGGTGGGGGTGGCCAGGGAGAGGTCAATGGGGGGGGGGAGACATACATCAACAAGGAATTTAAAAGAAAAAAAAAGAAAAAGGGTGTTTTCTTTTTCAGAACCAAAAGTTTGTTGCATTCAGCCTTTATTTGTACCCTACATCTCTCTATCCACAAAATTATCTGGGCGAGGGACCTTCTTTTTTTGCCCTACCTTCTCTTCCACCAGGAACCCATCTAGTCAAACAGATGGAGAGTCTAATCCACATCTGCAATAGGGATACTAATCCCTCCCCAGAGGTCCCACAGGACTGCACTGCCCTCTCCCTAGGCTGCCAGAGGAATAAACTAACTTATGATAATGTGGGGCACTGAGTGTAAAGTCAGGAAGGACAAAATGTGACGGAAGTAAGCAATGCAGCTATTCAACCAGAGTGTGGCGCTCTGTACTCTTCCTCTCATTTGATCAAATTGTTTTTGGACCAGTATTTCTGTTTTGTCCTTTATGTTGTACAATTTCACTGACATCTTCTAAAATAATTACTATGGACAGCTTCCTTGAAGACATTTTTCTTCAGTGAAATCCTGGGGCCAACAGTGTAAGCTTTCTTTCTGGGCCTCCTTTTCCCAGTGGCTCTTTAACTGTGGTTTATGTCTGGTGTCTTTCCCATGTACATAAAGGGCCTTTGCTATTATAAAACAGGAAGGCAGCTCACTCCAGGGACCACCTGAGTGACGTATAGCATTGTACAGATTCATTGGGTGGTACTTTTCTAACAATCTGTGTTTCCAGAGGCAGACGCACAGCCCCTAGTACCTCTTCACAACACAGGCGATGGTACATGGAGAAACATGAACTGCTTTCCAGATATTCATTTCCTGGGTGGGGCCAGCATGGGCACAGAGTCTGTCCTCAAGCCACTGCTTTTAGCTGCTATGAGTCATCTGCAACTGTTTCAACAAGTTTTCTAGTGTTTTAAATTAAAATGTCTGTGTGAAATTCTGACCTGGCAGAAAGCAAACCAATAGAATGCCGCTCATTTTATATGGAACTTGGTGTGTCAAACCTCAGGCACACTGAGTGATGGCACCTGTTGGATATAGAGACTTAGATGTTTTACTTAACAAACACGTAGAGCACTTACTCTGAGCAGGAACTGTTCTGGATGCTTTCCAGTCATTAGTCACCCACTGAATCTGAGTTACCCTAATCCTGGAGAGGGGAGCCCAGTGATACTTGATTGGAAAATAATGACAACTTTATGAGGAAGCCCCAAGGCTCAGAGTGGAGAAGTCATCAGTGGTGGAACATCTTACTCCAGATCCCATGCTCTTAGCCATTGTCAAAGGGCACCTGGGAGGCACCTAGAGATCAGACCCCAAGAGCTACCATAGGGAAGCCTCATCTTGGCATCTACCAAAACCTGCAGATGTGGACAGAGTCTGCCTATGAAAGGCATCCAGTAAATCCTTGTAGCATGCATTAGGGCACCTGCCATTATCTCAGGCATAGAAGAATGTTGAAGTATAGAAGGTCCAAGCTAAAAGGACCTTTAGATATCATCTAATTCAGTGGTCGGCAAACTGCTGCTCACGACCCACATGCGGCTCTTTGGCACCTTGAGTGTGGCCACGAAGTTTTAATGGCACTGTACGTGCGCGCCCGCACGTGGGTATTTTGTAGAAGAGTCACACTCAAGGGACCGCAGTTTGCCGACCACTGCTCTAATTCATTTCTGCCAATTACAGATGGAAAGATGGAGACCGGACAAAAGATGAGAACTTCCCATAGACATTTATTATGTGCAAGACACTTATTATGTGCAAGGGACTTACTCTTCCAGAGCTCATAGTCATAGAACCAAGGCCAAACACTAAGCAGGACTTAAGTGATAAAGCTATAATGCTCAATGATTAAATGTTACACTTGCAGACAAAGTTGAAACACAAATCTCTAGATAATAAAGTGTATCATCCCCAAGATGAAATCTGGCCCCAGGGGCTGCAGTGGATAGAACACAAAGCAAACACTGATTTAAAGATGGTGAAGTGCATGTTGGTGGGAATTCAGATTGGTGCAGCCACTATGGAAAACATTATGGAAGTGCCTCAAAAAATAAAAAATGGAACTGCCTTATGACACAACAATTCCACTTCTGGAACTAGCTAGAGCTCAGAAGAAATCCAAAACATTAATTCAAAAGAATATATGTATCCTTATAGTCATTGCAGTATTATTCACAATAGCCAAAGTATGGAAGCAACCCATGTGCCCATCAATAGAGAAGTGGATAAAAAAGCTTGTGGTACATATATACAATGGAATATTTACTTGGCCATAGGAAGGAATAAAATCTTACCATTTGTGACAGCATGGATGGATCAAGAGGGTATTACGTTAAGTGAAATAAGCCAATCAGAGAAAGACAAATACTGTGTGATTTCCCTTATATGTGAAATCTAAAGAACAAAATAAATGAAAAAAAAAACAAAACAGAAATTGACTCATAGATACAGAGAACAGACTGAGGGTTGCCAAAGGAAAGGGTGGTTGGAGTTAGGGTGAAAAAGGTGAAGGGATTGAGAAATACAGATTGGTAGTTAGAAAATAGTCATGGGGAGGTAAAGTATAGCATAAGAAATATAGTCATTAATATTGTAAAAACTATGTACAGTGCCAAGGGAAAACTTTGGGAAATATATGATTGACTATCTAAACATTATGCTGTACACCTGAAACTAATACAAAATTACATTGAAAGTAAACTGTAATTGAAAAATGAAATTTAAAAAGAGTCAAAAAAAGAAAATTAAAAAAAAGAAATTTAAGATGGTAAGCCTGGCTGGCATGGCTCAGTGGTTGAGTGTTGATCTATGAACCAGAAGGTCATGGTTCAATTCCTGGTCAGGGCACATGCCTGGGTTGCGGGCTCAATCCCCATTGTGGGGCATGCAGGAGGCAGCCGATCGATGTTTCTCTCGCATCACTGATGTTTCTGTCTCTCTCTCTCTCACTCCCTTCCTCTCTGAAATCAATAAAAAGTTTAAAAAGATGGCGAAGTGCACAAATTATGTGCTCTTGTCTGTACTAAATCCACATATGTGAAAGAACAGAGAGAAAAATACATTTCCCCATACATAGGCTTGCTTGGAAATAAGTGCACCCAAAACTGAAAAATTATCAGAATATAGATAACAGGCAGGAGCCACAGAAAGACCACGGAACATTCTACCACAGAAAGGTGATGGAAGTGGAATTATGTCTTTTTCTTCTGTTTTTATGTTTACTGTCCACATTTTACATAATTAGTATGTATACATTTATGATGGAAAAGTAAGTTTTGTCCTTAAAATAGTCTTTGTAAATAGTAAAAGAAAGAAAAAAAGGAAGGTGAATCATGATCAGATTTACTGGGTCATAAACTTATCTCTGTCACCACTCCCTGCTGGTCTTGGCATTGGCCTTTCTCTTCGCTGTGTCTCCTTTTCTTCCTTTATAGATGGCAAGGATACGGGGCCATCTTTCAGCAAGCTTCTGGTGGTCATATCCTGAGGATAGGTCGTTTGGGTGTGGGTGAGGGAGAGTTATAAAGGGGGTTTGTCCTGACTCTAGACAAGAGATTCAAATGTGATTTGTTTTGTTGCCATACTTGTTGTTATGATTGATTTTGTTTCTACTTTTATTGTTGTTTTCCTTCAATGTCACTGGAGGTCCAGCTAGAACTTTTGCTCTAAGACCTTCTCTCCAAGCCTGGAGCCTTGGACTGTACAAGCCACAAGAAATCCCAAAGCCCCTAGAACTCTTTTACTTAATCATGGAGTAAGTCAGTCTTTCTTGTGGACCTCATCAACCCCAACAACTCTCTAGAATCAATGATATCTAGAAGAAACCCCAAATCCACATGAAAGTTAAAGTTAACAAACAAAATTGCCTTTCACCTTCCCTTCCTTCTTTCCTTTCTTCCTTTCCTTTTTACCCCTATTTTTTTCAATAAAACATTTTATTTCATTTCCATTATACAAGCAATACAGTATCATTGTAGAACAATCAGAAAAAAAGATTTGGGTTTATCTGTATGGGGCAATAATATGCAGCTATTGAAAGGCATGCATACTTTTTAAGCATAAGGTAAATCTATGTATTGACATAGAACTATGTCCATGACATATTGTTTAGTGAAAAAAGCAAGTTATAGCACAGTGTATATAGTGTGATCCCATTTGTATTAAAATATACAAACATGTGTTTATATGTACATACAAATGTCTGGAAAAACATATACCAACCTGTCCACAAGAGTCCTCTCTTGAGAATGGAGTGGTGATAGGGAAAGTGTCTATATACTTTGGTCTGATTTGAATTTTTACAGTTACTAAAATGTGGACAGTAAACATAAAAACAATTTTTTTTAAATCTAAGAAAGTAAAACAAAATAAATGCAACAAAAGAACTAGTATGAATATTTTACATTGAAATGAAAAGAAATATCGATTAGGCAAAAGAAGAAACTCATGTATAATCCTTACTTCCCCTTCCCTGACTTGAGGAAATCACTGTGAATATTTTGTTGCATAGCCCAATCTATTTTTTTAAACATGTAGTGCATATATTACTTTTATTTACATAAAGGGATTAACTTATGCATGCTATTTTCCTCTAACCTGCTTTTCTCACCTAATAATATAGTATGAACATTTTTCCAATCAATGAAAATACATTTTTTAAAAATCATTTTGTCTATTTAGTTGTTTCCTTGTTATGTCTCTTTTTTTTTTTTTTTTGAAAAAAATTACTGTCAACATTCCTGGGCAGTTAAATCTTTGCACATATATAGTATTATATCCTTAGGATAAATTACTAAAAATGAAACTTCTGTATACCAGGATGTGCAATGTTTGCTAAGGATTTTAATCTATGACATCAAATTGCCTTCTGGAAAGGCCTTGCCAATGCTCCCTCCCTCAGTGTGTGGGCCAACCTGGTTTTCACATCATCTATCCCCTCCATGAGTTAGTTCCACTCTGAAATTTGTATTCCTTTGGTAGTTGAAAAAAATGTAATCTCTATGTCATTTTAATGATTACTATTAGGGCTGGGCATTTCTTACTGTTTCTCTGTCACCTGTTTGTCTTTTGAGGAGTTGCTTGTTCATGTATTTTTCCAATATTCCCACTGGGATGTTTGTTTGTTGTTTCTATTGATTTGTAAAAACTCCTAATATGTTAAAGATATTAATCACTGTCTTTCATATATGTCATTTTGCTAAGCATGTTATTTAGTTTTTAACTTTGTCTATGATTTTTTTAAATCTTCATCTGAAGATATGTTTTTATTGATGAGAGAGAGAGAGAGAGAGAGAGAGAGAGAGAGAGAGAGAGAGAGAGAGAGATTGATCAGTTGTCTTCCATACATCTCCTAACCAGGATCGAACCTGAAACCTAGTATGTACCCTGACTGAAAATCAAACCTGCCACCTTTGGGTGTATGGGTCTATGCTCCAACCAACTGAGCCACCCGATCAGGGCTATGATTTTTTAATCCACAAAAGTTTTTAAACTTTGAAATAAATGTATCAATCTTTTCCTTTATAGTGTCTGCGTTTGGTGTTATATTTAGAATAGTTGCCTACTCCAAGACTATATAAATATTTACCAATACTTTCATCTAGTGTGACATTAAACTCTTCAGTCAATCTGGATGTTACTTGAACGTATGATGTGAGATGGAGGTTTAAATGTCCTTGTTTTTGAAATGGCTACCTAATTGTCCCACCACCCATCCTGGCGGTTTCTCCACCTGTTTATTGGGAATGCTATCTTTATCACATCTACTGAACATCGCTTGCACGTGGGTGTGTGGCAGGAATTGTTCTCCTTTGTTATTTGTTCAAGACTAGAAGTTCAGAGTTGGCTTTTGGGTTTCTCCAGAGCCTTTTGTATCACATTGGCCATAAGTACAAAGGAGGCAAGGAGGCAGGTACAGGAGACAGGTTTCGAGGGGAGTGGATATGCAGCCATACACCCAGATATAACTCAGCCGGGATCACGTCCAGACCTCCAACGTACCAGCCTGTAAACCCCCAAAGCCCACTTCAGAATCAAAACGCTCTCTGATTGCTGGCACTGTTGGCCTCTGGGTGGCACTGTGGAGCCATTCTGTGCTGTAAGGAGGTTGCATGCTGGAAGAAGCCATTCCAGGGCTCTCTGGGCACCTTGGGGCTCTAATAGCCTGGGCGAAGGGATGCAGGAAGAGGCCATCAGCTTGGCCTCCTTACTGTCCTTGGTACAGAGCCACATGCTGTTTCTTCAAAAGTGTAGGCATGGCTGAGTCTTCAGGGGCAAGGCCATTACGTAGGCACAACAGCCAAGGCTCTATATATCACCCCCGTGGCAGCCATACCGACAGTTCTCTAGCCAGTTTGCCTGTGTGCTGACCTTGAGGACCAGGCAAGATAGGGGAAGGACAGGGGCTGGAACAATGTGGGATTAGTAGGGACACCAGCAGATGCTCATTGAAGTGCTCCTGGAAATACTTATATCTTCCCAGTTTTGAGTTACTTTACAAGGCCTTTCACAGTCAGGGTCTCCTTTAGGGAAGGAAGCTCCAGGCAAAATCATCTCCACCTTTTAAAAGTCCAAGGACAGAGCTTGGTATGCAGCTCAAGAAATGTTTGTTAAACAAATAAGTAGAAAACCCCTTTGTGGGAACTTGAGCAGATTTCCACCCCTTTCTGATGAACAACTATCAAGTAGTGCCAAATGTGAAGATTTTAAAACATTGTGCTGCAAGTTCATCAAGCTGAGATGCAGAGAAGAGCTTTCTAGATGGGAAGATAGGTCACATTCTCAGGAGTGTTAAGAGAACATGTGTATCCACGCGTAGGTTACACAGTGTGCCTGTCAGTCTGGGGAGGAGAAGGCTGGAGCCTGACAGAGTCCGTGCCAAAGGATTCGCAGCAGGCAAGAGAGCAGATTAGTGCTCACTTTGAAAGTGCTTTGAAAAGTCTCATGGGCTGCATCAGAGCTTGGGCTGGGAGGTAAAGGAATGAATGAGGTGAGAGCTGCTAGAAGGCTATTGCAGTCGTCCAGGAAGGAGATGAGTCAGCTCCTCTGGGATTTGAGAGATATTTTGAAGGTAGCCCCAGTACTTGTTGATGGGTGGCATTTATAGAGGGAGGAAAAGAGAAGAATCAAGGATAGGATCTAGGTTTTGGCTTGAATTTGGCCAAGGAATGCCTGAGGAGAAATGGATTTAAGGGTGGTATTAGAAAAATTATAGTACTTCCTCTGTGTCAGGCCTTGTGTAAGTGCCTTATGTACAACAACAGATATAATCCTCCTAACAATCCTAATGCTATTGTTATCATGCCCATTTTACAGATGAGAAATTAAGACACAGATAATGATTTGCCAAGGTTACACAGTAAATTAGTAAGGATGGGACACAAACCCAAGCAATCTACTCTAGGGTCAGTGTTCTTTCTGTTGTTGTTAATCCTCACCTGAGGATATTTTTCCATTGATTTTTTTTTAGAGAGAGTGGAAGGGAGAGAGAGATACGGAGAGAATCATCAATGTGAGGGAGACACATCCACATCAATTGTTTGAGGGAATCGAGCCTGCAACCAAGGTATATGCCCTTGACTGGAATCAAACCCACGACCCTTTAGTCTGTGGGCCGATGCTCTATCCACTGAGCCAAACCGGCTAGGGCTAGGGTCAGTGTTCTTAACTACCATGCCATACTACCACTTCAAACTAAGATTCTTGGGAATGAGGACTTGGGTTTTGGCCAGGTTAAATTTGAGTTACCTGTTAGACATCCAAGTGGAGAGGTCCAGAACACAGATAGATAACAAGATTACCTGAGATGGTGGCTGTAATGGGTATGTATGGCTCTTGTTGTTGTTGTTATGTATAAAGGACAGTGATTATACATAATAAGCCTAAAGATAACAGAAGGTTCTATAGGCACTTCAAACCCAACTTGTCCAAATGAAACATCTTTCTCCTCAGAAATGAACTCCTCTTCCTCTCTGTCTTTTAGTTAATCAAACTGGAAATGTGGTGTCAACCTCTATTCCTTCATCTCAATCAGCCGCCATCTCCAATAACCACCAAGTCTTGTCCACCTGGATTTTAAACTGAACCTGGAATTATTTTTCTCTTCCTCTTTGCCCCCACTACCATTTCCCCCAACAAATCTTCCTCTCTTCTTTCATTTTTAAGTTGTTCATTTGATTAAGTTTAATTAATGAACTAACCAATGTGTATTGTTCTTGGATTTTTCATTTTGCCAAAGACAACTAAGACTTGGTCAGTTACTTGACCTGGTCTGGGGGCCCATACTGGGCACGCAGGGCATGCAGGAGCTGACAGGTCAGTAACTACTATAGAAATATCTACAAAGGATGTATAGCTAAGTAAAGGAAACAAGGTACAGAATAATGCATACATTATGCAATCTTTTGTGTAAATAAAAGAGATTGGAGATTATATATATGTATAATATATATATGATATACATATATAATATACATACATACATACATACATATATACATATATACATATGTATATATGTATATATGTATATATGTTATATATACATATATATACATATGTCATATAATCTATATATGTGTGTATGAAAAAAATAAATGAAAAAGTAAAAGCCACTGCCTGTAGATGAACAGAAAGAATGGGGAGAGAATACAGTGATAGAACTTAAATCTCTCTAAATCTAACTTGTTTCATAGTTTCAGATTTAGAACTGTTTAATATTTCATATAATTTTAAAGCAAAATTAAATCAAAGAGGAAAAAAATCAATCGCTTAAAATTGAAAAATTCAAAGAAATAAACCTGTCTATCAAGTTGATGGCATAATCATACAACACAGAATAATTTGAAGATTTTGAAACATAATATTGTGACTGCATATCCCTGGTGGAATATATACTGAAGACAAACAGAAAGAAAAATTAAATTGTATTCAGTCTTTTGTTAGTATTTATGATGGTATTGTCATTTTAACACACATATACACATTATGTATACATACTAGAATAAACCAAATCGTATATATGTATATATTTATATACACACAAAGCAAATAAGTAACAATGTTAATGTTATTAGAAACAACAATTTTCAGCATAAAAGAGATAGTATAAAAGCACAGATGTTGAGTAAAATAATCTTCCTAAGAATTGAAATTATCAGTATGAATTCTTTAGTTTTACTTTCTAAGAGGTGCATATTTCTTAACTCTATCCACTGAAAAGGCAAGGAAACAATGCAACCTGGTAGTAATGAACATTCTTAATGTCCAGTTTATGGTCTTTAAATATTTCCCACTGAAACATGCCAGGGCTCCTTGAGGAAAAAAAGAGGTTGATTCCAGATCTTTGGCAGAAAATATGTAAGATGAGATGAAAACCTTTTGTGGTGTCTAGAATTATCAAAAATTACTGGAGTCAAGTCAAAGGACATAGGAGGGTATTCATTTCTAATAATGCCAAAATTGCTTGTTGCAGATGAACCTTTCTCCTATGAACAACTAGAATAGCTGAACAAAATGTGTGAGAAAAAAAAATCCATTTGAAGACACTGGGGAACTACCAATGCAGTGGGGACTTGAGAAACCAAGATGCCAAAGAGAAGGGAGACACAGAGTTATGGGCCTGATGTTGGCCACCACTTTTCCTCTCAAGGTATTTACTTATTGCAAGCTGTGGCTGAGACTGAGGGCTGAGCAGGAGTTCCATAGTCTTTTGGAGTTGAAGGGACAAACATTGGCAGTCAGGACCCACCCAAGAGGAGAGGTGTAATAAACAGGTTCTAAACTGAGATCTCCAAAGGGCTACAACTGGTATTAGGAGTGAACAGGAAGTTACTAATCCTCACAAAGATTGAAACTCAGCTTTGAATTGGCTCAATCCCTCCATAGATTTAGATGATTTGCTCCTACCCACAACCTGCAAAAAAAAAAAAAAAAAAAATCAAAGTAAATCCTCTTTTCAGGAAAATGCCATTATCCAGCTCCTCAGTTTATCACTCTCTATATAATATCTGGTATTCAATAAAAATTAATCAAGCATACCAGGAGATAAAATCACATGAACAAAAGCCAAAAGAAAAGATAAACAATCGAGACCTACAGATGATACAGATGATATTTTTATTTTATTTTTTAATATGTTTTATTGATTTTTTACAGAGAGGAAGGGAGAGGGATAGAGAGTTAGAAACATCGATCAGCTGCCTCCTGCACACCCCCTACTGGGGATGTGCCTGCAACCAAGGTACATGCCCTTGACCGGAATCGAACCTGTGACCCTTCAGTCCGCAGACCGACACTCTATCCACTGAGCCAAACCAGTTAGGGCGATACAGATTTTTTTAAGGTGCTACCAAACATGGTCATGGCTAAAGAATTAAATGGAATCTCTAGTACTAAAGAAATACAATAACAGAAAACTAACAGCTTAATATATGGGTTTAACAGAAGATTAGACCTAGCTAAAGGTCAGTAAAATGGAAAAAAAGTTAGGAAGGAAAAAATTTGTGCTGAATCATGTACAAAAATGAAAGAGTGAAAAATACAGAAAAGAAAATATGTAAAAGCTATACAGGGCATGGTAAAAAGGTATTATGCATTTTTTTCCAGAAGGAAAAAAAGAGAGACAATGAAATATAAAAACACTTGAAGAAATAATATTTAAGAGTTTTCCAAAACCGACGAAAGGCATCAAGCTACAGATTCAAGAAGCACTACTGACCCCCAGGAAAAACACAAAGAAAGCCACACCTAGGCACATTATAATAAAACTTGAAGCAGTTTTATTTTTGTTGAAAACCAGACAAAATGAAATAGTAAAAACAATCCAAAAAGACACATTGCCTCAATGAAACAATTATAAGCTTGATAGTTGACTTCTCAGCAGAAACAATGAAAGCCAAAAGAAAAGGGAATGACGTCTTCAAAGCCTTGCGGGGGGGCGGGGGGGAAGGTGTGAAAAAAACTGTCAACCTCAAATTTGATATCAAACAAATTTTCTTTAAGTTCAGTGATTAGAGCATCAACCCATGCACCAAAGGATTGGGGATTCAATTTCCGGTACTTAGGTTGCAGGTTCCATCTCTAGCCCTCATCGGGGTGCGGGGTGTGTGTAAAAGTCCTGTTCATTATAATGTCCTGTTCATAATCAATGTGTCTCTCTCACACAGATCTTTCTATCTCTCTCTCCCTCCCTTCTACTCTCTATTTAAAAAAATCAATAAAAGAAATATATATTAATAGTGAACTAGAGCCTAAAAAAAACACCTGAGAATATTTATCACCAACAAAAATTCACTAAAGGAAAACCTAACGGGAATTTTCAAACAGAAATAAATTTCACAGATGGAAGCATGGAACTAGGAAAAATGGAAAGCAATAGGAAAGGTCAACAAAATTAAAATGGATTCTATAAAACAATAATAGTAAAATGCTACAGTAGTTAAAACATAGTTAAGCACAAGGAGTATGATAGTAAACAAACTAGTGTGTTCTAAGGCCATTATTTTGTTCAGAAAGCAGTAAAAGTAACACATTATTTTAATCTTTGATGGTTCAAAGACATAACTCCAGGGCAACCACTAAAAGAGTAGTGACTTGCACAATGTAAATGTACTTAATGCCACTGGACTATAAACTTAAAATGGTGAAAATAGTAAATTGTTGTTAAGTATATTTTACCACAGTAAAACAAGAGCAGTATATAAATACACATCTAACAAACTATTAGAGGGGGAAATTAACTAATAAAAATAGTCTATCTCAGAGAAAGAGAGTGAGGGGAAAAGAGAGAGGGAGAAAGAATAACGAACAGCATACAGGAAATTTTTTTGTACTATTCTTGTAATTTTTCTGTAAGTATGAAATAGTGTCAAAATAAAGAGTTAAGGAGGAAAGTTTTCCTATGTTAAGGGTACATAGATCAGTGTTTCAAGTCTTCAGAATTTCACAAATGAGAAATATTTCAAAAATGCATTGATATATACAGCAATGAAAATGAATAAACTGTGGCTACACAGAACAACATGGTTGAATTCACAAACAAAATATTTAGCAAAAGAAGTCAGGCTGAATAACTATGCCTCTGGCTTTATCACTAATTTACAGACGATAAGAAGAATAAACACTTCAATGCATGATCTAACAAATCTAGAAAGCAGGAAATTCTATAAGATAAATGACCCAGTTTCTCTAATAAGTATAAAATAGTATTAAAAAAGGAGGGATATCTGTTATAAATTAAAAGAGACTAAAGAGGATGTAATGTAATATGGTAGGATCCAGATTTGAATAAATCAACTGTAAAAAAAAAAGTCATTTAGACAATAAAGGAATAGTAAACGTGAACTGGGTTTAAGATAATAAGAAATTATTGTTAATTTTGTTGTGGTCATAAAATTGTGGTTATGGTTTTTCTTAAAAAGATTCTTATCTACTAGAGCTATATCCTGGAGTACTTACAGGTAAATAATAAGTCATACTTGCTTTGAAATACTCCAGCCAAACAACAACAGCAACAACAAAAGTAGGCATCGGCAGCAGAGACAGAGACACAGAGAGACAGTGACAGACAGGCAGACAGACATATATGAGAGAGAGGGAGGGAGGGAGGGAGGAAGAGAGAGAGAGAGAGAGAGAGAGAGAGAGAGAGAGAGAGAGAGAGAGAGAGAAGCCCAGAAACAAAAACAAGTGGTTAATAACTGTTAAAGCTGATAATGGATATATGAAGGTTCATTATATGTTTAAAAATGTCCATAATAAAAAGTTAAAAACACTAATGGGTTCTTCTGGCTGCTGTAGGGTGACGAGACTGAAGGGAACAAGGATGGAAACAGGGAGACCAGTTAAACTACTATAATGATCAAGATATGAAAGACTGGCTAAAAGTCCTGTTCATTATAATGTGCTTGTAGTAAGTAGACTTCATAACAACTCAATCGCTGACTATAGGCCACATTAACATTTTAAGTATCTTGTAATTACAATAGTAAAGCCTATATATAAATGGTCAGTCTTCAGGGTTTGGTGACAGTTTGAGATTTATGCATAAAGTGGGTGATTAGGCAAGTCAAGTTCTCAAACTTTTTTTACTCCAATTGTGGCAGCCACCTTCAAGATGTCCCCTAATAAGCCTTGTCTGCTAGTATTCCTACCTCTCTATAGTCTTTTCTAACACTGTATCATTGTTGGTCTGTATCACCACCCAGATATGGCAAAAGTGATGGTATGTGATTTCTAAAGCTAGGTCATAAAACACATTGCTATTTCTGCCTTGCTCTCTTGGGTTGCTTCCTTTGGGGGAAGCAAGCACCATATCCCAAGAACACTCAAGCAATCCTATAAAGAGGTCCATACAAGGAGGAACTGGAGTCTTCAATCAATAGCCAGCACCAGCTTTCTAACCATGTGAGTGGGACATCTTGGAAGCAAGTCCTCCAGTCCCATAAAGCTTTCAGATGACTGCAGCAGCTCTGGCTGGCATCTTGACTGCAACCTGACGAGAGACCCTGAATCAGAACCATCTAGCTAGTTGTTCCTGAATTCCAGACCTTCAGAAATGGTGAGATAACAAATGCTTGTTGTTTTAAGTAGATTTTGAAGTAATTGTTATATAGCAATAGATAACTAATACACCAACTCACAGTAAGAAATAAATTGTATATCATGACCCAGTACACACATATATATGTATGTAGAACTATAATAAATTTCGTGAAATTAAATAAGATCAATTTGATATTTTCATTATATTTTACTTTTCTAAATTTCTGGTCATGACCCACTAAAATAATTTTATGACCCTCTAATGGGTCATCATACAAAGTCTGAAAAGCACTGGGGTAGAGGATATTATCCCTCCAGTTCTGAAATCCTATGGTTTCATGTAGCATGGGTATATGCTCACAACATGAATAAGATAGAACATTAGCTCCAAGGAGTAAAACATGTGGGCATTTCAATAAGGCTCAAAGGGACAAGTGACTGGGTAGAGAGGGTGCTTACCACTCATAGAGGCTGTTGTATTCTCCACTCTGTTTTCCATTGTCTCAACCCTTTACACTTAAATCTAAATGTTGATTTTAGAGTTTTTCCTATGGAATAACTTGGACTTCTCCTGTAGGTGTGTTTTTCCTGCTTGGATATATAACTCCTCATCTGTGCCACTGGAGAGATGTCAGTCATCACCTGCGTTTTTGCCTTGTCCTTGACTTTTTATTGTCATAGGTCAGGAAATGATAGCCCACCCCTCAATCAATTAGGGGGAGTTCCTTGAAGAATTTAAGACTCTCCACCGCATGCATTATATTAAAAAAAAAACACACATTGTCAATGAACTTCTAAGATAATTTCTTCATACTGGGGTGTAAGAAGACTGCACCCTGAATGCATGAAATTTAAATATGGCACCAGTTATTGATATACAGTGGAAATACTGATCTTCAAAATAAGAAAGATAGGGAGTGGAGATAAAGGGAGAGGAAGGAGGGATGGAGAAAGAAGGAAAAAGGGAGAGAAGGAATGAAGAATGAGAGGGAGGGATTAGGAAGGGAGAGGGAAAGAGAAGGAGGAAATAAGCAAACTAATTTGCTACAGTATAGTATCCACCAGCTGGGACATAAAAACAGGCAGGTATATTTTGAAATCTAACCAGGAAGAACCACACAGCTGCTGAGAACTTGAAACTCTGCAAAATGTTTAAAAATATAGAACCACAGAGTGACAAAGCTGGAAAACTTGTAGCTCAGATAACACAGTTTTTTTTACTAACATACAGTTAAGCTTTTCCTCTGGAAGAACTGGGCAAAAGGCTAGCAGCATGCCCAGGGAATTGATAAGTGGCTGGGGAGCCTGGGCCTCAAGAGACGGTTAATCCTAAAGCCAGCACCCAATTTTCTAATTTCCTGCTCTTGGGGGATGAGTTGCCTGATTGGCCCCCACTTGTTCCCATCTTCAGCCAAATAAAAAGGACACAAACAAGCACACAATATTAAAAAGAAAAGACCCAACAAGTGAGATTCCAAAGGATTTAAGGGCTAAGCCACACAAGAATTCCCCCATTTGTCTAATTGCTCCCAGAAGCCCTGTTTCAATTTGTGTCCGGACCTGGAAAAAAAACACAAAACCCTCAGAACTAATAATCATTGTACAGGTGGCCCTATTTAGAGGAGATTTTCACAAGTGTGCAATTGATTGTTAGAAATGAATGCATCTGTATAATTGTATAGTCTAAGGTAAGCAAGAGGTCACACCCTTTAAATATTCAGATGCTTGAGTCCCCTCCTAAGGTTCCTATCACGTGGTTATCCAGCCGCTTGAGCTCTTCAATGGCAGGGAGCTTGCCACCTCCTGGAGTTGCTAACCAGTTAACTCCATCCTTTGGAGCTCATTGATATGGGGAAACAGGGGGAGAACTGGAGTCATTTGTTGTGTATTCACCCAACAGTGAAAGGATCACTCTCTTCTCTTGGAAGAAATGTCATGGACTTTCTTGGCCTCTGCAGCTGATCTGTATGTGTAACAGCAATGTATCCCCAAAACATTGCCAGTCTGTCTTATCAACTAACTGGCCAGAAATCAACTTCAGGATGGTCCCAAGTCAGTCCTTTGAAAAATAGTGCATGCCTTGATTGAATTCAAACAGTTAAAAATATTTGCAACTGGCTTATGCATGTGTTGTTAGGATTAATGGTTTATCATTGTGCCTGAGACCATACCCATTACTGTGAAAGACAGGGCCACTTTGGTACTTATTAGGTAAGTGATAAACAATTGTGGTTATCACTCAGGCTGTCTGTCATTCAATTTATGCATAAGGTTCATTGAAATAGAATTCAACTTTTATGTTCATTTTTTCCCAATAGGATCATCACAGCAGAAAGGATTGAATGATGTTCACAGATGGTACTGTACAGTCATTCAGTTATTCTGTGATCCTTGATGAGGATCATCAGCATTCAGGGTTTTAAGTGGGAACAAGGTCTTCTATTTGTCTCAATACCATTAAACCAGGATGGGGGATGGTATGAGGCTTGAGGTTGAACAGGTCTACTGAAGAGTGAAATAAGAACATTAAGAAAGAAGATTTGGAGATACGTAACCCCGGTTCTCTACTGTACACCATGAAGCTTTCCTGGTTCTGTGTACTTGTCTTTCACTTGAGTGAATTTGCTTTCCTCTCAAGTCTAAATTAAATCATACCCTTATTTGAAGGCTCAGGTCATAAGTCACTTCCTCTTTGAAGTCTCCCTTAGTAAAAAGTGAAGTTTTTCCCAAGTGACTGAAAACTCCTTGAGTAAGGCTCAGTTTTGAGCATCTGAGCTTGAGGTGCTTAAAGAATATACAAGTTAAGATGACCAGTATGGATTTGGGTTCTCAGGAGAGAGGTCTGGACTGAAAATAAAGATCTGAGGGACCCCACAGGTGCATGTATCTGTGCACCAGGCCTCTAGTATGCATATAAAATCTTCGGTTAATCTCTTCTTGTCCTCCCCCTCCCCCTTCCCTCTGAGATTTATCAGTCTGTTCCATGTTTCCATCATAGCCACCAGTCGAACAGTCGAATGGTTGAATGGTCAAATGGTTGAACAGTTATATATATATATATATATATATATATATATATATATATATATATATATATATATATTTCCTTTGACTTAGACAGGCATCTGTCACTGAGATCTATGTCAGGGATAAGACAATGACAAGAAACCAATAAGTGCTGCTTGACAAAGGAGTGACAGAAAGAGAAGTCCCATTCTCAAGGTTGTCCCTGTAACAAGGTTTCAACTACCCTAAGCGTCACCTCCCAGCTCCCCCAATCCTCACACATGGATGACATGAAAAAGGTCACTCTCAATCTCCGTTGATTCTCACAGTTTAACTGACTCCTCTGTGTAGGCTGGAATAAGTAGATAATAGCAGGAGATAAAGAATAAGTTGCATGAAAGTGACCAGCAGAAGCTTTCTCAAATCAAGTATACTTTTTCTTTTTTTCAAGTCCTTGCTGAATTTTGGAAAAATGTATTTCAGTATCAAAAGAGAAAGCTGAAATATCTTATTGGCTAATGACTTCCCATATCCCCCTAGTAGGAATGAACCTTTGCTTTCCTTGGGTTCCAATGGCACATTGCATAGTTCTTAGGGACCCAAGTTATTTTTGTCCCTGGTAGTCTCCCTTAATATATTTATGAGCCCCAAGAGGGAAGAACTCTGCCTTATTCACCTTGGCAATTCCCACAGAAGCTATCACTTTGCCCTTTACGTGGTGGGAAGGGAGAGACACTAATAAATGTTTGTTGAAGTAGAGAAAAATGTGGTTGATAACTGTAGTGCTTGTTCTTCTTCAGAGGATCCTGACTTGTAGGGATCCTTACACCCCATCTCTCCTTGACCCTTCCTCTGCTCTTCACCAACTCCTCTGCTTTCCCCGATCATAGAATTACCATTTCATAACATCACCGTGGATTAACTTATTTGTCTATCCTATAGAGTCAAGTGAAGTTAAAAGCTGGGATTCTGTCTGATCCACCTCTGGAGCCCTAGTATCTCAAACATAGTGTTTACTGAGTGTTTGATGAATAAATGAACCAAAGGAAGCAGGGTGGAGAAAGAGAACAGAGAGGGAAGAAAGGATAAGAAGATGAAAGGATGAAAAAAAGATGATTTGAGGATTGCAAGTCTTGGATTGGGAGAAAAGTAGTGCTCATCCTTCTCCAAAACATGGAAGCTAAGAAAAGAAACTAGTGTGACCCTGGCAGGTATGGCTCAGTTAGTGTCCACCTGTACATCAACAGGTGGCGGATTCGATTCCTGGTCAGGGTACATACCCAGATTTTGGGTTCGATCCCCATGCAGCAGCTGATTGATATTTATCTCTCCCCTCTCTATATCTGTACCTCTCTCTCTCTCTCCCTCCATCCCTCACTCTAAAAAATTAATTTAAAAAATGAAAGAAACTAGTGTGGGTGGGAGAAGTAATCAATTTCTCTGCAAGAAGAAATACTCCTAACCTTTGTAAGAAAATACAAGAGTGCCAATTTACAAGTAGAAGTGACTGTGAATCCATAATTATACAGCAGGAAAATCATACATTGTGATTTGTAGCTCCATTTATGTAACACCTAGGATCCGACTTTGTCCAATTTAGGGACCCCAATTGATGAGAGATTTTTCACCCACTCAGACTATCTGGAATTGATCTAGAATGTTTAGCGGCATGTCATCACTTTTCTAAAACTTGCTGCCACTTAACACTAAGTCAATTGCTGCTTTTAGAATGTGATGTTAAGCATAGGTGTTTCAGAAATATTCAGTGATTGATTGATGTGCAGAAATTGCTCCAAGAAACATGTCACACTCTAAACTTAGAGAAAGATGACAAGGAGTAAGAGTGTGAAGGAAGTCAGTAAAAAAATATAGTACATATTAAAAGGGAAGAAAGTCAATGAGGTAGCAAGCAAAATTGTTCACTTGAGAGCATCTGCACTCCATTTTCCTGCAATCAGATAAAAAGAGGACCCAGATCAAGGTGTTCCTCTTGTTAATGAAAAATCAAATAAGAGGAAGTGGGCTTTCACTGAAACAGTCCTCACTTTGATTAAACATAAGAGAGAGTTTTCTGACCTCCAGGAACACTAAAAAGATCTTCTAAAGAGTTCACAGATTCTTCAGTTATGAACATCTTCAAAACAGATACAGACCTAGTTCAGACCTGTTACTTTCCTGGAGTAAGTGTTATTTTGGAGGTGGCGGTTTAATATCTAGGGAAAAATCGCTTACTTACAAGTTACATGTCCTTGACAAAACCCTTTAACTTGGCTGAACCTCTTTTATTCAGCATGAAAATGGTGACTTCACTAGTATACCTCATGGGGTTGCTGTAAAGATCAAGTAAGAGATTGTGTATATAGGGCTTTGTAAACTGTAAAGCAATGTGTGCATGCTCATTATTATTTTGAGTTCTAGTGTTAAAATAATCACCCCCCCCCAGCCAGTTTGACTCAGTGCTTAGAGTGTCAGCCTGTGGACTGAAGGGTCAGTTGCAGATTTGATTCCAGTCAAGGACATGTACCTTGGTTGCAGGATCAATCCTCAGCCCCTGTTGGTTGGGGCATATGCTGGAGGCAACCAATTAATGTGTCTCTCTCACTGTGATATTTCTGTGTGTCTCTCCCCCTCCCTTCCACTCTCTCTAAAAATCAATGGAAAAATATCCTTGCATAAGGATTAACAAATAATAAAAGTAATAATAATAATGATCACTATCTTTATCTCAAATTCACAAAGCAGGCAGCCAAGGCAATATTTTGAGGCTAAAGACTGAAGTCTAAATCCCGTGTCCTAGCACAGAAAACTCCCTTGTCCTGGACTCTTACTTCCTGTGCAGTTTCATTGTTTCTCCTGCCCTCACCACCATCAAACTGATACTCCAGTTGTATCCAAATAACATGTAATTCCTTAAGTGAACTGAAGCATCTTCTCCATGAAGCTTTTCCTGACTCTACCCTCCCAGGTGGCACAGACCCTCTTCTCCTATGGGCTTTCTTTGCCTATGCAGAGGTTTACCAACGCACCTCCATTAGATTTATCTGTTTACTTGTTTGTATCCTCTACTAGACCAGGGCCACTTTGTGGACTTCTATCCCTGAATTGTCGCAGTTTATTTCTGGAACTGCCCAATGTAGCATCCAATGTATGAAGGCAACGCAATAGTTTCATTTGCCATTACTTTGTATAGTCTGTACTTATACCAATACTAGAGGCCTGGTGCATGAAATTTGTGCACTTGGGGAGGGGGGTGGTTCACTCAGCCTGGCCTGCACCCTCTTGCAGTCCAGGAACCCTCGGGGGATGTCCGACTGATGTCTTAGGCCCATTTGGGCCTAAGCTGACAGTTGGGCATCATTAGCACTGCCACAGAGGCAGGAGAGGCTCTGGCTTCTGGCTGAGCAGCGCTCCCCCTGTGGGAGCGCACTGACCACCAGGGAGAAGCTCCTGCATTGAGTGTCTGCCCCCTGGTGGTCAGTGCACATCATAGTGACTGGTCATTCCTCTGTTTGGTTGATTTGCATATTAGCCTTTTATTATACAGGATGTTTACCAGTTTCTTGGCACATTGTTGCTTGTTTAATTGCACTCTTTCTTCTTAAGTTTAATTTCCTTGCTGAAGTTCATATTTTAGTAGGTCATTGTCTTATTGCTTTGTGTTTAAGGTATATAAAACCCTAGCATACAGTATGTTGTCAAAAATAAATGTTAAATCAGAGAATAAACAGTAAACTCTCTCCATCTTTATTTGTATGACTGTTCTAGGTACTTTGTATTCCCATATATATTTTAGAATAAATTTGTTAGGTTTTACAAAAAAGTTTGCTGAGGTTATGTTTACAATTGTGTTGGATCATTAGATCAATTTGAGGAGACATGATATCTTAATGATATTGTCTTCAAATCCATGGGTATGGTATGTGTGTATGATTATTTAGATCATCTTTAATTTTTCTCTGTAATGTTTTGTAATTTTAATATGGAGGACTGGCATATTTTTTGTTAAATTTATTCCTAAGTATTTTATATGGGTTTTGATTCTATTGTAAATGCTAGTTTTAAATTTTTTTCATTTTCTAAGTGTTTTTTGCTGATATATTATGTATTGTCTGTTGTTATAATTTTGTATATTGATTTTGTATGTGGGACTTTGCTGAATTCGTTTATTAGTTCTAATAAGTTTTTTAAAATGTCTTAGAAATTTTTCTGTACACAATCATGTTTTCTGTGAATGAAAACAGTTTTACTTCTATTCTTTTTTTAAATTTCAATTTTTTGAAATTTTGCACTCTAGGACCCCTAGGGCAATATCAAATGAAAATGGTGAGAATTGACATTTTTGCCTTGTTGCTGATCTTAGGGGAAAGCATTAATTATTTAATTAAGAATGGTATTTATTGTTGGTTTTGAATATATAGCCTTTATGAGATTATCTCTATTCCTGGTTTTCTGAGTTTTAATTTTTAGATAATAAATTGGGATTCAACTTTACAAATGCTTTTTCCGAATTATTTAGATGATATTATATTCCCCTTTATTCAGTTAATGTGGTGAATTAAATTGATTGATTTTTTAATATTAACTAGCCTTTCATTCTTGGAATAAACCTCACTTGGTCATGAGATATTATCCTTTTTATATATTGCTGGAGTTGACTTGCTAAGTTTATTGAGACTTTATTTGCTAGATAATGTCTTTATTTTTCTCTGCTTCAGAATGATAATTTAGTACAGAATTCAAGGTTGACATTTTTCCCCTGAGGACATTGAAGATATTCACCTGTCATTCACATTCCATTTGTGATAATTCCATCCAAGTATTATTTCTGTGAAGGCAATATTTATTTTTTCCTCTATGGAAGCTACTAAGATTTTTTTCCCCTCCTCTTCAGTGTCCTAAAATTTCATCAGAATATGTCTAGGGGTAAATTTGTTTTTATTTATTCTCCTTAGGACTCAGTGTGATTCTTCCATTTGAGGACTTGTATCTTATTTTAATTATTGGCCTTTATCACTTTATCACTTCAAATATTGCCTCTCTCTATCTCTATCTCTCTCTCATTGTCTATATATTCTCCTCTTAAACCACCTATTAGGTATATCGGCTGTTCTTATTCTGTTTTCTAAATTTCATAATGATGCTTTTTATTCCCTATTTCTTTATATTTCTGTCTTGCATTCTGGATGATATTATTAGCTCTATCTTCTAGCTCACTTTTTCTTTCTTCAGGAGTGCCCTGTCTACTATCTCATCCACTGATATTTTAAATTTAAAAATTACATTTTTCATTTTGAGAAGTCCTACCTGGTTATTTCTCAACTCTTCTTTTACCACTTTGCCCTGTTCTTTCACTATGGATTATTTTTTAATCTCTGCATTTATTTTAAACATACTTACTTTATAATTTATTTCAGGTCATTCTATTATTTCAAGAATTTTAGAGTGCTAAATTTGTTGTTGTATCTGCTTATTCTCCCTTACGAAGATTTATAGTCTTTTGAAGTTTTTATTTTAGGGTGAAGTCATGTGTAGTGAGGGTTGTTTATTATGTCAGAGGACATGTCCTGCTTTGTGCATTGTATACTAGCTTAGTGGTTTCTTTTTCTCAAGGTCCCGGGGTTTCAATGGTTCTAGACCAACTTTTATAACAATGTCCCATGCAAGTAGTATAAATCTTAACCCCATATCCATGAGACATGTGGACTGTGGGGATTTTGATTTTTCATGTGGGACAATTTTCTTCATCCAAAGCTTAGGTTGATTTTAAGCTTTCTTACTTCTTTTCTGGGATGATCATGTTTTTTTCTAGTCTGTGGAGAAAGGGGATACGTGAAGGTTCTGGGCTTTATGCAAAGAGCTCAATTTTAACTCTCTTGCCTAACATGGACATCTCTCCTTGGACATGTCTCTTTTCTATGCTTGGGACCCAAAACCCAGGCTCTGGGACTTATATCAGGTTCAAATTCCCTGAGGGTTACACCAGGATTAGTTTATCTTTACTGCTCTGGCTTTAATATTTCTCTATATTTAGGGTGTTCAGAGTTATTTGATAAATAAACAAATACCCAGACCCTGGATTTAAAAATGTGTGTTTTGTGGCCACATTTATTTCATCTGTTAAATTTCTGAACCATTTCAAAATAAATTGCAGTAGTCATGGTGTCTTGCTCCCAATTACTTCAGTTTGCATCTCCTAAAAATAAAGACATTCTCCTATATAACTACATCATTATTATACTTAAGAAAATCAACCTATTATCAAGTAATATTCACGTTTTACAAATTGTTTTCAAACTACATTTTGTAGATGCTTTTAAAAAACCAGATCCAAACAAAAATCACATGTTACATTTTTGTCATATCTGTTTATTCTGTTTTAATCTGTAATCATCCCTATGAAACTGACTTTTGGAAGAAACCAGGCTACTTGTGCTGTATATTGCCCAGTATTCTGGCTTTGTCTGATTATTTCTTTGTGATTGTTTAACTTTATCTTGTTTCTATATGTTTGTAAACTGAAAGTCAGATTCAATGATTTGATTTTTTTTGCAAAAATATTTCATAGGAGGTGCTGTGTCCTTCCTATTGTATCACAATAGGAGGAACACAAGCTATAGTTGTCCCATTATTAGGGATCTGGGTTAAGGTGATGATAGCCCAATCTCTCTGTTGTAAAGTTACACTTTTTTTTCTCATTTGATAAGCAAGTAATCTGTGAGGTGTTGACTATCTATGTATTCAAAGCAGATTTTGGTTGTGTTTTATCCATGTTTCTAAGACATTGTGGGAGGGATCCCATTAGCTTGGTAGTTTATGTTGGTGAGTTCCTGACCTGGACAGACACAAGGATGGGTACTTAGGGAATGCAGAGACAAAAGGGGCACAACCCTCACTAAGGGATCCCACAGTCAAGTTGGGGAAATGATACAAGGACACCAAAGATATTTCAGACCTCTGCTTCTCTGGCTGTAACGAATCACCTCCCTCCTTATAGAGAAAACCAAAGTGCTGATCTTTGAGAAACTTGCTTTTCCTGTTTGGTTCAGCAAAGCTTTCCTGAGGCCCTTCTGTGTGCAGAGACTGTGTCTGGCCCTGGGAATAGGGATTTGAACAAAGCATGCCCCTTGCCCTCTCAGGGCTGGAGGTCTAATTGGAGAGACAGACACATAAACAGACAATTGCAGTCCAGCTTACCAAGCACTCAGGGAAAGAAGTAAACAATGTGCTGTGGGAGGTCAGAGGAGAGAGCAATTACCAAAGCCCTGCTACCAGAGGTGGACGTGAGCCCTCCTCCCCTGAAAGCCCCTCACACTTTCCCTGGGCCTCCCTTGTACTACTTAGCGTTGACGTTTTATTACTGTGCACTCCTTAGATAGAAAAATGAATAGAAATCAACCCAGGGTTTCCTATGGAACCTCGCACTTCCTGATATGCTCAGTAACACTTTCTTGTACCTTGCTACAGTCCAGCTGCTCCCCTCTCTTTAAGGGGGTGACCCCTGGAACACCTAACAGTATTCCAAATGGTATTTGCCCAGTACAGAAAGTGCAGCTTTCTTTTGGCTGAACAACCCATATCATCGATAACAAGGCAATCAAAAAGTGCATCCACTTTTGGGTGACCACCTTCCTTTGTGACTTCATATTAAACCGGCTGTGAACTGAGATCCTTCATTTGTTGTTGTGTGGTTGTTCTTTACATTTCAGCCACTGTAAATAACCCTCTCTGTAGCTGCTCCAGCCTTTACCCTCAAACCTCTGAAGCAATCTAATCCATTTCTGATTAAGAATTAAGCATCTTCTACTCTGACCAGGTTCTGCTAATCCAAGGCAGTGTTTAGTTTATTGCTTCATGTTTTTTATTGAATGACTGAGTGGGAAGACATCTCCATTCACTGGGGAGAATTTTCTGGAATTAGCAGTACAGTAAAGAAAAACCTTGGCATAAAAGCAGTAAGGCAACTACAGCTAAAAAATCAATTTCAGCCATGTTACAAAAGCAAATGGTTAATCCCAGTTTGTAATTCATTTTAGCTTCTAATCAAGTCCTTCTGTAAGTAAAACCTGTGACAAATATGATCTCCAATCATAGTAATTCATAGTAAATGTTCACTTATTTGAGATATGTGCAATGTCTGTGTCTGGAATTGGTCTCTTCTTACGGGTCTCAACCGGGCAAACTTGAGAACTTTCTCCTCAACTTAATCAGGAAACCAAAAGCTATTATTGCCCTAGCCAGTTTGGGTCAGTGGATAGAGCCTGGGTCTGCAGACCAAAAGATCCTGAGTTCGATTCTGGTCAAGGGCACATACCTTGGTTACCATGCAGGAGGCAACCAATTGATGTGTTTCTCTCACATCGATGTTTCTCTCTGTCTTTCCCACTCTCTCTAAAAATCAATGGAAAAATATCCTCAAGTGAGGATTAACAAAAACCCCCACAAACACACAGACACTGGGACGGTGGGGGCTTGCCCGGGTGGGAATGGCTGTGGGGGGGGGGGTGGTGTCAATTGAGGAAAAAGGAGACATATGTAAAACTTTAGACAATAAATGAAAAAAATCCACAAACAAACAGAACAAAAGCTATTATTTATGTTTCACACAGAAAAAAAAAAGGCATGTAAATATATATGAGCCTGTTGTTAACCTGTAGGTCAATTAGAAAGAAAGAAAAAAAATCTAACAGATTCCTACAAGCTGAGTAGTCTCCCTGCAGTTTGTGCCAACTTCAACACAACACAAATGTTTGTTTAATAATAAAATGGGTACTTCTAGCAGTTCTCCTAACTCAAAAGACAGCACTTGAGTTGTTATGTTCTGTGTTGTTTAGGGAATAAAATAGATGAAGCAAGTGCTCTGATAATGCTTCTGACTTGACCACCTTCTCAACACATCTAATATTAGGCACAGAAAGAGCAGAGAGAGGGAAAGGTGGAGAAGGAAGAGTGGCCTCTGAGAAAGACAAGTTCAGAAGCCGTGTGGCTCAGAGTCTCCCTTTCCACTTGGATGCATACCCCTCTGCGTGGAGCAATCATCAGGTGATTTTCAAGACTCCATCTGTGGATAATGGCTGCAGTTTTGAAGGTGGCCTCACTGTACTTACTGTGGGAGCTGCTGCTGAGCCAACGTGCAGCAGTAGTGGGTGCCAGGTTGTCAGTGGGAACCAAGAAGTTTGAGATGGTTTTTATACATGAGTCAGGCCCAGGTGTTCTGCAATGAATGGCTGTCCCCAGCTGTCGTGTCCTGTCATCCAGCTCTTCAGGCTGCTCACATTTGAAACCATCACTGCACATCACAAGAAAGTGTTCTGAGAATGTCCACTCTCCTCTCTGCATTGTGTGCATATGTGAATGCAGTGGGGCCTTGACTTACAAGTTTAATTCGTTTAGAGACCGAGCTCCTTAAGGAGCTCGTTAAGGAGCTTGTTAACTCAAATTACTCTGTCAACTCAATGCAAAAAAAATCGGCGGAGAGACAACTGGTATCTCAAAAAATTCATTAGTCGGGACACTCGTAAGTCAAGGCCCCACTGTACCAGTAATGCCCACCCACACCCCAACTCACCACCTTCATCACTAAACATAAAAACAGAAAAAATGTTCTCTCTAGAAGATATAACTTTTAGGCTAGATTTTGTTTTGAGGGTTGCCTTGTGAATGATTTTTGTTTTGTTTCATTCTGCAGGGGAGAAGGGGTCAGAAAATAGGTACTCCATTCCATGTTTTTCTGTGTCTGAGAAACATTCTTTCTGTTGATGGCAGGCAATGGGAAGGCATCATGAGTTCCCATTTTGCTGCTTGCCTGCAGTATCTCGTGAACTTTCAAGAAGCCTTCATTTGATTTCCCAAGAGGAGCTGATGAATGCTGGTTCTGAAGCAACAATGTGCACTTGTCCCTATGAAAGTGGAGTGTGGAGTCACTGTCTTGAAGTGGAGGCTTCAGAGGGGATGAGGGCCAATGATAGACCAGGGGCAGTTCTGCCTGAATTGATGTTTGCCTTACACTTCATGCAGGACAGATTTACAGATGGAGTAATCAAATGCTAAAGAAGCCAAGGAGCCTGCCCAGGGCCTTAAAGCACACTAGTTGGCAGAACTAGAATCGTGACTCAGCCCTGCAGACTCCTGGTTCATTGCTCTTCTCTGCCAGTGCTGCCAAACTTACCTTTGTGATCATTGATCAAAATCACTTATATGTGGAATCTAATGAAAAAAATAAAAGGATGAACAAAATAGGTCATGCATGCAACAGACTGACAGATCTCAGATGGGAGGGATTGGGGGATTGGATGAAAGAAGGTGAAAGAATTAACTAAAAAACATACATATATAGCACATAGATGCAGACAACAGTGTAGTGACAACCAGAGGGAAATAGGAATGTGGGGTAGGGGTAGGTGGGCAAAGGGGAAATGGAGATAGAAAGAGACTTTGATTTAGGTGATGGGCACACAATGCAGTGTGCAGATTATGCTTTATTGAGTTGTACACTTAAAACCTATATGGTTCTGCATTGACGAACCAATGACACCCAGATAAATTCAATTGAAAAAATCCTCTTTGCCTAAATTCTGCCCATTCTCCCATCCCCCCCACAAAAACACACACATCTTAAACATCTTTATATGGGAGGAGGTGGTGCATTTCTCATAAACACATTTAAAAAAACACCTTTCATTAATTTCCAGTACAGATATATCCATGGGCAGGAGAGTGTACATTCTCAGAATACTCTCTTGTGATGTGCAGTGATGGTTTCAAATGTGAGTAGCCTGAAGAGCTGGACAACAGGACATGACAGCTGGGGATGGCCATTCATTGCAGAGCACTTGTCTCTGTTGGTAAACTTTAATTAAACTTTGCACAAGGACATAGTAAGACTCAGCCCTCTGTAACCTGAGGCCAGCAGCCAAAGCTGCCATATAATCCTATCTAATAAAAGAGAAACATGGTAATTAGCATACGACCGCTACCCTTCCCATTGGCTAATCAGGGCGATATGCAAATTAACTGCCAGATGGCAGCCGGCAGCCAGGCAGCTGGAAGCTAACATGAGGCTTGCTTGCTTCAGTGATGGAGGACTCCAACACTCCCCGCCTGCCTTGCTGACCTCTGAGCTTGCAGTTTCAAACATTGCAACAAATATAGAAGCTAAACAAAACCCCAGAAACCTGCTTTCAGCCCACCAGGATCTCAGAGCTGGAGTTGATACAGTGTTTTGATTATAAAACGCAAACAAACCAGATACCTGCTTTCAGCAGCAGAGGCCTCAGAGCTGGAGCCAGAGCTAAAGCTGGCCCAGAATAAAAAAAAAAGAAAAAAAGGAGCGGTTGGGAGCTTCAGGCACCCACCAGCTTGAAAACAGCCCTCAGCCCTTCACCCAGACTGTCCAGGCACCCCAGTGGGGACCCCCACCCTGAAGGGTGTGTGACCAGCTGCAAACATCCATCATCCCCTCATCCAGGCTGGCCAGGCACCCCAGTAGGGACCCCCACCCTGATCCAGGACACCCTTCAGGGCAAACCAGCTGGCCCCCACCCGTGCACCAGGCCTCTATCCTATATAGTAAAAGGGTAATAAGCCTCCCAGCACCGGGATCAGCGGAGCCACGAGGCCTCCTGGCACCGGGATCAGCATGACAGGGGGCAGCGCCCAAACCCCCTGATCGCCCTGTGGCTCTGTGTGTGACGGGGGTGGGGGGGTACAACCCCCTGATCCGCCCTACTCTGTGCGTGACAGGGGGGAGCTCCCCAACCCCCCTGATGGGCCCTGCTCTGTGCGTGACAGGGGGCAGTGCCCCAACCCCCTGATTGGCCCTACCCTGAGCGTGACTGAGGGTGGCATCACAACCTCCAGATCGCCCTGCTCTGTGCATGACAGGGGGCGGCGCCCCAACTCCCCAATCGGCCCTGCTCTGAGCCCGACCAGGGGCTGCACCTAGGGATTGGGCCTGCCCTCTGCCACCCGGGAGCAGGCCTAAGCCAGCAGGTCGTTATCTCCCAAGGGGTCCCAGACTGCGAGAGGGCACAGGCCGGGCTGAGGGACCCCCCCCCCCTCGCTCCCGAGTGCACAAATTTTTGTGCACCGGGCCTCTAGTATAAAATATAACACTTGTGGGTAACCCAAGTCCCCCCCCGCACCCGCCCCCCCCCGTTTCCCCTGAAGAGTGGCTGGACCACATATCTGAATACAGAGCACAAATGCTATGTCTTGGCCACAGTGAACTCTGAGGGGTAGCATGGGAACAAGTAAGGTAAAGAAGCTGTCATTCTGGATGTTATAAATTTAGGAGTCATATGGTCCAATGAGTCCCAAATGGCAACTAGTAACCCAGTGTCCAAATGATAAGAATCACATAAAGGACTAGCTGAAAATACAGATCTCTGGTCATATCACCAGAAAGCTGGATTTGGTGGAGACTGAGGCTTGGTGAAGACTAGAGTTATCTGTATTTTTATGTATGTGATCCTAGGAATTCTGACATGCAGCCAATTTTGGGAATCACTGACTGGTCTACCAACCACTTGGGTCAGAGGTGGAGGTCAGAGAACAAGAATGGATCTTGGGAGGAAGATTCCCTGAGCCTATGGGGTCAACATGTTCAGGGGTTTACAAACTGCTATCAGGTGATTGAATTCCAAGAAAGGAACTGCTTTCTCTCTAGAAGAGAGAGACCAGAGCGGCCACCTCAGAAGAGAGCCCAAGTCTCCCCCAGTTGACGCTCAGTGTGTGTACAAAGAGCTTTCAAGGTCACTGGAAGAGGCCCAGCTGGTGTTGCTCAGTGGTTGAGTGTTGGCCCAGGAACCAGGAGGTCACAGTTCTATTCCATCAGGGTACATGCCCAGTTTGCAGGCTCAATCCCCAGTAGAGGGCGTGCAGGAGGCAGCCATTGATGATGTTTGTCTCTCATCAATGTTTCTCTCTCTCTCTCTCTCTCTCTCTCTCTCTCTCTCTCTCTCTCCCCCTTCCTCTCTCTGTAAACATCAATAAAACATTTTTTTTTAAAGATGCATGATCACTGGAAGAGAGACATGGATTTATATTGGGAGAGGAAAACACAGAAGAAGGTCTATTAGAAGAAGCCATAGGGATACCAGAAATGCAGAAAGTAAGGCCTAGACTCCGACAGATTGACTGGGCTCAATGTCACATGGACAACAAAGCACGAGTGTCAGCTAAGCAGTCTGTTCCAAGCCAAGGATGCCCACAACACACCATAGTTTGGGCTTGTGCATTTTAGGCTTTGCTCATGCATTCATTTACACCACAAATATTTATCAAGTACTGTAGGAGAAGGTGAAGGCAGAGAGAGGAATCAGACACAGCTCATATCGTCAGGGTAGTCCAACAGGACTAGAAGAGATGGTTGGAATACAAGATTAGACAATGTTTGAAAAGTGATACAGATACAGGCATGGGGGAATCTGATGAAGCAAGTGATTGCTTCAGCCTGGCAGGAAACCCAGGAGTAAGTCTGGATAGGAGACATCTTCATCCCAAAAGGTACCTTAAATGTGTTCATCACTAAAATCCTCAACATCAGAGCTGAGCATAAGCTATAAACTCTACTAAAAATGTGGTGTGAAGGTGCTGAAAGTGAAGGCAGTTTGCTAAAGGTCACAGAGCCAGCCAGTGGTGGAGCCAGTACTCAATCTCAAATCATTTCATCCCCTAGGCAGTCTAGTCCTCTTTCCTCTTTTGCACAGGGGTGATGGATTCAAGAAGAGGAACCGTACTGAGAACTCTACTGAGACGTAAAAAGCTGAATGAAGGAAGAAACTTGTATTTTTTATATTAAGTAAGTTTGTGATCCAATATGTAACAGATGGGTAGGGAGCAGGGAGGACAAAGCATTGAGCATGATAGCTCCAGGTGAAATCCTCCAGCTGATTTGCTATATTCCTCTCTGCGCTGCATGTGTCAAAAGCAGCCCCTGCTGATTGTTTCCTTTCTAATGGCTTGGCTTCATCTTTGATAAAAGAATGAAAGGCAGGAAAGACAGAAGGCATCTGTTTCTAGGGAATATGCTGCTACTTCTGTTGGATGTTGAGATACTTATGGATACTTTAATAAGTTGTCTAATTATGTCTAATTGTACCACTTTGCTACACTTCTCATTTCCCCTGAATTTTCCTGAGAATGTCCATATTTCTTTCCCACCTTCTCATCAGCAAGGACAATAATAGCAGTTATGGCAAATACTTATATAGTACTTACCATGTGCCAGGAATTATTCTAAGCCTTTTTTTAAAATTTTGTTTTATTGCTTAAGTATTCTAAGCCTTTTGCAAATACAAACTCATTTAATTCTCCCTACAACCTTCTGAGGTGAATACTGGGTTGGCTTTTTTAAAAAAACAAACAAAACAAAACAAAAAACCCAATATTTTACACATGAGAAAACAGAGGCAGAGAAAGGGTAAGTAACCTGACTAAGGTCACACAGCTAGGAAGTCGTGGAGTTAAGATTTGAACACAGACAATTTTGATCCAGAGTCTGTGCTTTTAATCACTATTAGGAGAGCTTTTCCAGATAGAAAAAAAAGAAGATAAAAATTTCAAAGAAAATCCTTCCCTTGCAAACATATGTTCACATTATCTTAAAACAAAGTCCTGAAACTCTGACTACAACTTTATACGCTTACTAAAAATAAAACCTCCCGACATTTTATTTGATTGACCCCCATGTTAAATGAAGAATGTGAAGAGCCCAGTGCTACACCTGACACAGAAGAAGCCTATAGTTAATATTTACTGAATAAATATTAGATGAATAAATAAATACATGAACATATGGATAAATTTTCCTCTAAGCTTACAGGCAAAAATGGCATTGTCCACACTTCTGTCCTTGATAACATCAAACTCAAAGCTTATTTGAATTGTGGTAAGAGCTTCCAGAAACCTGAACACTGGGGTGTAAGTTCCACAACTGTCCCTTATAAGCTGTAGACTTTAGACAAGACATTCAATCCCTTTGATCCTTACATTTCTCTTCTCAAAAATGGAGATAATAAGCTCTACCTCACAGGGTACCTAGATTGATAAAAATAATTTATTTTAAGCCACTTTACAGAGAGCCAAGTGCTATCCAAATATAAGAATCAGATTCTTCATATGCCAATCACATTGTTTCTTCCTCCACTCAACCAGGTTCCCCAGAAGCAGCTCTGTCCACATCAGTTTGTGGTACAGGCCAGTCCTTCTCTCAGTGGCACAACTTCAGGGGTCACTGTTCATACTGTTTTTGATGTGGATGGTATCCCTAAGACAAGTACCTCAGAGGCCCTGCAAGTGCTCTCTTTTTGCGGATCACATGATAGACTGACCAATGATGGACAGTTGATATGGTGATTTCCTGTATGATGGTCCTGGTAGTCCTGTGAGTTGAGCAGGTAGCCAGGCCAGGTATGCCATGATGTCATCTTCAGAGCAGCAAACTGAAACTCATAGATGGGAAATGACTTGCCCAAGGTCATGAAGTTCAAAAGTGCTGGGAGGTGGATGTGAAATCCAGGTGCCACTTTTTAATCATCCTGGAGCCCCTTGAATTCATAGAAGCAAATGCTCCTCCACATGCAAAGGTCCATGGGAAGAGAACTGTCATGACAGCTTTGAAAAGAAACATTTTTATGGTTTTCTTATACAGAAAATATTGACAGCATCTTCAATTTCTCTCATCTGTGTTAATGGATGTAATTTGTAGGAGTTTGTAAAAGATAAATCATATTTCGCTCTTTAGTGAATCTATATTACCAACTTCAATTTTGAAAGAACACTCAGAAAAAATGAGCTACAAGAAAACATCTATTTATTTGAAAAAAAGGGTAAATCAAGCTCAGATAACTGGACACAAAATTATAAACTATCTCCAGGAATTGGCTCCAGAAAGATTTCTGTGTTTGCTGTGTATATGGGTGTGTGTGAAAGGCTGGAATGTGGGAAGAGTTATTAGAGTCATGCGCATGGCTCTTCTGGCTTCAGTCTCTGCTCTTTCTCTCCCAGAGGAAAGGTCTGTTCGTTGGTGTGAGGTGTCCTATGAAGCAAGCCTATTGGAGTTTTGGGACTGAGATTTGAATCAAGGTAGACCCACTGTAGAAACTGATTATTCATCCCAAATGAGTGTCACTTTGTCTGGGGCTACAGTGGAGTGAGGTTAACAATTCCCAGTGTCAGAGACATTGAAATTCACATCTTTGTCTAAATTCAGCTTTGGTTTTGACCAGTACAAAGGTTTTCCAGGAGCATCATGAAAGGAGAGGTAAAGAACCACGGTTGTGGAAGGGTCCTCAGAGTCTACTTTGTGTAATCCTGTATTTCACATTCAAAGAGCTGGACTTCAGAGAGGGAATGAGTTTTGGTCAAGGTCACGAACCTTAGTAGAGACCCAGCTGGGACTAGAACCTAGCTCTGCTGACTCCCGATCCAAGGCTCTTTGCACTGTATGTATTCCCTAATTTAGAAGGAATAGAAATGTAGGTGCAGATAATTTCTCCTCCCCAATAAAACTTTTAGTTATGAATGAACAATTCTTCTTTCAGAAGACTATTTTACAAAAGCATTCACTATGGTTCATGTCAGTTATAGCAAACATGCCAATTGCAGCATGGTGAGGCTTTCAGAGATATGGTCCAGGAGAGACTTGTATAGGAGGGAACTTGAATGGCTGAAGGTTGGAGGGGCAAAGGAAGACTGCCTATTGTCCAGTCTACCTTCCTTCCTCCCTTTCTTCTATTATTACTTTTGTCTTTTGCAAACATTTTTTGGTGCTTATTCTACACCAGGCTGAAGAACAAGACCATTCTTAAAGGATATGCACTAATCAGTGGGGGTCAGTCTCCTTCAACTGATTCCCAGGACAAGATCTAGTGAATCTTGAAAAGGTGGCTAAAAGTGGAAAAATCAAAGCAGCTGATTTGTAGGAACTCAGAGATACAGACCAATGGATGGAAGGAAAATTCACTGATCTGCACCTAAAGTGCAATTGTCTTGCAATGTCTGGGCCCTTGGCCTCCTTTCACATTGTGGCCCACTGAGCAATACTCTTGGATATCCACAAGGTCTTTGAATACTCTAAAAAGTTCTGTGCAGCTGCACCACAGCAACAACTGTGACAATTCATCTGCCACCCAGAGGAATGTGTGATAAGGACTCAAAATCCAAGGTGTTGTAGCCCTCCAAAAGATATGTTTACCCCAAACCTGTGAACATGACCTTATTCAGAAAAAAGGGTATTTTCAGAGGTAATTAAGAACCTCAAGATGAGATAATTCAGGAATTAGGATGTCCTTATAAGAGACAGAAGAGGAGACAACATACAGGGGAGAAGGTGATGTGAAAATGGAGGGAAAGATGGAGTATGCAGCCACAACCCATGGGATGCCTGGGGCATCCTTCCCTAGAATTCTTAGAGTGTGGCTTTGTTGACACCTTGATTTCAGACTTGTAGCTCCAGGAACTATAAGATAATAAAGTTCTGTTGTTCTAAGCCACCAAGTTTGTGGTGCTTTGTTATGGCAGCTTTAGAAAACTAATAAACAGATGTAGTTGCCCAAATAGCAGCCTCAGAAGCTCTGCTTTGCCCAGAGCTTGGCCTACCTGGGCAAAAACCCAATAATGGAACTCCAGTGTCCTAAGGCAGGTGGGACAGCAACAGCTAGTCTGCAGCATCAAGTCCTCTTTGCTCCTACTCCAGTTCCCTCCCACCTTATGCCCAAGCCTTAAGCCTGGTGCCCTTGGAGAGCAAGTCCCCCTTCCTGCCCTAGTTGTTATAACTGAATTTTGTGTCCAGGACTAAGGCCATATCTTAGAATTCAGTCCAGTTTCTCTAAAGTAGTAACCATGTCATGCTCTTGCACAGCCCTCTCCCATGGCCTGAGTTCTTTCAAAGCCAACACGATTACTGGGCCCTCCTATCTGCTGAAGAATAGGCTAAATGCATTTTATTTGGCTGGTCCAGGATAAACTGTACTTTCGTTTTCCTAAACTTTTTAAATTCCATTTACCAACTAGAAGAGCCCTCTATATTTTACTAGCTATCTGGTTATTTAGTTTTGGGGGATGTTCTTTTTTTACATTCTCTAAAATATCAGGCAACAAATATCAAATTATAATCTGTTATTTCTCTCCCCACAAACCTTTTCCCTATATATAAGCTTCAACCATGACTATTAAGGAAAATTTTGGTCAATTTGTCCTAAGACTCTGAAATTCCCTGTTTCTGAATTTCTTGTGGCCAGGCAATGCCTATTTGACAGTATCGCCATTACTCCGGATCTGCCTCCTCAATGTGGATGTCTTGATGTTCTCCTGGTACTATGCTTCATCTTTTTAACTGTTCCTGGGGATGTTCCCTGAGCCTTTGCTCAAGAAACTGATGGTTCAGCTAGTATTTTTCTGCCTAGAGCTCAAGCCACACCAGTGACCAGTGGTTCCTGGCCCCTGAGATGGCAGTGGAGGCATGTGCTATAGAGTATAATACTGGTCTGATCCTACCAGTCATCATCCCAGCTTCCTAAGCCCCTCATGACCAATTTTGGGGCTCTTAAAGGAAAGTCACCATAAAGGACTAAGAAGAGCATGGGCCCTCCATGCCCTAGGTTTCCTGCACACACCACACTGTTTTCTATCTCCAATATCTTCCTAATGCTGCTTCCTCTATCTTAAATGCTTTCCTCCTGGTTTGTATCTATTAGTCATTTTTTTACTCGGCTCAAGCTTCGGGTAAAGAGGGTGGTATCATGTACCTCTAATTTGACTCTCTCCTTTAAACACATAAACTTATAATGGAAGGAAGAATAGAAAGGGAGACGAGTATAGAAACATTGTAAAAGCTGAGAGATGGACCAGGGGTAGCTGACTTAGCAGACTCAAAGAAACTGAATACAGTTTGACAGTAGAGACAGCTAAGAACCAATCTAATTTATATTACAGAATCCTTAATAGGCAGGCCCAGGTATCTCCGGAGCTGGGGTATGGAGAGGTTATGCTCTGGAGAGAATTAGACAGAGTAGCTCTGTACTGGAGGACACCAGGGATGATTGAAGACAGTAGCCACTGCCCCAAATAGTGGATTTTGTAAATATTTATGGCCTGAATACTGAAAGCAGAGATATTCACCACCTTTGCCTAGCTTGACTCCCAGAACATTGGCACCTAAGCTCTTAATTTCTGAGGCAGGGGACTGGAGAAGTCAGATTGGCTGTAGTGTGGCATGCACAAAAGGAAAAAGAGGTGAGTAAGTCTGCAGACTGAGCTAAGAGGTATGGCCTTTTTTCTCCATGAAGAGAGTTGGCACAAAAGGTTTTGAAAAGAGAGGTGATATAATAAGTAGAAAAGAGAAGATGTGAATACTCAGGTATGTTTTAAGTTCAGTGGCATTAATTACATTCACATTATTGTGCAAATATCCCCACCATCGATCTCCAGAACTCTCTTCATCTTCCTAAGCTGAAATTTATGCCCATTAAACACCATCACCCCTTCACCTCTTCTCTCAGTCCCTGACCATTCTACTTTCTGTTTCTGGCAATTTGAATCTCTAGGGACCTCATGTAATTGAGATCACACAGTATTTGTCCTTTGTGACTAGCTTGTTTTACTTAAGACAATACCCTCAAGGTTCATCCATGTTGTAGCATATGTCAGAATTTCCTTCCTTTGTATGGCTGAATAGTATTTAATTATATGAATGGACCAGTTTTTGTTTGTCCATTCCTCTGTCAATAAACACGTGTTGCTTCTATCTTCTGCCATTGTGAATAATGCTACTATGAACATGGACGTCCAAATATCAATGTATTCTTTTACCATGTAGTATTTGATTCCGAGTAAGCCTTGATCACAAGAACAATAACAAAATACAAGTTTTTTTTTTTAAATCTCCAGGAGACCCCAACATTCCTGAGGATGCAGTATGCAGCAGGGAGGCAGAGAGCCTGGCCTTGACTTTTAGCTCCTCCACCTCTGAGGTGTGTGCTCTTGGTGCTATTGCACTTTTCTAGGTCCTAGTTTTCTCTTCTATAAACTGAGGCTCAAGAACCCAGCTCTGCCACCCATCCAGGGTTGTTGAGAGGTCACATGCACTAACAGGTGCACAAGTCTTATAAATTCTAAAGTGTGGAACATGGGGACTCTGGTGCTGTTGCTGCTACCTAAGGGAGGTGGCAAGGGAGCGTAAGCATAGTAGCACTGGGAGCAGGTGTGAGCAGATGATGCATGCTTACAAACAGCTGTGTGAATCTTTCTGGGAGCAGGACTCTGGGACACAGCGAGTTTTGAGGCCAGGATACAAGTTGAGAAAGTTGTGTGATTGAAATGTCAAAAGCAATTGATTATCTTAATTGCTCCACTGTTCCCTTATTTCTTAAATAAAGGAAACTAGTGCATATGCACTTATTATTATAATTAGGACCAAAATTCAATAGTATCCAGGGGACAAATGGAAATATGGACCTCACAGAAGAAAGCTCTGCATGACATGGTGACATTTCCCTTTTAGGGCGGCACAGACTCAGGAAATAATGGCTTTGCAGCTGAGCTGCCTTTACCCAAGGTCTGGTACAGGATGCTGACATCTGAGATGTCCTCTCCTCTCAATGAAGGACATGGACTCAAGGCTATGGAGTAAGATGTGTACTTGGCCATGTCCTGAAACCTTTCCTTCAATTAAAAAAAAATTAGCTGCTCATTTACTGCCTAAAAACCGTGAAAAGTTTTGGAACCTAAAATAGGTAAATGAAGCCCAGTTCCCTCATTTCCTTCCCTGGCAGGGAAAAGAAGAATGTTGGCAGAGGTTCTTTATTTCTTTCAAGCAGCTGTCCAGGCAGCACCCCAGATGCCCAGCCTAGCCCTGGCTATACACTCTCAGTTCTGCTCAGGGGCCTTTGGGACCTAGGGCTCTGACAATGCCAGCTTCACCAGGTGCAGGACATCCAGCTTAGACTCACAGTCATGCATTCATGTCCAGCACATGCCTCTAATTTCCTTGGTGAGCTTGGGTCTCACTTTTCCCATCTCCTTGGAGCCAGGAAGCTGTAAAGCCCTTGCCTGCTCACTTGCCTCAACAGCCTTTTAGCCCAAAGGTGATTCAACTAATTTTCTGTTATCTTTATAATAATCCTAAGGAGTAGGCATGACTATCCCATTTGAAGAGGAGTAAAGGGAAGCTCAGAGGTGGTAGGCCATTCTGTCACCAAAAAGCTATGTGGCTGGAGTGGGATTGGACAGCAGAGTTCTGGCCCTCTGCTCCTGGCTTAGTTCCCTCTCACACTACTCTACTGCTTCCCTGGGAAAGAAAATGGCAGGTGAGAGCTGTTGAGACAGCATTGTTGCACAAATGCTTTTAAGCTAAGATTATAAAAAGAGTTTGCTTTCTTGTCCCCAAAGCCCTTTGTCCAATATGTTTAGGTTGTTCATAGTCTCAGACACTGGACGTTCTTTGGATGGAAACTGGTCCTGCCCCTCTCCTTACATTTACCTTAGATGTGACACCTCTATGGCCTACATTTCTGAACAAGGCTTTTCCCTTCTCTACAAATTAGTGAAAGGTTCAAGCCCACAATCAGTACTTCCCTCTCCTAAGTAAACACAGAGAAGAGACTTGGAAGCCCTACCCCAGGCCTTCTGCTCAGACTGGCTTTTCAGATCTGCAAATGTTGTATGTGGTCCTCTGCCCACAGTTATCCCTAAGGCAGGGAGCTCAGAGCAGTCTATTACTCTTTCAATACTAGGGACATTGTGCTTTCTATCTGAGGGACACATATCATCACTGGAACCTTAATTCCATAGGTGCATGTGTCTAAAGGTGGGATAGGTGTAGAATGAAGGGACTAGTAAATTCCCTCACTGTACTGTGCTGTGCTGGGTGCTGTACAGCTCTTCTTGGGGTCAATTTGCTTTGAGATAAATGAATGAAGAGGAAGGGCTGCCACACTGAAAGAGAGATTTTTGTCCAGTGTAGCCATTGCATGATCATGGAGAAGTCATGTTACTGCTCTCAGTTTGTTTACCTGTAAAAATGGAGGTAGACAGTATCCTAACCACTTCATGGATAGTTAAGAGGCTCTAAAAAAACTACTGATCTAGTGGATGTGAACTCACTTTGAAACTCCTAGACCTTATCCCAATGTTGAGCCTTCTCCCTGGTGCCCTGCACAGTGGCTTGCATTTTCTATGCCTGGGCTCAATAACAAGTAAATGATTCAACCACCATTATCATCAGGAGCCAAACATGGGGTTCAATTCCCTTTCACTGCTGTGCCTCAATGCTTCAATAGACTGCCTTGCAGTCCCTTCTCTTTTCCATTAGGTTCTTGATCTTTCTTAATATCTTTCCAAACACTGAATCTAGCTAATTGGCCTTTGCTGACTTGCTTTCATATTAAACATACATTTTGAAACCATTTTCAATCCTTCAGGGTTCTACATGCCTGTTTGCAAACTTTCATCATGTCTACTTCTCAATGTTAGTATCTTTTAGCCCATCTTTTCCCTCTCCTTCCCTCCTTGCTCTCTTCCCATTTATTAATTTTTCCTTTTGGGGGTCTTTGCTTTTTCTATGTAATGATTTCATTTTTTTCTCTTAAATTTTTTCTCATTCCCATTTCTAAAATAGTTATAATAGCTACTTTTCTTCTAATTATTTTCTTGTTAGAAGAAAAATATTTTTTCTTATATAACTGATAGTGCAGTGTTTTTCATATTATGTTTTGGAACTTTTATTTTTCATGAGTTTTATAGGGGTTGATATTCCCATACAATTTAAAAAAAATATTTTTATTGGTTTCAGAGAGGAAGGGGGGGAGAGAGAGAGAGAGAGAGAGAGAGAGAGAGAGAGAGAGAGAGAGATGTTGAAATATCAGTGATGAGAGAGAATCATTGATTGGCTGCCTCCTGCACACCCCACACTGGGGATCAAGCCCACAACTCAGGCACATGCCCTGACCAGTAATCTAACCGGTGAACTCTTGGTTCCTAGGTGGACATTCAACTGCTGAGCCACACCTGTCTGGGCTTCTAATACAGTTTTAAAGGTGCATTTCTAATTGCCTTTTACTTTTCCATAGTATCTAAAGATGTATATAATTCCAGATGTGTCTAATTTCCTTGGTGAGCTTGGGTCTCACTTTTCCCATCTCCTTGGAGCCAGGGAGCTGTAAGGCCCTTGCCTGCTCAATTGCCTCAACAGCCTTTTAGCCCAAAGGTGATTCAACTAATTTTCTGTTATCTTTATAGTAATCCTAAGGAGTAGGCATGACTATCCCATTTGAAGGGGAGTAAAGGGAAGCTCAGAAGTGGTAGGCCATTCTGTTACCAAAAAGCTACGTGGCTGGAAACTGGGAATTTATGAATGGCACTGGCTCAGGCTACAACAACAAATCAAGCTTCTGAGATCAGTTTGAAAAATGACCTGTTTTGGTGTGTAACTATAAAATGTACTTTTATCTTATTTTATGTTTTCACTTTTAATAACGTTTATTTTTCCATATTTAAAGTAACAAATACTCAGTATAGAAATTTTGAAAAACACAGAAACATAGGACCAAAATCAACTCTAGATTCACCTCCCAAAAGTAACCATAGTTATTAGCACTTTGTATTTTCCTTGTGTGATACTATTTAAAAGAATCCATAACAAATTCACAAGGCTATAAGCTCTGTGCCATAGAAATCATGTCTTATTCATCTAGAATACTGCATATTACAAAAAAACCTCCATAAATGTCTATTGAACAGCAAAGGGTCAATCCTGGGTCCCTGACCTAGGTAACTGAGGTGAGGTATCATTAACCATGATGGGAAATATGAGAGAATCAGATATAGACTGAAATGAAGCTGAAAAGATAGGCAAAGGTCTAGTTGGGGAAGGCCATGTTAACAGAAGTAAGACTAGAACATGAAAGTCCCTGAAAATCAGGTTATTGGGGAATTTGAAGAATTTTAATCAGGAGAGTGATGTTATTATATTTTATTTTGGACTATTCTCTCTGACTTCCATATTAAAGTGGAATCAGCGAAGCAGGTGCTGAAGTGAGGGGATGTTGGAGTCAGATGACTTCCAAGTTTCTGAGCACCTGAATAGCTAGTGGAATTATTCACTGATACTGGGCACACACAAAAAAAGAGCAGATTGAGAGGGAGAAATATTTAATTCAGTTTGGAATATATTGAACCTGTGAAGATGAAGGAACATCAAAACAGAGATTTCAGTAGGTTGATTAGATCTATGGGTCTAGATCTCAGGATAGAGGTCTGAGGTTTTATACAGATTTATTGCATGGAGTTGTAGATGCCATGGGAGATGATTAAATCTCCTATGATCTGGGATCTATTGAACCTGGGAGACAAATATTCAGAAAGGAGTATAAGGATTTATAAAGGAGACTGATAACAAGTTGGAGAACAACCATAAACATGGTTTTATAACACAAAGGAGGAAAAAGTTGTTTCAAGAATATGGAAGTGGTTATTAATATTAAATGCCATAAAAATTAAGGCCTGGAATGTGTTCATTTGACCTTTTTTAGTTGGGAGCTATAAGTGAGAGTAATGTTAGCAGAATAATAAGGTAAGAGCCTGATTACAATGGGTTAGAAAGTAAATGATGGCAACACACAATTAGAAAATATAATTTTAAAATATACCACTTAAAATAGCAACAGAAATTATAAGATATAAATCTATAAGATGGTATGCAAGATATTTATAAATAAAATTCTGTAATTTTGTATAAGAAGCCATAAAAATGACCTAAGTAATGTGAAGATACATTATGCTCATGAATGCAAAAGCTCAATATCCTAAAATGTCAATTCTTCAGGTTATTCTATATATTCAATGTGCTCTCAGTCAGTCTTCACTGGTTTTTCTCATGGAACTTGAGGATCTAAGTTTAAAAATTCATACATAAGAGCAAATGGCCAAAAGTAAACAATAAAATATTGAAGAAAGAAACAAGGTAAGAGATTTTCCCACTAAATTTAAAGTCTTATTATAAAGCTACATGACAATGTGATATTACACAGGCATAGACAAAGACATCAATGGAACTGCATAATGAGCTCAGACACAGATCCACACACATATGGAAACTTGATATACAACAGAGATAGCACTACAAATCAGTGAAGAAAAGAAAAACTATTCAATAAATAATACTGTGAAAACTGGTTATCCACATAAAAACAAATATAAATGTATATATCCCTACCTCAAACCAAGTACAGAAACAAATCCAAGTGGATTTATATTTAGAGTACTAAATATGAAAAGCGAATGTTAAACTTTTATGAGAAAATATAGGGAAATATCATTGTGCGTTTAAATTAAGGAAGAGATTTTTAATCAAGTCACAAACACACAAACCATAAAGAAAAAGAATGATAATTTTTACCATATTACAATGTAAAATATCTGCTCAACAGAAGACACCATTAACAGAATGAAAAACCACAAACTGGAATAAGATGTGTATAATGCACAAAACTTGTAAATATTAATATGTAGAATTAATAAAGAACTCATTATATCAATAAGAAAAAGATCAACAGCTAAGTATGTGCAACAAGTATTAACAGACAATAATAGTAGAAGCTTAATGGCTGAACTTAGGAGAATATTCTCAACTTTACTAATAATCAGAGAAATGCAAAGTAAAACCATAATAAAACATCATTCCACACTTGTATACTTGACACATATTTAAAAGTCTTATACTACTAAACATTTCAAGGAAGTGGAGGAATAGGAACTCATAAACAACTGGTAAGAGGATAAAATGTACAATCTAGAAGAGCAGTATGAAGATGTCTGGTAAAGCTGAAAATAAACACATAGCAATTCCAGACCTAAGAAAGATATATCCTAGAAAAACACTTTCTCATGGTACACAAGGAGACATACATGAATTTTCATTGCAACCTTTTCTGTAATAGCAAAAAAATGGACATAAGAAACAGGGAATAGACAAATACATTAAGGCACGTTCTTAAAACAGAATACTAAAGAACAATAAAAATAAATGACTTATAGGCTACATGTATCAACATGAAAAATCGCCAGAACTTAACACTGAGTGAAGAAAGCACATTGTGAAGGCTAGAGTGTCTTGCCATTTACATAAAGTTTAAAAGCCTACAATAGAATATTATATATAGTTTAAAAATAATATAGTGGTTAACTCTTGAGAAAGAAAAGAATTGTAGTGTGGAGTGAATTTCCAGTGCTTCAACTGGATCTTCAACATTTTGTGTCTTAAAAAAAAGATCTGAAATAAATATTAAAGTCTTAGGCTCTCAAAAAGCCAAATATTGGGCACATTGATATATTCTATGTATTTCTCAATATTTTTATATATACCTGAAATATTTATACTTTTAAAAAACAGTTAAGGAAGTTGAGTAGGGAAGATAATTTACAAAAATAGTTGGGAATGAAATATAGAAGAATTTAGACTTCATTTTGTAGGAAATTGGGCATCATACAAGGTTTCTAGGATCAGAGTTATGCTGTAGAAAGAGTCCCATAAGAAGAGTAGTTAGGAAACTACTGCAATGGTCTAAATATGAAATGATAAAGGTGTGAGCATGAGAAGAGGCACTGAGATTGGAGAAGAGGAAACGATGAATTTTGGAGACACTACAGAGATAGAAGAAATGGGATTTGGCTTTGAATCCGAGCTAAGAGAGCCTGCCAAAACTTTTTGTGTCTTGAAAACTTTAGCAAAGAGTGATAGAGCACACACCGTCATAAATTATGGAACCAAGCCCTGGGTATCTGGTAGTTGCAGTAATAAAAAGAAATATTTATTGAATAGCTCCATTTTAGTCTGGCAATTAATTATACAGAAGCAGGAAGAAGAAAAACACATGCTTCCTTTGCTGCACAGGTAAGAACATAGTTAGCCACAAATCTTCTCCTGGGTAAGGTCCCAGGCAGAGCACACCCCAGAGATCACTTCCACATGAGTATCTCTTCTTCTTGCTACTTACCTACCCTAATTTTTCACCACTACCCCCATTGCCTTCATGGAAATAACAAAGCTTAGAAGTACTATGGTCTTTCCTTGTCCACAGAGTTAGTTAATGGCTATACCAGGACTTGAAAATTGGTATCCAAACTTTCAGTTTAAAGCTCATTTCACCAAGCACACTATCTCCCCCTTATGTCCTGCATCATAATTCTTCATAGGGACAACAATGTATTAAAGTGTACGGCATGACTCATCTAATAACAAGTCACCAAATCATACATTTAAAAAGCTAAAAACAAAATTAAAACATGCTCTCACCACTTAAGGCTTGACTGAGTTATCTCACTTACCATACCGTTCTGAGAGTTTATCCGTGTTGTTGCAAATGGCAGGATTTCCTTCTTTCTTATGGCTAGATAATATTCCATTGTGTAGATATACCACACCTTCTTTGTCTATTCATCCATTGATGGACAATTGGGATGTTTCCAAATCTGGGCTACTGTGTGATATCACTTATATGTGGAATGTATGAAAACAGAACTTGTTAAAATGCCCAGCTTCGGTGGCTCAGGAGTTGAGCGTTGACCTATGAACCAAGAGTTCACTGTTCAGTTCCCCAATTACGTGCTCCATCCTCAGTAGGTGATGTACAGGAGGCAGCCAATTGATGATGTTTGTGTCTCATCGATGTTTCTATCTCTCTATCTTTCTCCCTTCCTCTCTGAAATCAATAAATATATATATATATATATTTTAAAAATAACTTGTTAAAACAGTGTAGAATGGGATTACCAGGGGCAGGGAAGAGGGATTATTTAAGGGCACAAACTTATAACTAGTAGATAAATAAATTCTGGAGATCTAATGCACAACATAGTGATTACTCTCATCAATATTATATTATAAATTTCAAAGTTGCTAAGAGACTAGATAAAAATTAATCTCAACATAAAAAAGACAGATAATTGTGTGTTTTGATAAAGGTGCTAACATTACTGTAATAATCATATTGCAATATATAAGTATGTCAAACCAACACATTGTACACCTCAAACTTACCCAATGTTATATGTCAATTATATTTCAATTTTTAAAAACAAAACACTTGACTGAGGAACTGAGAGGAAATGATGGCAGAGAACAGGGGCCTCTAGCAAGGGGCTATGTAACAAGGGAAGCCTTGAAAAAGATCATTGAGAGTCAGTGGCTAAGCAACTTTTCAAGCAGTTCTCCTGGTGATGGAGACAGGAAAGTAGAGGACACCAGGGAGGTCTAGAAATAATATTGTCCTTCCCTGAGAAGGACCATCAAGAAATATCTGAAACTTGTTCAACCACAATTAAAATTCCAAGTGGCTTTCCCTATTCCTTTCTTCATTCCGTCTTCCCTCCATCCACTCAATGATGGTTTGGTAGGCACCTATAGGAAGTAACTCTTGTATGACTTTAAGTGTGTTGTCTGGAAGATCTACGTTTTATCACTAATTTAATGCACCTATTGACAAATTGCAATTATTTTATGTATTTTACCGTATAGTTGCATTTGTGCATCTTCTCATTGCCATCCTCACTCCACCTTCATAGTTGCCTCGCAGTATATACACACCTGGCTGTAGGTTTCATAACAACAGGTACTATGATCTGTCTTGTTTGCCACTGTAGCCACAGAACATAGAACAATGTCTGGCACAAGGTAAGTACTCCTTATATGATGTAACAAAATAATAAAAAAGACTTTCAAAATTACATTTTTAAAAATGTTTTTGTACTTAAGTAAAGAAGAACTGGTGTCCAGTGTAAACCATGAGAAATCACAGAGGGCCCTCTGAGATTTAACCTCTTCTAAAATATAATGAGTGCTGCTATAACAAGATATTTTACATATGAATTTTGTATAAAACTTAGCTTCCATTTTCTGTTAACAGTGACCATGTTATAGAAGGTCCAAGAAGTTAGGCAGAATCACTAGAGAAAATTTTATGATAAACTTTCACATTTCCTCTAGTCACAGAGATGTGGTGAGATATACAGAAGAAATTGTCAGCAGTGTCTGTAAGAGAGAAAAAGAAACATATCTGGCAGCATTCAGAGATAAGGGGATAAAAACTCATCATTCCAAAGTATGACAGTGATATAAACTTGAGATCTTGAGAACTACAAGTTGGTGCCCTGACTCTGAGCAGCAGATGTGAAGGTCAGTTTCTCTTCAGATTATGTTAACCCTAGAAGATGGGGCACTGCTGATAATCTGCTTTCTTCAGACCAGGTCCACCAGATCACCTTCCCCGCCACCTCAATGAGAGCCAGAGAAAGGTGGAGAGCAAAGGTGGTAGTTTCAAAACTTGAACAACAAACAACAGTAGAATAACAGTACACACACACACACACACACACACACACACACACACACACACACCAAACTCCCCTGGAACACACACACAAGGTAAGAAAGGATAGGCAAGCAGTTAGCTATCTAGTATTACAGTGGTTAAACTCATTGGGAAACTTTATCTTGCATGAGCTTATTCATTCCAAAGTATGTATTGAGTACTTGAGATACAGGGATAAATTAAATTAATTAATTAGCTCTCTCCATAGAGGGAAGGAGACTTTAAGCAAACAAATAAATTAATATGACGACATAGAGATTTTCAGAAGGAGTTGGGAGGAAAAACTATTAAAATGGAGAGATCAATTAGTTACACAGAGAAGATGGTATTTGATCAAGACCTTGAAGGGTGAACAAGAGGTAAGAGGGGTAGAGGGCACTGTAAACAGAGGCACCAACACAAGCAAAGATACAGAGGCATGAAAGTACCTGAAGACAGTGCCATTAAGTGAAAGGGGAGTGGCCAGTATAACTAGAGCTGTTGGAGTGTGTGTTGGGGAGAGTGATAGGAGGTAAAACTTGAACATTTGGATAAAGGATTAGGATTCAGTGGGCCCCTCAGGCATCCATATGCCTGAGTTAAGAACTCCAGTGATTCTACTCTCAGCAGCACAACTACTGCTTGAGGTCCTGCTTCTGTAGTAAAAATTATCATCTCACACAACAATGATCCCATATAATCACTTTTACCTACCTTTGGAAATAGTCCTTTTAGAGTATTCAAAATTATAAGCCAAGAAAGCCAATACTATGCTCACAAGTATGTGGAAATCATAAAATATAGGAAACAAGCCAACTTTTCCTCTATGTCTAAACTTCAGCTTTTGAAAATATAGGAAAAATGGAATAATTTTCCTAATGAGGTCATTTTTATAATCAACTTTCATGAAAAATGATAAAATGATAGAATGTTAAATCTTATTCTACTACAGTGTAGTAGCAACTACACCCATTTACTTAATCAAATTCACCTAGATTGGCCTGTGAGTCTTCAGGGCCACAGTTTGCCATAACCACCATTCCCAAGTTCCCAGAAAATGTCCACATTTGACAAGAGACTGATATATTGCCCAGGATTTTGTGTGGGTGTGGGTATTTGAGCTGCACTGATTGAACTCCTGCCAAAGTATATATATATATATATATATATATATATATATATATATATATTCCCTGAGAAAGGCTATTCCAGACCCAGGGCTGGTTTCCATCACTAACAGATCTGAATTTTTCATTATAAGCATGGTGTATGTATGTGTGGGTGTGGTGGGGTGGAGGTAGGGAAGAGGGGGTCATAGGGGTGGTTAGTAGTGGTATTTTGTATTATTTTAACTGATTAATAGCTATAATTTGAGTCATTTTGGTTTTAGCACCTTTTTGTGCTTCTAACAGGAACATAGATGCATCTTTCTTTTTATTGTTCTCTATTGTACAAGGTACAATGACAGAAATTAGGAGTGGGAGTTGGGAGACCTATGTTCTCCTTTCACTCCTCTGCTAACTTTCCATGTGACCTTGGGCAAGTTATTTCACCTTTCTATACCCCAGTTTCCATGTTTGTAAAATGAGGGTGTTAGACTAAATGATCCTTAAGAGCTCTTCCAAATAAAAAATTCGTAGTAGCCAATGGAATATATAACCTGGTTGCTTTCTCAAAGATGGTATTGGTTAAGTTTAGAGTGATCCACTTTGAGGATAGGTGGCATTAATAAAATCTATGAAATCAAGATGTCTTCAGAAGTCATACCGATTGAACCCAATTCTGTAAAAAATAGTTTCTGCCTCTATGAGCTGAACAGAGGATGTTAGTGTTAAAGTTTATTCCATGATTTGACTTTCTTTTCATTGACCCTGGAGTTCTGAAAGAATGAGATGCAGTGCTACCTCCTCCTAAAGACCACCCAGTGCATTCTCCCATTAATTCATCTGGACTCTTTATTCTGCTATTTGCCCTGCTCTCCACTGTGGCAGTCCTAATAACATGTGTGGTAATGGACATATCACTATTTTAAGTGCATACCACAGAGGGGTGATTTGCCAAGCTTTGACTATGTGGAAGACCTTATAACAACAGGATAGAGCTAGGGATTTGAGTTCATAGGAGTTGCAGAACTGGTCTAGTCATTCATCCACCCACCTTGACCTTAGTTAAATTGGAAAAATAGGGATGATAACATGTAGCTCACAGATATTATTTCATAAAGGGAGATAACATATTGTAAAAACATTATATAACATCTATAAACCAACAGGAAAATGTTGGTTATCTTCAGAGGGTATTATCCCTGAGAAGGACCTTTGAAATCATCTAGTGAGGCCTCATGTAACAGATGAGGAAACTGAGGCCCAGAAAGGGCAAGGGACATGAGTAAGATAATAATCACAGGAAAGTCTTTGCTTTCTTCTTTCAATACAGATGATGATCACAGAGTGAAGTGAAGACAGTCTGGGATAAAAATGGCTTTGTCCTTGCCTTTCCCAGATGCAGTCTTTGGCAAAGCGGAGGGGAGTAGGCAAACACTGACAGCTCTGACTTTTAAGTGGAGTTATCACTGGAAACTTCTCTCACAGGACAAAGAGGGAGAAAAAGAGAATTATAGAAAAACAAAACTTGGCAAAGAATTCTATTTCATAAATAAAAATACTGAAGCGACACTAGGGTACTAAGATAATCCCTTCCTCTTCATAGCTGAAGTTATCTTGTGATATATTGTACCTTCAAATCTAGAGGACAAACCTAACATTCCAAAAGTCTGCCTCACTCATTCATCATTCAACGAACACTTACTGCATGCTCACAGTGTAGGGTGTGGTGCCAGGTGCTAGGGAGGGGACAAAGGTACAAATAAATCCTTAGAGTGCAAATAGGTAAGCAGCAAACACTATGTATGAACAAAAGTGCCTATGGGAATACAAAAGAGAGAAGGACCAGACTATGACACCGTGGATTAAAAAAAGCTTTACAGAAGAGGTGATCCTTGACCTGGGTTTTAGATGGGCACTAACTTAGTAGAGAAAGTAGGAACTGATATTATCTTATTTATTTCTACGCATTAGATTCTATCTTAGCAAACTGGAAAACAAAAAATGATTTAACCTAATGAATTAGAGGATTCATTTGCCTTCATTAATTTTCTACATTTTAAAAGTCAACATAAAATTCCTTTTTAAAAGTTACCAGTTAAATTTGGAAGCACGTTGACCATTCACTATGTAGCACCTTCCCCCTATTCTAAGAACAAAAATTTCTCCAGAAAAAAAATCCATTGTAGAAGTTAAACAAAAAATTGAGGTTAGGGTTGCGCTCACATATTGCTGAAGAGGGTGGCTTTGGGAGTTATTTGTAATTCTTTGGAACAACTAGTCTGTTGCTACGCAAGACAAATCAATGTTGAGCCACACTTAGTCATCATTTATCAATTGTTCCATGATCAATTCTGATTTGTTCTCTTGAGAGGCTTTTAATAAATTTAGCTAAAAGGGAATTTGCTGCTTGTCTGCATTACCTTTTGCAAAACAATCTTTCTCCTTCTCTCTATTACATGGTGTTGATATACGACAATAACCAGAGACTTGCTTATATTGAAATCAGATACCCTGGAGACTAGCTTTTAATTTCAGCACTTTCGTTACAATAAATTCATTTCAACAGAAGTTTTCTTGGTCATGTCAAACTTTTCATCACCTCTGGAAGACTTTTTTCCTCTGAGACCATTGAGAGGAGGAGTGGGGAGCAACATGTCACAGACCTGGGGTTATAAGCTTGTCACCAATTGCACTTTTCCAGATCTTGAATGATGTTGGGTCAACTGCTAAGCCTAGCAGCCTATGTTGGGTCAATGAGATCAAGGCCAGGCACGTTTCATATCTCCATGGGGACTTTTTATGTATGTGAATTTCAGACTATTTTCCTCCCTCACTCATTTATATTTGCAAGAGAAAAGACGAGGATACAATGATGAATCAGGATAAATTGAGTCTCTGACTTACAAATAACCGTCTTCATGTCTTCTCACCACAGCTTTGTCCCTGTGCCCTAGCTAGAGTCTCATTTAGCTATTATGAAAATTTTAGTGGAAATGACTTGATGTTCTTGCAGAGCATGTAGGCTTGGCAGGACAACAGAGTAAGAGGAACATTTAGGTAGCAGTTGAAAGATTGAGTTGAGCTGCCTACTTATTAGCTCCACTTTCAAGATGAATTTGTTCAATTTGATTACTTGCCTTCTAACACTGACTTGCACTTTAACTGCCCCCTGTTTGTTTTTTAACTATAAGGAGTTGGGAGCAAGCCTGAAGAAGTGAAAGGCTTAGTGCAGCTAGGAATACTAGGAAAGGGAAAGGAGGGAGATGACCTAGTCGATTGTAACATAAAGACAATACCAGACAAGTTCATCTCTGAAATCCCTCTCTAGTGCCAACACAGTGCCAGGCACAGTGGACTCCTTAGGAAACAGTAGTTGAATTGAAGTGTCTTGTCCCATTACCATCTTTGGGTATAAGTCTCCTTTTCCTTCCACTCCATGAGAGGAATTTCCTGTTTCTATTCTAGAACTCCCCTTAGGCCTGGACATTTATTTGCTACATTGTGGTTTACATAGCTTTTGATGGACTCATGCAGTGGTGATTGAATACAGTGCTTCCATGGACAAAAGCCTTCACAGTTCCAAACTCGAACTTTACAAATATGCTCTTGGTACATAGCCTATTTATTAGTAAATTGGGAAATTGGGGATAACATATTTTCCCAAAAGTTTTAATTCGGAAAAAGGCTCCAATTTTTATTGTCTGCCTCATTAAGCTGTGAGCAATTAAAAAAAAACAACAGCATATTTGTAAACTCAGAATGTATAAGAGCAAAAACACACATTTTTTAAAAAGTATTTTTATTGTTGAAAATATTACAGATGTCCCCCCTTTATTCCCATTGACCCCCTCCACCCTATCTCCCACAACCCCCTCATCCCCTGCCCAGGGCTTCACCACACTATTGTCTCTGTCAGTGAGCTATGCATATCTCTATATATAAAAATCCAGCGACCAGAATGCCATAATGACCAGAATGACTGGTCACTATATTGCCCACTGCGGGCAGCGAACCAGTCTTATTGGAGGGTGAGGCCAGCTGGCCAACCTCCTGTGACCCCTCCCCATGGCCATCCCCGCCCCCAATTGGCCCCTCCACCCCAATCGGGGGTGGGGCCCACTGGCCAATCACACGTGGACCCTCCCTGCAGCCGGCCAGGCCCTGATCCACCCCGATTGGGGCCGGGCCGGCCAGATCCCACCCATGCACGAATTTGTGCACTGGGCCTCTAGTATGCATATAAGTTCTTTGGTTAATCTCTTCCCAAACCCCCACCTTCCCTCTGAGATTCATCAGTCTGCCATGCTTCCATGTCTCTGGATCTATTTTGTTCATTGGTTTATTTCATTAGATCATGTGATACTTATCTTTCTCTGAATGGCTTATTCTAACATAATACTCTCCATGTCCCTCTAAACATGGGTTTTGACTACTGTATGTGTAACAAAAATAACAGCAGGCACATTGAGAGTGTTTCTAGTCTCAGGCACTATTTTAGATTGTTGTAACAATCTTATAAAGAAGTCTAGAGGCCCGGTGAATAAAAATTCATGCACTGGAGAGGGGTCCCTCAGCCCAGCCTGCCCCCTCTCACAGTCAGGGAGCCCTCGGGGGTGGGAGGAGACATCCCCATCCCTCCTTATTGGCTGTGGGTGCAGCCATCTTTGAGGGCGGGGTAGTCAATTAGCATATTCCCTACTTATTGGTTGTGGGCACTGCCATCTTTGAGGGTGGGGCAGTCAATTAGCATATTCCCTCCTTATTGGCTAGCACCTCCATCTTTTGTGAGCATGAGGGTCAATTAGCATATTCCTTCTTTATCAGATAGGATACTATTATCCCAATTTTACAGATGACATGCTGTGACATATAGAGGATAAGCAGCTTGTTAAAAAAAATTTGCTACTAGGTGATCAAGCTGGGATTCAAATCCAGGCTGCCTGGTCCCAACTTAGCATTACTGTGCCTTGGTTTCCTGCCTTAAAACCTTTGCTAATACTGCTCTCTATTCTTTTAAAGCTTTCCCCTCTCATTTTTCAAAATTCCTCCCATCCATTGAGGTCATAGGATGCCTTCCCAGGTCCTTCTTGTTGGAAGTAGCCTCCATTTTCTATGCTCCCAGAACTTTTTAAAGTTCTCCTGTGGCACTTTTCATAGTTGGCCTTTGAATTGTGCTATTTATAAACATTTTATAGGGTGTGCTAACTACCTCCCTCCATAGGCCATAGTGACTTTTGGGTGGAGGCTGTACGTCGCTCACCTTTGTATCACCTTTAAGTGTCCAGTAGACTATATTACACAAAGTAAATGATTCAGATATGGTCCCTCCCTCAAAAAAAGTACAATACTTTAAATATTTTATTCTTGTCAAGGAAAAACTTGGACCTTATTTACAGAGAACACATTTGTATTTGTAGGACAAGTTCATATCTTGGAACCCTCATAATGGTCTTTTATTGGGCCATCACTGGGATACAGGATAAGCTTGTATGGCTTAATAATCATAGTAACTTTAGGGCACTTGAGGAAATGGAACATAGCTCAGCCTCCCACCTGAAATAGGAATCTCCTATGAATAGTTCTTATCAGAGGGGTTCACCCTCTATGAGCACTACCCAAGACATGGTAGGTTCCTCTTTTCTCATGGAGTCAGTCTGTACCATGTCTGTAGCCCTATTATTAAGAAAGTCTTTCTGGGGTTGTGTTAGAATATGTCTTCCTCATATTTCTGGAACCTTGTTCCTGCTTCTACCCCTAAAGTCACACCACAGCCTGGCCGGTGTGATTCAGTTGATTGAGCATTGTCTTGTGCACCAAGAGGTCGCTGGTTCAATTCCCAGTCAAGGCACATGCCCAGGTTGCAGGCTTGATCCCAAGTAGGGGACGTGCAGGAGGCAGCCAATAGATGTTTCTCTCTCATGGCTGTTTCTCAGTCTCTCTCCCTCTCCCTTACTCTCTCTCTAAAGTCAATTAAGAAAAAGTTAAAGTCACACCACAACAAATCAGGCTTCTTCAGTCAATTATTTTGGTCATTTGGTCCTGATCCACTCTTCATTACATAATGCAAATGACTCAGGCAACTGTACTTCGCCATCACACCCACCAAATTGCATTACCCTTTTGGCTATTTGATGGATTACTTAGCAAGTATCCTCAAGGGACTAGAAATTATTGATTCTTCTTTCCATGTATAGATACTGTCAAGGAGAGGGCACTGACTTATGCAATGCCTACATGGCTGGAAAATATCTTCTCACTCAGCACAGAACTGGGACCACAATTTCATGCAGTCCATGATTCATGGAATGAGCACTGCCTTCTCGCTTTCATATCACCCAGTGTCCCAGGAGCAAATGCTTCCCCTCTTTATCTTCCTCTGGAGTTTTCCATGACTCTGCTCAGCCATACTTCTCAGATATGGGACAGGAGCTTGGTTGGAGGCTCTGGACAGGATGAAGTTGCTACAAAGACAGCTGTCCTGCTCCCCCAGGGCTTCTATATCTCACATGGCTAGGTTTCCCACCCTGCCCCCATGAAACACAGAGGAACTTGTGCAAGTCTGGTCTGCTGATCAGCTCTGGGATTCCAGAGCTCTCCAAGGCTCAGCCAGCTGCCAGTGTGACATGAGATTAAAAGTAGATCCATAGAATTTACAGAGCTTTGATAATTTTTCTGGATATTGATAAAGTCTTAAAAGCCAGAAAAAAAATGACTACACCTCTAAGATTAAGGCCTAGAAAGAAAATGTCCAATTTTAAATTTTGAACCAAAAGTTGTAGGAAGAGGGCATCTGGACAGTTTAAAAATGTAATCAACATGAGTTATCTTAACAGAGGTTCTAATTCCATTGATTTCATTTTATTTGTTGCTCTATTTTGTAACTGAAACCAAGAATGAAACACATCATATCAGGAAATGGGTCGATTGCATGCGCTACTGTCAAGGAAAATATGGAAATCAGAACCAGTTTCAAATTTGACTTTCACCAGTTACTGTTTTGTCTTGGCCAAATTATTTTATCTCTCTGAACCTCAGATGCATCATGTGAAAAAAATAGGACAATTTCTGCCCTATCCACCTCAGGGTTAGCCTAAGGATGCTGTGAGAGAAAATATATGAAGATTCTAATCTGTTTTCCTTGAGAAATGTCTGAAATAACAAAGGGACTGCTTCCTGGGACCACCAGTGAGTTAATGCTGAGCAATAGGAATGATCTCCTGGCCTTAGCCAGTTTTTTCAGTGGTTAGAGCATTGGCCCTTGGACTGAGGGGTTGCAGGTTTGATTCCAGTCAAGGGCATGTACCTCGATTGCAGCCTCCATCCCAGCCCCCCAGGTCAGGGCTCCTTTTGGGAGGCAACCAATCAATGTGTCTCTCACACATCGATGTTCCTCTTTTTATTTCTCTCTCCTCCTCCCTTTCATAAAAAAACACCAATGGAAAAATGGCCTAGTCAGTGTGGCTCACTGGTTGAGCATCAACCCATGAACCAGGAGGCCATGATTCAATTCCTGGTCAGGGCACGTGCCTGAGTTGCAAGCTCAATCCCCAGTAAGGGGTTTGCAGAAGGCAGCCGATCACTGATTCTCTGTCATCGTTGATGTTTTTATCTCTCGCTCCCTCTCCCTTCCTTGCTGTAAAATCAATAAAAACATATTTTTAAACATTATAGAAAAATATCCTTATGTGAGTATTGACAAATAAACAAAAACCACTGGCAACAAATATCCATGAGTCATGTAAAAAGGCCAAAAGTTAAATGTTCATTTTTCACACAAGAACAATTCCATTAATATTTGATTGATCTAACTGATACTGTCATAAGAAGTGAAGGGAAATGTATTTATAGAACTATATTTTATTATATTTACTAGAGGCCCAGTGCACAAAAATTTGTGCACTTGCAGGGGGGTCCCTCAGCCCAGTCTGTGCCCTCTTGCAGTTTGGGACCCCTTGGGGGATCAAACCTGCTGGCTTAGGCCTGCTCCCTGGGGAATTGGACCTAAGCTGGCAGTCAGACATCCCTCTGGCAGCCCGGGAGCCCTCGGGGGATGTCCACTTGCCAGCGGGAAGCAGGCCTAAGCTGCAGTCGAACATCCTTAGCGCTGCTGAGGAGGTGGGAGAGGCTCCCACCACCACCCGCTGTACTGGCAGCTGTCAGCCTGGCTTGTGGCTGAGCAGAGCTCCCCCTGTGGGAGCGCACTGACCACCACGGGGCAGCTCCTGCATTGAGCGTCTACCCCCTGGTGGTCAGTGTGTGTCATAGTGACCAGTCATTCCCAGTCATTCTGCTGTTAGGGTCAATTTGCATATTACACTTCTATTATATAGGATAAAGGCCTGGTGCATGGGTTGGGGTCCTGCTGGGGTGCCTGGCCAGCCTGGGTGAGGGGCTGAAGGCTGTTTTCAGGCTGGTCACACCCCCTTCAGGGAGGGGGGATCCTGCTGGGCTGCCAGGCCAGCCTGGGTGAGTGGCTGATCGCTGTTTGCAGGCTGGCCACAGCCCCTTCAGGGTGGGGGTCCCCACTGGAGTGCTTGGCCAGCCTGGATGAGTGTCTGATGGCTGTTTTCAGGCTGGCCACAGCCCCCAGCCACCCAAGCTCCCATTGGAGGCTGGCTGGAAGCAGGTATGTGGGGTTTATTTATCTTCTATAATTGAAACTTTTTTGCTTTGAGCAGAGGCCACAGCTGGCAAGGGCAGGTGGGAAGCTTGGAATCCTCCATTGCCGGGGCAACCAAGGCTCCTGTTTGCTCTAGCTCCATGGCTGATGGCGCCATCTTGATTGGGTTAATTTGCATATAGTCGCTCTGATTGGCTGGTGGGCGTGGCTTGGGGCATAGCAGAAGTGCAGTCAATTTGCATGTTTCTCTTTTATTAGATTAGATATTATATTTCCCATTGTCTAACACTATAAAAATAGTTAAGTATTCCTGATAGAAAAGAAACAATTCTCAAAAATAAAATTTAAAATATAACATGAGTTTTAAAAAGATTATGTATTCAAAAGATTTACCAACTTTATTAACAATGTATTCTAAAATAACTCTGGAAAAATGTGCTACATATTATCACTTCATTCTGTGAATCACTGATGGGTACTTGGTAAGGATTTTTTTCCCCTCAAACAGGCCCCCCAGTGACCTATTCAGAATGCCTCCTGGTTCACCCAAGAAATCTCCCATGGTTTCTGGTTTGTTAAGTGTGATACTTTTCCACAAGGACTTAGAGACCAAATTCATCCAGAATATCTTTAGAGCAGATACAGCCTGCGTGCAAAATTGATATCTTAAATATAATTTTCACTAATTGACAATATTTTCACATTGTTATCATTTTTATTGAATTTATTGAGGTGACATCAGTTAATAAAATTATATAGGTTTCAGGTGTACAATTCGATAATACATCATCTGTATACTTTATTGTGTGTTCACCACCCCAAGTCAAGTCTCCTTCTGTCTGTCAGCATTTATCCCTGTATACCTCTTCTACCTCTTCCCACACCCCCTTTCCCTCTGGTAATCACCATACTGTTATCTGTGTCTATGACTTTTGTTGTTGGTTTGTTTGTTTGTTGCTTGATGCCTTCATCTTTTTCATCCAGGCCCCTAACTCCCTTTCCCTCTAATAGCTGTCAGCCTGTCCTCTGTTTCTATGAGTCTGTTTCTATTGTGTTTCTTTATGTTGTTCATTAGATTCCACATACTGTATAAGTGAAATCATATGGTACTTGTCTTTGTCTGACTGGCTTATTTCACTTAGCATAATACTCTCCAGGTCCATTCATGCTGTGGCAAAAGGGTGAGATTTCCTTCTTTTTTGTAGCTGAATAGTATTCCACTGTGAAAATGTACCATAGCATTTTTTTTTCTTTCTTTATTGATTAAGATATTACATATGTGTCCTTACTACTCCATTGCCTGCCCTCCCCCCCCCCAGCTCATGCCCTACCCCCCTTGTGTCTGTGTCCATTGGTTATTCATTTACAGATGGGCACTTGGGCTGCTTCCAAATCTTGGCTATCTATATGTATAAAAGCCTAAGCAACCGGAACAACAGGAATGACCCGTCACTGTGATGCACACTGACCACCAGGGGGCAAAGGCTCAATGCAGGAGCTGCCCCCTCGTGGTTAGTGCGCTCCCACAGCCAACCTCTCCCAGCTGGCCAACCTCCCGTGGTCCCTCCCACTGACTAGTCAACCTCCCACAGGCCCTCTCCCCAGCACCGGGCTGAGAGAGGGAATTGGGGGTGGGTGGAGGTGGACTCGACCTCTTTCCCAGGGGGGCCAAGGGCCGGCTCCCTCCTCAGAGCCAGCAGCCAACCTCCTGTACCCCGTCCCTCCCCCTGGCTGGCAGGCCCCAACTGGCCTGCTGCCCGCCCACCGCGGTGGCAGTGCAGCAGCAAGGGAAGGAGGCAGGGAGGGGAGTGAGGAACCCTCAGTGGTGGGGTACCAATGATGGCAACGGCGGCACCCAGGATCCATTCCTTTCACACCTGGACTGGCGACTGTCACCTCCTTTCCAGCCCAGCCCTTATCAGCCTGGCCCCGATTGGCCCTGATCACCAGCCAGGCCTACGGACCCCACCCATGCATGAATTTTGTGCACCAGGCCTCTTGTTGTATATAACACTGGAATAAAAATAAGGGTGCATATATTCTTTCAAATTAGTGTTTTGGGTTTCATTGTATATATTTTCAGAAGTGGAATAACTGGATCATAAGACATGTTTAACTTCTTTTATCAGCAGAAAAGTTTTATTTCTTATAATGACAAACAATTTAAACCACATCCAAGACCTTAACTTACAAACCAAAGTAGCCATTTAAAGCATTAGCTATTGAGGTATGATGCATACAATGGGGAAAATGCTTTGCCATCTGAAGCTAACACCAACCTGCTCAATCAACAGCTGAGCTCTGCTAGTGCTTGGGTGTGGTTAAGGGGGAGTATAGCTACAGAACCAAAGGAGAACAGCTGTTTTCTATGAGTGCCAAAGCATTTTAAGACTATGTTGGTAGGGAGAAAGAGCTTAGTCCCTTCCCACAGGGCACTAAGTGGCCTTGCAGGAGGCCACTACAGAAAAGCTGACTTCTCCCTTGCTCATGCTTAGTAAATTCTCTGCAGGCCTTGGCAGCATCCTGCAGCAGCAAGTTCACTTCACTGGTGCTATGGTTCTTTTCACTGGTACTATGGTTCACCAGAAAAGGCATCCGTCCATCAAGTTCATAAAGGTGGCCATCAATGTTGTTAAACAGAATAGAATGAAATTTCACTTTGTCATCTACCTGACACTGGCATTCCTGCGCCACAGAGTCATGGGTTGCCTGAATGGCCTGAAGAAAATAGAGAGTGACTGGCATAAAAACAAAGTCCAGTTTGTCTTAATTAGTGGCTACTGTGTGTAGAAGTTGGATGGTACCACAGGAGTTCTCAATGGTCCGCTTCATAAAGTACACTTTAGGACTTACTTCTTGTCCCTTCAGTTCTTCAGTATGTTTCTCCCCAAAGTTCTCAAGCTGGTCAGTGAGTGGAAACAGCAGCAGCAGCAAGCAGGTTGGTGCTATTTCCAAGCTCCAAGCCTCCTCCTCCAGTCCCAGCAATTCCATAAAGGACCACTGGTTGGCGACCTTCAGCCAGGCCAGGACTTAGTCAGCATCTGAGGGTTAATTTCCATGGGTTTGAGCTGCATGTTCTGGAACCACAGGTGAGATTACTACCTTGAAAAGAGGGAAAACAGCCCAATTTTTTAATGTTTTGAGGTATCTCCATATTGCTTTCCATAGTGGCTACACTTAACTGCATTTCCATCAACAGTGCATGAGGGCTCTCTTTTCTCCACATCTTTATTTCACTTAGCATAATACCATCAAGGTCCATCCATGCTGTTGCAAATAGTAAGGTTTCATTCTTTTTTATGTCCAAGTAATATTCCATTGTATATATGTATCACAATTTTTTATCCACTTGTTTATTAATGGGCACTTGGATTGTTTCCATGTCTTGGCTATCTTAACAGCAACTTCCTACATAATAAAATATCTTGTTGAAACTGAGAGTTAACAAAGTATTTCATTTTTATGATTAAGTAACAATCCTTGGATGTATGGAATATTACTTGTCCATAAAAAAGAATTAAATCTGACCATTTAGGACAGCGTGAAAGTGAAATAACTTAGTCAGAGAAAGACAAATACCATATGATTTCACTTATATGTGGAATATAAAGAACAAAATAAACAAACAAAAAAATTGAAACTGACTCATGGATAAGAGCAGACTGACAGTTGCCAGAAGAGTGGGGAGTCAAGGGACTGGGTGAAAGATGTGAAAGAATTAAGAAGTACAAATTTGTGGTTACAAAGTAGTCACAGGGATGTAAAGTACAACACAGGGATGTAAAGTAAAATAGTAGTCATTGATATTATAATAACTATGTATGGTGCCAGGTGGGTACTGGACATATCAGGGGGAACACTTTTGTAAAGTATGTGATTGTCGAACTACGGTGCTGTACTCCTGAAACTAATACAAAATAATTTTGAATGTTTAGAAAAAGCTCATTTTGAGTCATTTTTCACTTGGAGTTTCCTTAAGTAGACTCACCAGAAGTCAGGGGAGAATCAACAGAGCCAAAACGGTGCCAATAGCTGCTCTGAAGAGATACAGGGAGGAATAAAGCACATTTCCACACCTCAGTTAACTTACCTTAGAAGGCAAAGGGATTTTCCTGAGTAAAATGCAATGAATGGCCTGGCCAATGTGGCTCAGTGGCTGAGAGTCTAAGTTGTGGGCTCGATCCCCAGTGTGGGGCATGCAGGAGGCAGCCAATCAATGTTTCTCTCCCCTCATTGATGTTTCTATCATTCTCTTCCTCTCTTTCCTCTCTGAAATCAATAAAAAATATATTTTTAAAAAATGACAAACCTCAACCTCATTTTTTAAAGAAGAGGGAGAGAAAGAGTATAAAGAGAGAGAAGAAGAGTGTCAAGAAAAGAATATTAGGGGTAATCTATATTTAGGGGAGGGGAGGGTAAGGAGCCAACAATGACTCCATAGTAAGTATTGTTAGCTTTTTAGAACCGGTCTAAACTAAGAGTCCAAAGAATCTGAATCTATGAGTAAAATGTAGGCACTCAAGTATATGAACATTGTGACAACTCCTCCAGCTATGGTAAAGCCTTTTTAAAATTTATTCCTGGATTTCATGCATATTTTCAGATTATCAAGCTAACCTGAGGCCCACTTGGGATTTCAGTCTTGATGTGGAAGGGATCACAATGTTGGTTGAGTCACTCTCACAGATAGGGCAATAAGCAGAGATAACATTTTTGAGGTGGCACACACCAACCTAAGAAGGAGGCTGAGGGCCTTATTTTCTGTTCTCCTAACTTTCCAGAAAGATCACAACTTTACCTGGTCTGGTATAATCAGATCTGCTTTAGTCTCATCTCAACTCATCTCACCTATGCTTTATTTCATGCATATATTGTATTTCAGCAGGTGTCTCTTGAGTGGCCTCTCTGGGCTCAGTGAATGCTTCAGAGAATACTGACAGAGTTCAGGGTCCTGGGGTCAGGCTGCCTTTAAGGTGTCTGTGAGGGAAGAGAGACAGAGAAAAATCCTTCCACCAAACCCATTGGAGGAGGGGAAATAATTCCATGGGCCCACAGAAAAGAACATTCATTCCATAGAGAGACTCAGGGAAAGATTCACAAAAGAGAGTTCTTAGAGCACAAAAGGAGACAGACAAAAGGAAGCAACATGCAGGGGATAGAGCACTGAAAAGATTTGGAGAATTGAAAGACATTAGTATGTGTGGGAACTGCACTAACCCAGTGAGGTCAGACAATTGTTCATATGAGAGAGAGAGAGAGAGAGAGAGAGAGAGAGAGAGAGAGAGAGAGAGAGAGAGAGAGGAGATGAGAATGAAAGGAAGCTAGTGAAAGGTGTTCAGTTGGAGGAATGATTTGTTCAGAGTTATGCACCTCATAATCAATAACAATGGTTCAAGTGTAACCCAGCACTGTTTATTGTAAATGCTGGCGACTTGCTTCACAACATGTCCCTCTTCCAATCCTGTTTCATCCTGGCTTCTGACTCTAAGCTGTCCCATAAGGTCTGTGCTTTAGATTTGAATATCAGGCTTGTCATTAGAATCTTGGACTGTTTGGAATAGGACATCAAGCTCTGATAGCTCTGTTCCATTGACCACCCACTTGCTTCACAGAAGGTGTCAAGAAAGTATAACTGAAATAAGACTTCCCAGAGTTTGTGTAAAGATGATGGGGACTTTGGGGACAGCTACATGGTAGTGTCTAGCAACAGAGAGAGCTTTGGAGTATCTAGGACTTGCAGATTTTTGGAACAATGATAGTGAGAATTCCATGGTGCAGAAACACTTTCAAGTGACTGAAGATAGTAGCCTGGGGACCACACTTTGAGAAACACTGAAGTAGAGCATAGGGTGCTTGTGGAAAGGGAATTCACATTAGGGATAGGGATGGCAGGGCCAAGTCACTAGTAGCCTCCAATGTAATGCTCAGTAATGTGGACCTTGGACTTTTTGATTGATGAGAAGCCATGGGAGGCTACATGGCCCAGGGGAGAACCACCATCAGAACTTGAGTCAGGTGGGAACATTTACCTTGACAAAGAAGGGAGGAGGAAGCAGTGTAAGGTCAGGAAGCCCAGGGAGGGAGTGGTAATGAGTGGGCCTGGACCTGGCAACGCTCCATCCAAATGCATTCCTTCTGGACACATATGGAAAGGAAAGAGTCACTTCCAAAAACCTGGGCCAGGAAGGAAGAAAAAAAGTTATTCATTCCCTGATGGCATGTGGAATTTTGCTGATGATTTACTGGACTTCTTCCCAAATCCAGAATTACCCAAATAACTCAGTGAAGCCACTTGGAAGGGATCTAATACCATAGTTTGCTTTAAGAACTCAACTCAACAGAGATGTACATAGAGGTAATTTGTTGAAGTTGGAAAGACAAAAAGATTTTCCAAAATTTTATTCTTGTAGTTAAAACATATTAGTGCTGAACAGGACCTTACAGCTCGTTTAGATAAGTTCTCTAGATGACAATTGAGAAAATGAATTGCTGTCCCACTGAGCCTTCAACTAAATACTTAGAAAATCTAACCCAGTGGTCTTCAGACTGTAAGATGCATTCAAATTATTTAGAGTACCTGTTAAAAATGCAGACTACTGCTTCTCCTCTTCCAAGATTCTGATTTATATAGGAAGGGAGGAAGCCTTGGATCTACATTTTCAAATCAGTTTCCTTCAGGTGACTCTAGTGCTGGTGATCAACATCCACACTTCAAGAACCATTGCCATATAGAACTTATCATAAACAGTTATCTGGGTCTTTGTCTTTTCAAGGCTCTGTGGTAAGGTAAGCACTTTGAGGGGTTTACAGGGAAAAAGCTGTGTTCTTACTCTCAAGGTGTTGTTAATCTCCAAGGTAAGCTGCATAAGAACAAAACTGGATTTCAAGGGAGAGTGTGATAAGCATTCTAAAATGCTCATTGAACAGAAAAACAATGCCAGGATGATTCAAACAAGGGAGTTATTTATTGATCCAAATTGTCTTCATGAGACCAGCTGCAAAGGTGGTCTAGAGGTAAAGAAATTATAAAACGTAATTGTTGAAAGTCATGAACACTATGCCTTACTAGAGTCTTTCATAAGCATCTTTTGAAAAGCACCACGTTATATAAAAGTGAACTTTAAAGAGTAAATCTGCTTAGTGACTTCTCCCATGGTCTTTTAACACGGCTGTGATAATTCTCCCTCACTCAGCTGACAGCAATGACAGAGGTCACCCAGATGTACTTCCTTCCACCATAGTTATGGCATCTGCAGCCTGAAAGGTGAAAGCATTTGACCAGGTCACCTGGGATTTGAAGCCAGTGCTGGATCCCTTTCCAAATTTCTATAGACCATTAAGAAGGGGCTTGAATGGAACCTGTTTCTGCTAATCCCTGGCTTTCCACTACCTTCTGATGGCTCTAGTTAAGATGCTGAACACCCACTTTGGGTAATTAAAATGGACTTTTCCTTCTTAGCAAATTTCTCTATTTGGTTTCATAGTGATGATACTGTATAGCTAACACTTTTTAGCATTTACTGTATGGCAGACATTGCTTTAAGATATTTATCTACAAAACCCTATTAATATCTCCATTTTAGAGATAATTAAACCAAGATACAGAAAAGTTAAATTTCTCTAATTCACACAGCTATTAAGTGGCAGAGGATGATCAGAACATGGACCAGAGCTGCTCTAGAGCCCATGTCTCTACCTACCATGATGCACCACCACCATTTGTAACTAACTATCTGGGGACTCAAGTCTCATTCCTACTATATTATGAGCTCTGTGGAAACAGGAACCCTGTCTATCTTGGACACTGCTGTATCCCTAGTCGTGGAATCAAAGTAGGCATGCAATAAATATTTGTTGAATAAATGAACAAGTAGAGTTGGGCTAAGCTGACACTGATAAAATTATTCTGTGCTGTCGTTAGAACCAGTCCTGTTTCAACTATTAACTCAAAAGACTTTTGTTAAGATCCTGCTTCTTTCTGGACCTCAGTCTTGCCCTCTGTATAATGAAGGAACTGCTCTTTAAGAGACCTCCTATATATGACAGTCTTGAGATAGGGCTGGACCAAACCCATGGCCCTAAGCCCTGCCAGTCATGCTCCAAATTTTGGTATTATATTCAAAAGTATGAGATAATAAGGTGGAGAGAGGGGGAGAGATTAAAATTGGGGTGGGGGAGTTTGGGAGAAGATGTTCTTGGACATTTCGGAGCTGAGATTGAGAGGACTGAGAAAATTTTGGAGTTTGCTGATAATTTGCAGAAGGAATCCATCCTCAGAGGCATTTCTGACCAGAGAATAAATGTATCAAGCAGATTATTCATGAAGTAATCCAACACCCTGTTTATTGATGGTGCTTCCAGGACCATTTTAACAGGAAGGACAACAAACACATTTGAAAATGTAAAACATTTAGAACTCCAAGACCAAGGATCAGTAATTACAGACTCCAGCAGATAATCAAAGGTTGCCTTCACAGCTTAGCCACCAAACAAATATAAAACTTTCTGGGGCCCAGGTGGCCCAAATCAGAGGACATTGGGATGTTCTGGGAAGGATGGAGGCCAGCCTTCCTAGCTCTTTAAAGAAGAGGGAAAAATGAGAGAGCTCAAATTTAGGAGAGAAATAATCGTATGATATAAACATTCTTACAGATGAGGAAACTGATGTTCAAAAAATGAAGCAATTTTCCCTAAATCACACAGCTCCTAAGTAGTGGAGCCCAGAATCGACGCTGGGCCTATGACACTGAAAGTCCACCCCCCACCTGTCCACCCCCCTGTCTCCAGCATGCTCCTCTGCTTAAGCCCTCTTTGGCTAATCCTTAATGGCTAATTAGTTGTCCCATCATTGAAAGGAATCAGAGAAAGGCAAAGGAATGGGTCTCCCATGACCTGCTGACCTTGTTGTTTCATTAAAAGGAGACAGCTTTGAGTCAAAACATGGTGGATTTCTTCTGTAAGAATCTCATTATCCAGCATCCCCTCACTTCTGAGATGCTTCCCCTCTACTTTACCCACCACATGGAAATACTTTACTACATTTTTATGTTTGGAGAAAATGAGTTAATATGTGTAAAATTTTCAGAACAGTGCCTGACAAATATCGGCACTATAAGGTAGTTTATTTATTTAAATAAAATAGATAAATATTATCATCAAAAATTTTCAGACAATTCAAAAATATAAAGAGAGGCATGAAAATCACATATAATCTCACACTAGAGATACTATAACTAAAATTTGAGGTAGGTGGAGGATTTTAACATATGTAAAAAAGCTTTTTTCATAATGAAGCTTATTTATATTGTTTTTGTAAGCTAATTTTCTCACTAAATACTATGCTGAGGACATCATTTAATGTCAATATAAAATATTTACATTATAATTTTTAACACATCTATAATAGTCCTTTGTCTTGGTACACCAATAGCTTAATTAACTAAATCCCATTAGTAGACATTCAATTTTTTTTTTCTGATATGCTGTGTTTTGTAAACAAGATGTTTTACATACAGGGGTGGGCAAAAGTTGGTTAATAATAATAAGAAATAACACAATAATAAATAAGTAAATTATTACATAAATAAATAAATAAATAAATAAATAATACAAAAATAAATTCAATGTTTCGCATACTTTTGCCCACCCCATGTTTGTCTGATTCACGCACTTCTCCAGATTGGCCTGCAGAAAGTTTGCACTGATCTATACTCAAACCAACAATACATTTCTCTGATTAGTAGTTTGATTGAAAAGCCTTTTAAAACTTTATTAACTTTTGATGACATTTCCATTCATGATCTTTGCTTGTTGTTTTGTTGAATTGTTTATCTTTTCTTACAGATCTTTAAGAGTTTTAAAATATTAAGACTGTTAACTTTTTGTTGTGCATGTTGCAATTTATTCACAATTTGTTGTTTTGTGTGCTGTGGGAAAGCTGTAGATTTATATGAAATCTGTCAGTTTTTTACTTTATGGTACCTGTCTTTAAAGTAATACTAGAAAAAAAAGGTGCCTTCTGCACTTAAAGAGCATAAAAATATTTACCTTTATGTTCTACATATTTATGGTTTTATTTTTCACATTTAAATCACAACCTGAAATTTACTCAGATGTATTTCCAAGGGATTTAAATCAGTCTTTCAAATCTTTGGCATTAAATTTCCAACATACTGATTTCTTGAATGAGTACAAATGAGGATTTCGGTATCTTTGAAGGAAAGGCATACTAGAAAAATTAAGTAACATCTTAGCCTACTTCCCAAAGACCTATAGTATTTTTCCCAGACTGGCACACTAAATACAAATAGTGAATATAGAGCCTGCTCACCCCCCTTTACATATACTATCAACTTTAAGCCTTTTTGCTGACTTTGCCTATCACTACTACTAAAGATACCAAGCTTCTTTGTTAAGAAGAAAATATTCCAGGGAAAGAGAGAGTAACAGTGCAGAAGACAAATAACATTATTAAGGAGAATCTATTGAAGATATGATATGGGTAGTGTGAAGGAGGAAGGAGGAAGAGGAAATAAGTGACAAGTAAGAAGGTTTTATAAAATATACCATTGGGGAGTGAAAGCCAGAGTAAATAGAGAGGAATAGCAGTTGCCAAAAGAAATGCCATAGAGATAGTGAAAACTACTAGCTCAGGGGTTGGGAACCTGGGACTCTGGTCCCAACTCTTTCACCATGGAACTTTGACAAGTGCCCTCCGTTCTCTAGGTATTGATGCCTTCACCTTTATGTGTGAGTGTGGGAGACTAGTTAGGATGAAGGGGATAGATTAGATTCATTTCAGAAAACAATTATTGATGACAATTAGGGGTTAACTTTAATTTCTTCCAGCTCAGCTGGAGTATGATAAGGAGCCCTAAAATTTCCAGAAGATGGACCTTCTGGAACTTGTAGCACATGGACTGGATAGGGTTGTCAGGTCCAGGAAGGTAGCTAGACTGGTATCTATAGCAGATGTGAGGAAAAATTTGGTGGGATAAAAAAGAAGCAATAAGTTGGGTCAAGTGCTGCAGTCTTATAGAACATGTAGTAAAGAGGGCTTAAGGAGCTGCCAGCCACCCATCACTGATGGACCTTGCCTATAGGTCTGTCTTGAAATCCACATAATAGCTACCACCTCCCCAAAACTAGGTATTTGGTTGGTGCTCTGCTCCCATAAGAAGATTTCATCACATATTCGCTCACTCATCCACAGAGGAAACATGGACTGAGGCAGCAATGTGCAAGGCACTATCTGGCTTTTGCTTCTGTCCATTGGCCTTTCATTGAACTTCAGCATTAGAACCCTGGATATTTGCAAGCTTTAAATGCTCTCCTGTCTCCTTATCTACCATAGCTGCTCCTTTTGGACAAAGTTTGCATTTTCAAAGTTGCTTCCAGCCATGAGTCACATCACTGCACATCTTGGTGACATCTATGAGATTATATTTATTGCCTTGTCTTTAAGTATCAGTGCTACTCTCCTCATACCCAATGCTCCATTGGGATATTGACATCTGAGAACATATGTTTTGTTTTTTACCTCTTTTCCAGTTATTTTCTCCTAAGAATTACTGACCATCTTTGCAATTGTTTTTCCTTTGTCTATGCCATATTCAAAGTCCTTCAAGGTGCTCATATTTATAGGACAACTTGAGCATTCCATCTTTACCTTCTGCTATCCTGATCAGAGCAATAAGTCTCCAAGCATTCATTGATTGAGCTAACATTTGTAGAAGGTCCAGCTCACTGTGTGCAAGGCACTGTCCTAAATAGAGCAAATTTGTCAATGAGCAGACACACAAGGGTTCTGCCCTCATGGAATTCCATTCTAGTGGGGACTAACTGATAGCAAGTACTTGAAAGCCTTATAACATATCACCACTTTAATAGATTGCCATTGAGGAGAACGGAGTTATCTCTAAACATTCAAATATCAAAAACCCTAAAGACTTCATCAATCTACTCATTTGCTGATGGGCACTTAGGCTGTTTCCAAATCTTAACTATGGTGAATTGTGCCACTATGAACATAGGGGTGCATATATCCTATCTGACTGGTGTTTCTGGTTTCTTGGGATATATGCCTAGAAGTGGGATTACTGGGTCAAATGGCAATTCCATTTTTAGTTTTTTGAGGAAACTCCATACTGTTCTCCAGAGTGGCTGCACCAGTCTGCATTCCCACCAGCAGTGCACGGGGGTTCCTTTTTCTCCACATCCTTGCCAGCACTTGTAGTTTGTTGATTTGTTGATAGCCATTCTGACAGGTGTGAGATGGTACCACATTGTCACTTGGATTTGCATCTCTCAGATGTGTGGTACATCTACATAATGGAATACTATGCTGTAGTAAAAAAAGAAGGACCCAGAGACAGAGAAGCATCGATCAGACCATCAAACCTCAGAGGGAAGGTAGGAGAGGGTGGGGGGTAAGGAGGAGAGATCAACCAAAGGACTTGTATGCATGCATATAAGCCTAACCAATGGACACAGACAACAGGGGGGTGAGGGCATGAGTGGGGGGTAATGGGAGGATAAGGACACATATGTAATACCTTAATCAATAAAGAAATTTAAAAATAAATAAATAAATCATTCAAATATCTAGCCATAGTAGAAAAATAGAAATAACACTCTTCCACACCACCAAAATACATGTCCATATCTGAGTTTTTCTTCTTATAAGCTTTAAAAAATAATAAAAACAACACTCATGTCCTTAACCCTTCAAATGAAGCCCAGATTATACTTTGTTCCCTAAAGTTTCTGTTGATGTTGTAGCAATTAAGATATCATCCAGAAGGAAATTTGTTCCAGAGCAATGAAGGCCCCTGCCCAAAGCTCAACTAGGTCTTTCTTGGGAGCTCTCCAGAAGGCTGGTCTGAGTGGGTTTGGCCTCCTTTCCCTCCACTGGGACACTACAGCACACATGGATAATTTCATATCTCTCATGAAAGAAAGTATTGCTTTTATTATTACTCACATGCCATGGATCTTCAGAACCTGCTGATATTGGAACAATCTAGATGTTGGCTCTGCGTGTCCCTTATACTATTAACTTAATGCTGGCTACACAATTATTCATGATGCTCCCATTATCTATTGGGCCACAGAGGGACATCAGCTTCCAATTGACTCTCAGACACTGTTACTCTGATTTGTTGATGATGGCTACAAATGCAAACCTTTCCCAGAGTATGTAGGAAGATGTAAATGATAAGTGGTTTTTGTCCTGGTTATATTAGAGTTACTGTTTGGCATTTTATAGCAAAGATGTAGAACAGCACATCTTTCAACAATGTCCTCTTTTGTGCTCCCTAGGATGTAATCACTGCATTCTTAGAATGGGATCTCTTTTTTAAAAAATATATCTATTTTTATTGATTTCAGAGAGGAAGAGGAGGGAGGGAGGGAGGGAGGGAGGGAGAGAGAGAGAGAGAGAGAGAGAGAGAGAGAGAGAGAGAGAGAGAAACATTAACAATGAGAATCATTGATCAGCTGCCTTTTACATGCCCCCTACTGGGGACTGATCCCACAACCCTGACATGTGCCCTGATCAGGAATTGAACTGTGACCTCCTAGTTCATAGGTTGACATTCACCACTGAGCCATGCTGACCAGGCAGAATGGGATCTCTTTTTATGTTGACTATACCCCTGCATTCCACATACTGCCACAAGAAGGGAGAATAGGCAAGGGGCCCATTGGCAAATCTTGAAGATGAGTTGTTCCATTCATGTAAAAAAAAAAAAAGTCTGTCCATCTTCTGGCAGGCTCAAGACCAACCTAGGAGAGCACATAACCATATTGATTGAAGGTAAGAAATAATATTAACTGCAAAGTTCCGTTGGTCATGCAGAGTAATGGTCTCAAAGCCCTCAGAAGAGATAGGCATGGTCACCCCCAGAAAACAGCTTGACAAATGGCATGAAGCCTGCAGAAAGGGTGTAGTGATGCTCTGGGTGCCAGCAGTGTTGGCTTGGAGAGAGGAGGTACACAGGATAAATGATACCTTCCACCACTTTTCCTCACCATTGAATGTTGTAGATAGGATGTGTCACCAAGGTCTGAATGTGCACACATGGTACAAACCCAAGGGTCAGTAGTGGATCATCAGGAGCCCAGAGCCCTGAACTCATTCTGTGTCCATTGTGAATATCACATAAAAGCATATCAGCATCATTATGGCTTCTTAATCTTGCCCAATGCAGTGAAAGAAATGCTACGCTGCCAGTCAGTGGAGGTATCTTCTCACTAGGACTCACACTTATAACCAAAGCCTAGCCATGGGACCTTGGGAAAATCTATAGGTATGATACCTGGGATTCCTTGTGGCATCTTGTTATCCCCATGTGAGGATATAGGGTCAGAGAGAAGAAATAAGAATTAAAACCCATGAGAGCCCTCGTTCAGGCTCGGGGCATTCTGCCTAAAAGGAATTGCTGTCTCTGGCTGGTCCCAGGCACTAGTGGGAAACATAAAATATCATAAAGGTGCTGCAAAGCCTGGAGCTTTCTGATGCATGGAACCAGAGTAGGGCACTGCATGCCATGGACTAAGAATAGTATTGGATAAAGTGATGGAACATTTGAGGAGCTAAGTTGGGGAAGGGGAAAGTGAAGACAAGAGGAGAGACCCAATGGATAAGAAAACTGAAGTGTCTGGTTAGAAGTACTGAGAGAGTTGAATAACTGATATACTGGAAATAAATGAATTAGCAAGCTAGAAATTGAAGAAGTCGGGTAGTAAGCCTCATGAGTTTGATTTCAAAGGTGGAGTAGATGTGAGTGATGATAACTTCCAGATGAGGGGCTTGAGATAAGGAGGTCAGGAAACTGAGGTCAGGGTGCTGGTTGGATCATTTTCACAGATGACAACGTCACTCAAGATTATGGACATTTTGGAATGTAAAAGAAGACCAAGAGAGGGGCTAGAGCTTTTAGAGTATGAGAGGAGGTAATAAGGAGGGTAGCAGGGCTTCCAAAAGTTTCATATCTCCAGGTTAATGGTTCTAAAGAGAAAATAGCATCTTCCATTCACTCATTTAACAAGCAGTTATGAAGTGCATAAGATATAATATATAAACAAAGCATTATCATTTCTCTCCTATTCAATGTTGTACTTGTGAAGTGCAGGGAGCTAATTAAATGTTAAATCACTAAATAAATGTCAGACACACTATCAGTGCTCACAATTTTAAAAAACTGAATATAATGCAAGCTACTTATAGTTTAGTAGGGATAAAAAATATAATACTCATATTTATTAAAACCTTAGCATAAACAGGGCATGTTTCCCTACATTGTATCTTTGGAGCCTACCAATCATTCTGCATTGTAGACAAGGAAGGGATTATTATCTAATTTTTGCACATGGGAAAATCAGTTCTGAAGCATAAAGTGACTTGCTCAAAGCCACAAGATTTTATAAGCATCAGTGGCAGGATTCCAAGTTTTCTCTTTCTGCCATTCGCTTGACTGGCATCACTTTGTCACCCTATGAAATACCCATTTTTCAATGCCATGAACATCACATTTTGGGAGGACTGTCTGGATTTGGATTTCTCTCCTCTTTTCCTCCATAAAGCAATTGCCTTGAACACTCTCTACAGTCACTTCTCTCAGGAGGATTTAAACAAGTACATCATGTTCCATTCAAGAGTAACCTCAACATTCATTCAGAAGTCTAGAAAGCATACAGTAAAATTTCCCTGAACTCTCTTGCTTTGCGTTTCATTTTTCTTAAAATTTTTTTATACTAAATTGCCCCCAGTTAACCACACATGGTGCATTTAACAAAGTGCTGGCCACAGAACAGGCATTGAGAAAGCACAGGCTCTAAAGGTTGCGAAGCAACCTATAGTATTTAAAAAAAGAAGAAAAGAAAAAAAAGTAAAAAGAAAAACCCTGCATGCTCATAGGAAAGTGTGCCTTTCACTGAACCAACTTTTTCCTCTTGCGTTTTCCTGAATCTGCTTTCAAACTCTGTTCTTTGTTGCTTTACAAAAAAAGATTGTTTCTTCATTAGCCTTTAAACCGTGCTGATAATAGGCTCTGGAATTCCTTAAGAGCTGTATGGCGGAGTTGGGAATGAGGCCAGTGGACTGTTACACTATTAACATTTTACTATAGCAATCTCATTCTTGTTTTGTGTTCCCCAGTAATTAATATCCTATAAAAGCAAATGATTCACCAATATCTTGGTCTGATATTTCCTGTATGTTTTGGTGAAAAATCCTAAGATGTGTTGTTGTCTGTCCAAATAGGTGAATTCTTTTTCTAAGTTTCAATTTTACACTCCAGTGTCACTTCCCAAGTGGGTTTACAGAGAATTCTCCAAGGACGATGGGGGTTTATTTGAATAAGCAGTCTTGACACTCTAATAAAACGTTCATGGCTGGCCTGCTGCAGTGGCCTTCACACTGGACTGCTCTTCTTCATCCTTGGCCCCAGGTGCACCTTATGAGTTACTTTCCAAGGATAACTTTTGAAGGCTCCCCACTGCCTAGAGCCTGATTTCTGGGCCTCATCCTCCGGAAATTCTGTTTCTTTGTTATGGGGTGGGGCCACAACATTAGTAACAAAGAAACAGAATTTCCGGAGGATGAGGCCCAGAAATCAGGATTTTAAAAAGATTCCCAGGTGATTCTAATGTGCAGCCAAGGTTGAGAACCACTGGCCTAGAGAATGATATATAATTTTCTTAACTTGGCTCATGGGGCTCTCTCCAAACTGACTCGCAGCAAGGTGGGAAAGTAGATGCTAGTTCAGCCCCTGCCGGGAGCCCTGGGGAGTGAGGCCCTCAGGCCTGCCCTGGGGACTCGGGGGTGAGGGCCTCAATGTGGGGTTCCGGGCTCCCGGTTCACAGAGGGAGGGTCCCAGGACCTGCAGGCCTCACGGTGAGGCCGTGGGGGGGGACAAGGTGACTCTAGGCCCAGAGCAGTCAGTCCCGGGAGCCCCAAGGCGCGGGGGGACCATGAGCGGCGAGGCCTGACTTCCGGGTCCTCCGGGTCTGAGACCCTCGGGCGGCTCCGTGTCATGGCGGCGTCTCAGGTCCGCAGAGGGGGTCCGGACCTGCCCGGGGTCAGTGTGGGGACCCTAAGGGAGACTGGGGTCCTGGACCCCAGAACAGTGTCCACCCGGCAGGCCTCCGGGGGGTGGGGGAGGGGTGAGCCAAGCATTGTGATTTGTGATTTCTGCATTGGGTCTGAGAGACACGGGGGTTTGGTAGGAGGAGCAGGGCTTCAGGCAGCACAGGGGGGACCCCAGGTCCCGCTGCTGTCAAGTTGGGGACCCTGAGGGAGATTGTGGGCCCTGGACCCCAGAACTGTGTCCATTGGGCAGGCCTCCTGGGGTGGGGGAGGGGTGATCTCACGCATTGCATTTGGTGTAAGGAGCAGAGCCACAGGTCCGCTGAGAGAGAACAGACGGGACCCAGGACCCCACAATATAGGGGACCCCATAAAACGGCCTCCCCTGCTATGAGCCATGGGAGACCCCATGTCAGATGACCCTGTGAGGTGTGTCCTGACTTCCGCATGCAGGTCTGAGATAGGCTGGGGCTCACTGTAAGGAACACAGCCACAGGAGGATGGAGGGCACCCTGAATCCCACAACCAGGGGACCCCATAAACCCTACCCTGCTATCAGCCTTGGGATGTTCCCTGGTGAAAGACCAAGTGCCGAGTTTCCTGACCTCTGTATCCAGGACTGAGTGAGACTCAGGACTTGGTGAAAAGTGTAGGGAATCACACTTCTAGGAATATTTCCCTAAGAAACCGGAAATACCAATGAGAAAGAATGTAGGCACCCCTATGTTCACAGCAGCCCAATTTACAATAGCTAAGATGTGGAAACAGCCAGGTGCCCATCAATGACCTGATGAAAAAGCTGTGGTACATGTATGCCATGGAATACTATGCAGCTGTATAAAGGGAAGGGTCTCTTATCCTTTGAGACAGCATGGAGGGACCTGGAGAGTATTGTGCTAAGTGAAATAAGCCAGTCAGAGGAAGATAAATATCACATGATCACGCTCATATGTGGAATCAAAGTTATAAAGTAAACTGATGAACCAAATAGATACAGACACATGCAAGCATGGGACAGATTGGGGAATCTCAGAGGGAAGGTGGGGAGGGTGGGAAGTATCAACCAAGAACCTTGTGTGCATATATGCATGGCCCATGGACACAGACAATTGGGCAGTGAGGGCGGGGGAAGGGGACAGGGGTGGGGTGGAGGGGGTCATTTTGTAATCTATAGTAATAAAAGCATTATATGCTAATTAGACTGGACACCCTTCCGGGCATCCTTCCTCAGGAAGCCAGGGCCGGAAGCCAGGACTGTGAGGGAAGCCCAGGTCTCAGGTGCCAGAGGGAAGCTGGTGCCGACAGCCAGGGCAAGGAAGGCCTACTCCTGAATAAATTTCGTGCATCAGGCCTCTAGTTCTTTCAATAATAACGAATTACTAAAAAATTAAAAATAAAAATAAAAAAAGCCATATAGGGAATCAGGTCCACAGAGAGGAGGGCAGTAGTACTACCCGGACTCAAGTGGCATTTAATGCCTTCAAATCAGGGTCTGTGACAGTGTGGGGTTTCGTACACAAACCAACCCCAGGGAGGCTGAGGAAGGACCCAGGACCTGCCAGGGTCATGATGGGGACCCTGTGTCAGGACAGAGGGCACCCAGGACTCCCAGTGTAGAGGCTGCACAAAACCCCACCTTGCTCTCGGCCTTGGAAGGGCACAGGGCTGGTGACCCCATGGGGTGTCCCCTGATTACAGCATGCAGGTCTGAGGGAGACTGGAAACTTGATGAAAACTATAGGGCCTCCCTCAGGTCCACAGAAGGGATGCAGAAGCACTGCCCAGAGTCAAGGTGCTTTTCTTGACTTTTGCATCCGGGTCTGACAAGCTCTGGGGTTCGGTGTAAGGAGCAGGACCTCAGGTGGGCAGAGGGAAGAGTCAAGGTGAGGACCCCCAGGGAGGACTGAGGGAATCCAGGAACCCTAACCGGAGGGGAGTCCACAGAAGTCTGCCCTGCTCAAAGTGTTGGGAGGCCCTATGGTGGATGACCATGCAGAGAGGAAGCGCAGAAGCCCAGGCCTGATGTCAGCCCTTGGGATTCAGGGAAATGACATATGTGGCAGAGGGGAGGACCCGGGTCTTGCCCCCAGTCCAGGTGAACATGCAAAGGGAAGACTGAGGGACCCGGGACCCCACAACAGAGATGCCCCGCATTACCCCTACTGTGAACCCTGGGAGGCCCCCGGTCCATGACCACATGCTCTCTTCCTGACTTGGGCATCTCATGTTGACAGAGAGGAGGTTCCAGCTCCAGCCAGGAGTCACGGTGAGGATCCTGCAGGAAGACAAGCGGACTCCACCCCCTGAGGGCTGAGGGGTCAGGCTCCAGGTAGGCAAAGAAGGGGGCTGCAGGGCTCTGCCAGGATACCAGGTAAGGACCCGAGTTAGGACTCAGGAAGCCCCTAGCACACCTGGATGTCTGTATGCCTGAGGCTTGGCCAGGGCCATAAGTGTCCGCAGTGTGCCTGTTCCTGCCAGCAGCACCTGCAAGCCTCATGGTAGGGCTGGGGATTTGGGTTGCTTCCAGACTTCTACCTTGGGAGTGGCAAAGGGAGGGGAGGGCATTTTCCTGAAGGGGCTGGATTCAGGGCAACGTGGGAGGTGTGCCAGGCAATGCTGGAAATTAAAGTATGGGTCTTGAGGCAGGATGATGGTACCTCCCACCCCAGTAAAAACAGGGACCAGCTGGCTTAGGCTCTGCTGGCACAACTGGGTCATTCGGCACGATAGTTAATGTGGTGTATCTTGAAGTCCAACTTGGAGGTCACAGAGAGATGGTGGACATGGCCTGCAGTATTCATTCTCAGTTCAGCGGAAGGGAAAGGTCCCAGGCACTCTCCGAGTAAACCTGGGTAGCTCGGGGAGGAAGGAGGATACCACACTCCAGACAATGGGTGCCCCGAACCCAGTCTGTGCTGCTGTCAGCCCTGGGAAAGGCCTGGCATGTGTCTGGAGAGGTGGTTCCTTCACAGGTTTGTCTCAGGGCACTCGGGAAGGACAGGGCCTTGGTCAGAGGGAATGACTTCAGTTCATGCAAAGAGAAGCTGAGGTTGTGGAAGGGTCATAAAGCTGTGAATGCTGCCGAAACCGGTTTGGCTCAGTGGATGGAGCGTCAGCCTGCGGACTGAAGGGTCCCGGGTTCGATTCTGGTCAGGGGCATGTGCCTGGGTTGCGGGCACGTCCCCGGTGGGGGATGTGCGGGGGGCGGCTGATCGATGTTTCTCTCTCATCAATGTTTCTGACTCTCTATCTCTCTCCCTTCCTCTCTGTAAAAAATCAATAAAATATATTTAAAAAAAAAAAAAAAAAAAAGCTGTGAATGCTTTCTTGTGGGAAACTGCAGCTATGAGCTCCCCGAGAAAAGAAGAGAGCCCTCAGCATCAGGGAGTGTCCTGTCCTCAGCATCCAGATTCCCCAGGCAGGGGTACCTGGGTGTGACATGCTCTCCCTTTCCACATGCCTGCTCGTCCTGAGCTTTTGTCACTGAGGACAGTTATTCAGGGTGAAATCAAGTCAGCTGGATTCAGATCCAGTCCAGGCCAGGAAGAAAGGCAAGTATCCTGAGGCCAGACTACGGGAACTCTACCCGGAATGGATGGGCCCAGGCCCTGGTGTCAGTTGTGTGATAACCTGGACAGGGGTGGGGGCAGATGGAGCTCCTGTTCACTTTTGTCTCAGAGCTATCAGCAAGGTGAGGACCTTGGTGTGAGACCACACGTCCTATCATCCACCGAACCACATTTTGTCAGCAGAGAGAGGAGTCCCGGTTCCTGCAAGGAATCAAGGTGAGCCTTGAAGGGGAGCAGAGCACATGGGAACCCAGACCTACCCTGCTTCCTCTGTCAGCAATGGGGAAACTCGCAATAGGGCCTGGATTACCTCAGCTCACTTCCTACTCCTGTACCTCAGGGAGGTGAGGCCTAAGTCTAAGTAGATTGCGCTCAGTCAGCAGAGAGAGTGTCTGAAACCCTGCAGTGCGTCATGGTGAGAAATGATCAGAGCCTTAACCCAGGATAGATGGACCCAAATCTTCCGTCCCCCCTTCTTGATCCTCTGGGAGAGGGATCACATGTGGAGCCAGCTCAGTTTCTTCACTGAAGTGTCAGGTGTGTGTGGTCTTGTTCTGAGCATTTGACCTCAGGCCAGCAGAAGGCAGTGAGGGGCCATGCCCTGGCAGGGGAAAGGTGGGTATCCTACGTGTGCAAGGAGGAACCTCCCACCCACAACAGAGGGGATCTCAGAGAGTCCTGCCGCCCCTCCTGTCAGCTTTGGGGTCCCAGGAATGTGCTTGCCATGTGCATGCTGAGGTGCCCTTTTGTTCCCTCCAGAAGAGACCCTGGATTGGAGGAGGTGAAGGCCTTGGTCTACTCTACATATTCTCAGGTCACAGAGCAGCAGGAGGCCAGGAAGTGCTAGGAATTAAGGTGAGGTGCTGACCATGAATATGTCCCCATGGGCTCCCCACCCATGTCAGAGGGTCCTCACATTGCCTGACACCTCCACACCCCACCGTCAGCTACAGAACCCTGTGCTCTGCCTTCTATACCCTGAGCAGTCATGTCACTTCCTACTTCAGGCTCTTAGTGGGCAGACTGATCAGGAGTGAGCCCTGTGAGGCCCATGTAGTCACCTTTGTCAGAGCTGCCTAGGGTGTGTTTCTCAGCTCATGCCTCTCTCACTCCCACTCTTCCCCAGGCCCGTGGGTCCTCATCGCCCATCTTCTGCCCACACTCGGTCACTGTTCGAGCACGAGTCATCATGCCTGGTCATCATATGAGTGAGCCGTTGAAGCCTGAGGAAGACTTTCCGTACCCAGTTGAGATCCCCGACTTGGTGGCGGAGGAGCTGTTCTGGGCTATGCAGGAGGAGGAGGTGGAGGAGGAGGAAGATGCCCTGTCTCTCTCCTCCTCCCCCTCAGTCCTGTTTATAGACAGCCTAGAGGAGGTGTCTGCTGCTGAGACATCAAGTCCTCCCCAGAGTCCTCAGGGTGCCTGCCCCTCCCCCCATGCCATGGAAGCCTTTCCATGGAGCCAATCTGAAGATGAGAACTCCAGCATCCGAGATGAAGAGGGTCCAAACACTGAGGGAGGCCCTGAAGATGATGCCGATTTCTTGCTCCACAAATCACTGCGTTTGAAGATGATGGAAATGGTGGAGTTCCTGCTCCTGAAGTATCGTGCAAAGGAGCAGACCACAAAGGCAGAAATACTGAGTAGTGTCATCAAAGAGCACCAGGACCACTTTCCTGAGCTCTTCAGTGCGGCCGTTGAGTACATTGAGTTGGTATTTGGTGTTGTTGTGAGGGAAGTAGACCCCAGTACCCACACCTATGTCCTGGTCACTGCCTTGGGGCTAACCTATGATGGGATGGTGAGCGATGAGCACAAATTTCCCAACACAGGCCTCCTGGTCACACTTCTGTGTGTGATCGCCTCAGAGGGTGATTGTGCCACTGAGGAGAAAATCTGGGCTGTACTGAATGATTTAGGGGTGCATGATGGGGAGGTACATTGTCTCTATGGGGAGCCCAGGGAGCTCATCACCAAAGTTTGGGTGCAGGAACAGTACCTGGTGTACCGCCAGGTGCCCAATAGTGATCCTGCACGCTATGAGTTCCTGTGGGGCCCCAGGGCCCACGCTGAGACCACCACAGAGAAAGCCCTCACGTTTATGCACACGGTTAATAGGGATTTCCATCTCCTCCCATCCCTGCCTGATGAGCCTGAGTGCAATGAGAAACACTATGCCTGAGCCAGAGTTGCATCCAGGCACTTTTCAGGTCCATGTGCATTAACTTCTTTTGCTGGGCATAAAGTGCGTCCAATTTTCAACTCTGTTTGAGAACAAACCAGTAGTGAGGCCCAGGGAAAGGTTTAGGTTCCTATTGTGATTGAGAAATTTATGATTTATTATTTTGTGAATTTTTAAGGAAATTTTCTAATGTTCCTTTACATAGAAGTTTTCATAAACTTTTAGCATGTAAGTTTGTAAATGACATTGATCACATATATATTTCTGCATGTCCAGCTCAAGAGTAAGAGATTTGCTACTGTGTAATGAAAATTGGGACCCTTCCCATCCTAGTTTGTGATCCCAATCTAGATAACATGACATTATAATAGGATTTCCTTGGAAATGTGTAAGAACTCAGCAGTAAAATCCATGGAGTTAAGAAATAGAAAAATAAAAGCAAAAGGTTGTTAATTTTTGCTTCTTATATTTTCTCATCTGTCTTTCCATGAAACAGCTTCTCCAAGGATCCTTGGTTCTGGCAAGAAAGTGGGGGGATTTCATCTGAATAAAGACGACCCCTGCTCAGTGGTTCATTTACTCCCCAGACATTCACTGAGCCTGTGTCCTCTGGAAGGCCCTGTGTTAGTAGTGGGCACACTAACATAAGCAGGGCATATCCACCCACAGGATGATAGTGCAGGAGCTGAAGTCATATAAGGAAGGGGTTAGGTGTCCCCTTAATCCTGCAAACAAGTAACAGAACAGGTGAGGCGGTGGGCCTCCAGCGACCAGCACTCACTTGTGAATGGACTTCATTTTTACTGCAGCGTACTTGCAACAGCATGGATGGAATTGGAGAGCATTATACTAAGCGAAATAACCTAGTCAGAGAACGGTAAACATCACATGATTTCACTCATATATGGAATATAATGACCGACATAAACTGATGAACAAAAACAGATCCAAAGACAAAGAAGCATCGATCAGACCATCAAACCTCAGAGGGAAGGTAGGGCAGAGTGGAGGTAAGGGGGGGAGATCAACCAAAGGACTTGTATGCAAGCATATAGGCCTAACCAATGGACACAGAGGCCAGGGTGTGAGGGCATGAGTGGGGGGTGGAGGAGAGCAATGGGGGGATAAGGACACATATGTAATACCTTAGTTAAAAAATGATGTGCATGGCCTGAGCCAGGGTACTTGGGAAACTGTGATTCCCTCTGCTGGGGTTGATTGTAAAGAAGCTGGGGGTGGCAGCTTTTTCTAATTTCATGCCATTGTTATCCGAGAAGATGCTTGTTATGATTTTAATCTTCTTGAACTTGTAGAGACTTGTTTTGTGTTTTAACATGTGGTCTATCTTTGAGAATAACACATGTGAACATCAGAAGAACGTATATTCTGCAGCTTTGGGGTGAAATATTCGGTAAATGTCATTTAAATTCACCTGAACCTGTCTGCCATTTAGAGTCACTGTTTTCTTGGTAATTTTTTGTCTGGAATACCTATCCAGTGAAGTCTGTGGGCTATTAAAGTCCCCTACTATGACTTTATTGCTATTGATCTTTCCCTTAAAGTCCTCTAATGTTTTTTTTAATTTTCTTTATTTAGGTGCTCCTAAATAAATGGCATGAAATTAGAAATCAGTTACAGTAAAAACACTCAAAAATATTCAAACACATGGAGGCTAAATAGCATGTTACTAAACAATGAGTGACTTACTAATAAGATCAAAAAAGAAATAAATAACTTCCTGGAAACAAAAGAAAAGTACCACACAACAAATCAAAATCTATGGGACACAGCAAAGTAGTCCTGAGAGGGAAGTTCATAGCACTTACAAACCTACATCAAAAAAAGAGAAAAAAAATTAATAAAATATTTAACCATACAACTTAAAAATTAGAGAACAACAAGAAAAGCTCTGATCAAGTGGAAGGAAGTAAATACATAAAAGTCAGAGCAGAAATAAATGACATACAGATGAAAAATATAATATAAACGATCAATGAAACCAAGAGTTAATTCTTTGAAAATATAAACAAGACTGATGAACCTTTAACCACATTCAAGAAACAAAGAGAGAAGACCCAAATAAGTAAAATCAGAAACAAAAGAAGTGAGGTAACAATTGACCCCACAGAAATACAAAGGATTGTAAGAAAATACTATGAAAATCCTTATGCCAATAAGCTGAACAAGGTGGATTAAGTGGACAAATTCACAGAAATATACAATCTTCCAAAACTGAATCAGTGAGAATCCATCTTTCAATCTGGGGCTGCTGGCTCTTAACCACTCACCTGCCCTCTGCCTGCCTGATTGCACCTAACTGCTCACATGATGGCCTGATCTCCCCTAACCACTTGCCTGCCTGCCTAATTGCACCAACCACCTCTGCCTGCCTGCCTCATGACCCTTACCCACTTGCCTGCCTGCCTGATCGCCCCTAATGACTCTGCCTGCCTGCCTCATTGCCCATAACTGCTCGCCTACCAGCCTGATCACCTGTAACTGCCTCTGCCTCAGCCCCTGCCACAGTGGCTTCCTCCAGAAGGACGCCGGGAATGATGTCTGGAAGTTCATTCAGGGGTCTGGTCTAATTAGCATATTACACTTTTATTATTATAAACTAGAGGCCCGGTGCACAAAAATTTGTGCACTCGGGGGGGGAGGGGGGTCCCTCAGCCTGGCCTGTGCCCTCTCGCAGTCTGGGACCCCTCGGGAGATAACGACCTGCTGGCTTAGGCCTGCTCCCTGGTGGCAGAGGGCAGGCCCAATCCCTAGGTGCAGCCCCTGGTCGGGCTCAGAGCAGGGCTGATTGGGGAGTTGGGGCACCGCCCCCTGTCATGCACAGAGCAGGGAGATTGGGAGGTTGTGATGCCACCCTCAGTCACGCTCAGGGTAGGGCCGATTGGGGGGTTGGGGCACCGTCCCCTGTCACACTCAAGGCAGGGTCCATGGGGAGGTTGCGGCGCCACCCTCGGTCACGCACAGAGCAGGGCCAATCAGGGGGTTGGGGCACTGCCCCCTGTCACTCATAGAGCAGGGCCCATCAGGGGGGTTGGGGCTCTGTACCCTGTCACACACAGAGCAGGGCCAATCAGGGGGTTGGGGCGCTGCCCCCGTCACACGCAGAGCAGGGCCCATCAGGGTGTTGGGGCACTGCCCTCTATCACCCACAGAGCATGGCCGATCAGGGGGTTGGGATGCTGCCACTCTCACACTCAAGACAGGGCTGATGGGGAGATTATGGCTCTATCCTGTCACACACAGAGCAGGGCCCATGGGGGGGGGTTGGGGAGCTCCCCCCTATCAGGCACAGAGCAGGGCTGCTCAGGGGGTTGGGGTGCCTTCCCCTGTCACGAACAGAGCAGGGTGGATAGGGAGGTTGTGGCCCGGCCCCCTGTCACACACAGAGCCTCAGGGCAATCAGGGGGTTTGGGCGCTGTCCCCTGTCACGCTGATCCTGGTGCCGGGAGGCCTCTTGGCTCCGCTGATCCCAGTGCTGGGAGGCATATTACCCTTTTACTATATAGAATAGAGGCCTGGTGCACGGTTGGGTGCCGGCTGGTTTGCCATGAAGGGTGTCCTGGATCAGGGTGGGGGTCCCCACTGGGGTGCCTGGCCAGCCTGGGTGAGGGGATGATGGCTGTTTGCAGCTGGTCACACACCCTTCAGGGTGGGGGTCCCCACTGGGGTGCCTGGCCAGTCTGGGTGAGGGGCTGAGGGCTGTTTTCAGGCTGTGGGTGACTGAAGCACCCAACTGCTCCTTTTTTTCTTTTCTTTTTTTTTTTTTTATTCTGGGCCAGCTTTAGCTTGAGGCTTGGCTCCAGCTCTTAGGTCTCGGCTGAAAGTAGGTTTCTGGCCTTTGCTTACAATGTTGCGAATCTGCTGGCTGAAGTCTGGCGGTATTTGTTACAGAGTTTCTTACACTGCCCGCTCAGAGGCCTGCAGCGGCAGGCGGGGAACGTTGGTTTCCTCCGTCACTGAGGCAACCAAGCCTCATGTTAGTTTCAAGCTGCCTGGCTGGCGGCGGCCATCTTGGCTGACAGTTAATTTGCATATCTCGCTCAGTAGCCAATGAAAAGGGTAGCGGTCGTACGCCAATTTCCATGTTTCTCTTTTATTAGTGTAGATAGTACTGGAAGTCTCAGCCACAGCAGTCAGACAAGAGGAAGAAACAAAAGGCATCCAAATTGGAAAGGAGGAAGTAAAATTGTCATTATTTGCAGATGACATGATATTCTACATAGAAAACCCTAGGACTCCACCAACCAACTACTTAGCTTAATAAATGACTTTAGCAATGTAGCAGGATACAAAATTAATACCCAGAACTAGATGGCAGTTTTACATACCAACAATGAACTCTCAGAAAGAGAAACTAAACTAAAAAAAAAAAAAAAATACCACTTACCATTGCAACAGCAACAAAAAAATAAGATACTGAGGAATAAAGTTAACCAAGGAGATAGAAGACTTGTACTCAGAAAACTACAGGACATTGAAAAAAGAGATAGGGGGTGATATACAGAAGTGGAAGAATATTCTGTGTTCATGGATTGCTAGAATTAATATCATTAAAATGTCCATACCACCCAAAGCAATCTATAGATTTGATGCAAACCCTATTAAAATACCAATGGCATATTTACAGATCTAGAACAAATACTCTAAAAGTTTACATGGAAGCAAAAAAGACCCTGAATAGCCAGAGCCATCTTGAGAAAGCAGAACAAAGTTCGAGTGACCACACTATCAGATATCAAGTTATACTGCAAAACCGCTGTAATCAAAACAGCTTGGTACTGGCAGAAGAACAGACATATAGATCAATGCAAGAAAACAGAGATGCCAAAAATCAACCCAAGACATTACACTCAATTAATATTTGACAAAGGATACAAGAGGATACAATGGAATCAAGGCATGCTCTTCAATAAACAATGTTGGGAAAGTTGGACAGGCACATGCAAAGCAATGAAACTAGACCACCAACTTGCATCGTACACAAGAATAAACTCAAATGGATTAAAGGCTTAAGCATCAGTTGTGAAACCATAAAAATCCTAGAAGAAACCAAAGGCAGCAAAATCTCAGACTTCTCTCTTAGCAATATGTTTGCCAATGCATCTCCTAAGACCTAGGATAAGGGAAACAAAAGAGAAAATAAACAAATGGGACTATATCAAAATACAAAACTTCTGCACAGCAAAAGACAACATCAACAAAATGAAAAGGGAGCTCACTGTATGGAAGAACATATTTGCCAATGATACATCTGGTAAAGGGTTAATAACCAAAAATATATAAGGAACTCATACAACTTAACAAAAGGAAGACAATCCAATTTTAAAATGGGCAAAGGACTAAATAGACACTTCTCCAAAGTGGACATACAGATGGCTAAGAGACACATGATAAAATACTCAAAGTCCCCGATCATCGGAGAGGTGCAGATTAAAATGACAATGAGGTATCACCTCACACCTGTTAGGATAGCTACCATCAACCAATCAACAAATGACAAGTGCTGGCAAGGATGTGGAGAAAATGGAACCCTCGTACACTGCTAGTGGGAATAAAAGACTGGTGCAGCCACTGTGGAAAACAGTATGGAGTTTCCTCAAAAAATTAAAAATAGAACTCCCATTTGACCCAGTAATCCCACTTCTGGAAATATATCCCAAGGAACCCGAAACACCAATCAGGAAGAATATACGCACCGCTATAGTCGTAGCAGCACAATTTACAATAGCTAAGATCTGGAAACAGCCTAAGTGCCCATCAGCAGATGAGTGGGTAAAAAAGCTGTGGTACATCTATACCATGGAACACTATACAGCAGTCAAAAAGAAGGCTCTGTTGCCCTTTGAGACATCATGGAGGGACCCAGGGGCTATTATGCTAAGCAAAATAAGCCAGAAAGGCAAGTGTCACAGGATCTCACTCATATGTGGGGTCCAAAGAGCAAATTAACTGATGAAGAAAATAGATCCTGAGACGTAGAAAGAACTTGGGTGCATAACCCATGGACACAGGCAATAGTGTAGTGAAGGCCTGGGGCAGGGGCTGGTTCCGGCTGGAAGGGGTCCATGAGGAATAGGGGACCTCTGTAACACGGTTGGCAATGAAGACAACAACAAGAAAGGCGGGCTTAGGTAGGAGGGGGACAGTGGTCTTTGGGACAGGAGTCCACCATTGGCCCAGGTCAGGGGACTCGGGAATCAATCCTTTCCTTTCTCGGCAGCACCCGCCCCCTGCTTTTGGCTGTCCTTGAGGCAGGCAGCAGAACCTCCGATTCTGTTCGGGTCCACCTGCCTTCCAGGACGGGCCTCAGGCGGGGACATCCATCAAGAGCAGGGCTTCTGGTTAGCAGAGGGGGGCCGAAGCTGCCTAGAGTCAGGGTGAGCAGCGGGGGCGGAAGAGACCCTGCCCCCACCACAGGCTCAACATGGAAGGGCTTCTGGGACGCGGACCACACACGCCTCATCCGGGTCTCAGAGACGCTGCCTGAGCTCGTTCCTCACTTCCGCATCCGGGTCTCTGAGACCCTGGGGATGCCCAGGAGATCCTAAGCACAGTCACATCCCGAGGGCGGCCCGGGACCCGCCCGAGTCCAGGTGAGGGTGCCCGGGAAGGCGAGGGACCCCGGGCCCTGGGACAACGGTTTGCGTCCTGGGAGGCCCCTGGGGGTGGCCACACGCGGCCGGTCGTGGTTGGCGCAGCCAGGTCTGGGGACTCGGGGGTGAGGGGCGAGGCGCGTCCCTCCACAGGGCCCAGGCGGGCCCAGGGCCTCCAGGGTCCACGTGGTGGGCGGCTGCGTGGGAGGAGGCCCGAGGCCACCCGGGTCCCGCAGACGGGACTGGCCCCAGGGCCCCTGCCATCAGGAGCAGAGCCAGCCCCGGGCCCGCAGGGGGTGAAGCCCACAGCGGTAGGCCGCGCCCTGCGGGAGTCCCGGTGAGCACCCGGGACCCACCGCACCGCAGCGGGAAGCCGCACAGGTGCCCCTGCTGTCCTCTGCGAGGGGCCCCGTGGCGGGTGGCCATGCGGGGTGTCCGGACTGCACAGCGGGGGCTGGGAAGGGGCAGTGGTAAGGAGCTGGGCCTCTCCTCCGCATGGAGGCCAAAGCAGCTTCCCAGAGTCCCGGTCAGCTCGCAGTAGGGGATGGGAGGTCCCCAGACCCCCACAGAGCCAGCCCGCAGGACTCGGGAGGGGGACACGCGGGACATTACCTGACCTCCGCAGGCGGGTCTGAGAGTCTGTGGGGGTGGCTGTGAGGATGAGGACCCCCGTCAGCACAGGGCGGGGGCCATGTGGGAGGATGACCACACCCCCTTCCTCCCTTCCGCTTCCAGTCCCGGTCTCAGAGACTCTGGGGGTTCCGTACAGGGAGGAGGACCCCATCTCGGCAGATGGTGGGCCAGGGACCCTGGAACCTAGACCAGAGTCAGTCCCGGTCCTAGAGACTCTGGGGGTTCAGTACAGGGAGGAGGACCCCATCTCGCAGATGGTGGGCCAGGGACCCTGGAACCTAGACCAGAGTCAGTCCCGGTCTCAGAGACTCTGGGGGTTCCGTACAGGGAGGAGGACCCCATCTCGCAGATGGTGGGCCAGGGACCCTGGAACCTAGACCAGAGTCAGTCCCGGTCTCAGAGACTCTGGGGGTTCTGTACGGGGAGGAGGACCCCATCTCGCAGACGGTGGGCCAGGGACCTGCCAGAGTTGAGGTGAGGACCCTGAGGCAGGACGCAGGGACCCTGGAAACCAAACCAGAGTCAGTGCTGGGATCCCGCTGGAGGATGACCACACACAGCTTGTGCTGACTTGCACCCCCGGGTCGGTACCGGGAACAATACTTGAGAACGGCAGAGGGTGGGCCCAGGGCCCTCCACGGTCCATCCGCCAGGCCTCGTGGAGGATGATCCTAGGGGGCATTTCCTCATTGGTGCATCTGGGTCTGACAGTCTGGGGCTTGGGTATAAAGAGCAGGACCTCACACCAGCAGAGGGTGGGGCCAGCACCTGCCAGAGTCAAGGGAGGTTCCTAAGGGAGAACTGAGGGAACCTTGCATCCCACCACAGTGGGAACCCCACAGACGCCCGCACTTGCTCTCAGCCCTGGGATTTCTGGAATCGCTTTCCCATGGCTTCTCCCGCTCCCTTTGCTCTCAGGAAGGCGAAAGAGGTGGGGCCTTGCACAAAGGGTGAGGCGTATGGACAGCAGAGCCAGGACACTCGGGCACTGCAGGTGGCCAAGCTATTGGCCATGCGGGAGGAAGGAGGGGGAATTGTCCTCCAGAACAAATGTGGACCTCACGGACAGGCACCCCACTTCCGCTTTCAGCTCTGACACACCAGGCAGGGCTGTCCAACTGAGAGCGCTCTGATGTGGCGGGGGGGATGGGGGGGCAGGCTCAGGTCGGTGAGAGACCTGGACTGAGGGGAGCACATGCAGGTCAGCAAAGGAGGGACGGGAGGTGGCCCGGGCCCTGACCTCTTTGCAGGTGAGCAATCTGAGGAAAGACAGAAGGAACCCTAATGCTCCTCCCCTGCTCCCGAGTCTTGCTGTCTCTTTTCAAGGTTCAGCTGAGGACTGAGGGAACCCCTCACATCACAACAGGGGGAGTCCCAGCCTTACTTTGCCACTTCTGTCAGCCACGAGAGAAAGTGGAACATGGTGGCTAGCCGTGCTGTCCCTCACGTCCTCCACCAGTGACTCAGGAAGGTGAGCTTTTCTGTCTGAAGGTAAGTGGCATCCGGTCAGCACAGGAAGTTATCCAAGACCCTGTCAGATGTCACAGTTAGGACTGAGGGGACTCCCCGTCCCAGGACGGATAGACCCCACAGAGTTTGGCCATGTCATACTGTATCCCGTGGGAGGTTCTGGGCAGCTGTGGTCTGTTGTGGGGCCCGCTCACTTTCTTCTGTTCAGTTTCAGGGGTATGTAGCCTTGTTCTGAGAGTTTAGCCTCAGGTCCAGCAAGGGGAGATTCCAGGCCCTGCCAGGGGAAAGGAGAGGACGCTGAGGGAGGACGCAGGAGACCATCCAGCCCAGAAGAGTGGGGACCTCACAGCATCCTGGCCTCCCTCTTGTCAGCACTGGAGGCCCATGGCTGTGCATGCCACCTGCACACTGAGGTGTTTCCTCCTTTCCTCTTACAGGTGCTCCAGGAACCAGGAGATAAAGGCCTGGGTCTGAGGCACAAAACACAGGTCACAGAGCAGACGAGGTCCAGGCAGTGCCAGCAGTCAAGGTGAGGTGCCTGCCCTGACCTAGAATGGGTCCCTAGGGTCTCCCCCATGCCAGAATAGATGAGAACTCCCTCAGTACCCGACCCCACCCCACTGCCAGCCACAGAGCCCTGGCCTATGCCGACTGTACCCCGAAGAACCATCGGACTTCCTCATTCAGGATCTTAGGGGACAGGCCACCCAGGAGGAGAGACCCCAGTGAGGCCCAAGAGCACCCCTAAAGAGGAGACCTGTACTCCCACTTTCTCACAGCTGCCAAGGGTGTACTCAGCTGAGGCCACTTACCCTTCCTCTCTCCCCCAGGCCTGTGAGTCCTCATTGCGCCCCTCCTGCCCGCACTCCTGTGGCTGCCTGACATCAGTCATCATGCCTCGAGTTCCAAAGCGTCAACGCTCCTCGCTGGAGATTCCCGTGTCTGTGGAAGAGGATTCTTCCTCCTCCTCCTCCACCTCTTTTGCTTCCTCTTTCTCCTCCTCCAGCTCTTCCTCTTGCTATCCTCTGCTTTCAAGTAACCCAAGCACCTCAGAGGAGGAGGAGAATGGGGAGGAGGAGAATAGGGAGGAGGAGGAGAATGAGGAGGAGGAGGAGGTTCATGCTGCTGCTGGGGCATCGAATCCTCCCCAGAGCTCTCCAAGTGCCCATGCCTCCCCTACTGCCTTTGCCGCTGCTGCTCCCTTGAGCCAATCCATCAGCGAAGAAGGGGAGGGTCCGAGTACCTCCTGGGCCCTGCCAGGCCCAGAGTCCTTGCCCAAAGACGTGATTAATGATAAGGTAGCTGATCTGGTAAGGTTCCTGCTCCTGAAGTATCGCACAAAGGAGCTGACCACAAAGGCAGAAATGCTGAGTAGCATCATCAGAGAGCACCAGGACCACTTTGCTGTAATCTTTAGGGAGGCCTCTGAGTGCATGCAGCTGGTTTATGGCATTAATGTGAAGGAAATGGACCCCACCAGCCACACCTATGCCCTAGTCACCAACCTGGGCCTCACCTATGATGGGATGGTGAGCGATGAGCACAGTATGCCCAAGACTGGCCTTCTGATACTCATCCTTAGTATAATCTTCTCGGAGGATGATTGTGTCCCCGAAGAGAAGATATGGGAAGCACTAAATGCCATGGGGGTGCATGCTGGGATGGAGCATAGCATCTATGGGGAGCCCAGGGAGCTCCTCACCAGAGTTTGGGTGCAGGAACAGTACCTGGAGTACCGGCAGGTGCCCAACAGCGATCCTGCACGGTACGAGTTCCTGTGGGGTCCCAGGGCCCACGCTGAGACCACCAAGTTGAAAGTCCTGGAGTTTTTGTCCCAGGTCAGTGGTAGTGACCCCAGATCCTTCACACGCTTCTATCAGGAGGCTTTGAGAGAGGAGGAACAGAGAGCCCAGGCCAGAGTTAGCACCACAGATGATACTACTGCCATGGCCAGTGCAAGCTCTTCTGCCATGGCCAGTAGCTTCTTCCCTGAGTGAAATCCAGGGCAGATTTCTTTACTTTGTGTCTTAGGACGGCAGTCGTGATCTAAGCACTTAGTGCAGGGCCTGACTGGGGGTGAGGGAATCATAGTGAATGACATCTTTGTGTCTCTGTTCCATTGGGGTGACTTAGAAATGTATCTTCTTTTATTTTTGGTATTTTAAAATGTTACTTTAAGTAGAATGTTTATTAGCTTCAGAACCTAACTTTACAAATGACACAGGCCACACGTTTATTGTTATTTAACTAAAGAGAAAGCGCTTTGCTATTTTGTAAAACTAATTAGGAATCTGTCATTTTATTTGTACTCTGTAACAAGATAATATGGAATTGGAATCGTATTTTTTAATGTGAAAGTACTTAGCTGTAAAACAGAAATAAAATAGTTAATTTTTGAATTCTTGTATCTCTCTCTCTCTCTCTCTCTCTCTCTCACACACACACACACACACACACACACACACACACAGAGCTAGATTTTCGTAGCTTATTCAAGAATGTAGAAAAATAAACAGTAAAAAAATACCCTTCTTACTGGTTCATGTACACCCTAAACATTCATTGAGCCTCTGTCCTCACAGGGAAAGGCACCCCAGCCAGACAGAGGGAGGGAATGCAGAGGAGAGGAGCTGGGCGGAGGGACTGGCAGGACGCTGGGTTGGGAAGGGAGTGAACAGAAGGCAGCTTTTGTCCCCGGGTCTTTGTCTTTGAGAGTGGGTATGATTTCTTAAACAGGAGGACATAATAGATGAAGTGATGTTTACGTCCTTTTAGACAGGCGGGGAGAGTCAACCAGAGGGGGAGGTTGCTCATGTGGAGTGTGGAACTGAAGCTCAGGCCCTATGATGATGATGTATAGCCACCAGTTGTGACTGTCCTCTTACGGGCCAGGTACGCAGCCCCGTGGAATCTGAGCTCCGCTAGGTACTAGGTCCCCCTTCCCCATGTAAAAGGCAAGGATAGTGGGTGATGCAGTCAGGGCCCCCATTATCATGGGCCATCTATTCATCCTTCTGTGCCACCTTCTCAACTGTAGACTGGGTGACAGTGACACTGCCCCTATCCCCGTTATTTGAGGATTGAATTCTAGGATTCTTGGATCATGCCCATCCCAGGTCCTCGAAGTGGGTTGGTGTGTGGGTACTGGTGCCAATTCTTCCTGCTCCTGTTATTCCTTCTGTAGACTCAGGTGGGGGCCAGGAGTGTCTGCTGATAGCAGATAGCAGTGGTGCAGCCAGGGGATGGAGGAGGGTGGCTCCCAAGGGGTCCGAGCGAGACACCTGGCAGGATGATCTGAGCTCACACGGTGGTGTCCCAGGGTCCAGCTGAGGTTGGAGCCCAAGGATTTGCAAGCAGAAGCCCTGGAAGAGGGACCAGGGTGCATGGGGACTGCAGCACCTTGAGGTGAAAAGAGGAGGGAGCTGACAGTGTTAGGGTGGGTGGGGGTGGGCAGGAGAAGGAAAGCTCAGGAGGGTCTTTGCTGGGAGAGGGCTAGAACCCACTCACCCGGTGTGAAGCCAAAGCTCCCGTTCTCCCACATCTGTGCTCCCCTGGCCTCAGTGACCTTCTTTGTGGAACTGAACACACCCTGTCCTGAGTGCCTCTCCTTACCTGTCGCCACCTTCTTCCTTGAGCTCCCCAAAGACTCCATCTGATGGACGAGGCATCTGCATCACCAGCCCTTTCCATGGGGCCTGGCAGCTGAGTGCGTGGGGATAGGAAGAAGAAGCCAACACTCTCTGCTCTCCCACCATCCCTGTCAGTGGGGTTCCAGGGCCCCAGGGGACATTGTGGGGAGAGGTCAGCCCACAGACCATGAACACGGAGGGCTGATGCATGATGCTTATTGACAGTCACACTTTTGGGTTTCCACAGCCCACGTGAGGCCCACGGACCTCTGGGGAGATGGAGTTCTCCTGCCTCTCCTGGCAGCCTTATGCAGGCTTGGTCTTAAATGGGGCCATGACTCTGGAGACTTGTTGGCGACCCTACGGAGCTGCCACAGGAACTGCACCATCGCCATCCACATTGCTCACAGGGACTGGGAAGAGCCCTCTGGCTGGAGCTGCTGCTGGAGAGGCTGGGCTGGAACCCCATGCAGATTGAGGCTCTGCTCCCAAAGGGAGAAGTATGGGAGAGGAGTGAGCGTTGGCAAGGCCTGACACCCCGAGAGCTGCTCACACCCCTCCAAGAGAACCCCCAGGACCTTGCTCAGGAGTTTGGGGCTTGTTTTGCTTTGAACCTGTGGCAGTGGGGCTGTGGTTTGTGTAAGCAGCACACCTTCAAAGGGGCAGCAAGGGGCCCAGGCTGGGGTTCCGAGGGCCGAGTTCCTACGACCCGGGTGAACCCTTCTGTCCACACTGGGCCTCAGTTCCCATTGCTGATCTGAGAGGCAGGGACAGGTCCAAGTCTGCATGTGGTGTTGCCTATATGCCCACATGTGTGTTTATGTGTGTAGACGCATGTGTGTTTGCGTGACAGTCCAGAGGAGGCTGCACAGCACACACAGAGGGTCAGGTGGCCTCCAGACTCAGGCTGTCTGCCTGACTTCACACACCTGCCCCACCCCCACAGCCCATAGCATCCTGGGCCTTTTCGCTCAACCCTCAGTGGTTGAGGTCCCACACCAGCTTCTTGCACCTGGTGAAGAGCTTGAGACCTGATTGCCTGTGGGTTCCCCACAGCAGCTGGGGCCCTTCTGACCTGTAGGTGCTGCCCCCAGCAGCCGGGCTGGGACCTGCCCAGTAGTGCACCAGGCTCTGTCCACTTCATTTCCCTCTCTCCTGGGCCTCACCCAGGGTTCCCTGAGCAGAGTTTGACACATCGGAAGTGCTCAGTCAGAGGGACCCAGCTGACTCTGTGTCTCTTTGGTGAAATCAGCTTAGCCTCTAGTGGGTATAACTCTGAATAACTGTTTTCTCTCAAGAGAAGCCTTTGGTTTATGGAAGGAAAAATGTCTCAGTGCTTCTCTCGTGGTTCCCAGGGCTCCTTGACATGGGGGAATCTTTGAGTTGCCCAGTAAACGTGGCTCCTGTGGAGGTTGTGGAACTGGAAAAGCAGGCTGTACTGACCAACCTGAAGCAGAAGTACCCAAGGGCACTTTCAAACCCCAGGTGGTTACTGGAGCCCATACCCAGGAAAGGGGGAAAGGATATCTTCCAGGTAGGCATCCCACCGCACCTGATCCCCTAGGGGCAGGAGGACTCCACAGGAAGGTCACCGAAAATCCAGCTGAATCATGACCATCAATGGGCCATCATGCCGTGGATGTAGAACTGAATTGGAACCACCATGGAGAGCACTACCCACCATCTGCTGTTCTCGTAAACAGATTGCTGTGACCAGATGTAGGGGACTGTCCTTGTGAGATGCCTCTCTGGGCTCATTGACTGTGTCAAGGACTCTGACCTTTAGGAAAAAGGGAAAGCTGCCAGGAAATATCTTGGTGCTATCACTATTTTTGGTCCTGCTCAGTCCTGGGTTTTACAGAGAAAAATGCTTTCGGAGAACTGGTTATTGTTTGGGACGCCCATGTTTTTGTTGTGGTCAAACTCAGAGAACACTTCAGCAGCACCCAGGGGTCCTTGTGGGCGGTCTGGGAGCGGGCACTGAATGATTGCCAGAGGGTGACCAGCCAGGCCTGGCCTCACTCACAGTGAAAGGGACACCAGACTTTGAAAGAAAGCGGCTGTCTGTCCTGGCAAGTGACTGGTCTGCTGTAAAAGTGTCCCTGGGCTCACGAGAGCTTGTGTTACACATGTCACATAGCTACCTTATGACCCAAGAACGGATCTGAAATACAGCTCTGATGGAAAAGTGATGGGTAGAGGTTTTTTGTGTTTTGTTTTTGTTTGTTCGTTTGTTTTCTGTATGAGCAATCTTTATTTGGGTCCCTTTTAGCGGGGTTACTAATAGCTGTTAGCTGTGAGGATGATGTGGTTTCTCGCAGGCATTGCCTGGAATGGCCAGTCTTCTGAGTCAGACTGGCTCTGTCGTACACTGCTTAGCAGATGGGGTGGTCCGGGTTCTAGGTGGGCCTCTCTGCAAGGCCCCTGGAACTTGGACTAGAGACACTCTGATGCTGATCAGAAACTTCCTGGCATCATAGGGAGATCCGTGAGTAAAGACCCTCCTGTTTCAAGTTGCATGACTAATATAAGGTGATGCTGGGCATTTCTGTCTCCTGAACAGTAGTCAAGGATCAGGGGACCAGATCTTCCTGGGCTTGCCTCAGGACCCCCTAGCCAGTTCCTTGTCCAGGGTGTGAAAATGAACGAGGACAACTGGGACAAAAGCCTGTCTGGAGCCAGGATTTCTAGTCTCCTCAGGCTCATTCTGATGAGGTATGTGGCATGGAAACAGAAGAACATGGACTCACAATTCTCATTGGATTGTTTATTCTGTACCATGTAGTTTTTGCCTTTCTTTATTAAAGTGGAAATGGATTCATGGTTACAAAGCCTGTGACATTATGGGCCTGCATTGTGCTTGAACCGCTCACAGACTGAACACTTGTTATCTGAGGAGGCCTCCTGCTCCTCCTCAGCCTGGTCAGGGTCCTCTGATGGAGCCATGACTGAAAGGCCAGCGATCAGTTTAGAATAGATGTTGTACAAAGATATCACTGAACCTTGTAGCGGTTCATTTGGGGGGGTGGCAGATCCCCTATGTCATTGGTTCCAGCAGTAGCCCAGGGAACAAACATGACACTGCCAAAAGTACCCTCCCCACTTGAACCACTTGCTGCACTTGGGCACTGGACCTCCCTGGCACTCTCCATGGGCTGAGGAACTGTGATCTCGAATGCCGGGGGGGGGGGTATTGGGTCCCCAATCATTCTTGCCTGTCTCCTGAGCCTTTTGTTCAGCTTCTTTGCCGCCGCTCTGGTGGTGTGATCTTGGGGAGTGTCTTGTGGGGGCCATCTTCATCTTTTTTGCGGGGAGGGGTGACACTGGTCCCTGGACAAACGCGCATCACCTGGTTACCTTGTGTTGTAATGTTCTCGAGGAGCCAAGGCTTGCCTCTCTGGAAATTGCAATTTCTGTAGATCTGAAACAAAATTAATTAATTTAGTCACTTGTGGAGAAAATATACCTATTTGACATTAACTGGCCGCTCAGAGTCTTTACTCATCCCTGCAGGTTATCTCGAAGGGGGCTATAGTTTCAAATGAAAATCTATACTTTCTCATCTTTTCATAAATACTGTATCATATGAAAAGGGGTTAGGCCCTGAAATCATGACCTTTCAGTATATTGTTCTGCTGGGTCCACTAGGAAGATGTTTGAGAAACAGGGAACGTGGGAAACGGGAGGACTTTCTACTTTACCACCATCCTGTTCCCTGCAGAGCAAACTGAAGAGTTGCCTGGGCATATTTTGCTAAAGCCATGGCGGTTCAGCAAGCAGATGAAACTCTTCAGGCTTTTTGATTCAAAGATTTGCTCCTCGCCCCTTCGGCAAAGAATCTCGCTCTGGACAGAAGCTCTCTCACTGCAGACACAGCTGATTCTCATAGCCACTTGGCCTGGAGGTCAAACCCTCCCTGGTATTAGCTACAACAATCAAGGTTTAACTATAAGACTGCGCACAAAGACAACTAGGGGGTGCACCAAGGAAGCATAACAAAATGCGGAGACAAAGAAACAGGACAAAATTGTCAATGGAAGATATAGAGTTCAGAACCACACTTTTAAGGTCTCTCAAGAACTGTTTAGAAGCCGCCGATAAACTTAATGAGATCTACAAGAAAACTAATGAGACCCTCAATCTTATATTGGGGAACCAACTAGAAATTAAGCATACACGGACTGAAATAACGAATATTATACAGACTCCAGACAGCAGACCAGAGGAGCGCAAGAATCAAGTCAATGATTTGAAATGCGAGGAAGCAAAAAACACCCAACCGGAAAAGCAAAATGAAAAAAGAATCCAAAAATGCGAGGGTAGTGTAAGGAGCCTCTGGGGCAGCTTCAAGCGTACCAACATCAGAATGATAGGGGTGCCAGAAGATGAGAGAGAGCAAGATATTGAAAACCTATTTGAAGAAATAATGACAGAAAACTTCCCCCACCTGGTGAAAGAAATGGACTTACAGGTCCAAGAAGCGCGGAGAACCCCAAACAAAAGGAATCCAAAGAGGACCACACCAAGACACATCATAATTAAAATGCCAAGAGCAAAAGATAAAGAGAGAATCTTAAAAACAGCAAGAGAAAGAAACTCAGTTACCTACAAGGGAATACCCATACGACTGTCAGCTGATTTCTCAACAGAAACTTTGCAGGCCAGAAGGGAGTGGCAAGAAATATTCAAAGTGATGAACACCAAGAACCTACAACCAAGATTACTTTATCCAGCAAAGCTATCATTCAGAATTGAAGGTCAGATAAAGAGCTTCACAGGTAAGGAAAAGCTAAAGGAGTTCATCACCACCAAACCAGGATTATATGAAATGCTGAAAGGTATCCTTTAAGAAGAGGAAGAGGAAGGAAAAGGTAAAGATACAAATTATGAACAACAAATATGCATCTATCAACAAGTGAATCTAAGAATCAAGTGAATAAATAATCTGATGAACAGAATGAACTGGTGATTATAATAGAATCAGGGACATAGAAAGGGAATGGACTGACCATTCTTGGGGGGGAAAGGGGTGTGGGAGATGCAGGAAGAGACTGGACAAAAATCGTGCACCTATGGATGAGGACAGTGGGTGGGGAGTGAGGGCGGAGGGTGGGGCGGGAACTGGGAAGAGGGGAGTTATGGGGGGGGAAAAAGAGGAACAAATGTAATAATCTGAACAATAAAGATTTAATTTAAAAAAAAATATTGATTCTTCCTACATGAGCAAAAATTCACTTCAAGCACCATTGAGTTTTACGATATTGGGAAAAGGTGGTGATGGTGTGTGTGTGTGTGGGGGGGGGGGGGTAATTCCTGTATACTTGCTCACGTGCAATACTCACCACATAACATGTTCAAGAAAACACCAGTGGAACTTTCAAGGACTTCAGATCAAAGAAGCCTAAACTAGGTTTTGTAAAACCCAGAGAAAATTTCACTTCCCACAAATTCAAATCAGGGCTCTCCCCTTCTCAATGCCCCAAATCTACACCATGCTTCCCAGGCTCCCCATCATTATTAGTTTATAAAGATTCATTGATATTCAATTAAGTAGTTCTAATTTTCTCAATGCAGCTCAAGGCAGCACTTTATAAAAGAATACATCCACCCTCTGGAGACAGCTGGGGAAGCCAATTAGCTGGGATAAATTTGCACATCAATCCAGCTGTGGAATGAAGTCAGCCTTGTTCCCCAGTCACAATGTGAAGAGCAAAAAGAGGAATCCAAGTGCTCCCTTGTCCTTTATTCCCTCACCTCAAGTGAGCCACAGCCTTCATTAAAAGACTGTGAATAGTGGGAGAGAAAACCCATAAATGCTCCCATTCCCTACTAAGTATGCACTATAACTTAGAAGCAATTATTAATGGGGAATGTTTAATGCCCTCGCAAAGGTTGGTACTAATTCACATAAATATTGTATCACTTCACAAAGGATTTTTGTTTCAGAGGTTGAAAAATTGGGTAGCAATTTGATTGTCAAGTTAAACTTCAACATAATGAGGTTCAGTTTTCTAATGATTCCATTATGTAGCAAGGATTCAATTCAATTCAACAAACATTTAATGAGTCACTACTATGCTAAGGCCCTGCTCAAAGTAGTATAATGTGAAGAAGCACTTTGATAAACCACAAAGAGCAACTTTCAATGATCATGAATTCATAGACTATGAGAGATGGAAGGATCCCTGAACTCATGGAGCCAAAACCTACAGATATTTTCACAAGTTCTGCCACTAGAAGTCTCCCAAGACAGTTTTGAAGAACTCAGAGGCTAATGTTTCTCCCCAGGTTTCTTCTTTTCTAAGCTAAACTGAAGCTCTTCCACTGTGAAATTTGTCTTTGTGAGGGGCTAAAAAAAATTCATACTTTTCCTCTCACCTAGGTTCTTCTAGGCTGGGCTAATAATCAAATTAACAGATACAGATTAACAGGAGAAAATCAAAGTGTTAATACATGCACAAGGGGAATTCACATAAACATGAAAATTCCAAAGGCAATGGGAGCAACATTGGGTATATAAGACATATTGGACAAAGAAGAAAAAGGGGGAAATGAAGTATTAGATTTTAGAAGTGAGGATGGCTGCTTCACAAATAGTTGAGGAAGAGCTGAACATACATGGCAGGAAAATTCTTGCTAGGTAATTCAGAAACAATGGGGCACAGAAGTTATCTAGCTAACAGGCACCTGCTTGAAGCCATTTTATTTACTATATTTAATTAAAATTAGGCTAAGGCAAACATCCTAAATTATCCTTCCTGAAATAGGTTTCTCTGCCTGAGTCACTTGCAGATTCAGGTCAGTTAATACTTTGTCTATATTATTAATATTTACAAAATTGTACTTTTCTTTTTTAAAATTTATCTTTATTGTTGAAAGTATTACAGATGTCCCCATTCCCTGCCCTCCACTGACTCCCTCCACCCTGATTCCATCCCCTCCCCAGGCCTTCCCTGAACTATTATCTACCAATGGGCTTTGCATATAAAAAGGGGAGGAGAGTTCAGAAGTTCTTTCTCGCCCAGCCTGTATGGCTCAGTGGTTGAGCATTGCCCATGCTCCAAGAGGTCACTGGTTTGATTCCTGGTCAGGGCACCTGCCCAGGTTGCATGCTGGATCCCCATGTGGGAGGCAGATGATGGATGATTCTCTCTCATCATTGATATTCCTATCTCTCTCTCCTTCTCCCTTCCTCTCTCTTTAAAAATCAATGGAAATATATTCTCCTGTGAGGATTAACAACAACAACAACAAAAATGTGCAGAAGACCTGAATAAACACTTCTCCAAAAAGGACATACAAATAGCCAAGAGACATATTAGAAAAATGCTCAATGTCACTAATCATAAGAGAGATGCAAAGTAAAATGACAATGAGGTACAACTTCACACCTGCTAGAATGGCTATCATCAATAAATAAACAAACAACAATTTCTGGCAAGGATGTGGAGAAAAAGGAACCCTAGTACACTGTTGGTGGGAAAAAAGTATAGAGTTTCCTCATAAAGTTAAAAATGGAACTGTCTTTTGACCCAATGATATCACTTCTAGGAATATATCCTAAGAAACCTGAAACACCAATCAGGAAGAATATATGCACCCCTATGTTCATAGCAGCATTATTTACAATAGCTAAGATCTGGAAACAGCCCAAATGCCCATCAGTAGATGAATGGATTAAAAAACTGTGGTACATTTACACAATGGGATACTATGCAGCTATAAAAAAGAAGGATCTCTTACCCTTTGAGACAGCATGGAGGAACCTGGAGAGTACTATGCTAAGCAAAATAAGCCAGTCAGAGATAGACAAGTATCACATAATCTCACTCATATGTAGAATCTAATGAACAAAATAAAATGATGAACAAAAAAGATCCAGGTTGACATTGAAGCACGCAACAGCCTGACATATTTCAGAGGAAAGGAGGCGGGTGGGAAGAGATTAACCAATGAACTTACTAGTATATGCATATATGCAAAGCCCATGGATAGACAATAGTGTGGGGAAGCCCTAGGGAGGGGATGGGAACGGGAGTGGAGGGGGTCAATGGGAGGAAAATAAGGACATATATAATGCTTTCAAAAATAAAGATAAATTTTTAAAAATAAAAAATAAATGCAATTTTGTAAATATTAATAATATAGACGAAGTATTAACTGACTTTATCAAGAAAAGAAATGGAGAATGGAAGTAGAAATGACAAGGAGGAAGTAACCATTGAAACAAAAATGTTAAAAATTAGGAGACTCTACCAACAAATTTGAAGAAATTTGAAAACCTAGAGGAAATGGATAATATTTTAGGAAATTCAAGTTACCAAAATTGACCCCATCAGCGTTAGAAAGCTTAAATAGACCAATTTCTATAGAAGGGTAGAGGAAGTTTCTAAGGAACCACTCCACAAAAGAGCACCAGACCCAGATGATTTCATAGGAAATAGATAAAATTACATCCATATCTCACACCATAGACAAAAAATAGACTCAAAATAGCTAAAAATAAAAAATGAAACCATGCAAGTACTATAGGAAAATGTGAAGAATTCCTTTTTAACCTTTGTGTAGGGAAAGGCTATCTATGACTCAAAATCCAGGGACAATAATAGAAGTCAAATATGGGGGACATCTGTAATATTCTCAACAATAAATATTAAGAAAAATAAGTCAAATTTTATTACCTAAATATTTGCATGGCAAATACACCATAAACAAAATCAAAAGACAACTAACAAATGAGAAGAAAATATCTGAAATATATACTACAGGTGAAGGACTAATAAACCTAATATATGAAGAACTTTTAAAAATTTAGGACCAGCCCTAACTGGTTTGGCTCAGTGGATAGAGCGTCAGCCTGCGTACTGAAAGGTCCCAGGTTCCATTCTGGCTGAGACCATGTACCTTGGTTACAGGGCACATCCCCAGTAGGGGGTGTGCAAGAGGCAGCTGATCGATGTTTCTCTCTCATTGATGTTTCTAACTCTCTATCCCTCTCTCTTCCTCTCTGTAAAAAACCAATAAAATATATTTTAAAAAATTTTAGCACCAGGGAGGATCAGGCAGGTTCATATAGCTGACATACAGAGTGAGTCAAGGGAGGGTACAATCAAGTTAGGTTAGGAGGTAGACTGGAGGAGAGTTAGATTTAGATCTGCAATATAGAAAGAGTACTACGTTGGCTTGGTGAAAGCAGATTAAAAAAGCAAGGAGAGGGTTCAGAGCTCTTAAAATAATACATCTAAGAGATGATGATCAAAAAAGAAAGTAATGCCCGGCTGGTGTGGCTCAGTGGTTGAGTATCGACCTATGAACCAGGAGGTCCCAGTTCGATTCCTGGTCAGGGCACGTGTCTGGGTTGCAGGCTCCATTCCCAGTAGGGGGAGTGAAGGAGGCAGCTGATCAATGATTCTCTCTCATCATTGGGGTTTTTATCTCTCTCTCCCTCTCCCTTCCTCTCTGAAATCAATAAAAAATATTTGCTTTTAAAAAGGGACCCAGTGATCCTTTTTTTTTTTTAAAGGATCTATGAGGATTAAGATAAAAAGATGAATTAAAGAGCTATTGAAGAGGCAGAATTTACTGGATTTATAAACCAAATTGATGTGGGTGATGTGGGAGTCCTGGATGAAGCCTGGGGATTCAACATGGCAGTGAAATAGATAGCAGTGTCAGAGAAAATGTAGAGAATACAAACTTTTATATTCATTCTCAGTATTAATTATCATAACTTATGTAAGTTTTTCAGTGCTGTACTTGGCATATAGAAATTATGAAATAATGTTAACTATGGTTGCTGTTACTTTAGGCTAAGCTGGCTTGATTAACCCTAACAGAACTCACTATGAAGTACTATTCAAAATTTATACTTGACCTTCTCTAAGCAGTTCTGGGTTCAAATTGCCCAACTTTCCAGGTTTGTGATTCTAGACAAATTTCTTAACCTTTGCTAGCCTCCATCTCTTCTTCTCAAAAATAGAAGTAATAATATCAATCTGGCAGCAATTTTATGGGAATCGGAGATAAAAAGAAGTAAAGTGCTTTGAATGGTGCCTATCACGTAGCAGGAGCTTTGTAAATGATAGCTTAAACAAAAGTCAACATTGTTGGTTTCAAGCCTCTAAATTAGGACAGTAGTAGTCTCAAACAGGAAACAACTTAAAAGTCCATCAACAGTAGAATCAGTAACTAAATTGTGGTATATTCCTTCTGTAGAGTACTACATAAAAATAAAAAAAATACTGATATACATAAAAACATAAATAAATTTAAAAGACAAAATATTGAGCAAAAAAAGCAAAACTAACACATGATTTATTAACACAACTCCTAGACATATATCCCAAAGTATTGAAATCAGGGACTTCAAAAAATGTTTGTAGATCAAGACTATAGCAGCTCACGGCAGCTCAAATGTCCATCAGTGGATGGATGGACTAACAAAATGTAGTATATACATACACTGGAATATTATTCAGCCACTAAAAAATAAAGTACTGACCTAGCTGGTGTGGTTCAGTCAGTTGAGCATCATCCTGTGTTGTGGGTTTGATTCCCAGTCAGGACACATACCCAGGTTACAGATTCCATCCCTGGGTTGCATATGGGAGGCAATGGATCAATGTTTCTCTCTCACAGTGATGTCCCTTTCTCTTCCTCTCTCTAAAAATAAATTAAATTTTTAAATAAATGAAGTACTGACACATGCAGCAACATGGATGAACTTGGAAGACATCATGCTCAGTGACAGAAACCAGATACAAAATGACAAATATTGTATGATTCCACTTGTATTAGGTACCTAGAATAGGCAAATTCATAGAATCAGAAAGTAGAATAGAGGTTACCAGGAGCTGCGGAAAATGGGACTAGGTGGTTATTATGTAATGGCTGCAGAGTATGTTTGGGATGATGAAATTCTAGAAATGAATAGTGGTGATGATTGCACAACACTGAACACATTTAATGTCACTGACTGTACACTTAAGAATGGTTAAAGTGGTAATTTTTATTTATGTATACTTTACCATAATTTCTTCAAAAAAGAAATTGAACACAAAAAAATACATACCATATGCTTCCATCTATATGAAGTTCTAGAACAGGCAAAATCATTGTATGGTGAAGGATGTCAGGATAGTGGTTGCCTTTGGATGTAATGTTGACTGTAAGGAGGCAAAAGGGAGCCTTCTGGAGGGTTGTATACAGGGTGTCCCCCCAAAATGTATACACACACACTTTGAATAATTATAAAGGCAGTGTTTATTAATATACATTTCATTTTTAAAATTGAGCTATCAGCTGTTAAAGTGTGTATACATTTTTGGGGACACAGTATATATCTTGGTTAGAGTGGCAGTTATACAGATATGTAAGTATGTAAAATTGTTAAGCTGTCACTCTACAGTATATAAATTATATGTCCATTTAAAAAGAAAAAAGTAGAAACTGGGGAAAACTGTCATATAAAAATTGCTTTGCATTTTTTTTTTATCTTTTGATTATATGGAGACTTAGGCTCACCTGAAGGCAGATTCTCTCTTTGGGAAAGTCAGCAAAACTGGCTCTTTCGTTCTCACTAGTATAAAAGCCAGAAGCTTTGCATTTTGCTGGGGAGAACTACAAAACACCTTAAACCTGACCTCAGAAATTCAGCGTCTTGCCTTGGTCACTCATATTGGGCATGATAAGTCAAGAAATGTGTTTATGAGGCTTCTTGATTTTGGAAGTGGAGAGAGAGAGGATAAGGAAGGAGGAGTAGAGAAAAATGTTTCTTGGCTGTATATGAACTGATAAGGCACTGTGCATGAACTGCTGCTTGTTCCTTAGGGGCAGAGGTGGGCAAGCACAAATGATGAACGCAGCTTGCAGGCAAGCAGTAGCTGAAGTAGCTGCTTCCATGAGACTTTGTGAGACTCTAATTTGGGCATAAACAGCGTTGCTTCAGGCACCTAGAAGCAGAGTGAAACAAAGTTTTAAAAAGTGACAGTTTTTCTAAACCTTCCAATTCCTCTAAGCCCTGCATCCCTTGAGCCCCTGAAGAATAACATTTTGGAGCACTGAGACACAGCACCCTTGGTTTGAACACTTGCAATCTCACCCAAAGCAAAGATCCTTGGGTAGGGGCAGAGAGGAAGAACAGGGAGGGGGTACTGATTGTTGATCAGTTTGTGAGCACAAATTAGCATCTTTTTGGGTATCCAGGAATTCTTGCAAGAAATTTTGCACAGGCGATCAGCCAAGGTGCATCAGTCATTCTGGTGGGGCTAGATAGAACCACTGTAATCTGGTCATGAAAGGTTAAGATGACCTCAGTTTATATTCACAGTCTGGCTAAACCTGGATAAAACCGTTATACATATATGCATATCTCTGAGGCTATATATATGTGCATGTTTTAAATGTATGTATTTTCTATATATATATATATAATTTTAATTGATTTTTTATATTTTTATTGATTTTTTTACAGAGAGGAAGGGAGAGGGATAGAGAGTTAGAAACATCGATGAGAGAGAAGCATTGATCAGCTACCTCCTGCACACCCCCTACTGAGGATGTACCCGCAGCCAAGGTACATGCCCTTGACAGGAATTGATCCTGTGACCCTTCAGTCCGCAGGCTGACACACTATCCACTGAGCCAAACCGGTTAGGACATATGTATTTTCTTAACAAAATTGGTATCTTATTGCATATATCCAGGTGTGTGTGTGTCTTTATGGAGCAGTTTATTTTAGGTGTTCCCTTGTCATTAAAGATTCTTTTGAGACTGCATTCCTGAAGTGAGGAGTCTTGCCCAGTGGCTGGGTCTTGCCACCATCTTCCAGCTGAAACAGAAATCACCTGTTTCCCTGCTGCCCATTCCAGTGCCTCCCTGCACTGACTGGTTCATAAACTCTATCACTTGGTCCCAGCAGCCTCTGGGGTTGTGACATTATTGGGCTTGGCTTCACTCCTTCCATGAGTGTGAAAAGGGACCTGTTTTGAGAAGTCATGGAAGGCAAGATCTGAAAGTCCAAGAGCAGCAGGTTCAGTCATCCATTGTCAGTGCACTAGTGAGAACACACTAAAGCTACTGAGCCCTCCACACCCTCCACCCTACCACAGTAAAGAAACTGAAGAGAGAGGTGTCATGTGACTTGCAAGCTGGTGAAGCAAGCTGGTAGCAAGGATGGAACCTGCACGCAAGTCTTTTGATTCCCCAAGGTCAATGCTTTTCCACCCACCTCTGAACCCTCCCCACAAGTAAGCCTGGTGGAAGAAGTGAATTTAACAACAAATTGCACGCCAAAGCCACAAAAACACTTTTATTTAATTGCTACCACAAAAACAGAATCGAATTAAGACAGTACATTTCCACTTATCCTTACAAGCTTTTGTACAGTAAACATTATTATAAGTGTCAATTTGAATCAATAATTGAAATTTTTATTAAACAACAACTTTTTCTTGAACCCTAGGGGAAAATCACTTCTTGGGCTGTCAAGTCTGCTGATGCAAGATGTCTATGACTTAACATTGCTTATCACCTCAACCAAGAGGGAGGGAAACTGGCTGATGCTGCCATCTCTTCCTCTCCACCTCTCACCCCAGTTAGGGACAAGGCAGGAGGAAAAGGCTTTCGGAGAAACACTCATTTACAACCTCCATGGAAGAAATCCATTGACTTCTGGCTACCAGTTATTACCTTGCATTCCCTTTTGAATGAAAAAGAAAAATATAAAAATTGATTGTGTGAAAACATCAGGCAATTTAAAAAATCTCTGAGGTATAGTGTAGTTATGAATTACAGTATTAAAAACCCAACTACAATTGATCCTAGCAACCATAAGTTTAAATTTTAGAAGAAACCAATTTATGAATGGATGTGTCTCTCTGAATCTAAATGAAAAAGAAAATCCTGGCAGATACTAAAAGACATAAGTGACTGCATAAAAAGTAAAAACATGTCATTCTTTCCATTCATGTTTGACTATAAAAATAAGCACTGATGTTTGAATTTTCACAAAATAAAAACAATTCACTGTGGCCACATCTTTCATTTTTGCCATTTGATTTCATAAGCATAAAAATCCATTTTAATAAGAGCTTGTCAAATTATTTTTAGATATGGGTCATATTGTGTTGCTGGAATTTAGAAACAAAACTGTTTCAACTACTTGTACTTTATCACATCTGCCTTTCTGACTATCATTAAATGTATAATATAGAATTAGACACTTAGAAACATAACGCTCTGTGGTCACATTAACTTTACAGAAGCCTTCACAGGGCGCACCTTCAACATTGCACATGCACTTCTCCCTCATCCCTCCCTCGGAGGATGGAAGAAGAAAGCAGGAACAAGGAGGAGGAAATGAGGGAAGGGAGGAAGAGGAACACAGGAGTAGGGAAAAATCCAAGTCTAAAATGTCAAGGATCATTGTGGGCTCAAGGCCAGCAGAAGAAGGAAAGGTAGGCTCAGAACAACAGAAGTCAAACTTGATGGCAATTTGATTTCTAAAATAGCAGACACATACACACACACACATACACACACACTTTTGAGTATGTGATACAAGGGAGTATGCGTGAATGATGAAATTAGCTTACAACATGGCTGTGAATCAGTGTTTGTGTGCCTTTCTATGTTTAAATGCAGTGAGGTTACATGTGCTAGACAAACTTGAAAGTGGACCATTGCTTGGCCATCCCTAAGAGCATTTTTCATATGGCCATTTCATAAGAATCAATTTCAACATCAAGTACCACAACCTCATGGTAATCAATGCTGTCAGTGGTGACCACAGTGGAGTCAAGAGGGTGAGTGGTGACCCCAGGCTTGAGGGAGCCAGTGGCAGGGCTGGAGGGAGGCTCAGGGCGATCAGTAACACCACACTCAAGGTGTCTGGTAGCAGTGGTCTCAGGGTGGCAGGACATAGTGAGCTCAGAGTGTCCGGCAGTAGAGGGCTGAGGATAACCAGTGATGGCAGGCTTGACATGACCAGTGGTGGGTTTAGGGCGGCTGGTGACAGGGCTGAAGAGACTCTTGGAGGGGCTTCCAGTAGGGATTTGGTGGCCAGGGACAGGCTTGGGATGGCTGGAGGCAGGCTTGAAATAAACAGAGTCAGCCTTGAAATGGACAGAGGAAGGCTTGAAATGGACATAGTCATCTTTGAAATGGACAGAGGCAGGCTTGAAATGGACATAGTCATCTTTGAAATGGACAGAGGCCTGCTTGCGGTAGACAGTGGCAGACTTGGGGTGACCAGAGGCTAGCGTGGAGTGGCTAAAGACAGGCTTCTGGTGGTCAGAAACAGATTTGTGGTAGGCAGAGGCAGGCCTGGAATGAACAGAGGCTGGCTTGGGGTGGCCAGAGGCATGCTCAGGTTGGTCAGCTACAGCATTACCAGGTAGTGGAACATTCCGGACGTTCATTGGTATTTCCTCTGGAGCAGGACAGGCATGGGCATGGTCTTGTTCATGGGCTTGTTCTTGAGCTTGTTCAAGGGCAGGAGTAGGGGCATGGGCATGGACACGAGCTAGGACACTGGCCTCCCACATCTCACGTATATCAGTGATGACACCAGAGAGGAAGAGAATAGGGTGTCGAATAACATGGAGGATGGTCCAATATTCTCTTCGGAAATTCTCATTGAGCAGTCCATAGATCACAGCGTTGAGGCAGCTGTTGAAGTAGGCCATGAAGTGGGCTGCAAGATAAAGCCAGTTGGGGATCTTGCTTGCTATCTGTTTTGGGTTGACTGACACCAAGACAGTGAGCACATTGATAGGGCACCAGCACACTGCAAAGAGGAGGAAGATCACGAACATGGTTAGAAAATTGTGAACCTCAGCAAATTGGTTGTCAGGATTTTGCCTAGCAGGATCACGGGCTGCCAGCACTTTCATCCAGATCCTCGCATAGCAAAAACCCACTATGAGCAGAGGGAGGACAAAGTGGATACAGACGATGGTCACTGCAAAGATGGGGTTGTTCAGATAGTTGAAGATGCAGGTGTAGGTGCGAGGATCATACTCGATGGTGCCAATGTACATGTTGGGCAGGACAGCCAGGACGGTCATGATCCAGGTGACAACCAGGTAAATGCAGGTATTGCGCACACTGAAGATCCGCTCGTACTGGAGGCTGTGACAGATGTAGCAGTAACGATTGATGGCAATTGCCATGATATTGAAGATAGAGCCGACCACACTCAGCCCTGTGATAAATCCGACCACCTGGCACTGGAACTTGCTCAGATCCCAGCCCCCAATGGCCATGGCATGCAGCATCAGAGGGTAGGGGTAAATGGCCACCAGCATATCAGCCACTGAGAGGCTAACCACAAAGATGTTGCCTGAAAAACACATCCGGGGAGGGAGATGGGGGAAAGACAGAGAAGAATAAATGGTTAAGTATGAAAAACTACAAGTTTAAGCTCGAGGAAAAGGCCAACTGGAACTGGAATCTTGACAATTTAGAATTCTAGAATTCTTTCAACGAAATACAGTTGTGGTTTTATTTTTATTTACAAACATATCCCAGGTGATTCTGATGCACAGTCAGGTTAGGGAGACCTGTTCTTTGTCCACATTATTTCTTCAAAAAGCAGTAAATACAAAAGCCCCTTGAGGAACCCTTCACACTCACACAGCGACACAAAGCGACCATTTTAAACAAAGATAAAATGCAGACTTTTTTTTTTCCTGGGGGTAGGGTGGGGAGAGAGGGGAAAGGGTGGTGGTGGTGATCAAGCTGTTGTAGGAAGCAGGATGGCGAGTGGGAGGAGGGAGAGATTGCAGTAATGTCGGGAAGCTTCCATACCCTGCACCCCGCAAAATTAGACCTCTGCCTTCTCTAGCCTATCACTGCAATTATAATGCAAATAAGTTCACAGAGAATTGTAGTTTTCTTCGACAGTTTTCCTCAGCGGAATTAGACAAGGATCTAAGACTCAGCCTAGTAAAATGTATTATTTCCATGATAACATAAGAATAAAAGCTGAGGGGAAGAGAGGGAACCCTGTAAAATTTAGTCTGAGACCAAAGAAATAGTGAGCAGGACTTTTTTTTTTTTTTTAATCAGGAAAATCCTGCAAGGATTAGCACAAGTGCATACTTGATGCCCGTCCAGGCTCTGAGCGGCACAAGCACATTCGCCACTCTGCACCAGGGTCCGGCCCCTGGCACTGCTAAACAGAAAAGTGTGGGGGGGGGGGAGGGGGGGCGGTAGGGAGGCGGACTCCGGTTTCGTAGGGCAGCGGTAGGAACATTTTAGTAAAACCGTTCAAAAAAGAAAGAAAGAAAAGGTAGAAGCCAAATGAACGCGGAGAATCCTCTTTCTTTGGAAGCACCTCATTGCTAATTAGCACTGGTCTAGCAAAATATTGCACTTCATTTGGGACTGGGAGAAAATGAGTACTTTTTCAAAGAGCAAAGGAATGGCTCAGCTCCTCTGCCTCCTCATGCTGGCTGGCGCTGCCAGAGCGCATAGCCTGGGTGCTTTCCACCCAAGAGGATTTTTCTAGGGTTTCCCTCAAAGTAATGAATTAAGCGAAGAGAAGCGGGAAAGAGAGAGGGCAAAGCCTTAAAAACAAAGCCACACAGCCATGAAAACCTTCACTTAAATTTTAGAAGGGAAAGAAGGAGGAAAGTAAAGGGAAGAAGAAAATTAAATAAAAGAAAAATGGACTTCTCAGATGACCCTGGGGCTGGGTGGTTCTGCCCCTTGGGACCGGACTACTAAAGTAAAGGTGAGGTCCAAGTGTGTGGTCCGTGTCCCCAGGGGATCCAGGAGAAATCAAACACATCCACCAAAGTTTAGAAGAAAACTTTGAATGATTGCGTGCCCTCCACTGCATTTTGAAACTTGTGTGGTGTTTCTGATTCTTCGACCCAGCAAAATAATCTCCTCGAGACTGACCGCCTTCTCCCTCACGCCCCGACCTCCCGGGTCCAGTGGGTACTCGAACCCCTCGGACACCCCCTCCCTCCATCTTTTCGCACCACCATCCCCTGGGAGACCCAGAGAGAACTTGGCCAGAGATCCCCGGGCGCGGGACCCTCCCTTCCGCGGCCAGAGGGCAGAGTTTGGACCCCTTTGCCCTCCTCTTTCCCTCCTGAACCCTCTCCCACCCAACCTGCAAAGTCGGTTCACCGCCTCGAAATGTTTGCTGCCTCTAGCCCCGGCCCAGGTCTCAGCCCCCAGCATCCTCCCGCGCCTCTCCGCAGTCCCGCTAGAAGCCGGCTCCCTTCCCTGAGCACTTGCTGGCAGCAAGGGGAATCTCACTCGCCGCTCAACCAGGTCCCAGATGCCCCTCGCTCTGCAGACTCGCTGAACCCCCCCCCCACGACCCCTCCGAGCACTTCTGCAACCCTCCTGCAATCCTATCTTCTGTCCAACCCCAAACTCCCGAGCCTCACCTAGGTCCCACGCTGCGATCCCCCACTACCTTGCTTACGGACTTTGGGATCTCCACCGCTGCCGCTTCCGTTGCTGCCACAGCCTGCTGCGCCCAGCCTGCCGCTCGCCTCTCTCCACCGTGCGCCCTGGGACTGGCGGATGGAGCTCAGCTCTCGCGGGCTCAGACCAACCTGCTCCATACTCAGGCTCAGGGGTCTCTGCTCCGTTCTCCGTAGCTACCCAGGAGCCGCCCTAGATCCCAGAACAGGGGCGAGTGGGGACTTGGCCCCCCAAAGGCACAGCTGCTGCGCTACCTCAGGTAAGCGCCATGGCAGCCACTAGAACTTAACTTTCCCGGAGCTGGGAGCGGGGAGCGGGTCTCAGCCTAGCTGCTCTCCCTGCGTCCATTTCGCCTCCGCGCGGCCACCTCTGTGGCGTCCAGCTCTGCGTGTTGTCCCCAGGTGGTTGCCGGACTCTCCGTTAGAGTGCCGCGTTCCTCTGCATCAGGTCCCTGACGGGGCAGGACTAGGCGGTTTGCCACACAGTGCGAGCTTTGCGCTTTGCCTCCCAAAGCTAAATCTCTGAGCTCCCTGAGCCTGGAAAATCTCTAAGTTTACGGGGCCCATGCATAACATCACCGCTCAGATTTTCAGGGAATTGGGAGCAGGGACATTCAGTGTGAGGGCTTGTCCATAGATTCCCTGTTCTGGGCGCACAAATTAACACCCTAGGTGTTGCAAGTGGCTGCCAGCTGGATAGAGAGAAGGAAGGTTAGCTTACCAGAATTTCGGAGCTTCTTGCTCTTCCCCACAGCCAAAATCACCAAGGAGTTGCCAGTGAGGTCTATGATGATGGTGATAACCATTACGCAGAACATGAAGGTGATTAGTGCTGGTGGGTAGTCTGGCTGTGGCAGCTTACAGCCAATACAGCCGTATGGGGTGGGGACTGCCAGGGTAGGCACCATGTTGCTGCCAGAGACCGTTAGGATCTCCCAGCCAGTCCAGACAATGAACACCTGCTCTGTCACCAGGAGCTGCTTGGAAAAGCTGCTTCCCCTCTGAGAAACAGAGAGCAAATGACAGCATCCTGCCCCCCTCTCCGATGAGCTTTTAAAGCCTCAAGAGGGACCTAGCCCCACCCCAAATCCCGCCCCCTGACCAATCAGACCTTCCTGACCACCCCTGCTTTAGTCACCAACTCTTCTTGGACAAATCCACATTGAGGTGTCATCTTGCTTCCGACTGCCTTATTTGTGCTTTCCCTCTAGTCACAAGCCCCCTCCCAAGCCTTTCCCTAGGTACTTATGGTTGTGACAAGCTCAGAGTCCACCTCCCTCCCACAGACACCCCAGCCATTGCGCATCCACTTTTGGCAAATTCTTCTCTCTCTGCTTCCAATGCAAACACTCTGCGAAGCAATGTAAACAGCAGAGCATGGTCATTGGGTCCTTCTTGGGGTCTAGTGTCAACCCAAGCCACTCTGAAGCCCCGAGCAGTGTGAGAGGTGGCCAGTGGCCCTTTGAACCCTAGATCTATGCCCGTACAGTCTCCTTAAGAGTTTATCTTACTCGCAGCACTTCAAAACCTTCCACAATCTTAGGGGAGTAGGGGACAGCTGCTGGATGCTTCCACCCAGAACCTAGGTCTCCGGGGAACGTAACCCTTCTCCTGTGCCTGCCAGGAGCCCATTGGCACCCTTAGAATCAATGGCTGGTGGCCGCTCAGTCCAGTCCGGACTTCTGCCCTGCATGAAGAGATGTTTCTTGCGCCAGGCTCTGGGAGAAGGGGACAGAGCCTGTACTCTGGAAACAAGGGGAGGTGTCCACTCCAGCACAGCTTTGGGGCAAGTGAGAGCGGGAGTTCATCCCCTCCCCAGCTGCCGGTCACCCTGGCTGCGGGAGCTCAGATGCTGCTTTGGGGGAAAAAGGAAAACACCAAGAAAGCCCTTCTCTTGGGCCGCTGCTTCTCAAAAGAAACCAGAGGTGAGTAGCTCTGGCTCCTATGCTCCGCAGGTGGCGCAAAGCACTGGGGAAAGCTTTTGGAGCTAAGCTGCAGAGGTGGGACAGGCGTGGAGGTGCCCGGAGGCTCAGCCAAGAAGCCACCAGGAGACCAGTACCACCACCCCTATACCAGGCACAATTTATTTCGGTCATTCTCCCTTGCCATCTCCTTCCGCGGGTCTCATTTCGTCTTCCTCTGGGTCAGGCTGTCCCCTAGCCCAGTGGATCTCCCTCCTCAGGCGTCACGGTTGTTCCCTGGGTGTGCCTAAGCAAGCCGAGCGCGGGCTCCGGGAAATCCTAATGGTCCCGGCTAAAAGAGCGAGATTCTCACACTTGCTCACTCAACAACCTTGGTCACTAGAGTGGGTTTTTGCCCTTTAGTAAAAGTTAGGGCTCTTGTTGAGAAACCTCCCAGAAAATTTCAGCTAAACACCTTGAAAGTTTTCCTGACTTGTCTTGTCTTGCCGCAGTAGGGGAGAGGGGGTTGCTTGTTCCTGTGCGCCACCGTCTGGACACAGCCGCTCTCCTGCCCCACCAGGAAAGGGGCGGAAACGGGGGTGGGGGTGGGAGGGGAGTGTAGGGGCTGGGGGCGGGTTCCATGAGGGACTTCAACATTCAGGGACCTTTAACAGAAAAACAGACCCTGCAGACAACTAGATTGCACACACTTTGTCTAGCTTAAAAGCTCAAGTAGGAATGTGTCCCTTGTTTGAAGATGAGTCGAGAGAGAGAGAGAGAGAGAGAGAGAGAGAGAGAGAGAGAGAGAGACCTATCCTGCGCTCCCTACTGAGAAGGGAATCCTTAGGTAAAACAATCTTTTACCTGGAGCCTTTTCGCATTCATTATCTCACTTCTCCACACAGTCCGTGAATTCTCAAGGCTGGACTTAGCCAGGATTTATTCTTAAATGCAGCCCAAGAACCGGTTCTGCTATCCTCCCTAGGCAACTGTGAGCCCCGAAAAGGGGCAGCAGCCAAAAGCCCAGCCTCGCCTTGGGGTAGTATTTCGTCCACATCAGGCTACTGGCGCCGGTTCCAGAAGGGTTTATGTCCTTTAACTTGTGGCAAGGAGACATTTTTTTAATGCAAATAAACAAAAATCTGAAGGAGAAAAAGAAAACAAGCATTCTAGTGACTTAAGACACTGGAGTCTCCTCTGCCCGCTCCCCCGCCCCTCTAATCCTATTAAGAGAGCTGGCAAACTGTTATTTCAGGCATTGTTTTATTTCAGTGCGCTGTACTTCTGAGATGCGATGGCTCCATAGCCCCTGGAGGCCCAGGGTGCTGGGAATTCTCCATGAATGTGGCCTGAACTTCCCTGGGACTGAAGAGTGAGCAGAGCGAGCTGATCCCCTTGCCCCTGTTTTGACACTGCTTGACCATGACCCAGTGGGACTTGAATTTTTCAATACTAGAAATCTGTTCTGATTTTTTGTTGTTCTAGCTTTTTTGTTTGTTTGTTTGTTTGCTTGATTGATTTTACTGAGACAAAGTCATATACCATATTCACCTTTTTGAAGTACACCATTAGTGGTTTTATGTACTTTCATGCAGTGGTGCCACTATCAACATTCTCTAATTTCAGAACATTTCCATCTCCCCCAGAAGAAACCCTAGGCCCATTAGCAGTTACTCCCTATTTCCTCCCCTCCCTCAGCTCCTAGAAACTACTAATCTGCTTTCTGTCTCTGTGGATCTGCCTATTCTTATTCTGGACATTCCACATAAATGAAATCATATAATATTTGTCCTCTTGTGTCTGGCTTTTTTCCCTTAGCATAATGTTCTTAAGGTTTATCCATGTTATAATATGGATCAGTACTTCCTGCCTTTTTATGGCTGAATAATATTCCATTATATGGAGAGACCACATTTTGATTATCTAGTCATCTATTAATGGATCATTGGGTTGTTTCCACTTTTTGACTATTCTGAGTACTACTGCAATGAACATTTTGGATTCTCTTTTAGCTGCAAGCAGTCCCTGGCTCAAAATAGTGAAGCAGAGAGCCTCTTAGTGCCAGCTCACACCTGCCCCCTCCCTCAGGGAAGGCTGGGCACTCAAGGGCCATCCCAAGCACTCCAACCTTATTGGCCAATGCTCCTCTGACATTACCAGATCATCTGCTAAATCCACATTAGACCATTGATTGACACACTAATATATGAAAACTGGCAAAATGACAATGCAGTAATAATGAAAATGTCTTTTGGTTTGAATACAAGCAAAACATTCTCCGTTCATTCATGAATGCTTGGAGTATCTTATCTGTTCGTGGGAAGGTATTTGGAAGCATGGGAGCTGCTTTGCCTATGCAGCCCCTGCTCCTCAAACTGTTCCTACCCCAGGACCTTTTAGATGCCTAATGAATCGAGAGTGTATTTAGCTTCTTGAAAATAAAAACAAGCTTGAACCCAGCTCTACCACTGGTCAGCTGTGTGGCATTGGAAAAGTTACTTAGCCTCTCTGTGTCTCAGTTTCCTAAGCTATATAATGCAGATAATCATAGTGCCTCATCATAGTGTCGATGGCAGAGTTAAATGTGGTAATACATATAAGCACTTAAACACTATCCAGAAGAGAGTAAGCATTCAACAACTGGTAGCTATTATTGATTCTCGTTCTGAAAGTTTCTAATATTCTGTCTAAACTCTATTCTGTTGTACTTCCATAGAAAACAGAGGCTCTATGAGATATCAGAGACCTTGCCTCTAGCCTCTAGTTCCTAGAAGAAGCCACCCAATGGGAACTCACCAGCATCCCAGGCCACTGTGACATGTGACAGAGTGCCAGATGGAAAGGGGCATACACAGGGGTTTGCCTTTTCACTGCTCCTTGAGATGCTTCACTGATATAGTTTGTATGTTTTCCACAAGATGGAATGATCAGATTTCTTGACATTGGTCAGAATGAAAGCGTGAGTGATGCTTGGTCCAGAGACAGGTCAGATGGAAATACACAGGTGGCTGGATGACCTCAGGCAGGGGAAGCTGGGTTTCAGCAGATTGTGGAGCCATCACAGGCTAAGGAAGATTTGGTTCCAGGTCAAGGGTTGGAGCAGGATTTCAGGAAAAAGGCTTCAGTCTCAAAGGAACTGAGCAAGGATTTTGACAAGAATCAAGTCACTAGAACTAGAGGCCAGCCAGGTCATTACATCAACAAACTCAAGAGCAATTTGCGACAGGTGCTGTCCTTTTTACTATTGTTGTTTTCCTAAAGAGACTATGTCTAGTCACATCCTCTGGCCTTAATTCATCATGACAAGAACCACTTTATCCTCCCTCTCCCTGTGCTTGAGTCATTACAGAGAGCAGGGGCTCACCAAAATAATTAGCACCCAGTATTTCCAGGATTGTACTGCCTGATAAAGACCACAGCTTAAGTGGTTCAAATCAAAGGGTTACAAGAGAGACAAGAAGAACATTAATCACCTATAGCAGTAACAATTGAACTCCCTTCCCCTTGTACATTTATCTGCTAATTAGAACTTAATGAATGATATGTATTTCTTCACTTCTCCTGCTAGCCAAGCGGGATCATCCGTGCATTTAAAGACTGTTCCTCTTATTACTCATCCTCATGACTTCTGTTGCAACAAGCCCCTTGCCCTGGGAGCTCTCCTACAGCCCACTCTACTGCAAGAAATAGGACACGGGTGGTCTTCAGGGTGCAAAATGATCCTCTTTCACCCCAGCCAGACCACTCATCCCCTAATAATGGCTAACATGAATGTATGTGTGCTTCCTAGATTCCAGACACTGTTCAGAGTGTTTGTTCATATGTTTTCATTTAACGCTGACATTAGTCCTATGAGACAAGCAAAAATTATTATCCCATTTCACAGATAAAGAAACTGAGTCCCAGAGAAGTTATGTCACTTGCCCCAGCTTACACAGATAATAAATGGTAAAGCTAGAAGTCTAGCATGAGAGGTCTGGCTCCAGAGTCTGTGCCTTAACATTATGCCTTACTGATTATTTGCACACATTGTTCCCATCTCTAAGGCACTGGTTCTCAGATTTAGTATATGTTAAAGCAGTGGTTCTCAACCTTCTGGCCCTTTAAATACAGTTCTTCATGTTGTGACCCAACCATAAAATTATTTTTGTTGCTACTTTACAACTGTAGTGTTGCTACTGTTTTGAATCATAAAGTAAATATCTGATATGCAGGATGATCTTAGGCGACCCCTGTGAAAGGGTCGTTCGACTGCCAAAGGGGTCATGACCCACAGGTTGAGAACCACTGTGTTAAAGACACCAGGAGTGCTTAGGAAAAATGTAGCTTTCTAAGCCTGCCCCTTGAGATTCTGATTCAGTAGGTCTGGGGTGGGGACCTGGAATCTGTATGTTTCCCAAGTGTCCCAGGTGATTCTGATGCAAGACCCCTCTTGGAGAAACCCTGCTCTTAACCCAATCCTTTATCTAACCCCCAGCAATTTAAGGAATTCTAGACCTAGCACTAAGTGATTCAGTGTTCCTGAGAGTATGGTCCTTAAGGGATTTTATATACTTGTCTAGTTCATAAAATCTTGCTTTGGTACTCAGACTAAATTTCACCCTGTGCCTTATTTCTGGCAATGGGGCTTCTGGCCCAATGCCTGATAATAATCTGTCCAGCTCCATGGAAAGAGAGCTATCTGGCTCTCTCAGGGACCATAGGCCCTATCATGCTCCCTTTCTGGGGCTAGAGTCCCCCTTATAGCCTACCTGGGTAGGCTTGCTCACATCCTATATAATAAAAGCCTAATATGCTAAGTGTCCAGTCGTCTGGTCGTCCGTTCAACCAATCAAAGCGTAATATGCTAACGATATGCTAAGGCTGCTCAACCACTCACTATCATGTGCACTGACCACCAGGGGGCAGATGCTCCAACCAGTAGGTTAGCTTGCTGCTGGGGTCTGGCCAATCAGAACTGAGATGGGATGGACATGCCATGGAGCCCTGCCACGGTCCCTCCCCAACTGGCCAACCTCCTGCATTCCTCCCCAGCCCTGATCATGCACTGGCGGGGTCCCTCAGCCTGGCCTGTGCCCTCATGCAACCCAGGACCTCTTGAGAGATGTCAGAGAGCTGGTTTTGGCCCAATCCCACAGGCCAGACCGAGGTACCCCAATGGTGCACGAATTCGTGCACCAGGCCTCTAGTTAGCAAATAAAAATGTGGAATTCCCAGTTAAAATTTAATTTCAAATAAATACAAATAAAATATTAGTATAAGTGTGCTCTTGCAATATTTGGACATGCTTATACCACAAATTATCCATTTCTTTGAAGTTTAAATTTAACTGGATACCCTGTATATTACCTGGCAACCCTTAGACTGAGGGCTACAGCCTCTGACTCATCCTATATGAGACAAATCTGAGGGCTTGGCATTTGGTAGGTAAAGGGCCTTCCTTCCTTCCTCTCAGCCCTTTTCTCAACAAGGGGCTTGGTCAGCTCTGGAGAGCAGAATGTATTGATTCAAGACCTGAGGAGCCCTGCTTGTCCTGTGGCTATCACCTTGCCGTCTTGCCCCTGTTAGAAACTGGCTTGTGCATGTTTTCTACTGGCTTTATCCAGCACTCTGTATTTACTCAGGAAGTTTGTGACCCATTTTAAAGAAATACTTGTCTCCCGTTGGTCTGAGATAGACTGCACTGTAGAGCTGCCTCTGCAAGTAGCAGTTTGTCTGCAAATTGGCCCCCATCATTTGAAATATTTACATGTTTTGACGTGAGCTCATATTTGAAACCATTGTGCATTTTCTATCGATGGTATCTTAAAGGTTATGGTAAGACTGAGAACCTCTATTTCAGCTTCCCTGTAAGAGTTAGTTTTGTTTGTGTGTGTGTGTGTTTTTGAGGGGGGGGGGGTCCTTTCCAGGACCCTCTCAGAGAAATTTTGCATATGTTATGTAACCTATATTTTAAGCCAGATCATCTCGAATCACTTTCAAATTTGGTGAACATCCATCTACTGTTTTTACATAATGTTATAATCAGCAAGCAATCAGAAAAAAGTTACTTTTATTTAAATAGTTTGGTCATTTTAACTAGTGGGTCACGTCAGGACTGTCTAATATTACTTCTGTAATCCATCCCAGGCAGAGGGAGGTCCATGAGTGAAATGTGGGGAATTGTGAGTTACGTGAAGGTACCAGTGCCACCTCCTCAAGTAAGGCGTGACTGGAATGACACAAGGGAATGGGTGGAGGGACAGAGGAGATGTGACTCTCTGGAATTTTAAAGAAGCACAAGCATGAACTACAATGAAACATACTACTAGCACCATTTATTTGTCTGTAGAATCACTAAAGAATATCATTGGAACGTTCTATAAAAGGAGACAAATGAGGAAACAATCTCACACTAACCCAAGTCAGAAAGATTCCAAGACCTCACATGTGCTTCTCTTCTGTTTTTTCTTTGCTGAGACCAGCAGCAATTTGCAGGACTTAAAGCCCCAAGGAGCCCTGGCTGGTATGGCTCAGTGAGTTGGGTGTTAGCCCAGGCACTGAGAGATTACCAGTTCGATTCCATATGCCCAGGTTTAGGGTTTGATCTCCAGTAGGGGTTAGGGTCATGTGAGAGACAGCCGGCAGATCTCTCTCTCTCTCTCTCTCTCTCTCTCTCTCTCTCTCTCTCATCAATAAAAACATATTTTTAAGGCCCCAAGAAATTAGATTGAGCAGGTTACTATATTTCAGTGACACGTGGCCCCACTGAGCTCCCATTTGGAACATTAAGCATAGATATTTTCTGAGCTTCCCCCTTCTGCCTGGCTTACAAGGCTCTTATCTAAGGGACACTTGATGAAGTGCGTGTCAAAAAGAGGCCCCCTTCTTCCCCTGCATCTTCAGAATGCCTACTGACAATCCACTAGAAACTGTCATGCTTCTGTCCTCCCCTAAACATATATTGCATAGTTAAGTTCCATTTTCTAATCAAAATTGTTTTACTTGATCAATACTCTTTTCATAGAATGGTTCCTATTTTCCCTTGAGCCACATTCATTTTCCCAAAATAACAAAAAACCTTTTTTGTGAATTTTCTTCCGCCTGACACCCCTTAGGCTGTAATGGAAAACTCAAGTAAATTTGATTGGAAAGAGTTTTGAAGTGACCACCAAGTCCTCTCCTTTCCTGCCTACCCTCAACCCCCTCCATGTTCTGCAGTCTTGAAAAAGGAAGACTTCTGGACCTACCTAGTCCTTCACGAGAGAAATTAGAACTCAGAAGCCCTCCCTACATTAGCAGTGATAATGACAATAGTCACTCTTCATTCATGGCCTTTATATGTCATGCATAGTCCATCTCTCATTCCTCAGTGAGGATGACATTACTCTGAAGAAACAAAGGTTCTGAGAGGGGAAGCCCCCTTTCCCACCAGGTGTGTCCTCCCCTTCCCCTAACTTCCTTTCTTCTACAACCCCAGTCAGGACAGTCCCAGGCTCTTGGGTTGGGTGGTGAAAACCAGTGAGCTGACTTGTCAGTGTGACAAGGAGGATTTACTCTGGGATAGAATATGCTAGTTAAATGTTATCCCTGTGCCTGGGCTGGCAGATAAAGCTCCATGATCCCAGAACTTATGCAGATCCTGGAAGGCAGTCTTAGTTTTTATTGCACCAGCCACACCAGTGTGAAATGCTGAGGTGCTGGTGATACTAAACTGTGGGATGTTGAATCTGAGTTCATTGTCTTGTGAAGCTAGAGAATAAAATCGCAGACAAAAATAGTGGAACTGAAGTTTATTGAAAGAAGCCAGACCTGGAAAAGGTGCAGCAGATTCTAGGTGGAACCTGGAAAAGGTTCCAAGAGCAGGCTAGTGTCCAAAGCTTTCTTTCGATGTTGCAGTTTGGTGTTAAAGTCTATTAGTCCATATGTAGAGCCTCACATGGCCATAAGCCAACATCTTGAGATTGGTTTTTATGCCTTACTATCTTGTGATTGGTTATCTGCAAGCTGCCTGTCTTAACAACATTCATACATTCTAAAGTTCTTGCCTCTGGAGTGCCCTATCTTCCCCTCCCAGTTGAGGTGCCTCAGTAACTCCACCTAGCTGGGTTCCCAAGTTTTATTTTCCTTTCCCGTGACATTGCCCCTATCTATCTATCTTCCTTCTATCTCTTCTTGGTTATGCTGCTGTGCCTCAAGAGCTGAACCAAGAGAATGGCATGGCACGGAGTGCCTTCCTCTGCAACCTGTGGTTCACAATTCCCATATGGAGTCAAGGGTGAGGGAACATACTCTCCAGCTCTCCTTTGACCTTGCTTTTGAATAAGGTTTGGTTGGAAATATACAAATGGGAGTATGTTTGGCTATTTCTTGTTGCCAAGACAACAAGCTCACTCCTCCTAGGCTGGCTACCAACAGCTTCTCTTGGGATGCTTTGGGTGGTAATTTTTTGTGAAATATAGATCTGTATCTGGTCTAGGGTTTTCTTTATGAAAATTGTAAATTATTTATTAAACTTTTTTAATGCTTACAGTACTGTTCAGATTTCTATTTCAATTTTTAAGCTATATCTAACTTTATTGTGGTAAAATAAACATAACATAAAAGTTATCATTTTACCTATTTTAAGTGCATAGTTCAGTGGCATTAAATGCATTAACAATGGAGTGCAACCATCACCACCATCAACCTTCAAAACTTTTTTCATTTTCCCAAACTGAAACACTGAACTCATTAAACATTAACCCCCCTGTCTCCCTCCCGCACCCCCTAACACTCACCATTCTACTATCTGTCTCTATGAATCTCACTTTCTTTGGGATTAATTTGCTATTTTTTAGATGAGTGTTTAGACTATTAATTTTAGTCTTTTTCTTTTCTAATATAGAAAAAGCTATAAATTTTCAAGCATTTCTTTAGTTGCACTTCACAATTTTAATATGCAATATTTTCATTAGTATTAAGATCCAAATATATTTTTCCATTAAAGCATTTTTGTGACCCATAGGTTATTTAAAGTTATGTTTCTTAATTTCCAAACATATAGAGACATACTTTTGTTATTTTTTTATAACAAAATTACTCCCCAAAGGGCAAATTTAATTATTATTATTTTTTTTTATTGCTTAAAGTATTACAAAGAGTATTACATATGTCTCCTTTTTTTCAAAGCCCTTGACAATCCCCCAGCCTCCCCTACCCCCCAGTGTCTTATGTCCATTGGGTATGCTTATATGCATGCATACAAGTCCTTTGGTTGATCTCTTACTCCCCCCCCTCCTCTTGCCCCCCAACCCTCCCCGGCCTTCCCACTGTAGTTTGACAGTCTGTTCAAGGCAGCTCTGCCTCTGTATCTATTTTTGTTCATAAGCTTATAATGGTCTTTATTATCCATAAATGAGTGAGATCATGTGGTATTTTTCCTTCATTGACTGGCTTATTTCACTTAGCATAATGCTCTCCAGTTCCATCCATGCTCTTGCAAATGGTAAGAGTTCCTTCTTTTTTACAGCAGCATAGTATTCTATCGTGTAGATGTACCACAGTTTTCTAATCCATTCATCTACTGATGGGCACTTAGGCTGTTTCCAGATCTTAGCTATTGTGTATTGTGCTGCTATGAACATAGGGGTGCATATATCCCTTCTGATTGGTGTTTCTGGTTTCTTGGGATATATTCCTAGAAGTGGGATCACAGGGTCAAATGGGAGTTCCATTTTTAGTTTTTTGAGGAAACTCTATACTGTCTTCCATAGTGGCTGCACCAGTCTGCATTCCCACCAGCAGTGCACAAGTGTTCCTTTTTCTCCACATCCTCTCCAGCACTTGTTGTTTGTTGATTTGTTGATGATAGCCATTCTGACAGGTGTGAGATGGTACCTCATTGTTGTTTTGATTTGCATCTCTCAGATGATTAGTGACTTTGAGCATGTTTTCATATGTCTCTTGGCTTTCTGAATGTCCTCTTTTGAAAGGTGTCTATTTAGGTCCTTTGCCCATTTTTTGATTGGATTGTTTATCTTCCTTTTGTTGAGTTGTATGAGTTCCCTATAAATGCTGAAGATTAAACCCTTATCAGTGATAACATTGGCGAATATGCTCTCCCATGTAGTGGGCTTTCTTGTTGTTTTGTTGATGGTTTCTTTTGCTGTGCAGAAGCTTTTTATTTTGATGTAGTCCCATTTGTTTATTTTCTCTTTAGTTTCCAATGCCCTAGGATCTGTATCGGTGAAGAAATTCCTTTGGCATATGTCTGAGATTTTGTTGCCTTTGGATTCTTCTAGTATTTTTATGGTTTCCCTTCGTATATTTAAGTCCTTTATCCATTTTGAGTTTATTTTTGTGTATAGTGTAAGTTGGTGGTCTAGTTTCATTTTTTTGCATGTATCTGTCCAATTTTCCCAACACCATTTATTGAAGAGACTATCTTGGCTCCATTGTATGTTCTTGCCTCCTTTGTCAAATATTAATTGAGCATATTGGTTCGGGCTGATTTCTGGGCTCTCTATTCTATTCCATTGATTTATATGTCTGTTCTAGTGTCAGTACCAGGCAGTTTTGAGAACAGTGGCTTTGTAATACAGTTTGATATCTGGTATTGAGATTCCTCCTACTTTGTTCTTTCTCAGGATCGCTGCAGCTATTCGGGGTCATTTTTTATTCCAGATGAATTTTTGGAGAGTTCGTTCTAGGTCTGAAATATGCTGTTGGTTTTTTAATGGGAAATGCGTTGAATTTATAGATTGCTTTGGGCAGTATGGACATTTTAATGATGTTGATTCTACCAATCCAAGAACATGCTATGTTCTTCCATCTGTTTATGTCTTCCTCTATCTCTTTTTTCAACGTCCTGTAGTTTTCTGAGTAGAGGTCTTTTACCTCTTTAGTTAAGTTTATTCCTAGGTAGCTTAATTTTTTTGGTGCGATGGTGAATGGGATTTTTTTTTAGTTTCTCTGCAAGTTCACTATTGGTGTATAGAAATGCCATATTTTTCTTGGCGTTAATTTTGTATCCTGTTACATTGCCAAATACTTTTATTAAGTTTAATAGTTTTTTGATGGAGTCTTTAGGGTTTTTTATGTATAATATCATGTCGTCTGCAAATAATGACAGTTTTACTTCTTCTTTTCCAATTTGGATGCCTTTTATTTCTTCTTATTGTCTAATTGCAATGGCTAATACTTCCAGTACTATGTCAAACAGGAGTGGTGAGAGTGGGCATCCCTGTCTTGTTCCTGTTCTTAGGGGAAATGGTGTTAGTTTTTGTCCATTGAGTATGATGTTGGCTGTGGGTTTGTCATATATGGCTTTTATTATGTTGAGGTATGATCCTTCTATTCCCACCTTGCTGAGAGTTTTTATCAAAAATGGGTGTTGAATTTTGTCAAACGCTTTTTCTGCAACAATTGATATGACTATGTGGTTTTTTTCTTTCAATTTGTTTATGTGATGTATCACGTTTATTGTTTTGCGGATATTGTACCATCCTTGCATCCCTGGGATAAATCCTACTTGGTCATGGTGTATGATCTTTCTGATGTACTGCTGGATCTGATTTGCTAAGATTTTGTTGAGGATTTTGGTATCTATGTTCATGAGGGATATTGGCCTGTAATTCTCTTTCATTGTGTTGTCTTTACCTGGTTTTGGTATTAGGGTGATGCTGGCTTCATAGAATGAGCTTGGAAGTGTTACTTTCTCTTGAATTTTTTGTAGTAGTCTGAGGAGGATAGGTTTTAGTTCTTCCTTGAATGTTTGGTAAAACTCCCCTGTGAAGCCGTCTGGTCCTGGGCTTTTGTTTGCTGGAAGCTTTTTCATGACTGCTTCAATTTCTTCCATAGTTATTGGCCTGTTGAGATTTTTAGATTCTTCCTGATTAAGTTTTGGAATGTTACATTTTTCTAGGGATATGTCCATTTCTTCCAGGTTGTCTAGTTTGTTGGAGTAGAGTTGTCCATAGTATTTTTTAACAATCATCTGTATTTCTGTGGGGTCTGTTGTTATTTTGCCTTTCATTTTTTCTGATTTTGTTTATTTGGGTCCTCTCTCTTTGCTTCTTGGTGAGCCTGGCTAGAGGCTCATCAATCTTGTTTATCCTTTCAAAGAACCAGCTCTTGGTTTCATTGATTTTCTGTATTGTTTTTTTGGTGTCTATGTCATTTATTTCTGCTCTAATCTTTATTATCTCCTTCCTTCTGCTCACTTTGGGCTTTTCTTGTTGCTCTCTTTCTAGTTCTTTGAGATGTAGATTTAGATGATTTACTACCATTTTTTCTTGTTTTTTGAGATAGGCCTGTAGAGCTATAAACTTCCCTCTCAGGACTGCTTTCATTGTGTCCCAAAGGTTTTGGATTGTTGTGTTTTCATTGTCATTAGTTTCCAGGATGTTTTTAATTTCTCCTTTGATCTCATTGGTAACCCAATCAATATTTAATAACATGCTATTCCGCTTTCAAGTGTTTGAGTATTTTGAGTTGTTTTTATTGTAGTGTATTTCTAATATTATGCCCTTGTGGTCTGAGAAGATGCTTGGTATGATTTCAATCTTCTTGAATTTGGGGAGACTTTGTTTGTGACCCAATATGTGGTCTATTTTTGAAGATGTCCCATGAGCACTTGAGAAGAACGTATATTTTGTGGCTTTGGGGTGAAGTGTTCTGAAGATGTCTAGTGAGTCATTTAGGATTGTTGTTTCTTTGCCGATTTTTTGTCTAGAGGCTTTATCCAGTGATGTCAGTGGTGTATTAAAGTCCCCTACTATGATAGTATTGTTGTTGATCTCTCCCTTGATTACTTCCAGGAGTTTTCTTTTGTATTTGGGTGCTCCTGCATTGGATGCATATATGTTTATCAGGGTTATATCCTCTTGTTCTATTGATCCCTTTAGTATTATGAAGTGGCCTCCCTTATCTCTTGTTATGGCCTTCACTTTGAGGTCTATTTTTTTCCGATATAAGTATTGCTACCCCAGCTTTTTTTTTCATTTCCATTTGCCTGAAAGATATTTTTCCATCCCTTCACTTTCAGTCTGTGTGATTCCCTTCTTCTGAAGTCGGTCTCTTGTAGACAGCAAATATATGGGTCATATTTTTTTTTATCCATTCAGCCACTCGATGTCTTTTGATGGGACCATTTAGTCTATTTACATTTAAAGTTATTATTGAAAGGTACGTGTTTGTAGCTATTTCTATTTTTTGTGGCTGTTTTCTTTCTGAGCTTTTTATTTCTTCTTTTTATACCAGTCCCTTTAGCATTCCTTGCATTGCTGGCTTGGTGGTGATAAACTCCCTTAGCCTTTTTTTGTCTTTGAAGCTTCTTCTTTTTTTTTTTTAATTAAATCTTTATTGTTCAGATTATTACATTTGTTCCTCTTCCCCCCCCCATAACTCCCCTCCTCCCAGTTCCCGCCCCACCCTCCGCCCTCACTCCCCACCCACTGTCCTCATCCATAGGTGCACGATTTTTGTCCAGTCTCTTCCTGCATCTCCCACACCCCTTTCCCCCCCAAGAATGGTCAGTCCATTCCCTTTCTATGTCCCTGATTCTATTATAATCACCAGTTCATTCTGTTCATCAGATTATTTATTCACTTGATTCTTAGATTCACTTGTTGATAGATGCATATTTGTTGTTCATAATTTGTATCTTTACCTTTTTCTTCCTCTTCCTCTTCTTAAAGGATACCTTTCAGCATTTCATATAATCCTGGTTTGGTGGTGATGAACTCCTTTAGCTTTTCCTTATCTGTGAAGCTCTTTATCTGACCTTCAATTCTGAATGATAGCTTTGCTGGATAAAGTAATCTTGGTTGTAGGTTCTTGGTGTTCATCACTTTGAATATTTCTTGCCACTCCCTTCTGGCCTGCAAAGTTTCTGTTGAGAAATCAGCTGACAGTCGTATGGGTATTCCCTTGTAGGTAACTGAGTTTCTTTCTCTTGCTGTTTTTAAGATTCTCTCTTTATCTTTTGCTCTTGGCATTTTAATTATGATGTGTCTTGGTGTGGTCCTCTTTGGATTCCTTTTGTTTGGGGTTCTCCACGCTTCTTGGACCTGTAAGTCCATTTCTTTCACCAGGTGGGGGAAGTTTTCTGTCATTATTTCTTCAAATAGGTTTTCAATATCTTGCTCTCTCTCATCTTCTGGCACCCCTATCATTCTGATGTTGGTACGCTTGAAGCTGCCCCAGAGGCTCCTTACACTATCCTCGCATTTTTGGATTCTTTTTTCATTTTGCTTTTCCGGTTGGGTGTTTTTTGCTTCCTCGCATTTCAAATCATTGACTTGATTCTTGCGCTCCTCTGGTCTGCTGTCGGGAGTCTGTATAATATTCTTTATTTCAGTCAGTGTATGCTTAATTTCTAGTTGGTTCCCCAATATAAGATCGAGGGTCTCATTAGTTTTCTTGTAGATCTCATTAAGTTTATCGGCGGCTTCTAAACAGTTCTTGAGAGACCTTAAAAGTGTGGTTCTGAACTCTATATCTTCCATTGACAATTTTGTCCTGTTTCTTTGTCTCCGCATTTTGTTATGCTTCCTTGGTGCACCCCCTAGTTGTCTTTGTGCACAGTCTTATAGTTAAACCTTGATTGTTGTAGCTAATACCAGGGAGGGTTTGACCTCCAGGCCAAGTGGCTATGAGAATCAGCTGTGTCTGCAGTGAGAGAACTTCCGTCCTCTAGGGAGGTGCTAATCTAGCCTTTGCCTGAGGCTGTCCGGCAAATGCCTCTGTGCAGGGCTTGGGCGGGGCGGGTCGCACAGGATCAACAGGGTGGGCTGGAGAAAGCAGTTATGGCAGCTCTCAGTCCTGTCCCCAGGGGCTCTGCCTCTCTGAGTCCCAGCAATGGCTGCAAACCTCGGAGAGAAAGCTGCACTCGCTCTGACCTAAGCCAGACAGTCCCACTTCTCCCGTTTGAGTCTGGGTCCCTAAAGACTCGCCTGTATCTGGAGCTCAGAGTCTGCGACTCCCTCCCGATTGAAAACTCCAACCGCGCCCTCCGCACCTCAGAATTTGACTTCAGCACTGCGCCTCCTCTGAGTGTCCGTATGCGTTTCTCTTTCCTCCTAGTTGTAGGACTTCCACTCAGCCAGCGTTCCAGTGGTTCTGGGTGATGTCCGTTCCGTTTTTTAGTTTCACTTTTGAAGTAGTTGTTCAAGGCAGCAAACTCCGGTGTTAACCTATGCCGCCATCTTGGTTCCCTCCTGTGAAGCTTCTTATTTCCCCTTCAATTTTGAATGATAGCCTTGCCGAATAGAGTATTCTTGGATTCAGTCCTTTGCTTTGCATCACTTTGTAAATTTCCGTCCATTCTTTTCTGGCCTGATGTGTTTCTGTTGAGAAATCATTTGATAATCTAATGGGCTATCCCTTGTATGTCACTTTCCGTCTCTCTCTTTCAGCCTTTAAGATTCTCTCTTTGTCCTCAACATTTGCCATGGTAATTATGATGTGTCTTGGTGTTGGTCTTTTTGGGTTCACCTTGTTTGGGACTCTCTGTGCTTGTGTGACTTTTTTCTTCCCCACCTCAGGGAAGTTTTCTGATATTATTTCTTCAAATAGGTTTTCTAAGTCTTGTTCCTCTTTCTGTTATTCTGGCACCCCTATTATTCGTATGTTGTTTTGTTTCATGTTGTCCCATAGCTACCTTGGGCTCTCCTCCTGTCTTTTAATTTTTTTCCCCAATTGCTGTTCAGTTTGTGTGTGTTTTGTTTCCCTGTCTTCTAATTCACTAATTCGGTCCTCTGCTTCTCCTTGTCTACTGTTGAAACTCTCAAAGGTGTTTTTTATTGCAGCTATATCACTCTTCATTTCTTCTTGGTTCTTACATAATTTATTGATTTTTTCATCTTTTTCTTCTTGCTTCTTGCATAAGTTGTTGATTTTTTCCTCCATCCGGTTTATGCATTCTAGGACCCTTAATCTGAATTCTTTTTCTGTCATGCTGCACGCTTTGGTTTCACTTAGCTGCTTTTCTGGCGATTCCTCCTTTTCTTTCCTTTGGTGGTTTCTTTGTCTACCCATGTTTGATCTCACCGACATATCTAGATGTTGAGTCGTTCAGTGGGTGCTCCCTGGGTGGCAGTGGCTCCTTGGGCTGCGGTTGCTCCTCAGGCGGTTGTGGTAGCAGCTGCTCCTCAGTTGGGAGCAGCTCCTGAGGTGGGTGCTGTTCACTGCTGTGGTGGCTCCTCTGGCTCCATACTTTTGTTATTGATTTCTACTTTAATTTCATTATGATCAAATGATATATTGCATATGATTTAAACCTTTTAAATGTGTTGATACTTGCTCTATTGCCCTAAATATGGTCAGCATTTATAACAGTATGCTTAAAAACAGTGTGTATTCTGTAGCTTCTGAATGCAATGTTCTATGTATGCCTGTTAGGCCAAGATTTTAAAAAATTTAATCTTCTATATTACTATTGACTTTCTGTTTTCTTGGTTCATCAGTTTCTGAGGCATATTAAAATTTATCTATTTCTACTTGTAGTTCTAGAAAGTATTGCTTTATATATTTTGAGCCTGTGATATTAAGTCCATCCACCTTTATAACTGTTATGACTTCTTGGTCAATTGCAGTTTCTATCATAATGAAATAACACTCTGTACCTATTAATGCTTTTTGCCTTAAAATCTATTTTATCTGATATTAATATAGTCACACCAGCTTCCTTTTACTTAGTAATTTCATGCTAACATTTTTTTCTATCCTTTTAAAATTTCAACCTTACTATATCTTTCTATTATAGATGTGCCTCTTAGAAACAGCATGTATTTGGATTGATTTTGCCCAGACTGATACTCATGGTCTTTTAACTGAAGCATTTACTTCACTTACATCAATGATGTTAACTGCTGTATTGTTCTGGGCAATGTTTTCCTTCCCTTCTTTCTTGCTCTCCTTTAGATTCATTGAGTACTTTTTAAATCATTCCATTTTATTCTTCCTACAAGTTTGAAAGTTATCTTCATTTCTAATCTAGATATTACAATATGCATGACTAATTTATGAAGTCTGGAATTTATCAATACCTTTACCTTCTTCCCAGACAATGTGAAGATCTCAGGCCACTTTAGCTTTAGCTCCACTTAGGCCTTCCCAACTTACATGTTATTATTTTCATGTATTTTAATCTTAACTTTGATCTAAAAACCCACAAGACATTATTATATCATCATATAAGTTAGTAAATGTTCATTAATTTTACCTATAAATTTAATATGTTCTTATTCTTCATTTCTTCCAACAAGTCAGATTTTTATTCTCAGATTTGTAGCCTTCTCCTTTAGAATTTCCTTTTTTTAATATCACCTGTGATAATTTTTTCTCGGTTTTTGTCTTTTTACTCTAAATCTTCAGATAGAATTTTGTTGGATGGGTAGTTGTTTGCTTTGAACATATTCAGGATGACATTTTACTGTCTCATATCTTTTAAATTTGCTGTTAGGAATTGAGCTATCAATATAATAGGCACTCTTTGAAATAGCTTCTCTTTTCTTTTTTGGTTGCTTTACATTTTCATCTGTTATATTTTTGAGTACTACAGATTCACCATGATGTGTGAAAATTATATTTTTTAAAATTCACTCTTCTTGGACTTCACTGGTCTTCTTAGATTTATAGATTGTTATCTTTTAATATTTCTGGAAATATTGCCAATTGCCCCATTCCCTCTCACTCTCTTTTTTCCCTGTAATTAATGCCATGTTGCCTCATTTCCATATTTTCCTTTTGCCTTCATATTCTGCATTTTGGAGACTTACTAATTCTTTCTTTAGTTCTGCTTAATTTGTTAAAGTATTTTTAATTTCTAGCAGTTATATATTTTTTATTTTGTATCTCAAATCTGCTAAGTCACTTGTTTTGGTTTTCTATGCTATGAAGAAAATTTTAAACTACTGTTTTATTTCTTTAAATATGTAAACAGCTCTAGCCAGTTTGACTCAGTGGATAGAGCGTCAGCCTGTGGACTGAAGGGTCCCGGGTTCGATTCTGGTCAAGGGCACATTCCCTGGTTGTGGGCTCATGCAAGAGGCAGTGATCAGTGATTCTCTTTCATCACTGATGTTTCTCTCTCTCTCTCTCTCTCTCTCTCTCTCTCTCTCTCTCTCTCCCCTCTCTCTTTCTCTCCCCCTCTCCCTTCCTCTCTGAAATCAATAAAATTATTTTTTTAAATAAATATAGTAAATATACTTATTTTCTCATAGATGCCTGATAATTTAATTACCTGAAGTCTCTCTGGATCTGGGATTCTCCTTATCTCTCATTTCTGCTTGTTCTTTCTCATGGTATTTTGCTTCCTTGTGTGCTTCGATATTTTATGCCATGTGCATGAAAACTTGAGGAGATTATTTGAGGCTTGAATAAAAACTCTTCCCAAAGAGGATTTTACTTTATTTCTGACAGAGACTTAAAGTCACTGTTAGTCATGGAGTATTTTTATTTTTATTTTTTGGCTAATCCGCACCCAAGGATATTTTTTTTTCCTTTGGTTTTCAGAGCAAGAGGAAGGGAGGGGGAGAGACAAAGAGAGAGAGCATCAATGTGAGAGAGACACATCACTTGGTTACTTCCTGCAACTGAGGTAAGTGCCCTTGACTAGGGATCGAACTCAAGATCCTTTGGTACATGGGCTGACGATCTAACCACTGAGACAAACTAGCCAGGGCAGTCGGGGAGTATTTTAAAGTGAATTCATGTTTGGAGTTTCATGAATTACATAGGTGATATGAATTTGGGCTGCAAATCCACAGGAAGACCATCTTGTGCTTACAACTCCTCAGGGATTTTTCTATTTTATTCTTACCTTGAGGTTATAATCCTTTAGGGTCTCAGTTTATTTTGAGGGAATATCTCCTAATAGAATGCAGAATCTCAGAGGGAAGGCAGGGGAGGGTGGGTGGGTGGCACGAGATCAACCAAAGAACTTGTATGAATATGCATAGCACATGGACACAGACAATAAGGTGGTGAAGGCCTGGGGTGGGGACGGGTTAGAAAGGGTCAATGGGGGTGGGGGGAGGACATATGTAATACTTTCTAACAATAAAAATATAATTTTTTAAAAAGATTTTAAAAATATTTTTTATCTAACTTTTCTGGTTGTTTTCAATAGATGAGTTGGCTTAGTTAAAACCTTGTCTGCCATATTTATGAAATTGGAAGTCCTCAAACCTTTTCATTTTCTGTGAGGAAAGTTTTCTTTCTCTGAAACAGATGCCTGCATCCTTGAGTGTGATGGTCAGACAATCCTCCTCTACATTATTTTTAATCTCACATCTCTCTCTTGCCCTTTGGCATCTCCAAGTCCTGATGGTCTCTTAGGTTCTCCTTCTTTAGACGAGATCGGGCGCGTTCAGGGTGGTATGGCCGTAGACAGGTTCTCCTTCTTTAACAACATCTTCATGGACTCCAGGAGGAAGTTCCATTTACCCTGTCAGTTACCACTCTTTCATCTCCATTATGCCCTGAAGATAGTCATTAGGATCTCTTTGCTACGAGGCTATCTCATGTTCTCTTTGTTATTATAGACTTATACTTTTTTCTTCCTAGTGGGGTCTCACTAGAGCTGGATTTATCATCTCTAAATGTTAATCGCCTTCACTCTTCAGCCCACTGTAACCTAAATTTACCTCCACTGCTCTCCTGAAATTACCATCTCTCATTTTCCTTGACATCTCTACTGTTTTTGATACAGTTGACACCTCCCTCCATCTTGAAACATTCTCTTCTCTTTCCTTACATGACAGCATACTGTCTTGACTCTCTACATACTTCCTTGTTCCCTGGACATTTGTTTTCTGGCTTTTTCTCCTCTTATCAACATGTAAATGGACACTGAACCCAGACTCAAAGGACCTGATTTCTATTTCTGAGTCTATTAAATTTGGACAAATGACTTCTACTCTCTGGACTTCAGTTTATGATTTCTATAAGCACTTTCAGTTTTAAATTTTTATAATTCCATACTTTTGAAGATCTTTTCAGGAATGGAAATAATAGTAAATAATTTCTATGAAAGCTCAGTAGGACCAGTCCTGACTAACATTTAATGCTACATTCTGGAGAAGGAAACTCACATAGAGGAACAAATACCCTTTAGTGCTCAGTAACTTTCATTTCACTGTGTATGATGTGTGACCAAATGTGTTTTCCTAGAATCCCACACTGTGTAGGAATGTGAGTTTAGACAGAAATGTTTAGTAACTTTACCTGGTGCTATATCTAAAATAGGATTAGGAAAAGAATCACAGCATCAGTCCCCTCCTTGAATCACAGTGGGATACCCTCTTTGAGATATATATATATATATATATATATATATATATATATATATATGAAGCTACTGAGCACTAAAGGGTATTTGTTCCTCTAAGTGAGTTTCCTTCTCCAGAATGTAGCATTAAATGTTGGTCAGGACTGGTCCTACTGAGCTTTCATAGAAATTATTTATTATTATTTCCATTCCTGAAAAGGTCTTCAAAAATATGGAATTATAAAATATATATATATTTTATAATTGCATATTTTTAATTCCACATATATTTTATTATATATCTACACTAATAAAAGAGAAAAATGGTAATTGGCGTACGGCGATACCCTTTTCATTGGCTAATCAGGGCTATATGCAAATTAACTGCCAACTAAGATTGGCAGTTAACTGCCAACTAAGATTGGCAGTTAACTGCCAACAAGATGGCGGCTAATTTGCATATGTAGGCACAATGCAGGGAGGCGAAAGGGAAAGCAGGAAGAAGCCCCCTGCCACTGACAGTGATCGGAAACCCAGGGGGGAGCTAAGAGCTGGGGGGCAGGGCAAAGGTGGCCCTGGGGCCGCCTTTGCCCTGCCCCCCAGCCATGATCAGGGAATCAGGTGCCTTTTCCGCCCTGGCCAGTGATAGCCAGAAGAAGGGGTGGAGCCAGCGATGGGAGCTGGGCACGGTCGAAGCTGGCAGTCCCAGGAGCTAGGGGTCCCTTGCCTGGGCCTAAAGCAAAGCCCACAATTGCGGGGCCACTGCAGCTGTGGGTCCCCGCTGTCCGGGCTGGACGCCTCAGCCAGAGGCATCCTGCAGAGGCAGGGGCGGAGCCCACGCGATCGCGGCCCGCCCCCCCCCCCCCCCCCCCCCCCCCGCTGCCACTGCAGGTCCCCACTGCCCAGGCCGGACGCCTAGGTCAGAGGCGTCAGGCCTGGGCAAGGGGCCGATCCAGTGATTGGAGGGTGATGGGGTCAACACCTGAGGGCTCCCAGTATGTGAGAGGGGGCAGGCTGGGCTGAGGGACACTCCCCCCCACACCCACACACACCCAGTGCACGAAATTTCGTGCACCGGGCCCCTAGTATTTTATAATTCCATATATTTATAATATACGGAATATATTTTATAATTTATATATTAAAAATAATATATTTTATATTTCCATATATTTATATTTTATAATTATATATATATATATATTTCATAATTCCATATATATAATTCCATATATATATGGCTATCTTGAAACATCAATCCTCAGCAGATGAATTGCGTGTCTTCATACTCTGTAAGAATTATGGGATCTTTCCTTTTATAATTGAGTCTCTTATATAGGATCCAAAATCAAATTACCATGAAACTTTGATGGGAAGGGAAAGATTAGTTTTTTCCAAGTTATTTTTATTTTTGTGGTAAAGTGTCTGAATGTTGGCATTCTTCACTAGCTGAATTTTCTTATGTGCTGTGGTTATCTGGGAAAAGTAAACATTAAGTTTATGCTCAAATAGAAGAATAAGACATATTACTTATTTCTGATAATGCTTGTTCAGAAAGAGTTTAGAGATAACCTATCATTAATACCCTCAGATGGTTTTAACCTGATTTGTAACTCAGCACTGTCCAACAGAACTTTCTGCAATGAAGGAAATATTCCCTATCTTAAATATGGTAGCTACCAGCATGATATGACTATTGAGCACTTGAAATGTGGCTAGGTCAACCAAAGAACTGATATTTTCATTGAATTTAGTTCTTAATTAATTTAGGTTAAGATTTAAATCACCAAATGCGGCCGGGTTGTTGGCTACAGTGGTAGACTACACAGTTTTAAAGAATAGGCTTTAGTTTTGCTGCCTGTACAATCTTGGGTTCAGGATGCATGTTAGAGTGAGTCAAGAGCCCTCTTGATTCTAAAGGCTCTTCCCCTCTTTCAGCCCCCACTGTCACCCCCTCAGAGAAGGGTCCTAGAAAATATCTTGCAAATAATTGGGAGCTAATGAAGAATTTAGAACGTTAGGACAGGCTGGCTAGTGAAACAAGAGCAAACTCTTGAGTTCAGACCCATGCCTAATATTTGCATGTCCCAGGACAGGAGAACAAATGAAGGGCCACACACTATATATCTAAATATTTAAGACTTTTTAATGAATCTAACAAGATGTTAAATAAAAATATGTTGTCCTTCTAGATTGACAATTGTAGTTTCCTAATAACCAGAAGGGGTGGGTTCAAATTTTAATTTCTTAAGCTCAGAATTCTATGCTTAAACTTGTTGGTATAAAAAGAATCAGCCTTCAACTCTTGGCTTGATGTTTTTCTCCTTTATCTCCCACTCCAAAAACCAACTGGATTATACAATAAACCAAAGCAGCTGAAAATTTTAACAAAAATACTTGCCTGGCCAGTGTACCTCAGTGGTTGAGCATCGACCCATGAATCAGAATGTCACAGTTTGATTCTCTGTCAGAGCACATGCCCAGGTTGCTGGCTTGATCCCCAGTAGGAGGTATGCAGGAGGCAGATGATCAATGATTGTCTTCCATCATTGATGTTTCTATCTCTCCCTCTCCCTTTTTAAAAACACACACACAAAATAGCCGGGCCGGTGTGGCTCAGTGGTTGAGCTTCGACCCATGAAGCAGGAGGTCTCTGGTTAGATTCTGGTCAGGGCACATGCTCGGGTTGTGGACTCTATCTCCAGTAGGGGGCATGCAGGATACAGCTGATTGATGTTTCTCTCTTTCTCTCCCTTCTCCCTTACACTCTCTCTAAAATCAATAATAAACATATTTAAAAAGAAATTAAAGCCAGGTAGTTCACATTCCTTCCCCAGGCATTGTGGGAGTTCAAGGAGTGAGAAAGTTTTTTTTTTTAAAAAAAAAAAAAGGATAAAGACACTGCATTTCTCAAAACAACAGGGCAGCAAAAGGCTCAGGAATCTAAGTGATTAGGTAGACTCCATGGAGCTGTGCTAAGGGCATGAACACTCCAACTACTGTATCCTTTAAGATTAAAATACACACATTTACAGGTCAAGCAGGGCTTATTTAATTATATGCACAAAATAGTTGAAGAAATTTAAAAAATGAAACAGGTGAGTTTTGTTTTTCTATATATTTATCAAATGGAGCCTTACAACAAAGTTGCAGCAATGTGACATTCTAAGAGAAAATATTTCCCTCATTTTTGGAAAGAATATTACATCTGAGGCATTCTCCATGGCCCCGTTTGAATTACAGATACTCAGTGAATAAGAATGAGAACCCCATGCATGCTCATATTCCCCCATACCACTCCTCAGCACTTTAATTATAGAGTGGGAAGATTATTCCCCTTGTTCTCTGAAAATGGCTTGCAGACAAGCTGCATCATCTTAACAGGTGAAGCCCCTGGAATCAGTCACTGCGCTGCGGGGGTGGTGAGCAGCCTTTCTGGAATGAACAATTTTGAAAGTTACATCAAATGTGATTGTAAGTCTACCTTGAATGACTCATCTGTGCTGACAACAATATAACACAGTCACGACTGGCTGAGCTGTGTGCTGCCAACACTCTCCCCAAAGGATGGAGGGGACCTCTGTGAAAGGAATTTTTGGGGCATCTAAAAACCCTTTACCCCCTAACTCTAATCCTAGCCCACTCCCCAGGGGAAATTTTGTTGTTTCCCCCAAACACAGTCACTCCTGTGTGGCAAGGGTTTCTAACATGGTTTCCTAAGAAAAATGTCCAAGAAAAGCAAAGATACTTAATCCATGGCCCACAAACTTCATGATCCCTTGAATGGTGTGCCACGTTTTGTGCATCTGTGCAATTTTCCAATTCTCAACAGAGCCTGTAATTCCTGAATGCTTAAGAGCCAATCCTTTAAGTGGTCTGAGAAGGTCCTTGAGGGACTGGTGGCCTGCTACAGACAGAAGCCTAAGGGGAGGGTTTAGTGGCCAAGCTTAGACATACCTAAAAACATCTGAACAGCCCCCAATCTAAGTCTGAGCACCCCCAAGACAGAAGTGGAAAATAACTGAACAAATAAGCCCACTTGTTAAACAACAGCACCCCTAGTGTTCAGCATCTGTGGCAAAGACCAATTCTTTAGCAAGCAATCAGGATGGAAGGCTAGAGATGCTGTCACTGGCAGTGATTCAGCAAAAGCAGACAGATTATACCTGCCTGCTATCAACTTCCCAGGGACATGAATAACTGAGGGCTTTGTGCTGCAAACTGGAGTTAGGAGAACTTAAAACCAGAAATCAAGTCCTGGCTCTGCTATTAACTAGCTCTGTGACCCTGGGCAAGTTATGTCACCCTTTAGGGCCTTTATGTGTTCTAATGGAAAAGTTTCAGTTTATGCAAGAGGAATGAGTTATAGAGGTCAGCTATACAACATTATGTCTATAGTTAACAATATGGTATTGTGAACTAGTGTGAAGCCCTGGGAGGGGTGGGTGCAGGGTGAAAGGGGTCAGTGGAGGGTGTGAGGGAGAGGAACATCTGTAATACTTTCAACAATAAAAATAAATTTTTAAAGAAATTGTTAAGAGGGTAGAATTCGTGTTAAGTGTTCTTACCACAAAACAAACAAACAACAAAAAAAACAAAGGACGGCCAGGCCAGTGTGGCTCAGTGGTTGAATGTCAACCTATGAACCAGGAGATTACAGTTTGATTCCCAGTCAGGGCACATGCCTGGGGTTGCCGGCTCAATCACCAGTAGGGAACCTGCAGAAGGCAGCAGATCGATGTTTCTCTCTTATTGATCTTTCTATCCCTCTATCCCTTCCTCTCTGAAATCAATAAAAACAATTAAAAATAAACAAAGAACACAAGGAAGTTTTGGGAGGTATTGGATATATCTATTACCTTGACTGTGGTGATGGTATCATGGGTGTTTGCATGTGTCCTAACTCATCAATTGTATACATTAAATATGAGTACTTCTTTGTGTACCAATCATACATCAACTATGCTGTGTGTTTTTTAGAGTAGATTTTTTTAAAGCCTTAAGGAATGCCCCTTAGTTATCTTATTCTGACATCCTTTCACTCCCTTATTTTTTTCATTTACTTATAAATATTTATTGAGTCCTTGCTATATGCCAGGAATTATATACCCAATACACTGCTTACTGTTTCTGAATTTATAGATTCCACCTTTATCCTTACCCTCTCCCAGACATCTCCTTTCCAGACAGCAGAGGTTCAATTTATGCTCACCTTTTACACAGAAAAACTCAAAGTTCACTAGTGCTCCCTAGAGAAACTTTATTGCGCATGGAGTTACTGGGGCGTCCATTTCTGTTCTGAAATCTGTACAGTATAGTGGGCCTTTGAGAAAGTTTCAGAATGAAGAGAAATACCCGGAGACTCAGGCCTCCTTCCCTCCAGTGACTGCTAGCTTAAAGGAAAAAAATAAGGTAGCTCTAATACTAAAAGGTATCATGGGCAAGCAGACTCATTCTGAGAATGGGAAGAGGAGAAAAGAGAGCTTTAGTATTTTAAAGTGATATATCCGATACTGTGGGGAAGGAGGACTGTCTACTCCTGTCCCTGTAGCAGGGTAAGCCCTGGATGCTCCAAAGAACTAGGATTTAGCAATCTCAGAAAACTGGTGCAAAATGACGCAGCTGGTTAGGAAGAGCAAGTCATTCTTGGTGCAGAAACGCCCTCTCGTGCCCAGATGGTACTTTGACAGCATTGAAGAAATTTGGAGCAAGTGAGAAACAGATAGCTTCAGGAACCCCATTAGATTCTATTTACTAGTTTTTCTTGATTCTAGCTAAAAATTTTCCCCAAAGCATGGGCAATTGCAAGTAAGGAAATACATATTACCATGAGGTGCATTTGTGGATTTCCAGGAGTTCTGGGCAGAGATCTGAGTCTAAAGCCTTGAAGTGGGACCAACAGTACAGACATCACCCATTAGCCAAACTTACGGCCTGAAAATATTATTATTCCTCAGGGTGTGAAGGTGTTCAACGTGTGTGTGGGTGCACATACCCACACACTCACAAATGCATGTCATTATTTTAATCTGAAAGAAGCAACCATGTGGTTGTCTGGGGGTAAGAGCATTCAAAGAAAAGGGAAAATTCAGTGCATAGATCCTATTAAGGTTGAAGGCTGCCTAGAGTATTTGAGGAACAGAAGGGAGTTCAGGTAGTTGAAAAAGAGTGAATGAACATATAAAGTGGTAGGAGATGTGGTCAGAAAACTAATAGGAAGCCAGATCAGATAGGGCTTTAGGCTTTTTTGTTGTTTTTAATCTTCACCCGAGGATATTTTTCCATTGATTTTTAGAGAGAATAGAAGGGAGGTAGGGTGGAAGGGGAGAGGGGGAGAGAGAGAGAAACATTGATTGGTTGCCTCCCGCATGCACCCTGACCAGGGCCAAGGAGGGAACCCACAACCCAGGCATAAGCCCTTGACTGGGAATTGAACCCATGACCCTTTGGTGTGCAGGCCAGTGCTCTCACCACTGAGCAATACCAGCCAGGGCAGGGATTTAGGCTTTTACTTGCAGTGTGATGGGGAGACATGGGAGTTTCTAAGCAAAGTAATGATGTGATCCCAAGTTATATCTCAACATGCCTCTATGTTGAGCACAAACTGAAGAAACTGTTTTCATTAATGTATGTTTCAGTCCATTCAGGTTACTATAACAGAATACCATAGACTGGGTAGCTTATAAACAACAAAAAAATGTATTTCTTACAGTTCTGGAGGCTGGAAGTCCAAGAGCAAGGCACTAGCAGATTTGATGTAGGGGCAGGCACTTCTATCTGAGTGAAGATGTTCAGCAGACAGTATAATATAAGAGTCTGGACTGTCTTAGAGATATAAATTTAGGAGTCAGTGTAATATTAATTGTATTTAAATATGTTTTATTGATTTTTTTTTAAAGAGAGGAAGGGAAAGTGATAGAGTTAGAAACATCGATGAGAGAGAAACATCAATCAGCTGCCTCCTGCACACCCCCTACTGGGGATGTGCCCGCAACCAAGGTACATGCCCTTGACCGGAATCGAACCTGGGACCCTTGAGTCCCCAGGCCGACGCTCTACCCATTGAGCCAAACCGGTTAGGGCATATTAATTGTATTTAAAGTCCTGCTACTAGATGAGTAAATCAAGGCAGTGAGTGAGGATTGAAAAGAGAAGTTCAAGATACAAGCTCTGGATCACTCTTACATTACAGGGTGGAGCAGATGAAGAAGAAGCAAAGAAGTGGACTGAGAAGGAGCTGCCAGTGATAAGAGAAAAATCAGAAGAGTGTGCTGATGTTCTGGAACATCACCCTCATCCCAACCTAGCCAGTTTGGCTCAGTGGATAGAACATTGGCCCATGGACTGAAGGGTGCCGGCCTTGATTCCAGTCAAGGGCACATACCTTGGTTGCAGGCTTGATCCTCTGCCCCAAGGTAACCAATCAATGTGTTGATGTTTCTCTCTGTGTGTCTCTCCCCCTCCCTTCTACTCTCTCTAAAAAAGTCAACCGGGAAATATTCTCTGGTGAGGATTAACAACATAACATTTCAATTTTTGTAAAGAAAAAGAAAGAAAGAAAGAAAGAAAGAAAGAAAGAAAGGAAGGAAGGAAGGAAGGAAGGAAGGAAGGAAGGGAGGAAGGAAGGGAGAGAAAGAGCAATAATCAGAGAAAGACAAATTCTGTATGATTTCACTTATATGTAGAACCTAAAAAACACACAAAACAAATGAACAAACAAAACAAAACATAAGCAGGCTTATAAAAATAGATCAAACTGATGGTTACCAGAGGGCAGGGGGAGGGCAGGGAGCAAAAAAAATGTGAATGGTAATATAGTCAATAATATTGTGATAAGTTTGCACAGTGGCATTGATTTCTAAACTTCGTGTGGTGATCACATCATCTATATATATAAAGAGCCAGGGTCCATAAGGACAGCCAGCTCAACCAAACACTGGAAGTCAGTGCTGGGTTGCCGTTGCAACCCAGCACTGACTGCTGAGGGGGCTGAGGATCATACCCAGAGAGAGGCCTGCAGAGAGAGAGACAGGGTCTGATCCACAGCCTCCATCGCAGCTATTGATCAGCCATTGCCTCTCTCTTTCTCTCTCAGCTTTGCCAGCAACCCCACCTCTGTTTCTCTCCAGGCCTCTTCGGGGGCTGCTGATCAGCCCTGCCTCTTTGATCAGGCCCAGAGATAGGCCCAGAGACGCTGACTGGCATAGAAACCAACCATTCAGAATTAAATCGGGGTGAAGTGCCAGGAGCCAATGGCTGCGTGGGAGGCAGAGCTCTTGATGCTGACTGGCATAGAAACCGACCAATCAGAACCTAATCTGAGACCACTTTGGCAGTATAGTGCAAATGGCTGGCTATCAGTCCAGATATAGGGATTATGTATTTTTGTCTGCCAAGAGCATCTCCTCCTGCTGAAAAAGGCTTTTCTCCCACATTTAAGCAATCCTATCCTATAAAATCTATACCAGTGGTTCTCAACCTTCTGGCCCTTTAAATACAGCTCCTCATGTTGTGACCCAACCATAAAATTATTTTCATTGCTACTTCATAACTGTAATGTTGCTACTGTTATGAATCGTAATGTAAATATCTGATATGCAGGATGGTCTTAGGCGACCCCTATGAAAGGGTCATTCAACCTCCAAAGGGGTCGTGACCCACAGGTTGAGATCTGCTGATCTATACTAATAAAAGGGTAATATGCTAATTAGACCAGGTTGACTGGCCATCTTCTGGATGTCTGACTTCCTTCTGGACAAAGCTATCTTGGTGGGGGCCAAGGCAGAGGCCATTAGGGGAGATCAGGCCAGCATAAGAGGGCAGTTGGGGGTGAGATCAGTTCGGCAGGGGAGGGCTGTTGGGGCCAAGATCAGGCTGGCAGGGGAGAGCAGTTGGGGGCAATCAGGCCGGTAAAGGAGCAGTTAGGTGTCGATCAGGCTGGAAGGGGATTTCTGTGGAATCAGGCCTAAACCAGCAGTCAGACATCCCCCAAGGGGTCCCAGATTGGAGAGGGTGCAGGCTGGGCTGAGGGACACCGCCCCCCCCGCCGCACGAATTTTGTGCACCAGGCTTCTAGTAAGATGTATAAATGTCAAATCGCTACATTATACACCTAAAACTAATATTGTACACCCACTATACTAAACAAAAAATATTTACCTACTCTAAAGTCATGAAGATATTCTGTTATTTTATCTTCCATAGATGTATTGATTTATCTTTAATATTTGGTTATTAATATTTGCATATGGCATGAGGTGGGGTCCAAATACATTTTTCCCATGTGGCTATCCAGATGGCCAGCACCATCTACACTAATAAAAGAGAAAAATGGTAATTGGCATACGGCAATACCCTTTTCATTGGCTAATCAGGGCTATATGCAAATTAACTGCCAACTAAGATTGGCAGTTAACTGCCAACTAAGATTGGCAGTTAACTGCCAACTAAGATTGGCAGTTAACTGCCAACTAAGATTGGCAGTTAACTGCCAACAAGATGGCGGCTAATTTGCATATGTAGGCACAATGCAGGGAGGCGAAAGGGAAAGCAGGAAGAAGCCCCCTGCCACTGACAGTGATCTGAAACCCAGGGGGGAGCTAAGAGCTGGTGGGCAGGGCAAAGGCGACCCAGGGGCCGCCTTTGCCCTGCCCCCCAGCCATGATCGGGGAATCAGGTGCCTTTTCCGCCCTGGCCAGTGATAGCAGGAAGTAGGGGTGGAGCCAGCGATGGGAGCTGGGCACGGTCGAAGCTGGCAGTCCCAGGAGCTAGGGGTCCCTTGCCTGGGCCTAAAGCGAAGCCCACGATCGCGGCACCCCCCGCTGCCACCGCAGGTCCCCGCTGCCTGGGCCGGACGCCTAGGCCAGAGGCATTAGGCCTGGGCAGGGGTGGAGCCTGCAACCGCGGGGAGCTGGGGGTCCCCTGCCCAGGCCTGACACCTCTGCCGGAGGCCTCAGGCCTGGTCAAGGGGCCGATCCGGTGATTGGTGATCGGAGGGTGATGAGGGTCAACTCCTCTGGCCGAGGCATCAGGCTTGGGTGGGGGGCGGAGCCGGGGATTGGGGGGATATGATGGTCCCCTTGCCCAGGCCTGAAGCCTGGGTCAGAGGCATCAGGCTTGGGCGGGGGGTGGAGCAAGCGATCAGAGGGAGATGGGGGTCCCCTGCCCAGGCATGATTCCTGGGCCAGAGGCCTCAGGCCTGGGCGGGGGCCAGAGCCAGTGATCGGGGGGAGATGGGGGTCCCCTGTCCAAGCCTGACACCTCTGGCGGAGGCGTCAGGCCTGGGCAAGGGGCCGATCAGGCGATCGGAGGGTGATGGGGGTCAACGCCTGAGAGCTCCCAGTATGTGAGAGAGGGCAGGCTGGGCTGAGGGACACCTCCACACACACACACACACACACACACACACACACACACACACCCAGTGCACGAATTTCGTGCACCAGGCCCCTAGTTTATCATAAAGGCCATCCTTTCTCCACTGAACTGCAATATCATCTTTGACATAAATCAAGTGACATATGTTGGGTGTTTCTGGACTCTCTATTCCAGTGGTTCTCAACCTTCCTAATGCCGTGACCCTTTAATATAGTTCCTCATGTTGTGGTGACCCCCAATTTCATTGCTACAAATTGAACATAATTAAAGCATAGCAATTAATCACAAAAACAATATGTAATTATATATGTGTTTTCCGATGGTCTTAGGCGACCCCTGTGAAAGGGTCGTTCGACTCCTGAAGGGTTGCGACCCACAGGTTGAGAACTGCTGCTCTATTCCATTGCTCAGGTGTTTTGGGGGTTTTTTGGGGTGTTTTTTTTGGTGTGTTTTATTTTTTTTAATTTTTTTTTTTTTTTTTTTTTTTTTTGCTTATTGTTGTGCCAATAACACACTGACATAATTACTGTGGCTTTACAAATCTTGATATATAGTTGTGTAAATGCCCTAGGCTATGTTCTTCTTCAGGATTATCTTAGCTATTCTCAATTCTTTGCATTTTCATATAATTTCATAATCAAATCATCAATTCACATATATGTACACACACACACACACACACACACACACACACAAACACTCACCCTACTGTTATTTTTATTGCAATCATACTGGGTCTGTAGATCAATTTGGAGAGAATTAACATCTTAACAATATTGATTCTTCCAATCCATGAACATATGTATCTCCATTTCTCTAAGTCTTTAATTTATTGGAAATATTTCATTAGCATCAGTATAGAAAATTTTACATTAAATCCTGTGCAATTAATGTTTTATTGCTATTGTAAATAGGATCATTTGATTTTGTCTGTGTGTTTGTTGTTGGCATATATAAATGGCTTTGCTCATTAATTCTAATAGCTTATTGGTATTTTTTTAAATTTTTCTTTGTCTGCTCCAGATTGTAAATCCAAATATTACTGAAGTCACTGAATTAGTCCAGGAGTCTCTGCTACCTACTATATTCCCGTTTAGTCTGTGCAGATGACAGCATTTATGAGAAGTCCTTGTGAGGTAAAACCTGAGACTTATGGGAACTACTCCTGGGCTTCTCATGTCAGGAGTCTGAGATTTTAACCAAATGAAATTTAGAAATAAATGTGTATTACTTGTCAAGCAGCACTCTTTGGGGAGCATTGTTCTTAGCCCTTTGCATGAATTAATTTCCTTAATGGCCCTATGAGGTAGGTACTATCATAATCTCATTGAGCAGACAGGGAAACTGAGGCACAGAGAGGGCAAACAATGGTCATACAACATGTTAATGACTAAGCATTGAACTATTTGGCCACTCCTAGTCTATAAAATTAAACTCTTCAACCTGGCTCTCTACACCAGGGGGTCTCTCCACCTCCCCACCCTGAGCCCTGGTTCTCCCCCAAGTCATCCGTCTATCTGCAGTTGACTAGTTTCCCTCACCTCAGGATACTTCTGAGGGTTAAGGATGGGGGAAATCAGGGACAGCTTCATGAAGGAAGTGGTCTGGGTTTGAAAGGTAGAATAGGACTTGAGCATGTAAAGATGAAGTGGGGTCAGTCTCAAAGATATAGAATAGAAACATAGAGGAATACAGAGTATGGGTTCTTAATCTAGGACTAGTCTTGGTTGGAAACAGAGTGTTCATATCAATTATTGTTATTACCAATGTTCTTTTTGCTTATAGTGCTTTCATCAGAACAACTACATTTAGTGCCATCAATACCAGTCATTTGAAAATTGCCATTTTTGTATTGTTCAGCCACTGTGATCACATTTCTTCCACAGTATTATTACAACCTTCAATTACTAATGGAAATAATTCAGTGTATTTGTGTTCAGAGCTCTGGAAATACAATTTGCTACAATTTCTTTTCACCCAATGTAATTGGGTCTGGCCTCACAATTTCCCATAGATTAGCAACATCACAACAAAATACCTTTAGGCATATTTATGTGTTCTCAGCAAAAGTAAGTTTTTAGTTTATTTGCTTAAGACCAAGGAACTTCAATGGAATGATTGGGGATAGAGCTGGGTGGCCATCTGGTAGGAAATATCAAGAACCACTATTTTTAAAAGCAGTCAGGTGACACCAGAAGCACAAACAACAACAACTACAACAAAAAGAAGTTGGATTTCATAAAAATTAAAACTTTTCATGCATCAAAGGACACTATCAAGAAAGTGAAAAGACAACCCACAGAGTTTATGCATAAATATAAGCCTAACCAATGTACACAGACAACAGGGGGGGGGGTGAGAATATGAGTGGAAGGGTCAGGAGGTATAATGGGGGAATAAGGACACATATGTTATACTTTAATCAATAAAGAAATGTAAAAAAAACTCATAACTCTACCATAAAACACAAATAACCCAATTAAAAATTGTCAAAAGATATGAATAAATATTTCTCCAAACAAGATATAAAAATGTCCAATAAGCACATGAAGACATGCTCAAACTTATTAGTCATTAGGAAAATGCAAATCAAAGTCACAATGAGATCCCACTTCACACACTATGATAGCTATAATTTTTAAAAATGGAAAATGACAAGTGCTGGTAATGATGTACAGAAATTGGAACTCTTGTACATTGCTAGTAGGAACATAAAATAGTACAGCCACTGTGGAAAAAAAAGTTTGGAAGTTCTTTATAAAGTTAAATATTGAGTGTTATCATATGACTTAGCAATTTTAATCCTAGGCATATACTCATGAGAAATGAAAACATATGACTACATAAAAACTTGTACACAATATTCATAGATGTTTTACTTATAATATCCCCAAAGGTAAGCAATTAAGATGTCCATCAATGGATGACTGGATAAATAAAATGTGGCCTCTCCATACAATGGAATTTTATTAGCCTTAAAAAAAGAAGGAAACACTGATACAGGCTACAACATGGATAAATCATGAAAACATAGTAAGTAAAAGAAGCCAGACACAAAAGGCCACACATTGTATGATTCCATTTATATGAAATATCCAGAATAAACAAATCCATAGATATGGAAAGCAGATTAGTGGTTGTCAATGATTGGGGAGAGGAATGGGGGTTAACTGCTAGAGAGCACAGAATTTCTTTTGAAGATGATGAAATGTTCTAAATTTGATTGTGGTGATAGCTGCACAATGTGAATATACTTTTAAAACTACTGGATAGTACACTTTACAAGAGTGAATTTTATGCCATGTGCATTGCATCTCAATAAACCTGTTTTGTTTTTTAATGTAGTCAGAACTGCAGCCAGGTGATAGTTCAGATTCCTGAACCCAGTTTTAATTATTTTTCAGATTGGTTTCTATGGAATATTATCACCATATTATCATCCACATCATTGAGTCCTGCTCTTCCTCTTAGCCTGCACTATCCAGCCTTGTGAGCCAGGCCCCTTCCTTTAAGGTCTGCACCACCATTGTTTGCTAAATGCCCTCAACCTGCTTTCACCCACTAGAACAGTGGTTCTCAACCTTCTGGCCCTTTAAAAACAGTTCCTCATGTTCTGACCCAACCATAAAACTATTTTCGTTGCTACTTCATAACTGTAATGTTGCTACTGTTATGACTCATAATGTAAATATCTGATATGCAGGATGGTCTTAGGCGACCCCTGTGAAAGGGTCGTTTGACCGCCAAAGGGGTCGCAACACACAGGTTGAGAACTGCTGCACTAGAAGGATCTCATTCTGCCTTGCCCCTCCTGATATTGGGGAAATTTCTGCTTTCTGCTTGTCTGCTCCACACTTTGTTCACTGCAACCAACGGAGAAGAAAAGCCGATAGTTACTAGTTATATAAATACCTCCAGATACTCTCAGAGTCTATTGGTTGAGGAGTTTCTCATTCTTCAACTTACTAGTATTACCCTCTTATCAGCAACACTAGCTACAAGGGCCTTCATTATATCATTACTAGAGGCCCCGTGCACAAAATTTGTTCACTGTGTATGGGGGGGGGGGTCTCCCTCAGCCCAGCCTGAACTCTCTCCAATCTGGGACCCCCCGGGGGATCGGCGTAAACCAGCAGTCAGACATCCCTCTCACAATCTGGGACTGCTGGCTCCCAACAGCTTGCCTGCCTGCTTCCCTGATTGCCCCTAACTGCTTCTGCCTGCCAGCCTGATCACTCCCTAACCACTCCCCTGTCAGCCTGATTGATGCCTAACTGCTCCCCTGCTGGCCTGATTGCCCCCAACTTCCCACCCCTGCCAGCCTGGTCGCCCCTAACTGCCATCCCCTGCAGACCTGGTCACCCCCAATTGCCCTCCCCTGCTGGCCATCTTGTGGCTGTGGGCACTGCCATCTTTGAGGGCGTGGCAGTCAATTAGCATATTCCCTCCTTATTGGCTGGGGTGCTGCCATCTTTGAGGGTGGGACAGTCAATTAGCATATTCCCTTTTTATTAGATAGGATTGCCAGTGCCAACTACCCTTATTTTTTGTATTAAAAATCCATTTGTAAACACATTTCAGCAGCTCCATTATCTCAGCATCATTGCTAATTTAATCCTCCTCCCCCACTATTAACACTACAGGAGGCTAAGCAGAGCAGAAGGTGCCCAAACTAATCAGATTACTAGTTGTCTGAATATTATGCTCTTCAGGAACTAGGTGAGATGTACTGGGTCAGGCTAAGGGCAAATTAACTCTTCCACTAGCTAGCTTTCACGACCAACCAGAAGTGAGGCCTGGAATCAGAAATAATGAAAACACGGACCTCAGCTTAAAGGGGCTAATGGTGAACTATCTAGGGCTGTAACTCAGGGCTCTGCAAATATATGATTTGATGAGAAGGAGAATTTCTTGGCAAATGAAATACTGCTTATCATCTGACCTGTTCATTCACCACTTCTCAGATTCCCTTAATGAAGTGAGCTGTGGTAAAAAATGTGTTGACCAGCAAGTCAGGAGACTGGGGACTTGTCCCAGGTCTATTCCTATCTAACCATGTATCTTGAGAAGCTATTTAACCTCTCTGGATATCACATTCTTCATTTGGGGGTAATAATCTCTAACTCCTCCCCCTCTCAAAATTTTGATGAGGGCCAAGTGAAATTTAAAAAAAAAAAACACTTTAGGATGTATTACTTGTCAGGCACTGCCCTAAAGGAATGCTGTTCTTTACAGTCTGCTTATATTAACTCTAATTTCCTCAACAGCTTTATGAGGTATGCAAAATCATGATTTTATTGAACAAATAGCTAAATTAAGGTAGAAACGGCCAGGAGCCCAAAACAGAGCCCAGAGAGACAGACTAAAAATTTTGCACAGCAGACTTGGAGTGGACAGAGAGGTCATATGAAAGTCGGGAACAGGTGGTGTCCTGGAAGCCTGCAGAAGAGAGCCTTTCAGAAATTGAAGAGAAGTGATAGATCAGAGGAAGCAAGAGGTCCCAGAAAATGAGAAACCCTTTGTGTCTACCTTGAGTGGCTCTTCTGTACCAGGCTGCTACCCAGCAATGTGCCTGGTACAGAAGAGCCACTTGAGGTTGGTGGAAGGAGGAAATGAATGTTTCCTCATTAATAACAGCAGAGGCAGTAGTCCTTAGTATACTTGTTTTCCACGGGGCACCCCTAAGGTGTACTGGGCTCCTATCTATCCAAACAATTTGAGTCACTAAAATCAGCATGTCAGCACCAGTGGGCAGGTCAAACTTTCTCCCTCATGAGACAGAAATACCTCGCGGGCCAATGGGAGCATTCTGTTTTCCAGACAGGCCTCCTGGAACCCCAGGATGATTCCCAAATGCGGGAGTTCTAGAACTTCTCAGGAGATTTGATCGACCCTATGGGTGTGTGTTTGTGGGTGGGGATAAAGTGGAGAATCCAAGAGACTCCAAGGAGGGAAACCTGGGATCCATTCAGGTCGCGGTGTGAGCTAGAGGTTCTGGGCAACTGGTGGGGGACTTCCTTGGAGGAAGACACTGCAAAGCTTGAGACCCCTGAGACACAGGGCCCCGGGCAGGGACCTGGCTTGCTCAAGTTTAAGGGCGATAGTCACAACAATCCTGTGAGGTGAGTGCTATTGCCTCCGTTGTACAGTCCCAAAGTTGAGACTCAGAAAGGGAAAGTCATCTTGACTGCGTATAGGAGAATCCTCAAGAAATGGTCAGGACAGGACTGTGGGGATGAGCCGGAGGTTTGACTGCGGAGGCACACCTTGCTCTCTTCACTACCAGGCTCCTCACCCCAAACCCTTCCAGAAAGAATCAAATAATCCAAAACGCAGCTTGCATTGCACAGGTTGACCATAGGGTGGCGGTGGTAATGAGGACAATGCCGCCCAGACTGTCTGGGCAGCCTCCGCATTGGTATTCAGAGCCAGCAACTGCGTGAATTATTCAAGCCCTGACTCAGAGCGCACTCTCCTGCATTGGCGCATTTCGTCCTCTGCGGAGCTGGCTCTGTGCACGGAGAAGCTGTCCTCTGGCTAAGACACAGTCCCTGGTGTTCGTGATCAAATTGGAAGGTCTTGGAGGTCACCTAGACCCACCCTCTTCTTCAGGGATGCCATCCAGAAGGAACAGAGCCTTGCTCAAGCTCCATGGTGGTGCACTCAGGACCAGAAACCTGTCCTCCTGAATACTGATAGGTCCAATGCCCTTTGCAAAATTCTGGCTATCCCCGGGTCTGTACAGTTGACTAAAGGTCTCCATTCCCAAGGTCCCCATCTAGCCCTTTCCTTGGTGGCATACTGACACTCCCACCCCAAGGTCCCAAACACTGCTTCTTTCCCCCTTCAACAAAGCTCCTGGGACCTGGTGGGTGTGGCTCAATGGTTGAGCATGAATCCATGAACCAGGATGTCAGGGCACATGCCTGGGTTGCGGGATCAATCCCCAGTAGGGGGCATGCAGGAGGCAGCCGATCAATGATTCACTCTCATCAGTGCTGTTTCTATTTCTCTCTCCCTCTCCCTTCCTCTCTGAAATCAATAAAAATATATTTTTAAAAAAGAAGTTCCTGCCTTGGTGTACCTACAGATCCCTTTCCTAAACTCCTCGATGGCACAGCCAAAAGACTGGGAGGGGAGGGGAGGATTTCTGCTCAGGGCACACCAAGAAAGCCAGTGGATTTATTTCTTGAGAGAGATGAGAATGACTTGTCCATTCTTTCTTTCTTTTTTTTTCTTTTTTTAAAAATCTTTAAATTCCCATTTTTTCTCTGTGTCCTAAAGTCTTCCAGAGTGTCATCAGTAGCAAGCAGGTGCTGAAGGGGAAACTGAGGCAGCTAATCAGTTAAAGAGTAGTCAGCCTTCCTACTTGCCTGTCAGTCCTGGAATCTGATCCCTGACCCCCAGGTATCCAGGTCCTTGGACCCAGATTCCTTCAGACCCCTGGAGGGTTCCTCATGTTGATCCTCTCAATCCCCAAGCAGTAGCCTCCCCTAGAGTCTTAGAAAAAAACCCCCAAACTAGATCCATATCTATCTCTTCTCCCTCTCCCTCTCCCTCTCCCTCTTCCTCTCTCTCTCCCTTCAAAATGGTCCACTTCCAGCTTTTAAAACCTAACCTGCTAAGTTCCTGCCATTATTGTTCCTCACATCATCAGTTCAACCCAGAGAATGAAACAAGCCACCATCACCTCTCACCTGAATGACTGTTAGTCTATGTCCACCCTTACTGCCTTACAGTTTATTTCCAGCACAGCAGCCAGAGTGATTCTATCAAAACACAAGCCAGATAGGTCCCATCCTTCCTCTGCTCAAAATCCTGCAACAGCCCCCATCTCACACAGAGTGAGAGCCCAAGTCCTTCGCATGGTCTACAAGGCCCTATTTGTCTTGTCTCTGACCATCACTCTCACCTTCTCTCCTCATGCCCTTCCCCTTGCTCTCTAAATCAACTGCACAAACCTTTTTACTGTTATGCATATATGTAAGGCACATCCCTGCCTCGGGGCCTTTGCTCTAGTTGTCCCCTCTGCTGGAATGCTCTTTCCCTGATATCAACTTCATCCTTCAAGTGTACTCAAATGTCACTTTCTCATCAAGGCTTTTCCTGACCACTCTATTTAATACGCATGACCCCTCCTCATCCTGCTCTTCTATTTCCCACACCACTTGTTAGCATACTATATTATTTCCTCCTCTATGATGCCTACTGCATGTGTCTCCACTTGCTATCCTGTAAACCTCAGGGTGGTGGGAGCAGGGATCTTTGTCTATTTGTTTCACCAATGTATCCCAAATGTCTAAACCAGTGTTGAATGAATGAATAAGTGAATGAATGAATATGTAGTGGTAGTGATAGTGATAGGAACAGTCCTTAGATTCTAAGACTTAGAAGCCCAAAGGGGATGCATACTTACAACGCCCTTACCTTGTGGCTGTGGATGTGGCATGAGTATACCAGAGCTGGTTGAGAGGAGCACACTCCCAGGGGCTCACAGCCAGGCCCATGAATGCTTTTAATCACAATCTGCCTCCCATTCTTGTCACAAATAAATGCAAATTCCCAGGGTTTGTTTGTTTGTTAAATCTTATGAGCATTTATTCCAATACTGCCAGTAGTATGAGAGAGCAGCTGGTCATCCACAAAAATCTGCTCTGCAGCCGCCCCCCTCCATAAACCAGCTGCTTATATAGGGTAGGACAAAGATTACATGGGGAAGCAGGAATCACAGGCATGGAGAAGTAGGCAAGGTGGGCTCAGGAGGAGCTGGGGCAGAACTCCATTGTTTGGGCAACAAGGTTGCTAATCTTTCCATGATAGTTGGTAGTTCTTGAATGAGAATGGACCACATTCCAAGGTTGACTCCCAGGTCCAAGGTTGACTCCCAGGTTCCAGGGGCACACAACATTCAGCCAGGTTAGAATGTCCCAGGGGGTCCAGGGGTCCCCAAAGGTGTGGGCGGAGTTGGCGAAGAAGGAATGACACGGAGACAGCGTTCAGTTGATCATCATAGCCGGGTTCTCTTGTCAGGGTCTCCAGCCAGGTTCTGTAGCCAGGTTCTGTAGCCGGGTTCTGTCCAGGTTCTCCAGCCAGGTTCAGTCACCAGGTTCTAGTCAGGTTCTCTTGCCAATTTCTGTAGTCAGGTTCAGTCCAGGATCTTTTGCCATGTTCTCTCGCTAGGTTCTGTCTCTAGGTTCTGAGGCCAGTTTCTGTCCAGGATCTTTTGCCATGTTCTCTCCAGCGAAGTTCTTCTGTCCCTAGAGAATGTTCTGTGTAGGTTCTGTGCCTAGGTTCTATCTCTCTCTCTGTCTCTTGCTGTCTTGTTACATCTGTATTTATACCAGTTGATTCAATCCTGTCAATCTCTATTACAAAGGTTAGGGCGTTTCTTATCTCCATTCCAGGGAGTAAAGATTATGTAGCTTAAGCATGATTGTTCGTAGTTAAAGTGATTAATTACCCGCCTGGCACTTAGTTGAGGGGTTTTATTCCCTCCCTAACTTCAGGGGAAAATCCCTACCTGGGGAAACAAACTTTCTCAGAGAGGAGACCTTGGCTAAAACACACAGTGCCAAGAAGGTGAGCAAACATATCAAGAACAGTATGCCATATATGCCAGGTCCCTTGAAACAGCAAGGATGGACCGGCTCCCGGCAAATGTTGATGGGAGACTACTCCAAAATCAATTTAGGGATCAAAAACATGTCTTTAAGCCAGATGCTCCTGGAAATTTATCATCCTTGCTAAAATTGTTTTTCTGTGAAAATGGACTCTGAGGTTTAAAAAGAACATGAAAAGCATTTTGGAAACCCAAATTTCTTAGGATGTCCTGAACTGATAACATGATGGTCCCACCAGAGGGACTTGCAACAAATCTGACACATTATCCAATTATATATGGGAAACTGCACTCTGGCCGGACAACTTCATCTTGAGTAATGTACAAAGGACAATTGATCAGCCCTTGTGCAATGCTTCATCAGGAGCAGATGTGCTTCTTGTTTTTCTCATTACCATGATTTACTGTCTTCTGAGCTTATTAAAGACAGAGGCTTGAGCGCACTTTGGTGTGTGTGTTCTGGGGGAGTGGGAGATGGAGGAAAGGAGAGAGGGACAGCCTAGGAGCTTAGGAGATGTCCACTGAGCTAGTGTTGTGTGGGTTTACACTGCGGCCACCCACAGCTGCCTTTTTCCCTGAGCACACTCAGTTGGCTGAACCTGGGTTGATGGTTTGCTACACTTTGTGGACTACTGCTCATCAGTCCCCCTTCAACAAACACAGATCTGCTTCTACCAAAGTCAGATGTAGTCTCATTCTACTATAACCACCAAATGAACAGAGAAAAAGATGACTTTGATCTCACTCAGGATACCAGGAATCTATTTCACTTAACAGATTGGTATGTTTTAGAATTTTCTTGTTCCACAGTCATATAATCCCAAATTCTCTTCCTCAGAGTGTGGGGTATTACACACACACACACACACACACACACACACACATGCACACAATGCTCACATCCACAAACACACAGGAACTTACACGAATTCATTCACACAATCACACATACATGCGCTTACACACATTGACACATGGTCACTTACACATATATAGTCACACACTCACAAATACACTCAGACTTATACACACGTACAAAAATTACTCACAAACACATACATTCACATTCATACCCACAGATGCACTGACACACTCATGTTTATACATCATGTCCACACATGTACCCTTCCAAGGATAGGTATTGCCTTAGGCAACACTATTTCCTTGGCATTATTTCTTCTGCACTGCTCTGTGGGATGGGGAACTGGAGGTGGAAAAGCATCCAGGTTGGCAAGTATCAATCTTCTTTGTCTTATAGCCTCCTTTCATAACAATATTACTAATAATATTCATAATAGACAAATTTATACTTTTCAAATTTAAAAATGGCATGTATTCTTAATTTTAATTTATACCAGTTATGAAGCACAAAGCATGGTTTGTCAACAAATATCTTTTAAATGACATTAATCATGATTAGCTTGTATATTAATATGTAGATTAAATTCAATTGCATGTTACAGGATCAAATACTATAGATGCAAAAACTAGTTTTGTGACTTAATGTTGGGATTCTTTTATTTGAACTTTTAAAATCATGTAATTATTATTTTAAATTTACAGATCTTAATGATTAACTAAAAAGTGACTTTAAAGGATTTTTTTTCCAAAAATAATTCACTAGTTTTTATTCCAAATAAGGGAAAAGCAAAATTGGCTAGAATTGCCAGTATATTTTCTCTTCTTAACATTGTTTTTTGAAGTAATAGAAACTTCTTGGTGTTTTTTATAGAAACATTGATGAGATTAATATAATTTACATATCTTGTGAAAATCATCCTGAGGTAAATTTGCAAAATATTATCACTTTTATCCTTCTCATTAACTTATCTTTGAATATCAGGATTTCCTTATGCTTACGCCTTTAAGCAATGGTCCATTAAAAATATTAAATAAAATATTTTATTCACATAAAAATAGTCAATTTGCAACTGTATAATGAGTCAAAATGACCATGGGGGATAGTGGTATTTTGCTGAATTATAAACTGATATTACATACTACAGGCCCGGTGCACAAATTCATGTATGGGTGGGGTCCAGCAGGCCCTCCCTGATCGAGGCCAGTAGGGCAGGGTCAGCCAAGAGGAAGAGCCCCGGACAGTTGGTGGGCAAGCCCCTCTCTCTGATCGAACTCCAGTCGAACTCCCAGTCGAGAGGACAATTTGCATATTACCCTTTTATTATATAGGACTAGAGGCCCGGTGCACAAAAATTTGTGCACTCGCAGGGGGGTCCCTCAGCCCAGCCTGTGCCCTCTCACAGTCTGGGACCCCTTGGCGGATGTCCACCTGCTGGCTTAGGCCTGCTCCCTGGGGGATTAGGCCTAAGCTGGCAATCAGACATCCCTCTGGCAGCCGGGGAGCCCTCGGGGGATGTCCACTTGCCAGTGGGGAGCAGGCTTAAGCTGCAGCCAGAATCCTTAGTGCTGCTGAGGAGGCGGGAAAGGCTCCCACCACTATCGCTGTACTGGCAGCCATCAGCCTGGCTTGTGGCTGAGCAGAGCTCCTCCTGTGGGAGCACACTGACCACCAGGGGGCAGCTCCTGCATTGAGAGTCTGCCCCCTGGTGGTCAGTGTGTGTCATAGTGACCAGTCATTCCCAGTTGTTCTGCTGTTAGGGTCAGTTTGCATATAACCCTTTTATTATATAGGATAGAGACCTGGTGCACGGGTGGGGGCCGGCTGGTTTGCCCTGAAGGGTGTCCCAGATCAGGGTGGGGTTCCCACTGGGATGCCTGGCCAGCCTGGGTGAGGGGCTGATGGCTGTTTTCAGGCTGGTCACACCCCCTTCAGGGTGGGGGTCCCCACTGGGGTGCCTGGCCAGCCTGGTTGAGGAGCTGATGGCTGTTTGTAGGCTGGTCAAGCCCTCCCCCCCCAGTGGGGACTCTCATCCCATGGTGGTTTTGCCAGCCTGAGTGAGGGACTGATGGCTGTTTTCAGGCTGGCCACACCCCCTTTAGGGTGGGGGAGTCCCCACTGGGGTGCCTGGACAGTCTGGGTGAGGGGCTGAGGGCCGTTTTCAGGCTGGCCAAGCCCCCTGGTGATGGAAGCTCCCAGCCTCTCCTTTCTCTCTCTCTCTTTTTTTTTTATTCTGGGATTTATTTACCTTCTATAATTGAAACTTTGTAGCCTTGAGAGGAGCTCAGAGCCAGCCAGGGTGGGCAGGAGGGAAACTTGGCTTCCTCCATCACCAGAGGCAACCTAAGCCTTCTGCTCATTTCAGCTCCATGGCCATGCCAGCTGAAAGCAAGTATCTGGGGTTTATTTACCTTCTGTAATTGAAACATTGTTGCTTTGAGTGGAGCTCAGAGCCGCCACAGCAGGCGGGAAGCTTGGCTTCCTCCATCATTGGGGCAAACAAGCCTCCTGCTTGCTACAGCTCCATGGCTTCCGGCCGCCATCTTGGTTGGGTTAATTTGCATACAGTCGCTCTGATTGGCTGGTGGGCATGGCTTAAGGTTTAGGGAAGGTACGGTCAATTTGCATGTTTGTCTTTTATTAGTGTAGATACCTACTCAACCCCACATGTGTTCAATTAATACACATTGAGATACTTTCAAACTACTCTGGTTTTAAAGAGGGAAATGAGACTGCCCAGGGTGGCTCAGGGCTTGATCACTGGCCTGTGAACCAGGAGGTCACAGTTTGATTCCCAGGCAGGGTATTTGCCCAGGCTGTGGGCTCGCTACCCAGTGTAGGGCATTTAGGATGCAGCCAATCAATGATTCTCTCTCATCATTGATGCTTCTATTTCTCTCTCCCTCTCTTTTCCTCTCTCTGAAATCAATAAAAACATTTTTAAAAAATAAAAATAAATTTAAAAATAAAATAAAACAAAACAGCACCCTTTATACTTTGCTCCATCTTAATAATTCTTGGTAGCACGTAGTGCCTACAGATATAGTTCTTATATATCTGTGTGTTTGTTTAATGTCTCACCATGCTACAATGTCAGTTCCATGAGAGTAGGGGCTAGGAGTCTGTTATGCACTACTGTATTCCCTTCCCTGGAACAGGGCCTAATTGTTGAATGAACAAGCCATGTCCTCCTACCTCAAATGCAAGTACAAGAGTAAAAAGTACCCACCTTATTTCCAAAATGAAAGTTGTTTTATTGTGGTCTGCAATTGTAAGTATAATATGTGATCATTATAAGCCTTCAGAAAATAGAGCAAAGTGTCCAGAAGCAAATTTAAAAATCACATGTAATCTAATTATCCTAAGAAAATCGCTCATTACTTTGATATATTTCTTCTTGCTTGATAGATACAAATATAAATATAGATGTAGATGATATAGTTATAGATAAATATATACACACACATCTCAAAAAATGTAATTCATGCTTTACAAGCTATTTTGTAAGATTACTCTAAATGGAATATCCTTTCAACTCAGTCTTTGCCGACATCTTGAATTATTCCCTAAGGATAAATTACTGGAAGCAGAATTGCTGGATCAAAGCAAATGAATAGTCCTACGGCTTTAAGCAATGCACTGCAATTGCCTTCCAGACAGACTGAACCACTTACACTCCCCTGTGCTAAAAGACAGCACCTACTATCTTGTACCCTCACCAATACTGGTTCTTCTACACTTTAAAAAATTACTACATGTTTGATAGCCATTATTACTTTAGTTTGCACTTCTGTTTATTAGTGAGAAAGAACTATTTTTCATGTCTGAGGGCCATATAAAGTTCATTATTCTCATGCTTGTTATCATCCTATGGTGCAATCAAGCCAGATCCTCACCCTCTGTCAGCCCTGGTTTTGCATCCTGTTTGCCTCCTGTATTTGCTGAGTAACACTGGGGCAGGGGTTAACTTTGCTTAGATAACATTTCATTGACTATAAACAGAGGATAGCACAGTCCTCATAGTATTGGCATGAGGATTAGTTACATGCTATGTGTAAGAAATTTATCACCATATCTAATTCTTAGTAAGTCCTAGTAAAAAGCAGAAGATGAGAAAATAAGTTGGTGTTACTTACTCTCAGGAGAAAGAACTTCCTTCTCTGTCCTGAGTTTAATATTAGTTATGATTCAGGCTATTTATTTGAAATTGATTTTTAAAGGCAGCAAGTTTACCAAATCTTTTGCTAGAAGTATTTATTCAATTTTATGAATTATCATCTGCTAAGTCACCTTTGGAATCGAGGCTGATGTGATTAATTATAACAATGAATTTTTTAATGTTACATCACTCTTACATTTGCTCATTCATTCCATCAGAAAATATTTATTAAGCATCTACTATGTGAAAGGCACTTTTCTGGGCTTTGAGGATACAACAGCAGAAAAAAGGAGAAACCAAATCTCTTGTCTTGTAGAACTCACATTCTAGTGGGAGAGAGAAGGAGAGAGAGGGAGAGAGAGAGAGAGAGAGAGAGAGAGAGAGAGAGAGAGAGAAGGGTGGGAGAGGAGAGAGGAAAGAAAGAAAGAAAGAAAGAAAGAAAGAAAGAAAGAAAGAAAGGAAGGAAGGAAGGAAGGAAGGAAGGAAGGAAGGAAGGAAGGAAGGAAGGAGAGATAGAATGTCTGTGCAAAAGACAGAAATTCACTTGGCTTCTCTGAAGAATAGCAAGATGAATTTGGTGGCTAGGAAGTCTTTGGAGAGTATTACTAGTAAGTGGGAAGTGACTATCTCATTTATGTGTAAAAAGGATTATTCTAGCTGCTGTGTGGGAAATGGGTTGGAGAAGGGCAAGAGTAGAAGCAGGAAAATCATTTAGAAGGAGGCACCTGTCCGAGTGTGAACTGATGGAATACTTTGGCTTGGACCACAGAGCTAGCAATGCAGGTATATTTAGGACATATTTATATATATTTTGAAAATAAACACTGAGAACAATCACTAACAGATGGGCTATGGGGCATGAGAGAAGTAGAGGAGTCACAGGTAGTAGAATGGAGTTACCATATATTGAAATGAGGAGGACTGCAGAAAGAGCAGTCTTTGGCTCTAGCTGGTTTGGCTCAGTGGATAGAGAATCAAACTGAAGGGTCCTGGGTTTGATTCCCCATCAGAGCACATGGGCCAGTTGTGGGCTCAGTCCCCAGAAGGGGGCATGCAGGAGGCAGCAATTCAATGAATGATTCTCTCTTATCATTGATGTTTCTATCTTTATCTCCCTCTCCCTTCCTCTCTGAAATCAATAAAAACATATTTTTTTAAAAGAAACTATCCTATATAATAAAGAGGTAATATGCAAATAAACCCTCACTCCCTCACAAAATGGCTGCCTAGGAGGTGGAGTTTTTGACACTGACTGGCATAGAAACCAGCCAATCAGAACCTAATCTGGGTGAACTGCGAAGGCAGAACCTAAGGTGGGGGCTGATTAGGGGTTTTAAGGGCAACAGCTGCTTGGTGTAAGGTGTAAGAAAGCAGCACAACTTTTTAATGACCAGTTTGGCAGTATAGTGCATATGGCTGGCTATCAGTCCAGATATAGGGATTATGTATTTTTGTCTGCTAAGAGCATATCCTCCTGCTGAAAAAGCACCCCCCCTCCATTTAAGCAATCCTATCCTATATAATCTATACTACTAAAAGGGTAATATGCTAATTAGACCAGATCAACCAGCCATCTTCCGGACATCCAAATTCCTTCTGGACAAAGCCATGGTGGTGGGGGCCAAGGCAAAGGCCATTAGGGGTGATCAGGCCAGCAGAAGAGGGAAGTTGGGGGCGACCAGGCTGGCAGGAGAGGGCAGTTGGGGGCAAGATTAGGTCAGCAGGGGAGGGTAGTTAGGGGCGATCAGGCAGGCAGAGTGGTTAGGGACAATCAGGCAGGCAGGCAGAGGCAGTTAGGGGCAATCATGCAGGCAGGCAGGTGAGCGGTTAGGAGCCAGTGGTCCCAGATTGCGAGAGGGATGCCCAATTGCCAGTTTAGGCCCAATCCCTGGGATCCAAGGCGTCCTCAATTGGAGAGGGTGCAGGCTGGGCTGAGGGAAACCCCACCCCCATGCACAAATTTCATGCACCAGGCCACTAGTATCAATAATATTTCCCAAGCACTTGAACTTGAAGTATTCTGTAATAACATATCAACAAGAGGTTGAGGGATCCCTGAGAGAAAGGCTTGAAATATAATGAATTTGAGTGACTCTTCAGTCTGAACCTAAACCCTGTTATATACACTAAGGAGTTTCTATAGAAGAGAGGCCTCATCAGCATAACATATGTAACCAAAGTTTCCCATAGAATGTGGATCTAATGAGCCATCAGGGAATTCACAAAGCTAAAAGTCTATGTATAAGTAATAAATGTGGGGAAACCTTCAGAGGAAGCCCAGATATTATTTAACATCAGATAATACTAGAGAGAAGATCCTTATATGTAATTAATGTGGAAAATACCTCATCCAAAGTTCAGTTCTCAAAAGCCTCAGTGATTTTAGGATAGTGAAAAACCTATCAGTGCAGCTAATGTGATAAAGCTTTCCATATGTGTTCAAACCTTATTGCGGGAAAGAAGCCTAACATATAAATGGATATGGAAAAGCCTTCGGCCAGAATCCATTTAAATGGAAAGAAAAAATCAAATTTCCCAGGAGTGAGGAAATCTATGGATACAATGAATGTGGGAAGGATTTTAGACAGAGATCAACCCCATAAAACATCCAAGAATTCATTCTGAAGAGAAATATGATTAGTGAACATGGGGATGCCTTAGTGTGGTGTTCACACCTTTTAAACATCATAGCTTTCACACTGGTGATAACGTATGAATGTAATGAGTATAGGAAAGCCTTCAGCCAGAGTACACATCTGAGGAAACATCAGGAGGTTCACTTCAGAAAAAAATCTTCTGTGAATATAAGGGCTCTGGGAAACCATTGAACCAGATCTCAAGTCTTAATAAGCGTCGTATAGTGCACATTGGAAAGAAATTCTATAAATACAATGTCTGTGGGAAAGTCTTTAGCTTTACAGCATGGTTTCATTCACATAAGAGAATTCACAACACTCATCTCTGTAATCCACGTTGAAAAGCCCTTTATTATAGTTTGATCATCAATCTGTCCTTAGAAATCATCAAATAATCCAGAAACCCTCTGAATGTGATGTCTGGGGATAAAGCTATCACAGTCCAGCCCATCAGGGAGTTAATTCATATGATGTTCAGCATTTCCTTTATTTTCATACTATTCCCTTTTTATCATTTAAATTAAAATACAACCAAATTTCACACTATTGTTAAAAATAACATGACTGGTATGATCCTAGTATTATAAAATTTCTAGTTAGCTTGCTGTCTTCTACTGGACATGTGTGTAAAGAGATGATTGGAATGCTGTCCACCAGATGTTAACTGTAGTTTTCTTTTCTTTTCTGGATGATGAAATTGTTGGTGATCTGTTTGTCTCTTTACTGTAATTCTTAAATTGCTTCAATTTTATAAGATGCATTACCGACTTTATAAAAACCATGAGAGGCCTGGTGCATGAATTTGTGCATGGGTGGGGTCCCTCAGCCTGGCCGACTATCAGGGCCGATCGAGGCCTTCTCACTCAGTCCCCATCAGGGCTGATGGGTGCCAACCAGCCGGGGAGGGACCTCGGGAGGGATCCAGGGCCTATCCGGCCCGTCTCACCCAGTCACCATCGGCTGGACCCCAGCAGCAAGCTAACCTACCAGTTGGAGTGTCTGCCCCCTGGTTGTCAGTGGGCATCATAGCAACTGGTCGAGTGGTCAGACACTTAGCATATTAGACTTTTATTAAAGATAGTCATTATGCTTTTAAAAATATTAAGAATAAAGAAACATTTGTTTTTGTGTGCAAGCCAACACATAGAAAGCTAATGCTTATCACTGCATTTTTTATAATAGGGGAAAATGAAAACAACATAAATGTTCATGTTGGAGGAATTATTAAAGAAACGTTGTGGTATTTCCAAAAAGAGCTACAATGCAAAAACTTAAAAGAATGAAGTAGAAAGATTGCCAGGACAGATAGGTGAGAAAAGCAAGTTACAAAACAATGTTTATAGTAAGATGCCATTTGTAGTGGGGTTTTTTTTAAACACACACACCTAAACTGTACATTTTTAATGGGTTATTGTAGAGGAAGAGGTCAGAAGAGCAATGCACCAACCAGATAATTAGTATTCACCACAGAGCAGCTGGGGATGGGACTGAATTCAGGGGACTGACTTTATCTGTAAAGGATGACATTTTTAAAGGGAGGATTTATTATGTATTTACTAGAGGCCCGATGCATGAAATTTGTGTGGGGGAGAGGGTCCCTCAGCCCAGCCTGCTTCCTCTCGCAATCCAGGACCCCTTGCTCCTAACCGCTCTCCTGCTCACTCTTTGTCACCCGCCTGCTTGCTCCTAACTGCCTGCCTGCTTGCTCCTTACCGCTTGGCTCACCACTCCTTAGCGCTGCTGCAGAGGCAGAAGAGGTTCCGGCCACTGCCACTGCACTCGCCAGTCATGAGCCCAGCTTCAGGCTGAGCGGCATTCCCACTGTGGGAACTGGTTATCATAGCGACTGGTTGTTCTGTTCGTTCTGGTCATTCCACTGTTAATGGTCGCTGGGCTTTTATATATATAGATTGCATAATTTAAAACCCCCTTTTTTTTAAGAAAAAATGTTCAGCTTAATAGTTTGAGGCTTATAGAAGGGTCAGTTTTGACAGTAGAAGAATCATGCTGTAATTTAGACCCATCAACAAGAAGTCAGAAGAATCTGCCCCCTCTCCCTAAGATGGAATGCGAAGGAGGAGGTTGCACCCTAATGAAGGGAGCCATTTCCAGTTATGGCTACAAGGTGATAAAGAAAGCATTACAGGAATAAATTAAGAAGGTAGTGGCGAGAAACCAAGATGGCAGCATAGGTAAACACCAGAAATTGCTGCCTCCCACAACAACTTCAAAAATACAACTAAAAGACAAAACGGACATCATCCAGAACTACAGGAAGGCTGGCTGAGTGGAAATTCTACAAATAGAAGGAAAGAGAAAAGCACACTGAGACTCAGAGGAGGTGCAGAAGTAAAGTGCAGAGGTACAGAGGCGCGCGCTGAAAGGGGCTAGCAACTGAGGACGCGGCTGTCTTTTTGAATCAGGAGGGAGTCACAAGCCCCCGACTGCTCTGAACTCCAGTTCTGGGAAGTCTCTGGGGACCCAGACTCATACGGGGAGAAATTGGACTTTCTGGCAGCGGGCAGAACTCAGAACTCAAGGGCAGCTTTCTCTCAGAGGTGCTTGCAGCGATTACCAGGACACTGAGACACGGGGCCTCTTAGGACAGGGCTGAGGATCAGCCATAGCTGTTTGCTCCACCCTGTTGATTCCCTGAGACCCCGCCCCACCCAAGCTGCAGCAGACGCTTTTGCATATGAATGCCCTGGCCCTTTGCATTCTGAAAATTACCTAACAAATTGCAGCTGGGCCAGACAGACCCAGAACTTCCAAGAGAAGGCCCAAGACCCCACAGCAGCTTGCATTGCTTCACAGCTGGGCCTCATCTGGGCACCTCCAAACCCCAAACAAGGAAGGAAAATCTGCAGATCTCTTCGTAGCTCCTGCTGGGTAGCCTCAGGCAGAGGCTAAATTAGCACCTCCTTAGATCCAAGATCCAGTGTACCCAGTGGTCAGAGTGGGACCATCCAGATTACAACTCCTCAGATCCATAAGGGACACACTCAGGGGGCAGACTCAGTGAGCACCAAAGTCCCACTGAAGCAAGTCTTGCCCCATAAGGGTGTCTTCAGCACAGAAGTTCTCCCACTGTAGACACAGCTGATTCTCACAGCCAATTGGCCTGGAGGTCAATTCCTCCCAGTGATACCTACAACAATCAAGGCTTAACTACAACAAAGAAACAGGTCACAAATGACAGAAATGGAGGAAAGCAAACTACTGGATAGAGAGTTCAAAACCACGGTTATAAGGTTTTTCTAGAATTTTCTAGAAACTGCCAATAAATTTAGTGAGACCCTGGAGGATATGAAAAAAGACCAACTAGAAATTAAGCATACACTGACTGAAATAAAGAATAATATACAGAGATCCAAGAGCAGACAAGAGGATCCCAAGAATCAAGTCAAAGATTTGAAATATGAAGAAGCAAAAATTACCCAACCAGAAAAGAAAAAAGAATAAAAAAATATGAAGATAGTGTAAGGAGCCTCTGGGACAACTTCAAGCGTGCCAACATCCGAATTATAGGGGTGCCAGAAGAAGAGAGAGAGCAAGATATTGAAAACCTATTTGAAGAAATACTGACAGAAAATTCCCCTACCTGGTGAAAGAAATAGACTTACAAGTCTCGGATGCCAGAGAACCCCAAACAAAAGGAATCCAAAGAGGACCACAACCAGACACATCATAATTAAAATGCCAAGAGCAAAAGACAAAGAGAGAATCTTAAAAGCAGCAAGAGAAAAACAGTCAGTTACCTACAAGTGAGTACCCATATGACTGTCAGCTGATTTCTCAACAGAAACTATGCAGGCCAGAAGGGAGTGGCAAGAAATATTCAAAGTGATGAATGCCAAGAACCTACAACCAAGATTACTCTACCCAGCAAAGCTATCATTCAGAATTGAAGGTCAGATAAAGAGCTTGACAAATAAGATAAAGCTAAAGGAGTTCAGCACCACCAAACCAGTATTATATAAAATGCTGAAAGGTATTCTTTAAGAAGAGGAAGAAGAAAAAGATAAAGATAAAAATTATGAACAGCAAATACATATCTATCAACAAGTGAATCTAAAAATCAAGTGAATAAAAAATCTGATGAACAGAGTAAACTGGTGAATATAATAGAACCAGGGGCATGGAAAGAGAGTGGACTGACAATTCTTGGGGGGGAAGGGGTATGGGGGTGCAGGAAGAGACTGGACAAAAATCTTACACCTATGGATGAGGACAGTGGGAGGGGTAAGGGCAGAGGGTGGGGTGGGAACTGGGTGGAGGAGAGCTATGGGCGGAAAAAAGAGGAACAACTGTAATAATCTGAACAATAAAGATTTAATTAAAAAAAAAAGAAGGTAGTGGCATTTGCTTGCAGAGGAATAGGAGTTCTAGAGAGCCCTTTGAAAGAACTTGGTGGGGAGGGACAATAGTTGAAAAGTGCTAGGATGAGAATGTTCATAGCAATAATAGGATGGTAATATTGGGTGGGGAAAGGTTAGGTTTCCTGAAGTGTCTGAAGACTACAGTGATGAGAGATCTGTTTGAAAATGACTGTTCTCAGACATCTCCAGTTTGGCTTGTGGTTCCCCTGCTTCCTAACAGCCCCAAATTGGCAGTGGAACAGCAATGAACCTCCTCAGGGCAATTACTGCAAAGACATTTGTGGAGAGTTGTCAAGAGCCCTTTTTACCTGATGAGAGGAATGGCAGCAATATGGTTGGGGTGGCAAAAAGCTATTTATTTACCCTTAACTTTAGTACTAGAGGCTAGGTGCATGAAATTCATGCACAGGGGGGGGGGTGTCCCTCATCCCAGCTTGCACCCTCTCCAATCAGAGACCCCTTGGGGGATGTCCTAAACCAGCAGTCAGACATCCCTCTCACAATACAGGACTGCTGGCTCCTAACCACTCACCTGCCTGCCTGCCTGCCTGCCTGATTGCCCCTAATTGCTTCTGCCTGCCAGCCTGATCACCCCCAACTGCCCTCCCCTGCTGGCCTGGTCACCCCCAACTGCCCTCCCCTGCCAGCCAAATGGCCCCCAACTGCCCTCCCTTGCCGGCCTGGTCACCCCCAACTGCCCTCCCCTGCTGGCCAACGTGGGGGCAGCCATCTTGTGACAACATGGAGGCAACCATCTTGTGACACAACATGGGGATGGCCTTCTTGTGACATGGGGGCAGCCATCTTGTGACAATGTGGGAGCGGCCATCTTGTGATGACGTGAGGGTGGCCATCTTTTGATGATCCAAGGGTGTGAGCGTCAATTTGGATATTACCTCTTTATTATATAGGATGTGATGATCTAATCTTATATAATAAAAGCCTAATATGCTAAGTGTCCGGTCATCTGGTGACCAGTCAACTGTTCAACCAATCAAAGTGTAATATGCTAATGATATGCTAAGGCCATTCAACCACTCACTATGACGTGCACTGACCACCAGGGGGCAGACAGTCGACTGGTCAACCAGTCGCTATGATGTGCACTGACCACCAAAGGGCAGACAAACAACCAGTCGACCAGTTGCTATGATGTGCACTGACTACCAGGGGGCAGATGCTCTGACTGGTAGGTTAGCCTGCTGCTGGGGTCTGGCCTATCAGGACTGAGCGAGATGGGCCGGACATGCCCTGGAGCACTCCCACTGTCTCTTTCTGGCCCCAATTGTGCACCAGTGGGGTCCCTGGGCCTGGCTTGCACCCTATCACAATCTGGGAACCCTCGGGGGATATTGGAGAGCCGGTTTCGGCCTGGTCCCACAAACCACTCCCCTCAGAAGGTTGCCAGACGCAGGGTTCATGGCTGGTGAGCACTGCTGTGGCAGCGTGAGCCTCTCCAGATCGGAACTGATTGGGCACAAGCCCACGGCAGGCACAATGGGGCTGGGATGAGCAGGAGCAGCAGGTATGAGCTGCAGGAGGCATTGGACTGTGGGTTTCGGCCAGATCCCCGCAGGCCACCTCAAGGGACCCCACCCATGCATGAATTCATGCACCAGACCTCTAGTATCTGTTCAACCAATCAAAGTGTAATATCTATATGTGTGTGTGTGTGTGTGTGTGTGTGTGTGTGTGTATAATAGAGAAATATGCTAATTAACCAGGATGCTGTAATGGGTCTACCAGACAGGAGGAGGTTGTGCATGCAGTGTCGGGGCAGGGAGGCAGGACCCTCCGTGTGCCTGCGTTGGGGGAGGACCTGGTCAGCAGCCCCAGATACTGCTTCAAGGGCCGGAGAGGGAGGCAGGGCCAGACCGGCAACTCCAGGGTGGGCGGTGCAGCAAACCCGTCCCCAGGCGGGTCTGGTCACACAGCTTGACAGCAGACAACAGGGCCTGCTTGGCCGTAGCCACGGCGACCAGCGAACAGGAAAGTGGGCTGCAGGCAGCACCCAGCAGGGCCTGCTTTGCTGTCGCCAGGGCAACCCAGGAGCAGGCAGGCTTGGCCCAAAGGCAGCACCGAGCAAGGCCTGCTTGGCCGTCGCCAGGGTGACCTGGCAGCAGGCAAGCGTGGCCCATAGGCAGCACCCAGCAGGGCCTATTTGGCTGTTGCCGTGGTGTGGAGCAGCCAGGCCCCACAGAGAGCAGAGAGCCATGGGGAGTGGGACTAAGCCATCAGTAGGACATCCCCTGAGGGCTCCCAGATTGAAGAGTGTGCAGGTCAGGCTGAGGGACAGATATGCTAATGATATGCTAAGGCCACGCCACTGCTCGCTATGATGTGCACTGACCACCAGGGGACAGATAGCTGATGTTTCTATCTCTCTCTCCCTCTCCCTACCTCTCTGAAATCAATAAAAAATGTATTTTTAAAAATGTTTCAAGTTTTTTGCCCTAGCCAGTTTGGCTCAGTGGATAGAGTGTTGGCCTGTGGACTGAAGGGTCCCAGGTTCAATTCTGGTCAAGGGCACGTACCTCAGTTGCAGGCTCAATCCACAAGCCCCATGTAGGAGACAACCAATTGATGTGTCTCTCTCACATCGATGTATATCTCTCTCTCTCTCTCTCTCTCTCTCTCTCTCTCTCTCTCTCTCTTTCTCTTCCTTCCCACTCTCTCTAAAAATCAATGGAAAAATATCCTCCAGTGAGAATTAACCTCCAAAAAAGTTACAAGTTTTTAAGAAATTGGAGCAGAAATCAATGAAATTGAAACAGGAAAACAATAGAGAAAATCAATGAAACCAAAAGCAAATTCTCTGAAAAGATTAACAAAATTGATAAAATTTTAGCTAGGCTAACAAAGAAAGAGAGAAGACACAAATACTAATATTACAAATTTTTTAAAAAGCCATCACTGCTGATCCTGTGGACTATAAGATAATGAAGGAATACTGTGAACAACTTTATGCCCACAAATGTGATAACCTAGATGAAATGGATCCATTACTTGAAAGATACAAACTATCAAACTCACACATGGAGAAATAAATAATATCAAGAGGCCTATATCTATTGACATGATTAATTCAATAATTCTAAAATTTCCAATGCACAAAGCACAAGGCCCAAATGCTCTAACTGGTGAATTGTACCAGATATTTAACCCTTTTTAGGGTTAATCTAGTTCTGGTTAACCCTTACTCTTAGGATGTAGCCTTTCAGGATATCAATCCCAAACCTTGGGGATAGGAGAAAATTACCAGGACTCCTCTTTAGTGGATCCTCATCATCTCAGCTGTGGCTTTCAAGATTTGGTACTCTAGAGAAAAAGAGCAAAATGCCAGGCTCTGCTCTCTGGGTTTCTCTTCTCTTCTAGATCTTGGCCCTATACATTCTCCTTGCCTTGGTATCCATGACACAGATTATCTTAATTCTTTTTTTTTTCTAGCTTTTCTAGTTGTTCTCAGCTGGAGAATTGAACTGAGACATCCTAGTCTGCTATTGCTGAAAGAAAAATTATATCTTTACATTTTTAGAATGTATTGACATTTCTTTGTGGCCAAATATATGTTCAATTTTTATTAATGTGTTGGGGTACTTATGAGCTGAATTTTATGATTATACAGTATAGAATATGATATATATTTACATCAATAAGATACTAGAATAGATCGTATTATTATTCCCAATTATTTGCTGCTATCCTTGTAAAAAGGCTACACAATCTTTTGCCAAAGTGTTTATGCTGAGTGCACACTATAATTCATCTTTGACTCTGGTCCCCAGGAAACCCAACTAATAACGCTAACGATAATGTTAAGGTATGAGAGCACTGCAAGGGGAGTATTTCAGGTACAATGGAGGGAATTGCTCTGTGATCTCTTTCCCTCCAACTCTACCTTCACTCATGCCATTCCAGACCCATGGGCCTCCTTGCTCTTCCTCAGACATACCAAGCACCTTTTGTTTCTGGCCTTTGCACATGCTGTTCCCCCTCTGCCTGGAACACACTTCCCTCAGCTACACAGCACATCCCCTCAGTCCAAAATTACAGTACCACCTCCACCATCTGCACCTGCTGGCCTTTTTCGTTATTTTTTTCTTCTATAGCATTTACTGCATACTAAGGAAGGGACTAGGCGCAGTGGTTCTCAACCTTCCTAATGTTGCGACCCTTTAATACAGTTCCTCGTGTTGTGGTGACCCCCAACCATAAAATTATTTTCGTTGCTACTTCATAACTGTAATTTTGCTACTGTTATGAATCGTAATGTAAATATCTGATATGCAGGATGTATTTTCAGGGGTCGTGACCCACAGGTTGAGAACCGCTGGACTAGGGAATACACTTCTTTATCTTGTATATTGTTATTATCTCCCTGTTGGGAGGAGGAAGGTCTCCAAATTATCTGGGGGCCATTTTCGGTTTGTTTAGTTTTTTATTGTTGTTGTTTTGTTTTGTTAATCCTCACCCGAGGATATTTTTCCATTGATTTTTAGAGAGAGTGGTAGGGAGGGGGAGAGACACCAAGAGAGAAACATCAATATGAGAGAGACTGAGGATCCAGACAGCAAACAAGGTGCATGTCCTTGGCCAGAATCGAACTCAGGACTCTTTTCACTCTGAGGGCCAATACTCTATTCACTAAGCCAAACCAGCGAGGCTTTGGGGCCTTTTTCAATGTAGACACCCTTATTCACCACAGCCCGAGATTTAGACCCTCCCACAGTTGATCACAAAGAAGGTACATTTATATCTATACTACCAGCAATAGTGTTGCTCAAGCACAAGCTCTGGGCTTTAATCCCCACCCTAGGTGGGTAGGAGAGATCAGCCTGCCTGTTCTATACATACTAGCTGTATGACTTTAGACAACAAACTTAACATCTTTGAGCCTCAGTTTCCTTTTCTGAAAAATGGGGCTAAAAATCCCTGCACTAAGTGCCTCTGAATAGTTTCTACATGCAGGAAAAATGTCTGTTTGCCACAAAGTTACCTGAAAACAGCCTCATCTCTGTGTGCAACTATGTGAGTATGTGTGTGCACACACCAAATAGAGTCACACATACTGCACTTCTATCTGGCCAAGAGAGAGTTTCAGCATTTTGCATCACTCAACTGAGCCATCACATTCCCACAAACAGACATATATAGTTATTTCGACATAGTGCCATCTTTGGTGAACCTCACACATGTCACCCTTGTGTTGGCATCATGGCCACAAAACTTGCCATCAATGAGGAATGGATATTACTGGAAAGATCAATAAATACTCCAAAGGCTTTCTGCCCTTCTTAGATAAAGACTGTCCTTTGATAGATTCCAAGACGATGCTTCTGTATATTTTATTGAGTTCTACTGTGACTTCGAGATCATTTTCAGTTTTGTTTGTCTGACTTTCTAGGAATGGCCATTTTGAACTAGAACTCAATTTCAGTTTCAAATGAAAGGAATGGGTGTGACCTGTGGAGGTATCTTTGAGAAAGCACCATCTTCCTCAAATATAAAACTCCAGAACCACCATGGTCATCACTAGAAGAATTGGGTGTAGGAGAAGGCAACACAGGCCCCTAACACTCACCTGAATAACTTGTCTTCCCATGGAAGCCCCTTGCTTATCACCATTGCCACTACCATGCTGGCCTTTGAACAACACTGTTCTCCTTCAGTTCCCTGAACACATGTCCTTTTCCTCACCCAGGACACAACTGAGACCATATTAGGTTTCTAAAGAAGACTCACTTGAGGGCTGAATGGTAATAAAAAAGTAAAGGAGAATAACATGTCACTTTAGCATCTGGTCCACCAGGTGTCTCCCTTCCTAATAGCGTTGACTTCCCTGCACACCGACTGTTTTTATCTCTTGACACCAAAGAGGATGGGGACCACAGAATCTGTATCCAAACAGGGACTTTTTTTAAGACTGAAAACTTTCACCATTGATATTTAAGATGAAGCAGTTTGTACAAGTTGCCTTGGCCAGCCAGGATATAGGGTTACCCTCACAAAGAGACAGGGGAGAGAAAGAAGCAGAGGCCTCTCCCAAGCTTCTTAAGGCCCGCTGTTTTCCAAATATTTCCAGTTCTTTTCCCAGGTATATAGTATAATTGAATTTTCCTGATCCCTTAAGACTTGGTATGACCATATGATCTTCTCTGGCCAATGGCATATGAGCATAAGTGTGGTATCTCATTTCTGAGCAAACACATTATAAGCCAGTATACAATAGGCTACAATTTCCTTTTCCTGCCTTAAGGATAGTGGAATCATGAGAATAGAGCTTCCCAAAGCCTGGACTCTGAGTGACGATGATATGGAGCAGAACATTCTAACTGACCTGTAATTGACATATTGCATAAGTAAGAAATAAATATTTGTTGAGTTAAGCACTGAGATTTTGGGGTCATTAGCTTTTGTGGCATCACCTAACCCAACCTGTTTGACTCTCCTCCCAAGCTCCACTTCAAGATATGAGGACACATCACTTCCCAATGATTGAACACTTCTGTGCAGAGATCTAACCTTTCTCCAGATCCTTGCCCCACAGGCCTGTCCTCTGGATTGCTCTGGAGTGACCTTCTCTAAATAATGGCAGTGGCCTTCTCAACTCACTGTTCCAGGCCCAAATAAGAGCCTAGAAAAGAGCCAATCTGAAGGATGAAGTGAGGAGCTTGGGAAGGTATGAACTCAGCAGTGAAATGAAGGAATAAGTAAGATAATTGTTATGTGTTGAATTGTGTCCCCCCCAAATTCATATGGTCTTAACCACCAGACTCTAAAATGTGACCTTATTGGGAAATAGGGTAAATGCAGATGCCATTAGTTAAGATGAGATCATTAAGGTGAGCTCTATTTTAATGTGACTGACATCCTTATAAAAAGGGGAAATTTGGACACAGAGGCACCCACATAGGGAAAACACCATCCTATCTAATAATGAGGTAATATGCTAATTGACCCTCATGCCATCACAAAGATGGTGGTGCCCACAGCCAATAAGGAGGGAATATGCTAAATGACTATCCCACCCTCAGGTACAGATAGAGACTCTGACACAGTTATATAGAAATAGGCACATATAGGAGTACAAATAGAATACAGATACAAGTTCTTATAGAAACTCAGAGTAGGTACAGGTATAGAAGCAGATAGAGGTATAAATAAATTAATAGGGGTACATATAGAGACATAGCTGCTGGTACAGATACCAATATGTATAGAGACATAAAAGCAAAAACAGATAAAGACATGATAAACATAGTTAAAATGTAACAGACATAGGAATAGATAGAGAACAAGATATAGGTACAGGTAGAGAACTAGGTACAGGTACATACTGATACTTGGAGAGATTCTACTACTGATACAGAGACATAGTGAAAGGTACTTATATAGACACAGATACATAGTCTATCTAATAAAGAGGGAATATGCTAATTGACCATCATGCCCTCAAAAGATTGCAGTGCCCACAGCCAATAAAGAGGGAATATGCTAATTGACTGTCACGCCCTCAAAGATGGCAGCACCCACAGCCACAAGATGGCTGTGCCCAGTCCCCTCAGCCCCACTGGGGCAGCAAGTGCATGGCATGGCCGGGCCCACCCCCAGGCAGGTCTGGCCGCTCTGCACACCTGCCTCCGGAGACCCCAGTCCCCTCAGCCCTCCAGCCGCCCAGGGCCAGCCCCAAGCACAGGCGAGCTTTGGATGGTGACTGCCCAGATGCCCAGGGCCGGCCTGAGGTGCAGGCAAGCCTCAGATGGTGGCTGCCCAGCCACCCAGGGCCACTCGAAGTTCAGGTAACCAGGGCCAGCTGAGGCTTGTGCTGCCAGCAGTGGCAGCAGCAGAGGTGTGATGGAGACGTTGCCTTCCCCTGACCACCAGGTCGCCTCCCACCCCTGAGGGCTCCTGGACTGTGAAAGGGGGCAGGCCAGGCTGAGGGAACCCCCCTCCAGTGCATGAATTTTCATGCACCGGGCCTCTAGTACTGATATAAAGACAGATACAGGCACAGATAGAGACACAGAAGCAGATACAATTAAAGACACAGATACATGTGCACATATAGACACAAATACAAGTATTGATAGAGACACAGTCATTAGTACAGATAGGGAGGCAGATGCAGGCAATTATAGAGACAAAAATGTAGGTACATATACAGAACAGATACAAGTACAAATAGAAACACAGATACAGTACAGCTAGAGACACAGATACATCCTATCTAATAAAAGAGAAACATGGTAATTGGCATACGACCACTACCCTTCCCATTGGCAAATTAACTGCCAGCCAAGATGGCGGCCAGCAGCCAGGCAGCTTGAAACTAACATGAGGCTTGCTTGCTTCAGTGACAGAGGAAACCAACGTTCCCCGCCTGCTTTGCCGGCCTCTGAGCCTGCAGTTTAAGAAACATTGTAACAAATATAGAAGCTAAACAAAACCCCAGAAACCTGCTTTCAGTGAGGCCAGGATCTCAGAGCTGGAGTTACACATTGTTTCAATTATAGAACCGAAACAAAACAGATACCTTCTTTCAGTAGCAGAAGCCTCAGAGCTGGAGCCAGAGCTAAAGCTGGCCCAGAATAAAAAAGAAAAAAGAAAAAAAGGAGCAGTTGGGAGCTTCAGTCGGCCTGAAAACAGCCCTCAGCCCCTCACCTAGGCTGGCCAGGCACCCCAGTGGGGACCCCCACCCTGATCCAGGACACCCTTCAGGGCAAACCAGCCAGCCCCACCCATGCACCAGGCCTCTTTCCTATATAGTAAAAGGGTAATATGCCTCCCGGCACCGGGATCAGCATGACAGGGGGCAGCGCCCCGACCCCCTGATCGCCCTGCAGCTCTGAGTGTGACAGGGTGTGGTGCCTCAACCTCCTGATCAGCCCTGCTCTGTGTGTGACAGGGTGCAGTGCCCCAACTGCCCTCCCCCCCACAGGCCCTACTCTGTGTGTGACGGGGTAGAGCCATAACCTCCCCATCGGCCCTGACCTGAGTGTGACAGTGGCGGCACCCCAACCCCCTGATCGGCCCTGCTCTGTGGGTGATAGAGGGTGGCGCCCCAACCCCCTGATCTGCCCTGCCCTGAGTGTGACAGGGGGTGGTGCTCCAACTCCCCTATTGGCCCTACTCTGTGAGTGACAGGGGGGAGCTCCTCAACCCCCTGATCAGCCCTGCTCTGTGCATGACAGGGGGGATCTCCCTAACCCCTTGATTGACCCTGCTCTGTGAGTGACAGGGTACGGAGCCCCTACCCCCCTGATGGGCCCTGCTCTGTGCGTGACAGGGCGTGGCGCCGCAACCTCCCCATCGACCCTGCCTTGAGTGTGACAGGGCGGTGCCCCAACCCCCCAATCGGCCTTACCCTGAGCGTGACTGAGGGTGGCATCTCAACCTCCCAATCTACCCTGCTCTGTGCATGACAGGGGAAGGCGCCCCAACTCCCCAATCGGCCCTGCTCTGAGCCCGACCAGGGGCTGCACCTAGGGATTGGGTCTGCCCTCTGCCACCCGGGAGCAGGCCTAAGCCAGCAGGTCGTTATCTCCTGAGGGGTCCCAGACTGCGAGAGGGCACAGGCCGGGCTGAGGGACCCCCCCTCCCCTCCGAGTGCACAAATTTTTGTGCACCGGGCCTCTAGTCCTACAATAAAAGCCTTATACGCAAATCGACCAAATAGCAAAATGGCTGGTCGCTATGATGTGCACTGACGACCAGGGGAAAGACGCTCAACGCAGGAGCTGCCCCCAGCTCACAGGCCTCAGTTCAGCCAAGGCGGGTGCCAGTGCGGGTAAGGGGACGATCGGCCCTGATTGCTGGCCAGGCCTAGGGGCCCTGCCCATGCACGAATTTTGTGCACCAGGCCTCTAGTATCCAAATAAAGACACAGGTTCAGATTCAGATAGATACACAGATACAGGTGCAGGTAGAGACACAGACAATGGTACAAATAGAGGTACATTTACTGTTACAGATAGAGACCGAGATACAATTACCTGTAGGAAAAAGAAACTAGTACAAATAAAGACACAGATATAGTTACAGACATGTCAACACAAAAACAGATAGAGAGACAAGGTTACATTACAAATAGAAATACAGATTAAAGTAGAGGTAAATATATGTACAGACAGGGGCACAGATACTGTTGCATATAGAGACACAAGTATAAGTACAGAAAGAAACACTGATACTGGTATGAATGAGAACCAGATAAAAATACACTTAGAGACACAGATACAAGTATTTATATAGACCCAGATACAGATAGAGATTGAAAACAGGGATATAGGTACCTCTACATGTATAGATAGAAACACAGATACAGATACAGTTAGAGACAGAGATATAAGTACATATTTAGTTCAAATAGAAGTAAAGATAAACCCAGATACAGATGCTGATGGAAATAAAGATATAAGTACAGATAGAAACTCAGATACAGGGGCAAATAGAGACATAATACAATTAAAGATAGAGGCAGAAATACAGATGAACACACAGATATAGGTATAGATAGAGACACAATACAGTGACACAGATTGAGACCCAGAGGTACAGTGACAAATATTAATACATATACAGATAAAGACGAATACAGGTAAAGATAAAAACACAGACACTTGGACATATAGAGAAATAGATACAGGCAAAGATGGAGACACAGAAACAAGTACAAACAGAGATACAGATACAGGTAAAGATATTCAGCCACAGATATTTGCAGAAACCCAGACATGGGTGTAGAGAGAATAACATATGTAAGTCTTGGATACAGACATAACATAGGTGCAAACACAAGTACAGAAGACACAGATTCAGGTACAGGTTGAGTTGTATATATAGGCACAGATAGAGATTTAGATACAGGTACAGGTGGAGACAGATAAAGGTGAGATAAAGATATAGATTATGGTACTTATTAGATGTAGGTACAGGTATCTTAGAGACACAGATGCAGGTACAGAAAAACTACTTCCCCATTCTTTTTAAAATTTTGTTTTATTTTTTAATAAATCTTTATTGTTGAGATTATTACAGTTATTCCTCTTTTTCCCCCCATAGCTCCCCTCCACCCGGTTCCCACCCTACATCCTGCCCTTACCCGCCCCCCACTGTCCTCATCCATAGGTGTATGATTTTTGTCCAGTCTCTTCCTGCACCCCAACATCCCCTTCCCCCCGAGGATTGTCAGTCCACTCCCTTTTTATGCCCCTGATTCGATTCTATTCACCAGTTTATTCTGTTCATCAGATTTTTTATTCACTTGATTTTTAGATTCACTTGTTGATAGATATGTATTTGTTGTCACTTTGTTGTTCATAATTTTTATCTTTACCTTTTTCTTCTTCTTCCTCTTCTTAAAGAATACCCTCAGCATTTCATATAATACTGGTTAGGCGGTGATGAACTCCTTTAGCTTTTTCTTATCTGTGAAGCTCTTTATCTGACCTTCAATTCTGAATGATAGCTTTGCTGGGTAGAGTAATCTTGGTTGTAGGTTCTTGGCATTCATCACTTTGAATATTTCTTGCCACTCCCTTCTGGCCTGCATAGTTTCTGTTGAGAAATCAGCTGACAGTCGTATGGGTACTCACTTGTAGGTAACTGACTGTTTTTCTCTTGCTGCTTTTAAGATTCTCTCTTTGTCTTTTGCTCTTGGCATTTTAATTATGATGTGTCTTGGTGTGGTCCTCTTTGGATTCCTTTTGTTTGGGGTTCTCTGTGCTTCCTGGACTTGTAAGTCTATTTCTTTCACCAAGTAGGGGAATTTTCTGTCAGTATTTCTTCAAATAGGTTTTCAATATCTTGCTCTCTCTCTTCTTCTGGCACCCCTATAATTGGGATGTTGGTACACTTGAAGTTGTCCCAGAGGCTCCTTGCACTATTTTCATATTTTTGTATTCTTTTTTCCTTCTTCGTTTCTGGTTGGGTGTTTTTTGCTTCTTCATATTTCAAATCTTTGACTTCATTCTTGGGATCCTCTAGTCTGCTGTTGGATCTCTATATATTATTCTTTATTTCAGTCAGTGTATGCTTAATTTCTAATTGGTCCTTTTTCATATCCTTGAGGGTCTCACTATATTTCTCAGAGGTTTCTAGAAGATATTTGAGTAACCTTATAACTGTGGTTTTGAACTCTATATCCAGTAGTTTGCTTTCCTCCATTTCTTTCATTTTTTACCTGTTTCTTTGTCTCTGCATTTTGGCTGCTTCCCTGTGTTGATAGAGTGGCTTTGTGTGCTAGGTGTCCTATAGGGCCCAGTGGCTCAGCTTCCCTAATTACCTGAGGTGGACACTCTTGATGAACCCCTTTGTGGGCTGTGTGCACAGTTTTGTTGTAGTTAAGCCTTGATTGCTGTTGGTATCACTGGGAGAAATTGACCTCCAGGCCAATTGGCTCTGAGGACCAGTTGTGTCTACAATGGGAAAATTTCTGTGCTGGAGACACCCTTATAGGGCAGGACTTGCTTCAGTGGGGCTTTGGCACTCACTGAATCTGCTCCCTGAGTGTGTCTCTTATGGATGTGAAGAGTTGTAACCTGGATGGTCTCACTCTGACCACTGGGTACACTGGCTCTTGGATCTCCAAGGAGGTGCAAAGTCAGCCACTGCCTGAGGCCACCCAGCAGGAGCTACAGAGAGATCTGCATATTCCTCCTCTTTGTTTGGGTTTGGAGATGCCCATATGAGGCCCAGCTGTGAAGCAATGCAGGCTACTGAGGAGCCTTAGGTTAGGCCTTCTTTTGGAAGCTCAGGGGTTCTCTGACCCAGCTTCAGTTTGACAGGTTTTTAGGCTGAGAAAGGCCAGGCCATTCATATGCAAAAGCCTCTGCTCACAGCTTGGGTGGGTTGTAAATTGGGTGAGGCAGGGTCTCAGGGAATCACCAGGGTGGAGAAAACAGCAATGGATTACAGTCAGCCCTGCCCTGGAGAGGTCCCCAGGTCTCTGTGTCCCACAGCCCCATGCAGGAACAATGACCGCTGCAAGCACCTCTGCAAGATAGCCGCCCTCACATTCCTGCCCGATGCCAGACAGTCCAGTTTCTCTCCATATGAGTCTGTGTCCCCAGATTCTCACCCAGAACTGGAGTTCAGAGCAGTCAGGAGCTTGTATGTCCCTCCCGATTGAAAAAGACAACAGCGTACCCAGCTGCCAGCCCCTTTCGCACATGCCTCTGTACCTCCATACTTCCACACCTCTGCACCTCCTACTGGACTCAATGTGCTTTTCTCTTTCCTTCCAGTTGTAGAATTTCCACTCAGCCAGCCTTCCTGTGGTTCTGGATGACATTCGTTTTTTCTTTTAGTTGTAGTTTTAATGTGGTTGTGTGTGACAGCAAGTTCAGGTGTTTACCTATGCTGCCATCTTGGTTGTCTCAGTTCTTCTCCATTCTTGACATTAGAGCCCAAAGGTGGGTTTAATGACACCTGGAAGGTGCCAAGTGCTAAGAGTTGACAGTATCATCAACAGTCTTCAGAAATGCCTTTTTTAAATTTAAATGTTTTATGTATTGATTTGAGAGAGAGTGAGAAGTAGGCAGAGAGAGAGAGATATCAACTTGTTGTTCTACTCATTTATGCACTCATTGGTTGATTCTTGTTAGTGCCCTGACCGGGAATCAAACCCGCAATCTTGATGTGTCGGGATGATGCTCTAACCAACTGAACTACCTGGCCAGGGCTCATAAATGGCTTTTAGAATTATTTGCCAGCTAGGTTTTCTCTAAACAACTTTTTACTGGTAATGAGAATTAGAAGAATAATTGGCTTTCCCTTGTCATGTTCGCAACCTGGCAGTTCAGAGCCTATGACAACCCTTACTGTAGATTGTAACCCTGATGTTATGCGTATTTATAGATTTCTTTACCTGGTTTGTATTTGCTACTGATGTTTGCATTTTCTCTAGATCTGCTTCTCTATTTCTATTTTATCAAATTGTGCATATTCTGAGCTATCTCAAATTCCTTGTCAAATGAAGCCAAGTAGCAATCAATGAAATGGAGGTAGCTATATAATATAGAGACTTGAACGGACAGACCAGGGTTAAACCCCAGCTCTGTCACTTCCTAACATGTTACTTTAGGCATTCCTCGTCTCTGGGCCTTAGTTTCTCCATCTTTAAAATGTAGACGTTAATACTTCATTCACTGAGTTGTTTGGCAAATTAAGAGGAATAGCATATGTACATCACAACGCCATGCCTCATGCCTGGAATATACCATGCCATTAACAAAGATTTTCAATTTTTTTGAGGAGGATATTCCACTTAGAGAAAACAACTACCATGGGCTGTGCGCACAAAGGAGAAGCAGATGTGTCCAAAGTGAAAAGGGGGAATTCCAACAGGGAGAAGGTTGAGCCTATTCCCAGTAAAAATGGATTTTCTACTGATCACTGCCACATGGGGTGGGTGCCTCTAAGAGTAGTGAGCCCCCTATCATCGTCAGGCTGTAGTGGGATAGGCAAAGGGTAGTGACTTTGGAGGGTGGTACAGAGAGTTCCTGCTAGGGGGAGTCCTGAATCCTGCAGCGATAGCACTAGATGATCTCTGAGACTCCCTATAGAGCTAAGACCCCCCCCCCATCCCCTGCCCCCAAGATATTCCAGTTCAAAGGTAGAGGAAGCCCTAACTGGTTTGGCTCAGTTGATAGAGTGTCAGCCTGTGGACTGAATTGTTCCTGGTTCGATTCCAGTCAGGGGCACATGCTGGGGTTGCGGGCTCAATCTCCAGTAGGGGGCATGCAGGAGGCAGCTGATCAATGATTCTCATCATTGATGTTTCTATCTCTCCCTCTGCCTCTCCCTTCCTCTCTGAAATCAATAAAAATATATTTAAAAAACAAAAATAAATTTTTAAGAAAGGAGAGGTAGCCATCTAGATCAGGGGTCCTCAAACTACAGCCCACGGGCCACATGCAAATACAAATATTGTATTTGTTCCCATTTTGTTTTTTTACTTCAAAATAAGATATGTGCAGTGTGCATAGGAATTTGTTCATAGTTTTTTTTAAAACTATAGTCCGGCCCTCCAACGGTCTGAGGGGCAGTGAACTGGCCCCCTGTTTAAAAAGTTTGAGGACCCCTGATCTAGATAGTGGGCTCCATCATAGGTAAGAGACCATGGACTTGGACTGCTCCTCCTACACTTGCCCAAGCAACATGAGGGGAAGGCTGGATCTTGTCCAGTGATCCTTTACCTGAGACCAACAGTGCCTCTGGGGACAAAAGGCAATAATTAACAAGGGCTCTAGCATGAGCCCAGTTCCACAGTCAGCCACCTAATTTAGAAGCCTCTGCTCTTGGCCTCCTTTTGCCTTGTCCTGAGCTTGTGTGAACTTGACCTGAGCCACAGGCAGTAAACCTGAATCTCAGGCTAATGAAGAACCTGGATCTAGGCTCCAACTCTGCCCTTCTTCCACCTCAGTTTACTGAGCTCAGTTTACTCATCCAGTCATCATTGCTCACATATTTCTCATCCAGTTTACTCATCCAGTCATCATTGCTCACATATTTCTCATCCAGTTTACTCATCCAGTCATCATTGCTCACATATTTCTTTAGCATTTTATAAAAAGAAGAGTTTCATTTTGGTTTCCCCCTAATATTAAAATAAGAAATATATGTATAAATAGTGCCCATACTCACCACCCAAATACAGCCACAGTTAATGTTTTGCTGTGGGGCCTTCCAGCCTTGATTCTATTAATATATATTAGTTGAATCACAAGAAATTGTTGTTTTGATAGGTCAAAATGGTTGAATATTAGCAACTGCATACAGCTCATTCTAATTATACACTTAAATACACATATTTTTTAAATGGGATTATATTATACATATTTATTTATAACTAGAGGCCCAGTGCATGAAATTCGTGCACAGGTAGGGTCTCTAGGCCTGGCCAGCAATCAGGGCCTATCGGGGCCTTCTGGCTGCTGGCTGGGGCCTTCCTTCATTTGGTGCTGCCCCCTAGTGATCAGTGCACGTCATAGCGAGGGGACACTTTGCATATTAGCCTTTTATATATATACTAGAGGCCCAGTGCACAAAAATTTGTGCACTCGGGGGAGAGGGGGGTCCCTCAGGCCAGCCTGTGCCCTCTCGCAGTCTGGGACCCCTCGGGAGATAATGACCTGCTGGCTTAGGCCTGCTCCTGGGTGGCAGAGGGCAGGCCCAATCCCTAGGTGCAGCCCCTGGTCGGGCTCAGATCAGGGCCGATCAGGGGGTTGGGGTGCCGCACCCTGTCACACACAGAGCCGCAGGGCGATCAGGGGGTTGGGGAGCTCCCCCCTATCAGGCACAGAGCAGGGCTGATCAGGGGGTTGGGGCGCCTTCCCCTGTCACGAACAGAGCAGGGTGGATAGGGGGGTTGTGGCCCCACCCCCTGTCACACACAGAGCCGCAGGGCGATCAGGGGGTTTGGGCGCTGCCCCCTGTCACACTGATCCCGGTGCCGGGAGGCCTCTCGGCTCTGCTGATCCCGGTGCTGGGAGGCATATTACCCTTTTACTATATAGAATAGAGGCCTGGTGCATGGGTGGCGGCCGGCTGGTTTGCCCTGAAGGGTGTCCTGGATCAGGGTGGGGGTCTCCACTGGGGTGCCTGGCCAGCCTGGGTGAGGGGATGATGGCTGTTTGCAGCTGGTCACACACCCTTCAGGGTGGGGGTCCCCACTGGGGTGCCTGGCCAGTCTGGGTGAGGGGCTGAGGGCTGTTTTCAGGCTGGCGGGTGACTGAAGCTCCCAACTGCTCCTTTTTTCCTTTATTTTTTATTCTGGGCCAGCTTTAGCTCTGAGGCTTGGCTCCAGCTCTGAGGCCTCTGCTGCTGAAAGCAGGTATCTGGTTTGTTTGTGTTCTATAATAGAAACACTGTATCAACTCCAGCTCTGAGATCCCAGCTTGCTGAAAGCAGGTTTCTGGGGTTATGTTTAGCTTCTATATTTGTAACTATGTTTCAAACTGCAAGCTCAGAGGCCAGCAAGGCAGGTAGGGAACGTTGGCTTCCTCCGTCACTGAAGCAAGCAAGCCTCATGTTAGTTTCAAGCTGCCTGGCTGCTGGCCACCATCTTGGCTGGCAGTTAATTTGCATATCGCCCTGATTAGCCAATGGGAAGGATAGCGGACGTACGCTAATTACCATGTTTCTCTTTTATTAGATAGGATAGATGTTCATTACTTGAAATATATAGTGAACACAGTTCCATGTTAATACAGAGGTGGGAAAGAGTAGGTTTATGGTTGTGAGTACACAAAACAGAGTTTATTTTTGTATTTTTTAAATATATTTTATTGATTTTTCACAGAGAGGATGGGAGAGGGATAGAGAGTTAGAAACATCGATGAAAGAGTAACATCGATCAGCTGCCTCCTGCACACCTCCTACTGGGGATGTACCCGCAACCAAGGTACATGTTCTTAGCCAGAATTGAACCTGGGACCTTTCAGTCCACAGGCTGACGCTCTGTCCGCTGAGCCAAACCAGTCAGGGCTGTATTATTATTTATTATTAGTCATAACCTACATATCTTTTTTTCATACAAACAACTGTAAATTTACTTTTGCCCACCACTGTATGTATAGACTCTAGATCAGCAATTTTTTTTTGTTTTTAAAATATATTTTTATTGATGTCAGAGAAGAAGGGAGAGGGAGAGAAAGACAGAAACATCAATGATGAGAGAGAATCATTGATCAGCTGCCTCCTGCATGCCCCCTGACTGGGAATCGAACTGTGACCTCCTGGTTCATAGGTCGACGCTCAACCACTGAGCTACGCTGGCCAGGCTAGATCAGTGTTTTAAAGAACACCTTAGTATTTTAATGTATAGATATACAATAACTTCTTTAACCATGTGCCTATTTTTTATCATTTACTATTTCACCTACCTATAGGTACTAATGAATCACCCCAAATCTTAATGCTTTAACATAACAATGATGTGTTATTTGTTATGAGTTTGCAGGTAAGCTGGTGGTCCTGCTGGATTCTCCTGTGCTCATTCCTGAAGCTGAAGGCATCCAACAGCTTGACTGGGGCTCAAAGGCCCTAGATGTTCTCCCTCAAGTACCTCCTAAATAGTGCTGGAATTGGCTGGGGCTCCTCACTTCTTCTCCATGTAGCCTCAGTGTCAGGGGTCCCAGAGATCACCCTCAGGCTTGATGACTCAATAGAAAGATTTACAGGACTCAGAAAAGCTGTTATATTCATGATTATGTTTTGTTGTGGCAAAAGGATGCTGATCAAAATCAGCAAAGGAAAAAGGCACATGGAAGTCCATCCAGCATGGCTCAGTGGTTGAGCATCGAATAATGAACCAGGAGGTCACAGTTCAATTCCTGGTCAAGGCATATGCACAGTGTGGGGCATGCAGGAAGCAGCCAATCAATGATTCTCTCTCATCATTGATGTTTATATATCTCTCTCTCCCTCTCCCTTCCTCTCTGAAATCAACAAAAATATATTTTTTAAAAAGAAAAAGGCACATGGGGAAAAGAAGTCCAGCATAAACCAGTCACAAGCTTCCAGGTATCTCCTCCTAGTGAAATCTCAAGAGGACAGGCTTAATTCTCCCCACAATGATGTGTGACAATACATATGAAGTATTGCCAACCAGGGAAGCTCACAAAGCCTTAATGTCCAAGGTCTTTATTAGAGGTCAAGCCAGGAGACATGCAGTACCCACATGACTCACCTCAGTTACTCTGACCTTAGCTCCCCAAAAGTTAAACTGACACATGGTCCAAAGCCTCAAGCACATAGAAACACTCTTATTCTCAGGCAGGGCATTCCAAGGGCTCAGAGATTGTTCCCCAGAAGCCAGGGGGAGGCCAGCCCTTGCTTTGGAGTATGTAGCTTTTGAGCACCCTAACCTTCTGAGTTAACCCTTTACTGCACATATCTCTTAGCTCCAGGACTAGAAGACAGCATAGTGGTCTGAGGATTCCAAGAGGGTAGAAATGGAAACTGCAAGGCTTCTTAAGGTCTAGCCTTGGAAGTCACACAGTATCATTCTGATGCATTATATAGGCCAAAACATTATATAAGCCTAGCCCAGAGTCAAAGAAAGGGTTGGGAAAATCTACTCTACCTCTTGATGGAAGGAGCAACAATGTTATGTTGCAAAGGATGATGGACACAGGAAGGTATAATTTATTGGGGATATTATTATACCAAATACCACACAAAAAATTCTTCTAATTTTTTTTTTACCATTATAAGCAAGGCCATGATAACTATCCTTATTCAATAATCTTTCATTTATAATGCATTTTATTTTAAAAATGTATTGTGAAATATTCCATACATAAAAAATATAAACATAATATGAAAAGTAGGTAGGCATACTAGGGTTAAAGATGTGTAGTGTTCAACCTGTTAGACTTTTCCATCATAATTGTAGGTTTTACATCATTAGGACATTGTACAAATGGATGCACTTTTTAATAGGGTATCAATTTCTGCTGCTTAAATACATTTAACATGTAATTTGAGTATTTCTGGGTAACTAGTCAGAAGAGAGATTAGAAAGTATGGGTTGTTGTTGTTGTTTTTTTAAATTTAATACAAACTTTTTTTTTCCTACACCATGTATCCCCTCTATAAATACAAACATGTTTTTGAATTGGTTCTATATTTTTAAAACGCTATGGAAGTTTGCTTTTAATAAAAGTCAATATGAATTATTCAAAAATGTTTAAAAGAATAATATGATGGTATACACATATTTTTGCATGTATCTCAGTTGCTTTCTTAGAGTACACCAAAAGAGGAATATATATGCATTTTTCAAAAAAATTGTATACACGTTGCTAAATTGCCCTCCAGATAGGAGGGCAAATAATACATTATTTTACTCTCTCACATATTTGATAACACTAAGTATTATCATTCTTTTTAACTTTTGTCACCCAATAAGATAAAACATATTTTGGTTTTAATTTGCATTTTTATTTGGTTGAAGATTTTTATATATTTAAGGATTGTGCATATTCCTTATTTTTACGGATTTTATTTTACTAACTTTTCCCAATTTTAATTGTAGAGTTTGTCTTTTGTCCATCACTATTAGGAGCTTTTTTTATGTTTGGACTATGAATTGGTTATCTGTCCCTTCAGGACTTTAAAAGTATGTCAAGATACATGATCTGATTTCATCTTCACAATGCTCTGGTGAGGAAGGTATGATAGTGTTGTTTTTAGCTCCATATTATAGATGAGACAACAGAGGCTCAGAAAATTGTGTGCTCATAGTGACATAGTGAGTTAGTGGAGAAGCTGAGGGTGTAATCCAGGATTGTCTCCCAGCCCAGGGCACCCCCTCAGCACCACAGGCCTTCCTGTAGCATTGACATTCTAGAAAGAGAAATGACCTTTACGGTAATGGAACCTGAAGCTTGGAGATTAGCCCCAACAGCTCAATCCTCTAAGGAGAACATGAACACTACTGGGTCAGGCATGGGAGGAGGGAGGAGTCCCAGCAGGCACTGGGCTTTCCACTCCCACGGTCCACAGTGAGACTGTGGGTTTGAGGAAACAAGTGGACTGGCTGAAGGTTGAAGACTGTAAAACTGAAAAAGAAAAGACCTATTATTCCCTTCTTTCTTCAGCAACTCCACTAGGGCTAAGCATACTTTGCACCTGGTTTGCAGAGGTCAAAGGGTTTGAAGGAGAAATCCATTTATCTTTACCTTTCTCAAGTGGTTGTGGTTAACCTGTCACCAGAGCAGAAGACCTTGCTCTACCAGATCAGGGCGCCTGCTAGTGCTAGTCAAATCCAGCTTTTAGTGGCTCCACCCTGTTTGCCCAGAGTTCTGACTTCATTCTATGCTGAGCAGCAGCCACCAGGCATTTGCCCTTCCCCCTCAAGACAGCACAGTGGCATGCTCCCTCCCTTCCTTGAGAAGAGTGTAAAAGAAAGAATGTTCTCCTATTTTTTCTTTTTTTAAAAATACATTTTATTGATTTCAGAGAGGAAGGGAGAGGGAGAGAGAGAAAGAAATGTCAATGATGAGAGAGTATCATTGATCAGCTGCCCTTGACTGGAATTGAACCTAGGATCTTCCATTCTGCAGTCCAACACTCTATCCACTGAGCCAAACCAGCTAGGGCTGTTCTCATATTTTTCCCATCATGTACACAGCAGGGAGAGTTCTGCCCTGTCCACAACTCCACCACTAATGTTCTGTGAGACTTTAGACAGCTCCCTGCCTTCTAGAAACCTGTTTCCCCCTCTGAATGAAGAGGAGTTGAACTTGATGCTCTCACAGGGCCCTGCCAGCCCTGACCTTCTGGGATTCTCTTATCTGTTTGCTAAGTCAGGATGTTCATGGTTCCAGTTTTGGTAAAGCCAAGAAAAGTCTTGAAGCAGGCTTTAGATAAAACAGAGGGCAAATGCTGTAAGGTGATGCCAGCAGACCCAATAAGATATCCGGGGTTTGGTGGCAGTAATAGAAACTGACCCAGGCAAACCTAAAGGCACAGGGTGGGGCCAGGGCAGGCTCCCAAGAAGAGCCAGGGCTGACCTTTATGCTTACCTGCTGGGAGGATGCTGCCTTCCATGGAGATGGCAGAGATGCATTGGAAGAAAAAAAGGAGTCTTGGACTACATGGCATGAAATGATTCACTTAACATTTCTGAAGTTTGATTTCTTCACTGGGAAAATGGAGTCAGCAATCCTTGCCAATAAGCATGTGAAAAGATGTTCAATATCATTAGGGAAATGCAGATCAAACCCACAAAGAAATACCACTTCCAACCAACTAGGAGTACTACCATTAAGAAGGCAGAGATGCAGTAAAAAAAAAAAAAAAGAAAAAAAAGAAAGAAATTCTTACCATTTGCAACAGCATGGTTGGAACTGGAGAGCATTATGCTAAGCAAAATAAGCCAGTCAGAGAAAGATAAATAGCACATGATCTCACTTATTTGTGGAATATAATGATCAAAAACAGATCCAGAGACAGAGAAGCATCGATCAGACCGTCAAACCTCAGAGGGAAGGTAGGGGAGGGTGGGGGTAAGGGGGAGAGATCAACCAAAGGACTTATATGCAAGCATATAGGCCTAACCAATGGACACAGACAACAGGGGGGTGAGGGCATGAATGGGGGAGTGAAGTGGGGGGTAATGGGGGTATAAGGACACATATGTAACACCTTAATCAATAAAGAAGGCAGAGAATAACAAGTGTTGACAGGGATGCAGAGAAATCAGAACCCTCATTCACTGATGATGGGAATGTAAAATGGTGCAGCCATGATGGAAAACATTTTGGTGGTTCCTCAATAATTTAAACACAGAATTACCACATGACTCAGCAATTCCACTTCTAGGTATATATCTAAGAGAACTAAAAAGATGTATCTGCACAAAAATCTGTACATGTATATTCGTAGTAGCATTATTATTTTTGTTGTTGTTGTTAATCCTCATCCAAGGATATTTTTCCATTGATTTTTAAAGAGAGAGGGAAAGACAGAGAGAAGCATTGATGTGAGCAAAACACATCGATTGGTTGCCTTCTGCACACGCCCTGACCAAGGCTCAGGCCGGGGAGGAGCCTGCCCTTGACTGGATAGAACCCAGAACCCTTCAGGCCAATGCTCTATCCACTGATCCAAACCAGTTAGGGCTGGATGCACTTATATATATGTATACACCCACATATCCACCATTAAGATCAAGACACAGAGTGTTTTCAGTCCCTCCCCCGAAAGATTCCTTCATTCCTCTTCTCAGTCAGTACCCCCACTCCCAGGAAGATCCATTATTTTTGCCTGTTTTTGAGCTTCATACAAATGGAATAATTCAATATGTACTATTTTTGTGTCTTAGTTTTTTCATTCATTATTATGTCTGCAAGATTCATCCATGTTGTTGCATATGCCTATTTTTCATTATTTTTCACTATTTTTCATTATTACACAGTATTCCACAATTGATTTTAACTTTCTACTATTGATGAGCATTTGTGTTGTTTCCAGTATTGGGCTATTACCAGCAGTGCCATTATGAACATCTTGTTTATGGCTTGTGGGTATGGGACTCTTTCTATTTGTATACACACCTAGGAGTGTTATTACAGCATTGTGGGGCACAAAAATGTTTAGTGGGTGTTTTTTTTTTTTTATCCAACTAATATTTATTTATTTTCCCCATTTTATTGAGGTACGATTGACTTACACACTTTGTACTAGTAAGTTTAAGGTGTAAACAAATAACTTGACTTACATATATTGTGAAATGATTACCACAAAAAGTTTATTAACATCCATCATCTCAGATACAAAAAAAATAAAACAAATGTTTTCTTTTGATGAGAACTATTAGGATCTAATCTCTTAAAAACTTTCAAATATAGCAAACATTTAGTTTCATTAAATACTTCTAAGCAAAATTCGTACACATTAAAAGGGGATTAATTAGAGGAAATACTTCAATTTGCATCTACCAATTTATACTATCACCAGCAGTACATGAGAGTGCCACGAGCTCTATAGCCTTACCGACATTTGGTGTGGTCTGTCTTTTTCATATTAGCCATTTTGGTGGGTGTGCAGTGATATCTCATTGCAGTTTTAACTTGCATTTCCCTATTGGCTAATGCATTGCCTTTGTTTTCTAGTTTTGCTTGGGTCAATGTTGTTATTTTATACTATAGGCCTGGCCTGCGGGGATTGAGCCAAAACTGGCTCTCCCACATCCCCCGAGGGGTCCCAGATTACAAGAGGGTGGTTCTCATGTGACACACCCTGGAATCGGGCTCCCTCCTCTCTGGTTCCAGGTGCCAAGTCACTGCAGCTCAGCAGCTCCTGCACTGAGCATCTGCCCCCTGGTGGTCAGTGAGCATCATAGCTACTGGTCGGCTGGTGAGCAGTTGCTTAGGCTTTTATATATATAGATTCTGCTAGAAATTTTTTTCTCTACATTTTCTTTTTTTTTGAATATATTTTATTGATTTTTTTTACAGAGAGGAAGGGAGAGGGATAGAGAGTTAGAAACATTGATGAGAGAGAAACATCGATCAGCCGCTTCCTGCACACCCCCTACTGGGAATGTGCCCACAACCAAGTTACATGCCCTTGACCGGAATTGAACCCGGGACCCTTCAGTCCACAGGCCAACACTCTATCCACTGAGCCAAACCAGTTAGGGCTACATTTTCAAACTCATTGCCAGAGAGTTTGTATAAGAGCTTTATTGAAATAATAGTGGCCCGGTGTACAAAATTCGTACACATTAAAAGGGGATTAATTAGAGGAAATACTTTAATATTGCTATTTGCCCTTTTTCTATAATAGAGGTGTCAGAGATGAAAGAAAATTAGTAAAATGTATATGAAAATCTTCCTCCTGTCAGAGGCTGGGGCGCACCATGGGACCAGAGTCAACTCCCCGCCCACCCATGTGCTCCTCAAAATCAATTAAGACCCAGACCTGGCTGCCCTCCACCCCCCCGCATTGGGCTAAATCCAGACCCAGCCAGTCCCACCCTTGTCAAGTCCCACCAGGCAGGGGGCACAGCCTCAGGTCCCTTGGCCCAGCGCCAGAGCAGGAGGCGTGGCCTGAGGTCTCCCAGCCCGGGCCAGAGTGGGGGGTGCGCCTTGACATCCTTGTCAAGCCCCGCCAGGTGGGGGACATGGCCTGAGATCCCCTGTCAAGCCCCGCTGGGCAGTGGGTGTGGCCTAAGGTCCCCCATCAAGCCCCATGGGAGCGGGGGTGGGGGGCGGTGCGCAGCCTCAGGTCCCTGCTTATTGCTTGTTAAGGCTCGTTACGGGAACTCAGCCTCCACTGTGGGTGCAGCCACATGTGTTACAGAAACCCCACCTCCGATGTGGGTGCAGCCATCTTGTGTTACGGAAACCCCACCTCCGCTGTGGGCGCCACCATCTTTGTGGCGGAGTGATGGTCAATTTGCATATTCCCACTTTATTATATAGGATAATGCACATGTCATACATTCACCCATTTAAAGTGTACAGTTTGATGTTTTTAGTATCCAGGGTTGTACATTATCACCACTATTTAAATTTAGAACATTTTAATTACCCTTCCCTTGAAAACCCCATTATAGTCATTCCCCATTTCCCTCCCCCCTCCCCCCTTTTCATCAGCCTGAGGTAACCCAAATGCCCATCCATAGGAGAAAATAAACAATTTATAGTATACATATACAATGGAATACATCAGTCATAATGAACTCAAGCAACACAAACAATATGCATGAATCTTTGTGATTTAATTTTATGTGAAAAAACCCTTATAAGATTGATATACAATGGTACCTTTTTATAAATGAAATGCAACTGAAATTTTCAGACTTGAAATTTTCAGAATTTCCAATGATCCCCACTTGTGTAATGCCCTCCCCTTGAGTGAGGGCTGGGCATAGTAACTCATTTCTAATGAGTAGCATATGGGAAAGGTAATGGGATTTCACTTCTGACAGGTTCCAAAGAAACTGTGACTTCCATCTTGCTCACTCATACTCTCTCTTCTCTCTGAATGAATGAAGCTGCCATGTTGTGAGCTGCTCTATGGAGATGCCCGTGTGACCAGGAACTACCAACAGACAGCCAGAAACTAAACACTATCTACAACCACATGAATGAGCTTGGCAGTGATTCTCCTCCACACAAGACATGAAATGACCCTGGCTGAGATCTTGAACCAGAGGATCCAGCTAAATGATCTGGATTCCTGACCCAAAGAGCTGTGAGATAATAAATGTTGTTATATTTTAAGCCACTGGAGTTCAGGATAATTTTTATGCAGCAATAAATAACTAATGTACCTCCCATAAAAAAAAAAAAACTGCTTGCAATTAGAAAACTGTGGTATATCTACACAATGGAATGCTATGCTGCTATAAAAAAGAAGGAACTTTTAACATTTGCAACAGCATGTATTGAACTGGAGAGCATTATGCTAAGTGAAATAAGCTAGTCAAAGCAAGATAAATATCACATGATCTCACTCATATGTGGGATATAATGATCATAAACTGATGAACAAAAATTGATCCAGAGACAAAAGGCAGGAGAGTGGGGTAGAGATCAACCAAAGGACTTGTATGTGTGCATATTAGCATAAGCAATGGACACAGACACTGGGGCGGTGGGGGCTTGTCCTTGGGGGTGGGAGTGGCCAGGGGAGGTCAATCAGGAAAAAAGGAGACATATGTAATACTTTAAACAATTAAAACAAAAACTGCTTGCAATTTCCCAGTGTACACCATGCTGCTTCTCCTTTCTATGCTTCTTCATTCAGCTTACTCCTCTACCTTTAACAAATAGCTCAAGCATCTCCTCCTCCAGGAAGACTTCTCTGATTGGGCAATGCATAACTTGTTCTGCTTCCTTTCTCCCTAGGATTCTTCTTATGACTTCTATTAGCACAGTTAATATATTTAAATTACTTGTCCACGTAACTGTGCAGCAGTCTATGAACAACTAACTCGAGGGCCAGGATCATGCTGTATAGTGCCATGATTCCCAAATCTTCAGTTTCTAGTGGGATACTTGTTACATAGTATGTATTGTCTGAAGGCAGGGTGAGTAATAGTAAAGACTTTGGAGTCAACAGACAACAATTTGAATCTTAGCTCCACCACCAACTATCTGTGTAACCTAAGACAACCACTTAGCCCCTCTAGAACCTAGACCTTCTCATTCCTGGAGTGGAGAGGGGGTGAGCATCACCATAAAGGGGAATTCATATTTTACTATTCCTATATCCCAGGCATGAAGCTAGTTATTTGATGTTCCTTCTACAATCCCATCTGGCCTCTTATTCTGAGGATGCTCTGCTATCGCTAAATCCAGGTAGAAACTTTGGGAGTTTTGTTCCTCAATCAGCTGCTTTTATTTGATAAATTAAATATATGCAGAAGAGAATTTCTTGATATAGAAGTTAAAAGCAGCTCCAGTTCAAAAAGATTTTAAAAATCATGGCTAGCCCAATATTTTTAAGTGACATATTTCAGCCGTCTGCTAATGTTTCATCGCTGAAATACCAGCCCTTTTTGCATGTACACGACTGAGGGTTTGGACAGAGGACAAAAGCATCATATGTTCTACACATCTTGCAATGGGAGCTGTCAAATGCTGCAATCAACATTGCCACAGTATCACCACTGACATGCTTCCAAAAGACTTTAAAAACAAAAACCTACCACAGGCCTGGAATAAAATACACAACCCAGGAAAATGTGCATCTTCTATTTCCTATGTGTATTGAAAAAAACAACTGTGGCCTGAGGCCAACGATAGGAAGTTTCTTTGAGCTTTTTCTCAAATGCTTCCAGTTTAGAAACATATTTGGAAGTGTAAGTATGGAAAGGGGAAACCTCCTTCCAGCCCAAGGGATTTAGTTACCCTCCTGGGTAATTTCTGGCTCTGACACTCTGGTAAGATCATACCATAGCAGACAGAGTCTACCAGGATGTCAGTGCTGGAGATTTCCCTGGAGGGAAACCAATGAAAAAAACAAGCCTCAAAAAATGCAAATTCCAGACTAGTCCTGAGAGGGAAGACTTAGCCTGACAACATAAGTGTTCTGTGATTCCAAGTTACAAACTCCCTTTTGGGGAAATGTGAACCTGAACCTGTTACCTTTCTCAACACTGCTACACCTTGAGATGATTCTCTCTCAAACATGCTTCTCCTCAGGAGTCTACCTTTCTGAAAGACTCTTCCATCCCTCCAGTACCCTAAATGAGAGAAATGGACTCATTCTTAATTCCTCCCTCTTCCTCATCCCCCACCTCCAACCCCTCACCAAGTCGCAGCAATCCTAAGTATCTCTTGAATCCCACACTATCTATCCCCATCATCACCATTCTTATACAAGCCATCAGCATCTCTCATCCAGATAAACTCCTGTAACCACCCCATCCCATCTCCCTGCATAGCAGAGGAAATGCTATGTGTTCACAGATCCATTTCATTCTCTCCCTGGGCACCCAGAATGAGCACATCCCCCAAATGTCTTGTACTTAAGTTGGGGACCATGGAATGTGGGCAACAGTGATATATTGCCACTTCTGGGCCTTGTCCTAAAGCTTATTCTGCAGTGACATGGAGGTCAGGGCAAATATAAGAGTCAACCAATGAATGCATAAATAAGTGAACAACAAATCCATCTCTCTCTCTCCCTCTCTCTTCTCTCTCTCTCTCTCTCTCTCTCTCTCTCTCTCTCTCTCATCAATCAATCAATAAATTTACAAAAAAGGAAATTATATGGTAGAAGCAGGAGAAAAAAAAGATGGATCTACAGGTCTGGAGTTCAGTAGAGAGGCCTAGTCTATTGATACACAGGTAGTGTTATCATGGGTCATAACTCATCATGCCTCTCTTATCTTAAAAACAAGAGCAACAACAAACAAACAACTCACTCTGATTCTGCTCCTTTACCCTATTTCTCTTCCCCCAGGATCTACTCTCCCAAACCCCACACACAAGAATCAGGTCTCCATTCCCCTGAACCAACTGTCAGAAGGCCAACCAGGGGAAGGTGGGTGTGGGTGTGGGGAATGATTAACTGGAAAACTTATATGCATATATGCATAGCCCATGGACACAGACAATAGTGTGGTGAAGGCCTAGGAGGGGCAGGTGCAGAGTGGAAGGGGCCAATGTGTGTCGGGGAGAGGGGCATCTGTAATACTTTCAACAATAAAGATAAATTTAAAAAAGAAAAAAAAAAGGCTAACCAGGCTTCCCATGCTATCAAGTGCAAAAACACTTTTCTATCACTGCATCGTCTGAACTTTCAGCAGCACCTCAAAATCTACTTCTAATTGCACAACACTAGCCAGACTGGATTTAAACTCCACCCTTCCTCTCTGCTACCCCCATAAACTGCACAAGGAAATAAAATTGCCAGATGGGCACGCCATCACTTACTACTGATCACTCTAGTGTCTTCCCTTCTATAAAAGGTCAATTCCTTCAAGTTTGCTCTGGATCCATTCCCTCTCTCTGACCAGGGGACCTTTGTCCATCAATTGAATATTCTCCTTCTGTGCTTCAACATTTCCCTCTACACTAGACTTTTCCAACCATTTATTTTTGAAATCTTTACTGAAATATAATTCACATTCCATAAGATTCACCCATTTGAAGTATTCACTTTTTACTATATTCACAGAGTTGTATGACCATCGCCACTACCTAATTTTAGAACTTTCATTTTCCCAAAAAGAAATCTCATTATACCCATTAGCAGTCACTCTCCATTTCCCCCCACCAACCGCCAGTCCTAGGAAGACACTAATCAACTTTTTGTCTCTATAGATTTTCCTACTCAGGACATTTTATATAAATGGAATCATACCATGTACCCTCTTTGAACTGGATTCTTTCCCTTAGCATGTTTTCAAGGCTCATCTGTGTGGTAGCATGCATCAACACTTCATTCCTTTTCATGGCTCAATAATATTGCATTGAATGGATGGACAACATTTTATCCATTCATCACTTGATGGACATTTGGGTTGTTTCCATTTTTTAACTTTTATGAATAATGCTGCTAGGAACATTCAAATACAAGTATTTGTTTGAATACCTGTTTTCAATTCTTTGGTTGTATATTAAGAGTGGAATCACTGTGGGGGTGCAATGGGGTGATAAGGACACATATGTAATACCTTAATCAACAAAAAAAATTTTAAAAAAAAGAGTGGAATCATTGGATCATAGTCTCTGTTCATATTCTATGTTTAACTTGAGGGACTGTACTATTTTCCCCAGAGACTGCAATATTTTATATTCCCACCAGCATTGTACAAGGATTCTAGTTGCTCCACATCCCCACTACTACTAGATTCTTTTTCCTTTTTATGTTATTACTAGAGGCCTGGTGCATGAAATTTGTACACTGGGGGGGGGGGGTCCCTCAGCCCGGCCTGCGCCCTCTTGCAGTCCAGGACCCCTTGGGGGATGTCTGACTGCCAGGTAGGCCCTGCAGTCAGCCATCCCTCTCACAGTCCAGGACCCCTCGGGGAATGTAGCAGTGTGCCAAGCACGATCGGGACCAGGGAGGAACGTGGGAGGTTAGCCAGTCTGGAAGAGACTGTGGGAGGGCTCCAGGGCATATCTGGCCTGTCTCACTCAGTCCCGATTGGCTGGACCCCAGCAGCAAGCTAACCTACCGGTCGGATCATCTACCCCCTGGTGGTCAGTGCACATCATAGCGAGCGGTTGAGCGGCCTTAGCATATCATTAGAATATTACGTTTTGATTGATTGACCAGACACTTAGCATATTAGGCTTTTATTATATAGGATAGCCATGCTAGTGGAAGTGAAGTGGTATCACATTATGGTTTTGATTTATATTTTCCTGATGGTTAATGATGCAGAGAATCTTTTGATGTGCTTATTGGTAAACTTTATTTGGAGAAATGTCTATTTAGATCTTTTGCACATTTTAAACTTTTTTTTAACTTTTTATCTTTGAGTTGTAATAGTTCCTTATATATTTTGAATACTAAGTTCTTATGAGATGTGATTTGCAAATATTTTCTCACATTAGGTTTTCTTTTTGCTTTCCTGATGATATTGCTTGAAGCACAAAATATTTTTTAAATTAGATTTATCTGATGTTTTCTCCAGTTGCTTTGCGCTTTTGAAATCCTAAGAAACCATTGCCAAATCCAAGGTCACAATGGTTTTCACCTATGTTTCCTATTAAGAATTTTATAGTTTTAGCTCTTACATTTGGGTCTTTAATCCATTTTTAATTAAATTTTTGTATGTAGTGTGAGGTAGGGGTTGAAATTCATTCCTTTATATGTGAATACCATTTATTTAAAAGACTATTCTTTCCCCACTTGAATGATATTGGCACCCTTATTAAAAAATCAATTGGCCATAGATATATGGGTTTATTTCTAAACTCTCAGTTTTATCTCATTGGTCTGTCCTGTTTTTATTTTTTAAATGTATTTTTATTGATTCCAGAGAGGAAGGGAGAGGGAGAGATAGAAACATCAATGATGAGAGAGAATCATTCATTGGCTGCCTCCTGCACACCCCACACTGGGGATCAAACCTGCAACCCAGATATGTGCCCTGACGGGGAATCAAACAGTTACCTCCTGGTTCATAGGTTTATGCTCATTCACTGAGCCATGCCGGCCAGATATGTTCTGTTTTTAAGCCAGTACCACACTGTGTTGGTTACTAGAGCTTTATACTAAATTTTAAATTGAGAAGTCTGAGTCCTCCATCATTTGTTTTTCCATTTATTTATGCATTTATTGGTTGATTCTTGCATATGCCCTGACTGGGAATCAAACCCTCAACCTTGGCATATTGGATGACACTCTAGCCAACTGAGCTACCTGGCCAGGGCTGAATGCTTTTACTTTTTCTTGCCTAATTTCCCTGGCTAGAACTTCTAGTACAATGATGAATAGAAATGGCACAAGCAGGCATCCTTGTCTTGTTCCTGAATTTAGGGGGAAAGCATCTTTCATTGTATTAGCTGTGGGTTTTCCTTAGCTCTCTGTATCAGGTTGATTAAGTTCCCATCTAGTCTGTTTTCTGAGTGTTTTTATAAAGAAAGGGTACTGGATTTAATCAAATGCTTTTTATATATCCATTGAGATGATGTGGGTTTTTTCCCCCTTTATGAATATGGTGCCCCAGCTTCTTTTTTAAGTTAAAATCTTAAAAGGACGCTCAAGATAAAAAAATACACAGTGAGGGTCTGCTCTGGTTGAAGCAGGAAGGGAAGTCTGCAGTTGCAATTCCTTCCCAAGTAGCCCTGGGCCCCACAGGAAACTAAGCCAGGGCCCAAGAGCAGCAAGAGGACCCTAGGGCCCTCTCATCCAAAACTCCTTGTTGAGCTGGCTCTGTCAGCCAACTAAGCCCCAACCCTTGGCCTTAGGAAGCCCTGGTTGGCAGGGCTGGCTGATTACAAGTACACAGTCACTTTGGCATCTTGCAAATTGCAGTTGCCCTGGCATAGAGCTCCAGAGCCAACTCCTCCCTCTACCCCTCTGTCTGAAGGGTTGATCTAGGGGCTTTGGAGTCCTTAACACTTGCCCTTTTTGATGTTATCTTTCCATTAAATGTTAGTCAGTCTGGATCTGTGGTTACAGCAAAGCTTGTACTTCTAAAACCTTGATTATAATCAACCCAAAATACAGAGATTCAGTATCTGAAACAGATTGCAGACAGCCCACTGATTACTTTTGGGGATGACTGATTAAGAAACTTTATTACAGTAAACGAATGCATCTAATGTCCCCCAAATACATTTGTGACAAGAAAGACACACAGGCGACATAGACAATAGTTGCTACATCACAGCCATATTCTTTCCAAAGGATAAAACACCATTCAAGAACAGGGTGAGGAGGTTAGAAGAGAGAGGTGGTTAAAGAAAGCAGGTACTGTCCTTTAGATTAAAAACACACACACACACAGGTTGGCATTGCAAGAGCACCTACTGTGGGCCCAGAAATAAAGTAAAGCCTAAGCCTTAGGTGGTGACACTATGCCACTTGTCACACCTCAGAGGCTACAGAGCATCATTCCATCAAGACAAGCAATCTTGTGATAGGGTGAATAGTAGTCTTGCTGCAACAGCGAGTGGATCAAGTGGCCTTAAGTTTCTTTAGAATTAAATATCTGCTTAATCAGAGATCACTTACCAGCTTCCCTACTTCTGTTTAGTTACTGTGGGAGCACAAAAGAACATCACCCCCTTCCATATTTGGCATGTCTATTTACAACCAGATAGAGGTTCACCCCTTCGCAGAAATCTCTCCTTTGTGCCAAGTTGAGCATTTTCATATGTGACGAGGTTGCCCACAGCTCTAATCTAAGCATGGCACATTGTGTTGGGGCAGCAGCAGCTTAAGACTACAATGCCAAGTGACGGCTGAAGGAAAGTAACAAGGGCATGGCTGAAGCAGGAGGGGCAATTCTGGAACAAGTACCTCCAGGCAAAGCTCAGGACCAAAGAGATTTTTAATTAGTGGTCATTTTCTAGAAGAACTAGAAAAACACATTTAGGATAAACAGTTCTGAAATGAGAAGGAATGGCTATAAATATAGAGATCAGTGATCAGGCCAGTGATCATTACCATCACTTGTACCCACCCAGAACCTGACAGGGTGGGGAGGACACTGTCTGCAGACATGCAAGGTTCCAAATAGTCAATTTTAAGAAAAAAAAATCTGCTTTCTCCTGAGTAAGCATAAAAACATGTCATTAAAACACTCCCGAGTGCTTCCCAGGCCTCAAACATACATATGAGTGTCAATGCTAGGCATTAGCGACACTCACTCATAACACAGTACCCCTCATTACTGCCAACAGTTAAGATGTATGTACACATCGGCCCTCAAAATACTTATATTTAGTATCACCATTTTGCCACTGTGGCCATCACCCCTCACCCCAACTTGGACAAATATCACACCATCCACCAACATGAAATAATCACTGAATCACAAACCAAGCTTCTTCAAGAATATTTAACAACAATCCATGTTGCCAATGAATGAGCTCACATCATGTTTAGGTCATTCTACTTTCCATCTGATGCATTTAGTGCTTAGAAACAACTGATTCCATCAGCCTGCCTTGCAGGTGCCCCAACACAGCCTGCCAACAGGAGCTCCAGCAAATTTCCTTGGGGTGTATGGCTTCTTGAAGTAGTGTGGGGAGGAATTGATACTGCTCCCCACCCCCCACCCCATCACTGGAGACCAAAAGAGAAGTGGCAGCTTAAGATCTCAATTGTTGAGAACAAATGTCGCGGGGGGGGGGGGGGGGCGGGCTGGGGGAATAAAGCCTGAATGTTTGATACACCATACATACCCTCAGGAAGGTATTTTTGCTGTTTAGCAATTAATTTGGCCCCACAATGTAAGGGGTGGGGCAGGAGGCAAAAAAATATATAGTTTTAAACCTCATAGGTAGTAGTCAGCCTCAATCCTAACCACCCACCTTCCTACACCTCTAAAAGCTGCTAAACCTTGCCTGTGTCAAGTTATCTTAGCTCCTACATTCAATACTTCAGACATCATCTTGACGCCATTCAGACACAAACAAAATCATGCAGTAACTTCAAGTAGCTCTCTTCAACTCGCCCTAAATTACCAGATTTACAGGGAGGCTAGTCATCAAATACAGTAGAGTGGGGTGTTTTGCCATTAAGACTGCTAGGAGTCAGAAATTTAGAGTGTTATAATAGAGAACAGCTTAAAAAATGTAATACTGTTTTTATTTAACTTCAAAAACATTTCAGCATTCTAAACATACAAAAATTAACAAAACGTTGCAAATTGTGTTTAGTACAGAAGGTTCTTGAACTTTCATTGATGCAGTGACTCTTCACTTCGTTGACAATGAAGAGTTATAGTTTGTTTTAAAACAAAGTTTAAAACTACCACACAACTAAAAAAAAAAAAAAACAATCCAAATACTTCTCATGCCAGCTGACCCACCTTTTTCCACAGCTAAGAATGGCAGGATGCTATGTCACTATATACAAAAACAAGACAACCTGAAGCTAAATGGATGCCCACTGCAATGTCCACAGGTCCAGCCTCACAGTGCATGCCCTGAGCTACAGCCCCTCCAAAAGGCATCTTCCTCACAGCCTCAACGCCAAGCAAAGAGCATCAAGAGCTTGTCTTGGTTGTTTGTTCTTTTTACAAACTATAGATATGTACAGTTGAGAACTCAGGATTTCTAGCCAATAACCAAATAGGTAACACCACCTTACAGATTAAAAAAAAAAGAAAGAAAATGCCAGAAACATCTTTAAATGCCTTGTCACACCAACAGCAAAGTGCACAGAGTGAGGAGAACACGAGAGCCTTTTCATTTTAAAAATGTTTGGAAATATGTACAACTTTGATACAGTTTCTGGGTGCTCCGGACACCCATGGCCACTTCATGTAAACCACTGACAATTTCTAGAGCACTTTGAGAGACTACATATGATCATGACCCAATTGTGTAATTAATCCTAATGAGGGCAACAGACACCTCTCAAATAAGAGCTGTGTCAATTACGACGCTCCCCTACACTAAGGTATTCACAAGGAGACAGATAAACAGTTTTTTTATTCATCCTCCTCCTCCTCCTCCTCTTCTTCTTCCTCCTCCTCTTCCTCTTCCTCCTCTTCATCTTCTTCTTCCACCTTTTTCCGGGCAACTTTAGCGGGACCCTTGGCGCCATCAAACTTGCCTTTAGACTTATAGTCGGCAACATCCTAGAAAGAACAGGGACACATTCCAAATGAGAAGACAAGCTCTCCTGCAGCTATTTTAGCACAGGGTGAAAACATGCTATCCCTGCCTCAGAATAAGAAATCTGGAATTCAAAAACAGTACAGGTCTGCTACTTGAAGTATTTGTTTTCTGATACACATTTGGTTCTCAGCCATTCAAATTTAAAAGGTAATGGGTGATCAAGTAGCCTTTAAGTCATGTTACAGAACTATCAAATCCTATTCCAGTGGCATCCCGTTATCCGAATTTTTAAGCCTGCCTAAAGTTCTCCAAAATACAAAGATCAGAAGCCTGAACATCAGCACACATAGCTGATCTTAAGTGGAGATGGGCCCTCACATGCCCAGCAAAGCAGCCTTCCACCCCACAAACCCTCACATTCAGGACAGCTGACTTCTCACCGGCCAGAATACACACTCTGGCCCACCTCACCTTCTCATACTTCTCCTTCAGTTTTGCAGCCTTATTGTTGTAAGGCTGCTTTTCACTGTCACTTAAGTTATTCCACATCTCGCCCAGCTTCTTTGCCACATCTCCAATAGAAATTCCAGGGTTTGTAGATTTAATTTTGGGGCGGAATTCCGAGCAGAAAAGGAAAAATCCAGACCTTGGGGGAGAAAATTATATAAAGTAGATGAGAATCTTCAAAAAGTGAGCTTCAGTCAAACTCCCATGTTCCTGAACCCACATACTTCCTATCACTCCTCCCTAGAGTGAAGAAATGTGTAATACCATATACAGTGTTTCAAAGTTGAAGGCTATAAAATGTTTAAGCTGCTTTAGAAATATATAGCGGTTTCTCAGTTTCTCAGTTACTGGGCAAGGAGTAGAGAATGTACCTAAGGATCCTAAAACCCCAAACTAGGCTGTCTACTTCCCAGTGGAAAGGTCAACAGACAACTATCAAGCACACAAACACCTCAGGCTCAAAGTACAGAATATTTTACAGAGGTCTCCTGACATTTTTTTAGGTAAAGTATCTCTTGAAAAATCTTTCAAGCAGAAGGAAAGCTTTTCATGGTTGTCCTGAATCCTACAGTCACTTACGGTGGCCTTTTGGGGGCATTTGGGTCCTTCTTCTTCTTGCCTCCCTTAGCTGGTCCATAATCCTTCATTTCCCGATCATAGCGTACTTTATCTGCCTTTGCCATCTCATCAAATTTAGATTTCTCTTTTGCCGACATGGTCTGCAAAGAACAGGACCTGATAAATTCCTCAATGCAGTGAACACGTACCTGTTCAGTTGTCCTATAATTAAAGTGGCAGCTGCCATAATCACTTGCAAAAGGGGATGAAAGCCTTGTAGTCTTTTGTGTGTGTGGGGGCGGGGGGGGGGCAGAAAACGAAATTTATTGGGAGGAAAACAAAGCTGTGGGTTAACCCGCCCTTGTAGAATGTTAAACAATAAAAGTACACATACAAAATCCTAAAAACAATTAAAATGTGTCTAAGTAAAGAGGAAGAAAACAGCCACCTGGGACTACTCTAAAGGTAAATAACACCAAAGTATCAAATCCAACTAAGACTAGCTGGAAGGATACAAAGCAAAAATACCTTCCACCTTTCAGAGCACTTCTTAGAAAACTCTGCAAAATTGACTGGAACTTCTGGGTTTTTCTTCTTATGTTCCTCTCTGCATGTCTGCACAAAGAAGGCATATGCAGACATCTTGCCCTTTGGCTTCTTGGGATCACCTTTAGCCATCCTGACTGTGATGGATGAAAGAAAGAGAAACAAAGAAAAACAAATCCAATGAACAGAATAGAACTACAAGATATACCAAAGGCAGGGTAAAATTTAAATCGATATTGCTCTTAAGAGCCCCCCCCCAAAAAAAAAAATGCCTGATGCCTCTGGCAACCAAAGACAGACTAGAGAGGAAATCAGCCTCACTGTCACTTGTCATTTAACTTTTGACCAGCATGAAGTGCACAGGTTTCCGAGTTACTTCTCAAAGAGCGATCAAGTTCTCCAAACGGAACAGACCCAAGTGGGGTGGCTCAGCTCTACATTCTGATTCAGAAATGCTATGTTTTGGAAACTGCAACCACAAAGTGGGGAGGATACATTTGTAGGTGGTACAGGCTGATGATAGAAGCTTGAAACCAATGACTTAAAGCTAGCTGGTCATCTGTTTTACTCCCATGTTAGAAACGAAAATACTGTCAGTGCTGCTAAACACAAAATCAAAGCAGAACTGTAAATAGGGAAATTTTTATATTTCAGTATTTTTGCTGCATTTTGACTTATAAAAATGGCTTTTACAAGAATGGTTATACAGCAAGTGAGCAGATACCCCTGCACGATTAGTTCAAATCTGTCTCTTCGTCATTATCTAAAGGGGCAGGGGATATGAAAAGGGCTAAGTCTTGCTCATCTATAAAGCGGAATGCATGTCCAGCCAGAAATACTTTGGAGAAAGTTTGCAAATAAAAATGCAGCTGTGGCGTGTCATAGTCCCTTTCCTACCCCCGAGCTTCCCGCCATCTTTTCCTTTTCCCACACCCAAGGTCATCATGTAAAACTAAAGCACTCCCCTTTGCGGGGACCGACCCAGGGGCTGCTTTAGGGCTCCACAGTGGCTGTGCGTGTGAGGCAGGACAGAACACAGGGGAGCCTCTGGCCAGCAGTGGGCAGCCAGACTCGGCCAGTGCTGGGTCACCTGGACACCCATAATTCACCTTCCATTTTGTCAAAAGCTTCCTGATGAAAGAAAGTGCCCCTGAAATCCACCGTTGCCTCCCCCGAGGGAGGCGCGAGGCCGGGGACAGCGATGGCAGCCGCGCTCCGGAGGCACGGAGCCTGGCCGGCAGCGGCCGCAGTGATGGTGGCGCCCGTCGTGCCTGGAGCCCGGCTTTGCTAAAATGGCTGATCCGCCAGCAGCGGGCACAGGCGTCGGTGGCGAACAAAGCGGTCCGGGCCCCGCCACCGCAGCCGCCGCCCGCTCGCCGGCCCCCACCCCGCCCCGCCCCGCCCCGAGCGCCCGGGGGCGCGGGGCTGCGGGGGCCGGACCCCCCCCTCGCCGGCGCGGGGCGCATTCCTCGGGATAACAAAGGCGCCCGTGCAGCCATGACGTTCGACAGCGATGGGGCCCGCGGCAGCGCCCCTGGCCCTTCACGCCACCAGACCCTGGCCGCGGGCTCCGGGACCAAGGCCAGAGCCCGCCCGGGAGCCCTGCCGCCCGCCCAGCCCGTCTGTCCACCCCTTGCCAGGGCCCATCACGCGCCAGCCATGTTAGCGGCGGCGACGGTGGCTGCGCCGGTGCCCTACGGGCAGGCGAAGAGCGGGGGCGGCCGGCCCGCCTCCCCCCTCCCGGACCTCCGTGCGCTCCCGAGACGGCCATGTTAATGCAAAACCAGCAGTGCAATCCGCGGGCCCGCACAGTGCCCGGCAGAGCCCAGCAGCTAAGTTTGCTCACGCCGCAGCCCCCCGCGGGCACCAGCTGCCCGCAATCCGCGGCGTCCGTCCCGGGCCGGGGAGAACCCTGCCCCCTTCCCAATGCCGCCTCCTGGCTCCGGGACCCGCGCCACCGGGACCCGCGCCACCGGAGCCCGCAGCCGCCCCTCAGTTCGCTTTGCCTCCGCCGCCGCAGCTGCCCCAACATCTGGCTTCAGGGGGCCTGAGCCCCGCGGCGCGGCCCTGGGGGGCGGCAGCCGAGATTGGCTCAAGGAAGGGAGCCCAGCGCAGACATTGGGGAGCTCGGGATGAAGCACTGGAAAGTTGAAACACCTGAATTGCTTCTTCCTTCCCAGTCACCTAGGTAGAAGGAAGGTGGAGGGGGCGGGAAGGGCGCGGGGAGGAGAGGCAGGAGGCGGTGGCAGCGGGACGCGCTGGCGGCTGCAGGAGCTGGAAACTTGTGCGGGCGCTGCGGTGGCGGTGGCGGCGGCGGCGGCGACGACGGCGGCTGCGGCGGGCGCGGGCGGAGGAAACGTACCTGTATTGTTCGCTAGTCTGGGCAGCGCAGGGCACGACGCGAGGCTCAGCGCTCCCCAGCCTCGCGCTAGCTGCCTCCACGAGAGCCGCCTGATTGGCCAGCGGGCTCCGCCGTTTAAAACAGCCTCCTTGCCCGGCCATTGGCTGCGGGCCTCATGCATATTAAACAGGCGCGGGCACCCATTGGGCACGGCCTCTGGGATCGTTCATTCAAACAGAACTACCCGCCGGCACAGGCTGCGGAGGCAAAACAGAGCTTTGCCACCCCCCGAACCCCTTCCTCGATATGAGCTGGGACCTCAAAGGACTTTGGAGAGGTGGCCCCTCCATTCCCTTCAGCCTTGGCCTCTGGCGTGGGATGGCAAGGTCGAGTCCGGCTGCTCTGCCCTCTGCTCCCGCCGCGCTGCGACCTGGGCGCCCCCGCCTCCCGCTCCCGGCCCTCAGGTAGCCCCCAACCCCGGAAAACCTCCGGGGGCGAACGGCGAAGGTCGAGGGTCCTCCACCTCTGCCCAGTCCTGTCGCGGTTCTGCGGCCGGGGTCTTGCCCGCAGCTCTCTCCTTGATGACAGTGGAAGGCAGCTGTTCCCCTGCCAAGACCTCGGGGTTTCAGTACTGGGATCCCGCTGCCCCCACTCCCTCCCCCCGCCCCCAAATAAAAGGGACCTGACTCCTGTCCCGTGGATCCTGCTCCACTAGGCTCATTGCACTAATTGCCAGAAAGTCTGTCTGTGCCTGCAGTTGCGGAAAGAGCGAGCTAGGTGGGCTAGAGGTGGAAAACGGGAGTTTGGCAAAAGCAGAGAAATCGTGAGAAATTGTACTAGTAGTTCTGTGCTTAGGGAGTCACTTCTTCCCTGCCTCACTTCAGGCCCACATTCCTTCTGCTCTCCTGACACCCTGGTGAAGAATAAAAGTTCTTGGAATGTACAAATGGGATTTGACTTGACTTGGCCTCCTCAGCTTTGCCACTGGCTATGGCCTTGAGCAAGTCACGGCAATGGTTTTCAAAGTGTGTGTGTGGTGGGGGAGGCAGTGTCACCTCTAAGGGATGTTTGAAAATGCCCCATGACTGGGAGTTGTTGCAGGAGTGTTAAATGTCTTGCATTGGGCAGAGTGTCATACAGAAGAAAGAAATCTCCCACTACAAATGCTAGTGTCAGCCCTATTGAAAAATATTGGAAGGCCTTTCCCTCTTTGAGCTTCCTGAAAGAATGTATGAAGGATGGGTGAGGAAAAGGTACACATTTTATGGGTTGAAATTTGGAAGAGGCACATCATGACTTCTAAGTTCCTGTTCCCAAACACTTTGAACCCCTAGATAGCCAGCTGTTTGTAATTCCCATATTTTGAAATGAGATGAGAAGGTGAGTTTTCCAAATGCTGTTTCCAGAAACTGGCTGAATTTGAGGTGTTTGAGGGAGCTGACCCCACAAGGCAACTGCCTCCCCATCCCCACCCAGTTCTTGCCAACTCGTTTGAGCCTCCTGGGCAAGCTGTAACTGCTAGGCTTCCATCATTAGGGACCCAATTGAGACCAAAGGGCAAAATCAGTGCTGCTTTGATCGGAGCCGACTATGTACCCAATTTACAGACCCTTGGGAATGTGAATATCTTAAGGCCTTAATGGTTACCTACCTTAATGGTTACCTACCTTCTGCTCACATATCTTCACTCACAGAGAGCTTGCCACCTACCTTATGGGCTGTCTGTTCCATCTTGAGCAGTCTCTGAACCTTGGGGTCACCACCCTACACACAATCCAACCCCTCACCCTTCACAGATTTCCTGGCAGAAGAGGTCTTTTCTCCAGCCCGATAGCTCCAACTTCTTCTACAACCAGGTCCCCAAGGTCTAACCTGCCCAGGTCTCTTCCCTCCACCCTTGTCTCTGCCCTTCCCAAAGGAGAGTAGGGTATCCACATATGATCTGACCAGTACCTTCCCTCTGCCACAGTGCCCTAGCTAGGCCAGAGATGTGAATTGGGGGTCTTAGGCGGGACCCAGCCACTGCCCAGCATTCTGGCCATGCTGGGAAGCTGCACTTACCAGTTGTCAGGCACCAAAGTGGAAGAATCAGAGTTTTCAGCTTCAGAGCCCACCAGGCACTATTTGGTGGGTCCCTGAGTGGATGGCGAGGGTCACAGCAGCATATATGTTCACACTCACACCAGGCACACACACAACATTCCCAGAGGCAAGAGGGGGGAAGGCCGACCCAGAGAATAAGAGTATCTCCCAGCCAGAAGAGACCGTATAGTAAGTGGTATCCAGAAACCCCCCTTAAGACCCATTCTTCCCCACCCACTGCCACAGCCCTACCCATGGGTACATACTTCGAAGGACAAATGGTTTGCGCTTATTCGAAGGAACGATTTCCATCTCTGCTCCCGAAGAAGCTCCTCCCTCCATCAAGCTCAAGCACTGCCTCTGAAGCTCAAACCTGTGGTTGCCGTCATCAGAACTTTACAGAACATGATTATGACATCACTGAGTGGGCATGTCCTAGGCCTGAAAATGGTGGCTGTAGTTCCCTGCTCCTGCCCCCTGCAAACACATGTCACCCCAAGTCTCCATGTCTTCTTCAGGCCCAATCTCTATGATTCCTCCATCCCTTTCCCATGAACCTCGGTTAGAAGGCTCCTCACAGCCTGGTTTTCTCCTCAGTGCTGTGTGTGTGTGGCAGCACATCTAAGCAAAATCTATGGCTTAGCAGGTTCCTACCTCAAGAGAAACTCATAATTCAATTCCATGTACATATATTGAATGCCTACTAATACATAACAGAGGGGAGATGAAGTGAAGTAGGGGTGGGGCTACAAGGCAGGGGCAAGGCAGTGACTTTGGGCTCTGATTTCCTGATGTGCCTTCTTCTGTGACATCTCATCTCTTCCAGCTTCAAAGGTGATTTCACCATCTTACCCACCCCAGCCACTATCCAGTCTGCTTGTGAGGGAGGGTATGAGTGAAGCTGGTCTGAGTATCACCACTAAAAGGCCACCTAGGGAAGGGCTAAAGGCCAGTCTGGAAGGTGAAAAAAGTGATGGAAAGTCAGGAGTGCCTGGTCAAGTTCTGGACTCAGGGGCCCCAAGGCAGGCTGCCTCCTCTGTCTGTAGCAAAGCTCAGTGCCCAATGGCTTTGGGGTATCTTCAACTGGTTGAGGCTATGGGCCTCTGCCCTGGTCCTCCTTGGAAAGTACTTTAAATCACACCATTTGCCTGTGAGGCTCAATCCCAGGCCAAGCCCATCACACAGGGGAACCTCAAACCAGAACCCTTTAAACTGCTTGGCTACCTGGAGATATTAGGAAAGCATTGAAATGAAATAGGAAATAGGACAAAGAGTGACAAATATTATTTGAAGAGGTTTTTGGTTCTTGCTAGTTCAAGACCCTTCAAAAGATAAAAGGGATTCTCCTCATTCAACTAAAATGAAGTACTTGGCCTGACCAGCATGGCTCAATGGTTGAGCATCAACCTATGAACCAAGAAGTCACAGCTTGATTCCCAGTTGGAGCACATGCCCAGGTTGCAGGTTTGATCCCCAATAGGGAACGTGCAGGAGGCAGCTGATCTCTATTTCTCTCTCATTGATGTTTCTATCTCCCGCTCCCTCTCCTGTCCTCTCTCTCTAAAATAAATAAAAACATATTTTAAAAACATCAGAAAACCAAAAAAAAATAAATAAAACAAAAAAAAAACCCTGAAGTCTTGGTTCTCTATACCCACCCCACACACACATATCCATACCCATACCCACACCCACACCCACACCCACACCCATCCAGGTCTTCACTTGGGTGCCCAGTACTTAAAGTTGGCATCACTAAGGCCCATATCAGCCAGTCTCCTTGAAGATCAATGAAACTGCAGCCAGGTGAATATGAGGGCAGAGTGGGGCCAGATTGTTGAATCATTTAAAATATGTTAAGGGAAATTGCTGTGAAGGTCCTACAATGAAGCACACATACACCCTTTGAGAAGGGATCTAGGAGCCTTTGTAAATTCAGATCCTCACAAATAGGGAGTCTAGCTTCTTGGCCTTCCTAGGGCCCTTGCTCACTCACCCCCAGGTGATCTATTCAAGGTCTGAAGCCTCCCTTTGGAAGAAAATTCAGGTCCTCCAGCCCAGCCTTCTCTTGACAGGAGTCAGTGGCTGAGCTAGGGCTTAAAGCATGGTCTCTTCACCCTTAGTGTCACACTTGTCCTACTCTTAATGGCTCACAGGGAACCTCTGCTCAGTCTCTGCTCAGCCTCTCTCCTCAGCATGGCCACAGGTCAGGCTAAGGGGGCCTGCATGGTGGCCCAGAGCCCAAAGGGTACCTCAAGCCATGGGACCCTCCGCCATGTGCCTGTCTTGGAGACTTTATTCCTGGAGGGGGGGAGTAATGGCAAGGACCCACTGGAGGATGCCCGAGAGGGGAGGGCACACCCAGGCCTCTGAAGCAGAATCAGCGCTACAAGGCCCACAGGTTGAGGCTTTCCTATTGACTGAGGAAAGGAAACAGATCAGCAACCAAAGAGTTTCCTAGGAGTTATTCCCCACCCTGCTGCCTGTGGGAACACAGTCTTGACCAACACTAGCCCTTCTAGGGCCTATGACACCATTTGGGCAAGGGCCTGTGGGGAAGAAGGAGATAAAATGAAGGACCCTGCCCTCCCAAGGCACCTGATCCTGGTAGCTCGCTTGGGGGAGAAAGGAGCAGAGGGGAGGTGACACACTGCAGTGGGGTCTCCTTCACTGCTCCCCCATCCCATTCCAGGAACAGACTTGCCCTGTTAGGCCTTCAAGAAATAATTAACACAGAAAACTACAAGAACTATTTTATTTCATTGATATGTGGAGATGAAACAAAAAACAACAGAGGAACAAATAAAACAAACTCATAGACACAGGCAGCAGTATGGTGGTCACCAAAGGAGAAGGGAGTGGGGGGAAGATAGAGAGGATAAGGGGGGTTCCAAATGCATGGTGATAGAGGAAGACTAGACTATGGGTGGTGAGCACATAATGGAATGTATAGATGTTGTATTATAGAATTGTATACCTGACCCAGCTGGTGTGGCTCAGTGGTTGAGTATTGACCCATGAACCAAGAGGTCCCCGGTTTGATTCCCAGTCAGGGCACACACCCAGGGTTGTGGACTTGATCCTTAGTAGGGGGCATGCAAGAGGCAGCTTATTGATATTTCCCTCTCACATTGATGTTTCTCTCCCTTTCCCTTCCTCTATCTCTAAAAAATCAATAAAAAGATATATATATTTTTAAAAACTGACAGGTGGCCCTCTGCCCACTTCAGCACTATAATAAGAAGTTCCTGAGGTCCCCCACCCACACTTTCCTTTCTCCATCTGGTCTCCCTTGGGGCACTTCTCACAGCCCTCATTTGGCCACTCTCTGAGTTATTGCTTGTTGAATGTCTGTCTCAACTGAGCTTCTGCCCAACTAGCACAGGCTTGGCACCTAGGAGACACTGAGAAATACTAGGTGGACAAATAAAGGCCTGAGAAAGTAAGGTATGCCTGTGTTATTGAAGGCCAGGTGTGGAGGGCACACCCTTTTAGAAAGAGTCATCAGCCCTCTCTCAGATGGGGGTGGAGTAATGAGAAAATTAGAAGACAAATGCCAACTCCACAAGGGACTTAATTCAACCAAGAAGAGGAGTCATGATGGATCTACCTCACTCCTAGAGAAGGGCGAGGGCACTTCCCTTTGGCTGCCTGGTGCCTCAGAATAGCACTGGGGAAGCGGAGGGAGGGTGAGTTCCCAACCTTGATTTCTGAGCACTAGAGTCCTGTAGTTCAATTGTTACCAGTGAGACAATGAGACCTCAGTTCTTGTCTTCTTGAAGGAAAGATTTCAATCAAGAGACAAAATGTAGAGAAACAACAAAGAATTTATTGACCGAAGCAAAAACACACTTAGGACAGTGGAACAAGGAAGGGCATAGAAGTAACAGAAAAGCCTAGCTGGGCCACTTTGGCTCACCGGGAAGTCAGAGAAAAGGGGGCCTTGGAGACAGATTCAGGGGGTTAGCCCAGGACCAGCTGCCACTGCCCTTTGCTCCCCTGGTTGCAAGCCTCATGAGGTCCTTTGGAGTTTAGGAGATACATTTTTGTGGGGGAAAGGTTGGGGAAGGGAATGGCAGGGTATACTCTCTGGGAGGAGAGTGCTCATCAACCTTCCTTTTCAGGGATTTTAAAGCCTGGGTGTTTAGGGGAGGTCTTAGGGGAGGATCAATAGAATATTCATCAGCTTTATGCTGATGTACCAAAGTGAGATTTATTCTCTTAATTTGTCTGTCCTTGGGTGTGGCTGGCTAATGGTACTAATTGGATTTCTGTTATCTGTCTCCCTGATTAGGGTGATTTAAGCTATTTACCCTCTGGTTGGGGAGGGGAAGTGCACACCATTTACTCTTTTTTTTTTTTTTTTGGAAAATTTTGTTTATCTTTATTGTTGAAAGTATTACAGATGTCCCCCTCTCCCCCCTTAACCCTTTCTTGCCCACCCCAAACTATTTACCCATAACTATCTTTGGTTTAGGGAATATAGGATTTACTAGGTGGCTGCAAACTGCTGTTTAACTCTCTGTCTTAGTTTCCCTATTCTGCTTATTCTGGAATTTTCCTAGCTTCTTACTATCCTATAGCACATTCGTGGCACATACTAGGGCTATGTGTTGCATAGAGAGCTGCAAAGTCCAAACAGCTCTGAATAGTATTTTAGTTTGGGTGTGTGGGGAAAAGTAGGAGCCACTCTGCCAAGGTTGGAGCCTGAGCTCTGCCACTTACAATCTGTGTGACCTGGGCAAGAAACTCCACCTCTCTGTGTCAGTTTCTTCATTTGTGAAATGAGACTAGTAATAGTACCCATTTCATAAATTCTTGTGGAGAATATATGAAGTACTTAGAGCAATGTCTGACACAAAATTAGCACTCACAAAGTGTTCACTGTTCTACCCTGGCAGGTGTGGCTCAGTTGGTTGAGTGCACTGGTTGCTGGTTTGATTCCTGGTCAGGACACATACCCAGGTTTTGGGTTTGATCCCTGGTGGGGTGCATACAGGCAACAACCAATCAATGTTTCTCTCTCTCTCTCTCCCTCTCTCTCTCTAAAATCAATAAAAACATATTTTTAAAAAAAGCTTCACTGCTCTAATGGTTTCCTTCAATTTCATTCTTGTTGCTTCAGACAGCTCAGAAGAGCAGCAGTTGAAGGACAATCCAAACATCAGTGGCAAAGCCTGAACTGTATTTGTCCACACTCAGAAACAGTTGACCCTGTTGGGAATCGCATTTTCCCTAGTGAATCACTCTCTCTGGGTTGTCTGGGACCTGAGCCATAGTATTAAGACCAACTGGACCAGTGGTACATCAGAAGGCATGCACCCACTTCCATACTAGCTGTGCCTCAACACACATTCATTCCATAAACATCTAGTGGGGTCTGAGTCTTGGGTACCTTGTCTTGTGTACTGTGTCCTGCATGGGGAGTAGAAGGAGACAACCAGAGCAGAACCCTAGAGAGGGGCACTTAGATCATGGACTGTAATTGACAGGTGAACTGATAGATGCTAGAGGAAGGACTGAGCACCATTTATCTTGCAATGACTTCATCTCCACGAGGTCCAGCCTAAAGTCTGGCACAGAGTGTTTGCTTCATGAAGTATTGGGCAAATAGCTCTGTGTTTTCAAATCCAAGCCAACACAGGTACCATAGCAGGACTCACAGCCTAGGAGCACAGGGGGTTCTGCTCTCTGCTCTTCCTCAGCTACAAGGGGCCTTGGCAAATCCTGGACAAATCCCAAGCCTCACTAGTCCTTGGTTTCCCCTTCTGTACAATCAGAGGTTTGAAATAGATACTAGATGATCTCCAGGGCCTTTCTCACACTAATAATCACTGGAGCGCAAGCCCCTCGGTGTCCCTCAGATGCCTGGAAGAAGGCACACTGAATTATGCCCAGTAAATATTTGCTGAAGGAATGAATGGATGAAGAGGCTCTGGTTCTATGTTCTTGAAGTGAAGTGGAAAATGTATGCTTGATCTCCTTTATTTGTTAATCTTTTCAAATGATACTGGACAACTTTTTAAATGTGACGTGACTCACAGTTCACCCTGACTTGAGATATTTCAAGAAAAAGCCTTTAAAAAAATCATGGTTTATCTACATTATCATCTCAACTTTCCATTTACTTCTGGATATATTTGTACCTGGCCTGCATGATCCACTGGTTATCAGAGAAAAGGAAAATCAGATAAAAATATAAAGGTGAGGAACCGTAAACATAAAGTACAAATGGCCCAAGATAGGTCAGAGAACAGGATAGTGATAATTATGATAATAATGCTACACTGCATGTTGTTCCTTAAGAATTCACGAGGTGCTTTCATATCTGCAATCTAACCTACACCTCACCAAAAAAAGGTCCTATGAGATATTTGTGCATATTTTGGGAAAAACTGAAGCCCAGAGAAAGCAAGTGTTTTTGCTCAAGGACACCAGGCCATCTGGACAGAATTGAGACTCCTGCCTCCCAGTCTTTTGAACAGGCCTCACTGCCCGTTGTTTGCAGCAGGCAAACAAACAAGGAGAGGGCAGATCTATGGAGGGCATTTACTGTGTCAATGACCATCCAGGACTCTTCTGTCTGCCGATAACCACAGAGAGAAGGGCAGCAAAAGTCAAAGGCCTGAGGCCAATTGCTCAAGTCATCTGATAAGTGATCTTCTAGGATCTCACCCCAGTGTGTCCCAAAGCAAGCTCCCCAACCTCAGCCCCTCCTTCATATGGACCTCAGAATGGAAGCATCCTCCCTCCAGCATCCTGCCTAGTTTCCCTCTCTCTCCCATATCCCATATCCATCATGTCCCCAAATCCTATCTATTTGGGTTCCTGAATATCTCCCAAAACAGCTGCTTCTTCCCACCTCCCTCTACTGAGCTATGATCATCTCTCTCTTGAACAACTGGTCTCCTTGTTTGGCCCTCTCATATCATCTGCTCTCAACACCAGCAATCCAAGGGTTCTTTTATAAATGTACATTTCTTCTTGTCACTGCTCGGTTTAAAATCCTTTCATGACTCTCCATAACCTTGAAATAAAACCACAGAAAGACCTTTTAAGATCCAGTTCCAGCCAGGTTACTGAGATGCCATGAATGCACTGCAGGACTCTAGTGCATACCTCTTGCCCCCAATCTCACACAAAGATCCTGTGATCCACCTTGGCACTGCTCACACTATTCTTAAGAGTCAGAATGACCTGGGTGTTCCAGTTGTTTCTGTACCTGCCTGGCTCCTCTACCAGACCTGGAAAGCCCCAGGGTCAGAACTGTCTCCAATAACCTGTAGACTGCCTACTGCCTTGCAAAGGTTTGGTCCCTACTAGATAGGATCTCAGAGTAAAACTTGAACTGGATCAAATTGGCTTGACAGTGTTGAGAGATGAGGGCTGGCATTGTTTGGTAATAAATTCAGCAACCTAAAATCTGTTTTTAAAAAAGGGTGAGAAGAGAGACAAATATCCACAGTGGTCTTAGGTTGCTACTGTTGCTATTGCTGTTGCTGCTGCTGTGGTGGTGGCCTCTGGGAAACTTCTCCCACTAGCTAGCTTCCTGCCTTTCATCTTAAGAACTGGGTGATGATAACGATGACAATAAGCTGGGGACCACACAGAAATCCAGCTTAGGGAACACTTAGTTGGGGGATCTAGAGAGAAGAGAGTACCAAATTATGCTGTGTCACCTTCTCTCTTCTAGATCTTGCCATTATCTTGCTTGTGATTATGTGATGAGCTTAGCATATGTTGCTAGTTAATTTAAATATTTGTGATGGGTTTCTAAATCACCTCTTAGCATGCTAGAGTATTAACACTCTATAAATCATAGAACTTTATAGGTAAAAGAATCATTAGCATTTAGTGTGAACTTTTCTTTTTTATAAAATATATTTTTATTGATTTCAGAGAGGAAGGGAGAGGGAGAGAGAGATAGAAACATCAATGATGAGAGAGAATCATTGATCGGCTGCCTCCTGCTCGCCCCACGCTGGAGATTGAGCCCGCAACCCAGGCATGTGCCCTGACCAGCAATTGAACTATGACCTCCTGGTTCATAGATTGATGCTCAACCACTGAGCCTTGCCAGCCGAGCAGAACTTTTCCTTTTCTATATGGGAAACTGAGTTCCAGAGAGGACCAGGAACTGGCTCAAAGTCACATTGGTATCAGGGGCAGAGCTCAGTCTGGAACCAAATGACTGCCTCACTATCCTGAGCTCTTTCCACTACACAACTCTGCCTCCCTCTTCCACCAAAGTGGGGACTGGAAAGCTTCCAATGCTTTAGAAATGGAAGTGGATATGTTTCGACTGCACCAAGGGAAAAGGAAACACATAACTCACTGGAAAAGGAAATGAATATAGATGGCAAACTAGTTAATTTAAGGCTGAGAAGAGTGTGTGACCTCTCATCACCCTACATGTCCCATACTCCAAGAAATCCACTCCTTATGGTGTCATCATTCCTGTTGTCCTGAGTGTGTGAATTGACCTTTGAGATATACCATGCCATGACCCCTCCAGAAGGGTGGAGTTGGGGAGAGAGACTCTTCAGGCCCTGCTGATGGGATGATGGGATCTTGCTTTCCCTAAGCTGCTTTTTCTTCTCCTTCTCCTGCTTCTTCTTCTTCTTCTTCCTCTTCTTCTTCTTCTTCTTCTTCTTCTTCTTCTTCTTCTTCTTCTTCATCTTCTTCTTCTGAGAGAGAGCGTGGAAGGGAGAGGGAGAGACAGAGAGAGACATATTGATGCAAGAGAGACGCATCAATGCGAGAGAGAAGCATCCATTGGTTGCCTCCTGCACGCGCCCCAACTAGGGCTGAGGATCAAGCCTGCAACCAAGGTAAGAGACCCTAACTGGAATCAAACCTGGGACCCTTCAGTCTGCAGGCTAATGCTCTAGCCACTGAGCCAAGCCTGCTAGGGCTTCCCCAAGCATCTTCATCAACTTGTGGCTAGATGAGTACCCAAGCAACCAAACTGCCCCTCCAGAAACTTCCCCTCCAGAAACTCAGAACAGCCTCACAGAATAAAGTTTTGAGCTTGACAGAATATAAATCAATCCTGGCAAAGATTATTCTTGCAAGAATGCAACCTAGCCACAGCCGATTGGCTCAGTGGATAGAGTGTTGGCCCGAGGACTGAAGGGTCCCAGGTTCAATTCCAATCAAGGGTTCATACCTCGGTTGCAGGCTCTATCCCTGGCCCTGGTCCAGGAGGCAACCAATCAATGTGTCTTTCTCACATTGATGTTTCTCTCTGTCTGTCGCCCTCCCTTCCACTCTATCTAAAAATCAGTGGGAAAATATCCTTGGCTGAGGATTTATGGGACCCTGAGCACACACACACCCACACGCACACAAAATGCATCCTAGTGGGGAGATGTTCCTGTGAGCACACAGTCATATTGTTTTGAGAATCTTGGATACAAAGTTATACTGAAAATGTGTGGTGGATGCAGAGGTCAAGAGCATGAGCTTTGGAGTGAGGAGTACCTGGGTTCAAGTCTCAACTCCACATATACTATCCTACTCCTTTGAGCTGGTTGCTGAATCTCTCTATGCCTTAGTTTCCTCATAGGTAAAATGAGTCTGATGATAGCCACCTCACAGGGTAGTTGTGAAGATTGCAGGGGATAAAGTGCACTTAGCCTGGGTCTGGACATATAGAAATGTGAATGTACCGGAAAGGAGGAATTATGGGAGATATTTTATACTGAAATATTGTACTTTTGGACACTAAACAGGAATTAGTTTTCTGATCAGAAAAAAATAAAATATAAGGGGGGGAAATGATCCTTGCAACAAAACAGTTTTAAAACAACTCCTCAAAGTTACTGCTGTGAAGCCCTGCAGGTATTTTCCTCATTGTCAGAAAGCAGACAGATGCTTCCAGATCACACAGCAAAGGAAAGAAACCCACGTAGGAGAGGAGACTGTAGTCCTAACTTGTGCCCTGAGGTCAGCACTGGTGTTTCTCTTTACATTGCCTGGGGGTTATGCATGGCACACAGTATCTTCTGGGCAGCAAGGTCAACCAAAACCAACTTACTAGATTTTTACAGAAAGAAAAAGATCACAGATCAGAGAGGGGCTCACAAACCTACACTGTTTCATGATGAAGGAATAAAATTTGGGTTCCGTATTCCAGGGTTGAATGTAAAATCATTGCTGTAGCCGGGTCAACATGGCTCAGTGGTTGAGCATCAACCTATGAACCAGGAGGGCACAGTGCGATTCCTGGTTAGGTCACATGCCCTGGTTGCGGGCTCAATCCCCAGTGGGGGGCGTGCAGGAGGAGGCCAATTGATGATTCTCTCTCATCATTGATGTGTTTACCTCTCTCTCTCCCTCTCCCTTCCTTTCTGAAATCAATAAAAATATATAAAACAAAACAATGCTGTACTTTTAGATTATTTAAGGCATGGAAATGTGGAGAAAGTTTCTAAGATGGAAATTGGTGGGGAGGGAAGCAGTAAATCCTAGAATCTTATTGTTGGAAAGGCCTATGGTAGGCTGCAAATTGATCTCAATAGATATTTATGTCCTAATCACTAGAACCTTTGAATGTTAACTTGTATGGCAGAAAAGGGTCTGTATAGATGTAAATGTGATAAAGTTTAGGATATTGAGATGGGGAGGTTATTCTGGATTATCTGGATGGGCCCTAGTGCAATCACATGTACCAATATAAAAGAGAGGCAGAGGGAGATTAGACACACAGAGGGGAAGGTGATGTGAGACAGAACAGATAGAGATTTGAAAATGCAGGTCTTGCCGAAACCGGTTTGGCTCAGTGGATAGAGCGTCGGCCTGCGGACTGAGAGGTCCCAGGTTCGATTCCGGTCAAGGGCATGTACCTGGGTTGCGGGCATATCCCCAGTGGGAGATGTGCAGGAGGCAGCTGATCGGTGATTCTCTCTCATCGATGTTTCTAACTCTCTATCTCTCTCCCTTCCTCTCTGTAAAAAATCAATAAAATATATTAAAAAAAAAGAAAAAAAAGAAAATGCAGGTCTTGAAGATTGGATGATTTGACTACAGGCCAAGGAATGCCAGCAACCACCAGAGGCTGGAAAAGACAGGAATAAATTTTCCCCTAAAGCACCTTTATTTCAGACCAGTGATATTGATTTCAGACTTCTGGCCTTCGGTACCAGAATAGAGAAAAATTCTGTTGTTTTAAGCTACTCAATTCATGGTAATTTGTTATGGCAGCCCCAGGAAACTAGTACAGGGCTCTTAGAGTTCATCTAGTCCAATGGTTCCCACACATTTTTAGCAGCAAAATCAATGACTTTTCAAATAAATATTCATATGCTGCAGCCTATCAAGACAACAGATGAAAGTAGAGGGGCAATGGTTGAAAAGGGAGGTCTCTTCCTATCTCTATGGTGGCTCCTGACACACCTCTGAGAACATTCCACCAACAGAGTGTGAAAACATGCAACCAGTTCCCAAAACATCACTATATAAATGGGTAAACTGAAGCTTTGTGGGACTTAGCAATTGGCTGAAGGGCCTCTCTTGGCCTGCAGGCAACGAATATTTGTGAGGAGGAAACAAGGCAAGCCACCTTTGCTTGTTCTCTCATCTTCCCTTTCCTGGTTGGACTAAATCCCTGTCTCCCAAGCAAACATCTAAGAATACAGTAGAGTCTCTAAAACAGGGGTGGGCAAACTTTTTGACTCGAGGGCCACAATGGGTTCTTAAACTGGACCGGAGGGCCGGAACAAAAGCATGGATGGAGTGTTTGTGTGAACTCATATAAATTCAAAGTAAACATCATTACATAAAAGGGTACGGTCTTTTTTTTTTTTTTTTTTTTTTTTTTTAGTTTTATTCATTTCAAACAGGCCGAATCCGGCCTGCGGGCCATAGTTTGCCCACGGCTGCTCTAAGGGAACTTTGTTTTTATCACCAGTTTCTGTTTTGAATAAGGACTGCCAATTCTGTCAATGTGGCAAAGCTCAAACGAAACATTTGTTCACGAAGAGCACAGACATTGAGCAGGCTGTTACAACATCTTAGGAGATGAAAAACCACTGCTTGATTCCTCACCTGTGTTTGGAAATGTAGTCTCCTGGGTATGCCAATAACAGTAGAAATGAGGAAGCAGACAGGAATAAATCGCAAAATGAAGCAGCTGTTGGTGTACCTGAAAATATGAATCCTCAAGTGGATCAAAGAGAGCCTGGACAAGAACATAGCTGAATGCCACAATCAGATTTTTCTTGTTGTTGTTAGATTCAAAAATATTGAAGGTCAAGTCTGCTAAAAAGGCCTTTGTGGGGGATATAGAAAAGGTTACAATAAAATATTACTCCCCCTTTTCCCTCTGGCCTTGGTACCAACAGACAAAACGTTAAAAATCAAGTTCTCTCTCCTCCCCAAGCATTGTCAAGAAGGATGGCATTTTCAAAGGGAACTTCAGAAGGAACTAAAATGAGCCCAACAGGAAATAAGCAAACAAGATCCAACTCCTCTCCCTGGGGGCTAAAATTATTGACTATTTACCAAACTGATTTGGAATTCACGATGATTTATATAACTGTTTCCAGGGCCACTGGCTTCATTTTATTTTGCACTCCTGCTACTTGATCAGTGGCACTGAGAGAAGTATTGTGTCTGAAAACAGGGAGGCAGGGTGTGTTCCAAGAATGAACAAAAACCATGGAAGGTCTGAACTAAAACCAATGGGTGAGCCAACAACATCAACTGCCTGCTCAAGGATGCTAGAAGGGGACACTCAGTACAGCAGATGGAAAACAACTGTCAGGCTACAGCAAATGGCATCCAGGTGGCTTTCTTTGTTCTTTGGTGTTGCTAAGGAGAGTATCCTTCCTCCATTCTGGAGACCATGTGGTTTCTCCCTTCCCAAAGGGAAGGGAAAGATGGGCAGGAAAAGATGAAGCTCACTGGCTGCCACCACTACCATTGCAGCTAATGGGACAGTATACCTTTATGCAAAACACACCAAAGCACCCTTGCCGGTTTTGTTCAGTGGTTAGAGCGTCAGCCCACGGACTGAAGGGTTGGGTGTTTGATTCTGATCAAGGGCATGTACCCCAGTTACATCCTCAATCCCAAGGCCCAGTTGGGGCACGTTGGGGAGGCAACCAATCAGACACATTGATGTTTCTCTCTGTGTCTCTCCTCTTCCCTTCCACTCTCTCTAAAAATCAGTAGGGGAAAAATATCCTTGGGTGAGTATTAACAAAAAACAAAACAAACAAACAAAAACACCTAGCCACTTCTAGAGTAAGACAGCCTTCACTGGAAACAACCCATCTGGGACTTTTTCTTTTACTTTGTTTATTTTGGCCTTTGGGTGATGACACTCCTCAATTCATGACATTACCATCATTGGTATGTGAGGTCCATCTCTGGCTAGATCAATCCATACATCCATGCCATCCTCATAATTCCTGTTTTCCACTCCAATTCCCCTCACCTCAGTAGCAAACACTTGAGTGCACGCTCTGGCAAATGTGTAGGGTAGAGTGCGTGTATGTGTGTTTTCAATAAACACAGTGGTATTGTCCTGGAGAACTTCTTTAGTTTCTTCCTGGGTGTTTTTCCATTCAGCCCTATATATGTTACCTCTACGTGCTGCTGTTTGTTCCTGAGTGGGTTGTTTGTAACCACTCAGTTACTTCTGCTTTTCCCTAGTGGTAGACAGCTGAGCTGCCTCTGATCCTCTGTTAGCACAAGCAATGCATGATGAACTCCTTGTGTGGATCTCTGTAGCAGGTTGAATAATGGTGCCAAAGGATATCAGCTCCTAATGCCTGGAATGCATGCATACTACCTTGTGTGGAAAAAGACTTTGCAGATGTAATTAAGTGAAGGATCTTGAGATGGGGAGATTATCCTGGATTACCAAGGTGGGCCTGAAGCGCAATCACATGTTGTATGAATTTCCTGGGCTGCTATAACAAAGGACCACAAACTAGGTGGCTTAGCACAACAAAAATTAACTCTTTCATGGTCCTGGAGGCTAGAGGTTTGAAATCAAGCTGTCAGCAGGGCATACTCTCTCCAAAGGCTCTAGGAGAGAACCCTTCCTCACCTGTTCCAGCCTCTGGTGTTCCTTAGCTGTGGCTGCATCACTCCAATCTCTGTCTCTGTCCTCACATAACCTTCTCATTGATGTCTTCATGTATCCTTTCCCCACTCCACAGCCGACACCAGGCTTCCTGGTCTGAAACAGGCAACTCTTCCCTGCCTTTTATAAGGGCACCAGTCATTGGATTAAGGGTCCCTTCTAATACAGTATGACTGTATTTCCTAATAAGGTCACGTTCTGATATTCTAGGGCCATGGTTGGCAAACTGCGGCTCGCGAGCCACATGCGGCTCTTTAGCCCCTTGAGTGTGGCTCTTCTTAAGCCTTAGGAGTACCCTAATTAAGTTAATAACAATGTATCTACCTATATAGTTTAAGTTTAAAAAATTTGGCTCTCAAAAGAAATTTCAATCGTTGTACTGTTGATATTTGGCTCAGCTGACTAATGAGTTTGCCAACCACTGCTCTAGGGGAACGTGAATTTTGTGGAGACACTATTCAACCAGTACATATATATTCTTTTAAAAGGGAGGCAAGACACACACACACACACACACACACACACACACACACACACACGAAAGGCAATGTCAAAATAGAACAGAGAGAGAAGTGAAGATGCTGGCCTTGAAGATTTGAGTGATACAGCCACAAGCCAGAGAACACTCTGAGACATCAAAAACTGGAAGAGATAAAGAAGAATCCTTTCCTAGAGTCATGGGAAGGTGTGGGCTCTGCTGACAGCCTGATTCAGCTCAGTGGCACTGATTTTGGACTTTTGGCCTACAGAATTATGAGAGAATACATTTCTGTTGTTTTAAACCACCAAGTTCATGGTAATTTGTTACAGCAGCCACAGGAAACTAGTAGCCCCTTTTAGGCCAGCAGAGTAATTTCTTGGGGGCATAACTCAGGAGAGGGATTGTTAGGTCAGTGTGGACATGTACAGTTGACTTGCCCAGATGTTTCCAGGTGGCTTTCCAAAGCAGCTGTATCAATCTAGCTGGATTTCCACCAGTACTAGTACACACAATGGTTCCCCATTCTCCTTATCTAAGCCAACACTTGGCATCATGTATCTGCTTTTTGCCAATCTGACATGTGTGTATCCTATCTCATTGTTTTAATTTGCATTTCTTTGATTACTAACGAATCTGAGTGTCTCTTCACATACTTACTTGCTAGCCTTTTGGGTTTCTCCTTCTGGGAATTGCCTATTCATATGCTTTGCTCATTTTCCTGTTGGGTCTTTTTCTTGTTGGTTTGCAGAATTTTCTTGTATATTTTCTCCATTAATCCCTTGTCAGTTTAAACAGCAAGTATCTTCTCTCCATCTGTCGCCTGTTGTTATCTGTAGTGTCCTTCATGGAAATAAATCCTTAATTTTGCTATAATCAAATCTATCTAAAGCAAGGCTGCCAATGGGGGGTTAGGGGGAGTTGCACTGGTCAGGGACTATTGTGCTCTCTGTGTGTCAATTGAATGTCAACCCACAGGGATCTGTGCATTGCCCGCTCTTTGGGATGAACTGCTACCTTGTTCCTTCCAGTAATACAAACAGTCTGGCACAGTGGTTGTCACACATCAACGCACATTAGAATCTCCCAGAGGGCTTGTTCAAAGCCAGATGCTTTTTAAAAAGTTTTATTGATTGATTTTAGAGAGAGAAAGAGGAAGGGGGGGAGAGAGAGAGAGAGAGAAAGAGAGAGAGAGAGAGAGAGAGAGAGAGAGAGAGAGAGAGAGAGAGAGATTTGTTGTTCCACTTATTTATGCATTCATTGGTTGCTTCTTGTATGTGCCCAATTCTTGGGCCCACCCGCAAAGTTTCTGGGCTAGAGTGGGGGGTGCAAATATTTGCATTTCTGATAAACTCCCAGGTGAGTTTGACACTGCTGGCCGAGGGGTTGTACAGGGAAGGCCAGTGTGTGGTTTTATAGGCCGTACAGCCTTGCAGTTGACCAACCAACAAAAGGAAGTCTAAAGAGGATGGGACAGAGGCTTATACTCGCTGAGTGCTAGTACTCAACCCCAGCAGCCACCAGGCCAAAGAATTTCACAGAGGAGGAAAATGAGACCCAAAGTGGGTAAGTGATTTGATCACGGTCACACCGATGGCCAAGTCCAGACTGCCAGCTCAGCGCTCTTTTCATTTCTTCACATATACATATTCCAAAAGGACTAACCTAGGACATACACATGCCTCTCCACACTGTGGGAACTTGCTTGCAAATGGCCAAGGTGATTCATGGCGGTCACTCTGTAGTGTTTCCCATCAGCATCACCAGCATCATGGCTGGTCCAGCAGAAAGAATCCAGGAAGTACCTAGAAAACATCCATGTGACACGGCAGCCTTGCAGTCACCCATTCCTCCCTTTCTTGGGCACTCCAAAGCAGTGCTGAGGCCAAAGCGTATATGTAGGAGGGGAGTGCAAGTGGTGGGCAGGGAAGTATAAACAGGGCCCTACCTGGAATTTCACCCCTATCCACCTCTCCCACCCCACAACTAACACCAGGCTTCCTGAGGCTGAAACAGGCAACTCCTCCCTGCCACTACCTACCCCCACCACATTCTCCCCTCCCCTCGTCCCCTAAGAAAGACTAAAGACTAAAGTCCAGCCTCCTCCTCTAACTGGGCAGGGCCAGGAGTAGAGAAGGGAAGGGAAGGAAAAAAAAGAAATGGAGGGTATATATTTTTGTCTTTGTTTGCATTGTATAACTTTGACGAGTGAGTTTAAAATTATTTAATATTCTTAGAAAAAAAATAGCACCATTCAGAAAATAACCTGGTGTTATGAAGAACGTAACTGTTTTTATTTTTATTTTATATAATTTAAATTGACTTTCCCACTGTTTTTAAGTGGAAACTGTTAAGCTGAATAAAAACTTAAGCTGCAAATTGATAACTTCGCTACATAATAAGGAAAATATAAATGTTTACAAAAGGCTTAAAGACTTGCATGTGCATTTATAACAAACTTCTGATTGCACAAAACCCATGCCAGTTTGAAGTTTAAGTGTACACATTTATACCCAGTTGAGCATCTTTAGCATAACTACTGCACAAATTGACAAAAGATCATTCATTTTTTTTGCTCCCCCTTTCTTTTTCTCCCCTTCTTCCTTACCCGCCTTCCCTATCCCACCTCCCACCCCCTCCCCATACTCATGAAAAGATTCTATGGACTGAAAAAGCCCCAGGCTGAAAGGACTGGACTGCCTTGATTGACATGGGGAAGGGGGTTAGTAGACGATGTGGATCATGGCAGAGGCTGCAGCCCAGCAGGGCAAGAGCATTTTGCACAGTTTGTTTTCCTATCTTGCACTTACAAATAAGGTCTATGGAAGTAGCATGGAAAACGTTTGCTGTTTTTCCTTTTTTTAAAAAAAAAAATTGCTTCTGTTTAAAATTTGATCACCTCAACTACTGTAAACATAGCCTATTTTTGTGCTTAAGATACTGAATGGAAAACTCCATTGTGTGTTGCTGGACTGTTTTGGAAATATTTGGTCAAATGTGTGTTAATTTGGCTGTAATGGCATTTAAAACAAACAAACAAACAAAGCTGTGAAAATGGCCTTGGAGCATTATCTTTAGTTACTTGAAGAGTTTCTAGTGTTTTTTTAAATATAGCTTATGTTAAAATAATTTTTATTAATTTAGAAAAGACAATGTCTGTGAGAAAACAGACTTTCTTTTTGTGGTCATTGTGAGTGATTACTTTTTCCTCTTAGTTTCACATTCTTCCTTTGCTCTAAAACTTAGACTAACATGTAGCTTTAACAATCATAGTATGTTTTATTTTCCTGAGGGGGGAATAACTTATAATGCTGTTTAGTTTTGTACTATTGGTGTGTTGGTGAACTTTTAAACTGTGTGCTAACTGCAATAAATTATATGAACTAAAAAAAAAAAAAAGAAATGGAAGGATGAGGGGAGATGGGGGATTGGAGAGGAGAACTGTAGAAAAGGAGGAGGAGCCCGGCCAGTGTGGCTTGGCCATTGAACATCGACCCATTGAACATTGACCCATGAACCGATTCCCGGCCACATGCCTGGATTGTGGGCTCAGTCCCCAGTAGGGGACGTGCAGGAGGCAGCTGATTGATTTCTCTCTATCCCTCTCCCTTCCTCTCTCTAAACAAATCAATAAAAACATATTTTTAAAAAGGAAAAGGAGGAGGGGAAGGGAGGGAGAGAGGGGAATGGGAAATTATGGAAGGAAATAGAAGGGAAGGGAGAAGAACAGAGGTGGGAAAAGAACCAAGAGGGGAGGAAAAAGGGGAGGGAATATGAGGAGGTGTGGGCAAGGAAAGGGAGGGGAAGAGAATGGTGGGCAAGAAAAGGAAATAGCTTTGATGAGGGAATGGCCAGAGTCCCCTTATCCCACTGGGATCACCCCCAGGTAGCAGCAGGAAGACAGCCTGATGTGAAAGAAAGGCCTTGGTGTCCCAGCCATAACAAGCACTAGGAGGCTGGCTCAGCCTTGTCTGGGAGTAGGTGGGAAAGGCGTTGGAAAGGGTGAAAAGAAGCAGCACAGCAGGATGGTCCTAAGACACTTGCCACTCCCCACTTCACCCCTCAGCCCACCTCTGCATTCTTGCTCCCCACCCCACTTTGCATTCTCAGTCTTACTCTCAGTTCTGGAAGTCCATCCTTCTCAGGGTCCAGCAAAAAGTCAACCAGGCTGACAGGATTGGCAGGGCATTCAGAAACTCCGGTGCCCTGGGATTACCCCACTGTGCCAATCTATTCTTCCACCACTAACTGTGCACTGGGTGTCAGCCTACACCAGGCCCTGCTGAGTGAGGTCAGGTGTGGGCCCTGCTAGCTGGGTTCAGGACTTGGTGCTCAGCCTGGCCAAAGGGCCCCATGTGAATTTACCCTCACCTCGGCCCTTAAATTAAGAGGTGGAGAGCAGGCTGGGGAAAGGACAGGAGGACATTGCCCTAAGTGACCCTTAAACTGCTTGGCCTGCCAGCCTCTTGTTCCTGAGCTATCCTGGCTGCCCATAGCCCCAGAAGCTGCCACTACCAGCTGCTCCTGAGCCCTGCTGGCTTCCGGGAACCTCACAGATCTAATGTAAATGGATTCCTGGGGACCTCTGAGGAGCATCTCACTTCTCTCCTCTCTCCTCTTTTCTCTCTCCCCTCTCCCCTCTCCTTTCTCCCCATCTCCCCATCTCCCCATCTCCCCATCTCCCCACTTCCCTTCCCTTCCCTTTTCTCTTCTCTTCTCTTCTCTTCTCTTCTCTTCTCTTCTCTTCTCTTCTCTTCTCTTCTCTTCTCTTCCCTTTCTTCTTCTTCTTCTTCTTCTTCTTCTTCTTCTTCTTCTTCTTCTTCTTCTTCTTCTTCTTCTTCTTCTTCTCCCTCTCCTCCCTCTCCTCCTTCTCCCTCTCCCTCTCCCTCTCCCTCTCCCTCTCCCTCTCCCTCTCCCTCTCCCTCTCCCTCTCCCTCTCCCTCTCCCTCTCCCTCTCCCTCTCCCTCTCCCTCTCCCTCTCCCTCTCCCTCTCCCTCTCCCTCTCCCTCTCCCTCTCCCTCTCCTTCTCCTTCTCCTTCTCCTTCTCCTTCTCCTTCTCCTCCTCCTCCTCCTCCTCCTCCTCCTCCTCCTCCTCCTCCTCCTTCTTCTTCTTCTTCTTCTTCTTCTTCTTCTTCTTCTTCTTCTTCTTCTTCTTCTTCTTCTTCTCTCTTCCTTTCATTCATCCCAGCATATTTGTTGAGCCCCAACAATTTGGGGCTTTCTCCCCTGTAGAGACAAGGACCTGTCATTTCAATGGTGGGGATGGTTCCAGTGTCTTCTCTGGCTTCCCTACAGCTGCTTCAGCCAGATTTCCTGCTGGCTGACTCCAGACAGTTCCTCTTCCAACAAACTGTCAGGCCAGCAGGGCCTCTGGGCCCTCAGCACATGCTCCAAACCCCCAACAATAATGAAGGGCACTGCCAGCACAGGAGCCAGCTCAAATTACATCTTGTAAGTCCCAGGGCCCTGACCAAAGCTCTTGCTTAAACCCCATATCCCCTTCCCCCACCACACCCATGACCATCCTCTCCCAGCTCAGCAGCTGTGTCTTTACTTCCTCAAACCCCTGCCATACCTCTAGCCCCTGCCCACCCCCCACCCACCCCCACACGACCCCACCCCCATCCTGGCCCCTAAGAAACCTCCTAACCAGTTCTCCCCAGTCTTGGGACACTGTCACTATCCTGCTAGTATGAGCACTGCTGTATCCTGAAATCTAGCCTCTCAGTCTTCTAGGCCACTGTGCTGCCTTGGTTTTCCTCCTCTCTCCCCTGCCACTACTCTTGGTTCTATTAAGATTGCTCCTCCTTAACCTGACCCATTACAAATTCACATCCAAATAACATGGGTGGGCCCCTAACCAGTTTGGCTCAGTAGATAGAGCGTTGGCCTGTGGACTGAAGTGTCCCTGCTTTCATTCCAGTCAAGGGCACGATCAGGCCTGAGTCAGAGAATGTGAAGGAGGCAACCAACTGATGTGTTTTTCTCACATTGATATTTCTCTGTCTTTCACTCTCTCTAAAAATCAATGGAAAAATATCCTCGGGTGAGGATTTAAAAAAAAATAACACGGGTGGGCAAGGATGTGAAGAAATCGGGCCCCTCATTTACTGCTGGTAGGAATGTAAAATGGTTCTGTCACTGTTGAAAAGTCTTGCAGTTCCCCAATGATTTAAACATATGACCCAGCAACTCCACTCCCAGGTATAGACCCAAAGACCAGCAGTAACAGTGGAAGAAATGCAAATGCTCATGCCCCACACCAGACCTCTGGACTCAGAAGCTTTAGGCTGGGTTCCAGGAATCTGTGTTGTAACAAGTCCTCCAGGGGCTACTGATGTGCCCTGGAGCTTGCCAACCACAGAGCTTGTTTATCTGTGTCTGACTAGGACTATTGCTACCTGATCACCCTGGTCAGGGGTGAGGTCTGTCCTCAGTGCACCCACAGAGAACCCCTCTCCCAGCACCCTTGGGCCACACTGTCATCCTCTGCTCATATGTCTTTCCACTGAACTGAATACTGCCAGGGTAGGGGCTGTGTCTTCTTGTTCAAGGTTGTATGTATTCTTTTTTTATTATTCTTTTTAAATTTTTTATTGCTTTCAGAGAGGAAGGGAGAAATAGATAGAAACATCAATGATGAGAGAGAATCATTGATCAGCTGCCTCCTGCATGCCCCACACTAGGGATCAAGCTTGAAATCGGGCATGTGCCCTAACCAGGAATCAAACCATGGCCTCCTAGTTTGTAGGTTGACACTCAACCATTTGGGCGATGCCAGCCAAGCTGTATTCTTGACATTTGGGTTTTTAGTAGGCGCTCAATCAATACTTGAGTATCTGACTGGCTGAATGACTGACCTAATGAATGTGCTCCTCTGATGCTTGAGAGACACATGGTACCTACCCCTTGTATTTCCTGTCACCTGGCAGTGAGGTCTAGAGGCTTAGTGAAGAAATGTGTAATTTTGAAAAGTACTCCAGGTGTTCAAATAAAGTAAAAAGAACTCTTTCCTGTTCCCCTTTCAATTTAGGGACCAACCTTCCCTTTTCATGCCTATGTGAAAACCATACTCTTCATGGAGATCTCTGGATTTGCTGGCTTCCTCAGCTCACAAGGACACACAGAGGGCCTGGGAAGGACTACTACAAGTGACTGGAATAAGTGCGTTGGAAGGTGTATGGCAGAATACGTGTGAGGGATTACATGGAGGTATGCGTGTATGCGGTTGTGAGCAAGTGTGTGTGTGAGGGCATATGTATGAGAAAGAGAGTCTGTAAGTGTGTGCAGTTGTGTGAGAGTGTGTGAGTATGAGAATGCGGCTGTGTGGGGGTATGTGGGTGTGTGTATATGGGGGATGTATGTGTGTGAGAGTTATGAATGTATGTGGGTTTGTATGTGCAGCATGAGTGTGTGTATGTAAGGGCACATATGTAAGTGTGAGAGTGTGTTGGTGTAGGAGTGTGTGTATGTGAGCGAGGCAGTATATTGAGGGAGTGTGTGCATATGTGAGTGAGGGTGTGAGTGAAATAAGTGCTAAGAGAGAAGGATTCATAGTGACAGCAGATGGTCAGCCTCTGCTACGCAGTAGTGAGTATGACTTCCAAGCACATGCAAAGTATGCCTGTGCCACACAGTGGACCTGTGAGCTTTAAGCCCCAGGTTGGGTGCCCTACTTGGCCCCTTGCAAACCTGAGCAAACTGAGGTCAGCAGCTAGAGCTGCTGCTTTACCTTGTATTCCCTCAATGCTTGCCCGGGGCCTCTCACAGGAGGCCAGCCAGGACATGTGGATTGAATTAAATTGACAATAATTATGACTGGCTTTAGGACAGGCACAGTGAGAGTTTGCTCTGTCTGCACAGCCCCCTCCTGCTTCTCTCCCAAGGCCTAGGATCACTCTGAGCTCCACTCCTGTGGATCAATGAATGGACTGCCCTGAATCAGCTAAGTGGAATATGGTATGGCTTTCGAAGTCAGCAACAAACAATAACTGACCGCTGACAGTCCATAAAGCACACACTTGTGTAGAAGCCAGATTACTCCAACAGGACCTAAGGTAGCTTGTTGCTTACAGGAAGCCACACTGCTAGGCTGGCCTGTGAGCTCTGTTGGGTTGGTCACTTGCTGGGCAGGGAAGGCCTGTCACCTGCTTGCTGGAAGACGTGTTTGTGTGCTTCTGATGAGTAATAGGAAAAACAGTTCCACACAAGTGGCAGCAAGAGAACTGGGCTCTGTGGTCCTCGCCCTCCAGCCTGCTTTCGCTTCTGCTTTCAAGAGCAGCCCAGGGAAGTGACCTCTAAGTGAGTTTTAGATCTTTTCGGAGGGTGAAGATAGAGGAGGAGTTAGTAGTGGGCTCTGGGCTTTAGACAGGGCAAGAGATGGGTGGGAAGAATATACCAAGGTGCCAAGAAGTACCAGGCTGGGTCAGGGCCTATCACAGGGTATCACTTGTGCTACTGGGTGACATGACTTTGTTCTCCACTTTGTTGTCCATCTATACTATTACATCATTTCTGGGCTTGGCCTCATCTCCTTGTCTCTGCCTAGGCAAGAATTAGGGCAAAGCAGTGTCATCAATAATCAATTCCAGGGAAGACTAGAGTATGCAAACAGTCACCACTGGAATAACCCCTCCTCCCCCCAACAGAAGGATGTCAGCCGATCTGGCTCTGCCAGCAATTCTGTGGGTAGTTCAGAGGTGCATGTAAAGAGACCATTTTCTCCCCAACAAAGAGGCAGGAGATCAGAGAAGCTTAAAGCTAAGGTGTTGAGTGCCACTGGGGCCTGAGTGATGCTAAAGGAAGATAACCCCCTCTGAAACTGTCAATGAGAGAAATGGGTTTAAGACTAGATTTACATGCAAATCTTCAGGGATGTCTGAATCTCCAGATCCTCCTGCAAATCATGGTGGCCTGCATGGAAGAGAGGGCGCTTAAAAAAAGTAGGATCCACCGGTTTGAATGGGGCCCATATGGAAGAGCCTTCCTTCAGGTAGGAGAGGGCAGGGATCTTTATGCTGAGTAGTCTCAAGGGTGATTGGAATGTTTGTTGGAGTTTAAGGGCAAGGGCCACTCCAGAAGGACTAGGACAAACTCCTTCCTTCCTAGGAGATTTCTGGTCTGGGCTCCAACAGAGAATCCACTTCAGCCATGGTGAGCCCCTGAATGACATACTCTCTCCTGTATCCCCTCCTTCCCTACCCTGGTTTTCTTTGTTTGCCCCGTGCTCCCACAATTCCAACCATCCCAATACTCAGGCCTTGGCCTTGGGCCCCACACTTCTCTGAAAGAGCTCACTCCTTATGTGGCCTTGAAGAGCTATCTCTGTAGAGTGCCTCCTCTGCCATCTCTGCCTTCATCTGCCTGGTACAGAGGCTTCTCTTTGAGACCTCACTGTCACCTCCCAATCAAAAGAAACGCTCCCTTCCCCTCCTCCTCCCTCTGCGTCCCTTCTCGTTCCTCAGCCCTCCCTCTCCTCCCTGAATCTTTCCTTCCCAATCTCCCAGTCTTTGCTTGAGGCCTTTACCATTCAGATCACCAAGACAGAACAGAGAGGGTATTCTTTTTTAAAAAATATATTTTATTGATTTTTTACAGAGAGAAAGGGAGAGGGATAGAGAGTTAACAACATCGATGAGAGAGAAACATCAATCAGCTGCCTCCTACACACCTCCTACTGGGGATGTGCCCGCAACCAAGGTACATGCCCTGGACCGGAATCGAACCTGGGACCTTTCAGTCCCCAGGCTGACGCTCTATCCACTGAGCCAAACTGGTTAGGGCCAGAGAGGGTATTCTTGAACTTAGCCATCCCTATTGTTTGTCTCCTCTTCTGGCACTGGCACTGGCACTGCCACTGCCACTACCTTCATTCCTACTTCCATTTCCCCTCCCTGGCCTCCTGGAAGAGCTTCCTAACTGGTCTCTGCCTCCAATCGTATCCTGCTTCCTGTTTGTTCAACCTTTCTCTCACCTACTCATAGGACAGCAAGAGCCTCTAAAGAAAATGCAAATTTGGGAAGACAGTATGGAGTTTCCTCAAAAAACTTCAAATGGAACTCCCATTTGACCCTGTGATCCCACTTCTAGGAATATATCCCAAGAAACCAGAAACACCAGTCAGAAAGGATATATGCACCCCTATGTTCATAGCAGCACAATTCACCATAGCTAAGATCTGGAAACAGCCTAAGTGCCCATCAGTAGATGAATGGATTAGAAAACGGTGGTACATCTACACGATGGAATATTATGCTGCTCTAAAAAGGAAGGAACTCTTACCATTTGCAACGGCATGGATGGAACTGGAGAGCATTATGCTAAGTGAAATAAGCCAGTCAATGAAGGAAAAATACCACATGATCTCACTCATTCATGGATAATAGAGACCACTATAAACTTTTGAACAATAATAGATACAGAGGCAGAGCTGCCTCAAACAGATTGTCAAACTGCAGTGGGAAGGCCGGGGAGGGTTGGGGGGCAGGAGGTAGGGGGGTAAGAGATCAACTAAAGGACTTGTATGCATGCATATAAGCATAACCAATGGACATAAGACACTGGGGGATAGGGGAGGCTAGGGGACTGTCTAGGGCGGGGGGATAAAATGGACACATATGTAATACCCTTTGTAATACTTTAAGCAATAAAAAAAAAAGAAAATGCAAATTTGATCTGCTCACTCCAGCTCACACTTTTTATTGCCCCATGTAGGCCACAGGACCCAGTCACCATCCAAGTTCCTTACTCCTATGGAGCTGTCCACTTTCCATTCCCCACTCCCACCCCCATGTATACTCCCAACGCTTACAGTCAGCAGCTGCCTCTGGGGCTCTTTGAGCCCCAGTTTGAGAAGACCTGCCCCATGTCTCATGGCTCCAGCCTTTTCTTAAGCTCTAGCCTCTCACAGTGCTCTGAACATTTCTCAAAGAGGCACAGATTTCTACCTGCCACTCCCATTGCCTGGGTGAGAGGAAGAGAGTAAAGGGAGGAAGCCATGGTCACACAGCAGGTTGGTGTCAGGTTGAGCGGTAGTGTTGGGCAGTGCAGGGCACTGTGCTTCAGCAGGTACAATAGGCAGGGTCACTGGAGCCACAGCTGATATGGCCTTTGTGACCAGAAGATTAGTACCACATGGGGGAATTGGGCAAATAAGTAAATATATTGAGGATAATAAAGATCAGTTTTCTTGCTATTGGAAGAAGGAAGTGCAAATATAGTGGAGAGTAATAATAAACTCTGGGTTATTGGATTTGAATGGCAGGAATTGGCCTATCACGGTTTTTGACACATAGACACAGATGTGTGTACTGGTACATGTGTACATATGTGCATGTGATTATACACACATATATTCCCTTGCTTTGTCCACTGAGAGGGCCTAAAAGCAATGAAATACAAGTAGCAATGAGCACACCTGGTCCCCAGACCTTGGTTTCTAAATAAATGAACCAGGGTTCCTTAGAGAAATGGTTAATTTCCTGGGACAGTGAAGTTGACAGATGAGTCTTGAACATCTTGTACTTCCAAGAAGAGGAGGATGTGCTCTGAGAATGATGGGGACATGCTGAAAGGACCCAGAAGCCAGTTTGAAAGGACTCTTGCAGACCAAGTCTGGGACAATATGAGTAGCAAAATAAAGAAAATGATAGTAATGAATTATAGTAAGAATTCAACTGAGGCTTTGTAGGTGGAACAGAATATTGTCTCCCAACAATATTTGTGTCTTAATTCCAGAAACCTTTGGATATCTTATCTTACATGGAAACAGAAACTTAAGGATTCAGTGATTAAGTTAAGGATTTTAAAATATATATATATTTTTTATTTATAACAGAGAGGAAGAGAGGGGAGGGAGAAATAGAAACATCAACAAAGAGAGAAAATCATGGATTGGCTGCCTCCTGCACGCCTCCCACTGGGGATGGAGCCGGCAACCCGGGCATGTGCCCTTGACTGGGAATTGAACAGTGACTTCCTGGTTCATAGGCTGATGCTCAACCACTGAGCCACACTGGGAGGCAAGTTAAGGATCCTGAGATGGGAAAATTATCCTGGACAATTTCGGTGAGCCCAATGACAAGGGTCCTTACAAGAGGAAGGCAGGAAGGTCAGAATCAGAGAAGGAGATGTTAGGACTAAAGCAGAGGTTGGAGTGATGCAGCATAAGACAAGGAATGTATGTGGGCATCTCTAGAAGCTGGAAAAGGCAAAGGTATGGATTCTCCTCTAGAGCTTCCAAAAGGAATGCAGCCATACTGTCACCTTGACTTTAGTCCAGTGAAATCCATTTTGGACATCTGACCTCCAGAACTGTAAGATACTAAACATGTTCTGTTTTAAGCCACTAGCCTGTGTCTATTGATTACAATAGCCATAGAAAACATGTCTACCCCATCTTCTCTACTGTGGACAGTGTGGGGTTCTCCAAGGCCTGAATTATCCTGCTCACATCCACATCCCTGCAGGGTCTCCTCACCTGAACCCTACTAGGTACTCAGGAAATATTAGTTTGAATTCACTCAGCCAGGACAATGTAGGTTGGAGGAGCATGACAAATGTATGAGGCTCCTGAGGGACCTTCTGAAGGAATCAGGGTACCTATGGATGCTTACATCCCATTCTGTTTGCTAAAGATTGGTCACAATTCCAGTTGCAGGGATGGTATACATGCCTGAAGGGGCAGAGTGGGATAATTTTAATGCCTGAGAAAGGAGTCCCAGACCCAAGTACTTTGTCCAAGAAGCATCTGAAGCCTTCCATACCCCTGTTCCCACTTGTGCAGGTGCCAGCTGGCTCCAGTGATAGGCTGTATACCTTCACGGTCTCAGAGCTCCCCATCCCATGTAACTTCGCCATGCCCTCCTGCTAGGGCAGAGATACTCACACAGTGCCAGAGCTGGAAGGCCTCCATAGACTAGGTGGGTCCCCTCCCCAGTCCCAGTTCTGGCACTTTATAGGACAGAAAAGCATACCTGGAGAGGGGAAAGGCTTGCTCAAGGTCTCATAACTGCTCAGTGGCAGAGCTGGGCTGAGAACCCAGGTGGCTGGCCCTCCGGTCACTGACCTTTCACTACCTGGGCCAGGAAGGGGGATAAAGGGACATTTTGCAATGCTGAGTGCATCTGCATATGGGGGGCAATGCAGGGTTTAAAAGACATATTTGGTGATGGAAATGTTCTAAAAAGTGATTACGGTGATGTTTGCACAACTCTACAAATTTCCTAAAAATCACTGAATTGTACAGCTACAATTTATAGAATCTATATTAAACCTCAATACATCTGTAAAAAAATCCTCAAAGGCATCATACCATCTCTTTGTAAAATCCACAAAGAAACCTGTATTTTCCCAGCACAAACTATTGAAATGAAGGCTTGCATTAATATTTTGTCCACTGAGGAGTGGTGTTTTTTGTTTGTTTGTTTGTTTGTTTTTTCTGGGAAGTGGATTTAATAAGGTGGGGCCCCTGTCAGCCTATCTAGGCCTCCCTGGGGCAGACACTATGGTTGACCCCACAAGCTGTTGTTTGTCTAAAGCTTGCCCCTCTCCCCTTAAGGAGCTTTCAGTAGGGAGTGAGATAAGGTGCAAACAGAAGTGTTTGACTACCAACAATATCTAGGGTGACAGGGATCAGTGTTGCCAGAAGGAATGGACAAGGTACCTGTGACTCCAGAGTGGGGAGAAGAACCAGCATGAGACAGAGGACCAGGACTTAGAGCCCAGTCCCCAACCCCAACCAAGCACAGAGAGTGCCAGCCACCACATCAGCCCCCTCCAGCTAGCTGCCTTGGGTGCTGTGTGGCTGGGCCTCCCTCTGCAGCCTTCCCTCTATTCCTCCTTCAACTCGATCCATTACCTTATGTTTACAGCCTCTTCAGAGAGTATTCCTTGGCTTGATGCCAAGCCAATTTGATTTAATTTTCCAAGCATGACCCGGTGAGTCACTATATTAAATGCCTTCCAGATAGTTCTCATTGCTGCATACACACAGTGCATTTGGCCAGCCATCTGCAATCACAATGAGGTGCCCAGCCCAAAGATGCAGCACCCAGAACCAGTGACAATAGGTCCAATAATGATGCTGATACAGGCTGGGCGCAGACAGACCCACGGCACATGCTCTTCTGGGTTTGTTTGTTTGTTTGTTTTTGGAAATTTAAAAGAGATAGGTCAGCTAAACGAAGGACTGCCCAATGATTGCCTTTATTTAAAAGAAAACAACAACTTTGTTGACATATAAGTCACATACCATACAACGCACCCATTTAAGGTGTACAATTAAATGATGTAAATACATATATATATATTATTGATTTCAGAGAGGAAGGGTGAGGGAGAGAGAGATAGAAACATCAATGATAAGAGAGAATCATTGATTGGTTGCCTCCTGCACACTCCCTACTGGGGATTGAGCCTGCAACCTGGGCATCAGTCCGCAAGCCAACGCTCTATCCACTGAGCCAAACCAGCTAGGGTCAATTAAATGATTTTTTTGGTATATTCACAAGGTTGCCCAACCATCACCACACTCAATTTTAGAACATTTCTGTCACCCCAAAAAGAAACCCTGTACCCTTTAGCTATTGTCCCTCTACCTCTCTATCCAGGCAGCCCCTGGCAAGCACTCATCTACTTTTTCTCTCTATAGATTTCCCTAGTCTGAATTTCATATGAATGAAATATGTAGGTTTTAGTCAACAGCCTTTCAAAAGGAAAATTGCCCAGGGGTTGAAGTTCGGGATTTGGGGGTATGGAGAGGAGAGTGGCCAAAAATGGAAAAGGTCATGACCCTATTGTTTTAAGGCAATTATAAGGTGGAGGGAGAGAAAAAGTAAAAGGTGGGGTGTGAAAGGGATTGCCCTCCTCCATTCAGTGTGGAACAGTCCCACTCTCTCCCCCTATCTCCATAGATACTTACCCTTCTTTGACACTTCATTGCCCCCACTCTTCTCACTCCCACCCCACTGTCCTTCCCTAGGGCTACTGCCCCCAAAAAGAGAGGAGAAGGCCCTAATCGGTTTGTCTCAGTGGATAGAGTGTTGGCCTACGGACTCAATGGTCCCAGGTTCGATTCCGGTCAAGGGCATGTACCTTGGTTCGATGTTTCTAACTCTCTATCCTTCTCCCTTCCTCTCTGTAAAAAATCAATACAATATATTTTTAAAAAAGAGAGGAGAAGGAAGCTGGAGGGTGCCCTGTTTTGTTTTTACCCCAGAGAAGAAGTGCACATGCATACTTGCTCATGGATAGCCTCTATCTCCTTACAGAGCCCTTTTCCTGAAGGGACTGCCATTATGTTAATTTATTGCTAACTTCCTCCCTTCTCCTCCTTTCCAGAGCCAATTGGCCTTGCTCCAGCTCAGGAGAGTACCACCGAGGACATTGGCAGCCTCCCCACAGTCATCACTTGACTCACTGGGTAATCTATAAAACCCAAGCGTCTCAAGGTTGGAGGCTTAGACCCCTGTGTGTGGCTCAAACCCTGTCAAGGACTCATCTGCTTACACACCTCAAGTGACCCTCTCCTCAATACCTACCAAGGCCGTCCTGGATAAAATCCTGTAGAAAATTCTTCCCAACATCTTCTTATGGCTCCTACTTTTTCTGCTTAGGTCTCAGGGAGAAAGTCTAACTCCTTTCTCCTTTATAGCCCTGAAGAGATTTGAAGACAGGTACCAGCTGCTCTTGAGTCTTTTCTTGTTCAGGATGAGAAAAACAATCACCACCACAACCACAATTAGAACAACAATGCCTATATTTAAGTTTCATCTGCAATCCTCACAACAGTCCAAGGAGGCTATGATCAGACTCACTTGACCAATAAAGTAACCGAGGCACAGAGAGGCGCAGCAAACAGTCAAAGAATGTTCAGCTAGGAAGGAAGGAATTTGAGACTTGAACCCAAATTCCCCTGACTCTAAAGCCCATGCTCTTGTCCTCTTCACCCACTACACACATTCAGTGCTGCTTGTGCAATTTACTTTTACTGAGCTAGACATTCACATACCAGACATGCACATGTCCCTTTTAAGGTGGACAATTCCTTGTTTTTTAGTGTATTCATAGGGTTGTGCAACCATCACCAATTTGTAATTCCAGAACATTTTCATCACACCCAAATGGACTTCCATAACCAGTAAGCAATCACTCCTCATTTCCCGCTTTCCCAGATACTGACAATCACTAATCTAATTTCTATTATAAATCTGCCTATTCTGGACATTGTATATAAATAGAATCATGCAATACATGGTCTTCTGTGATTGGCTTCTTTCATTTAGCATGATAGTTTCACAATTAATCTATGCTGTAGCATTAATCACTACTTCATTCTTTTTATGGCTGAAAAACATTTCATTGAATGGCCATAGCACAATTTATTTATCCATTTATCTGTTGGATGGACCTTTAGGTTGTTTCCATCTTTTGGCTACTGTGAATAGTGCTGTAATGAACATTCATGTACAAGGTATTTGTTTGAACACCAGTTTTAAATTCTCTTAGATCCAGAGAAACAGCGATCAGACTATTAATCCCCAAAGGGAAAGTAGGGGAGGGAGGGGGGCAAGGGGAAGAGATCAACCAAAGGACTTGCATGCATGCATATAAGACAAACCAATGGACAAGGACAACAGGGGGATGAGAGCATGAGTGGGGGAAGGAGGATGGGGGTGTAATGGGGGGGATGAGGACACATTTGTAATGCCTTAACTAATAAAGAATTTTAAAAAAATAAAAAAATTCTCTTAGATATACAAAAATATGTAGAACTATTGGGTCATATGTTAATTACTATTAATACATTTTTATTTATTTCAGACAGGAAGGGAGAGGATGAGAGAGATAGAAACATCAATGATGGGAGAGAATCATTGATCAGCTGTCTCCTGCACGCCCCACACTGGGAATCAAACCTACAACCCAGGCATGTGCCCTGACAGGGAATTGAACTGTGACCTCCTGGTTCATAGGTTGATGCTTAACCTGTGAGCCACACCAGCCAGGTGGGTCATATGTTAATTCTATGTTTAATTATTTTTTAGGAAGTGCCAACCTGTTTTCCACCATGGCTGCATCATTTTACATTCCCATCAGCAATATAGGAGGGGTCCAATCTGTCAATTTCTTGATAGTGCCATTAGAAGCATGTAGGGAGCTGATATAGGGTTAAGCCTCGGACTGACCTGTGGGCAAAGTCACAAACAATTCCCAGCTTAGAGGGCACAGTCCTCTTAGCATAATTAGGCTTGACCTTATGAGGCTCCCTAGATCTTATCTGGGAAGCTAATGGGCTGAGGAAGTGCCGGAAGTATAACCATGGTGTAAACAAGTGAAACTCACAAGAACAAAAACAAGTGAAACTCACAAGAACAGTGTAAACAAGTGAAACTCACAAGAACTGTGTAACTAATGGAAACCACTACCTTGTTTACCTCTCACTATAAAATAAAGGCTCAGCTTGCCTTGGGATCTCTCTCTGTGGCCTCAGCCAGGCACAGGGAAGATCCACGGAGACTAAGGAAAGCTAGAGAGTTTTGAACGCTGTCTCCGTGTAAAACATTCTTCGCCGACTCCGTCCACACCTTTGGGAACCCCTGGACCCGCTGGGGCTGGACCCCAGCAGAAGCACAACGATTTTAAATTTTGATCGAGTCCAATTTATCTACTTTTTTTTGGTCACTTGTGCTTCAGGTGTCATATCTAAGAAACCATTGCCTAATCCAAGGTCATACAGATTGACAACTATGTCTTCTTCTAAGAGTTTTCCATTTTGAGTTAATTTTCATATATGCTGAGAAGTAGGAGTCCAAATTCACTCTTTTGCATGTGAATATTCAGATTCCCCATCACCAATTGTTGAAAATACTATTTCTTCCCCGACTGCATTGTTAGGGCACAATTGTAGAAAATCAATTTGTCATAAAGTGAGTTTATTTCTGAACTCTCAACTCTATTTCATTAATCTATTGTCAATTCTTATGCCAGTACCATACCCATGCAATTTTTTTTCTCTCTTTTTTTTAGTCCTTACCCAAGGATATTTTTTCCATTGATTTTTTTAGAGTGGAAGGGAGGGAGAGATAGAGTGAGTTGGGGCAGGATCGAACCTGCAAGGTACATGCCCTTGACCAGGAATGGAACCCATGACCCTTCAGTGTACAGGCTGATGCTCTAACCATTGAGCAATGGGTTAGATGCCCATGCCATTTTTATTCAAAGGTAGCGAAACAATATAAGGGCAAGGAATTATCCTCACCAGGATGTATCCTTGCCAGAATGTATTTTTTTAGAAGAACTGTTTTTAATTTTGATGCCATTCAATTTGCCTATTTTTTTTTCTTTGTTAGCTTTTGCTTTTGGTGTCATGTCTAGATAACCATTGCCAAGGTCATGACAATTTACCTCTCTGTTTTCTTCTAAGGATTTTATACTTTCATAGTTGTAGCTCTCATATTTAAGTCTTTTATCCATTTTGAGTTAATGGCAAAAATGACAGGCCTGATTTATATTCTGTCTGGCTCAAAGTCTCATTTGCTAAGGTTGCTGTTTCATTTTTAGTTTCTGAAGGTGAAGTGCAGTCAGTGCTTGTTCTGCTATAACTTGATCAAGAGGTTTTGGCGGGGGGAAAAAGAGTAAGACTCTTTTAGCAGGGTCTGAGGAGCCTCTCACCAGATCCTCACCCTTTGAGGGGAGGAGCTGAGCACAGAATTTTTAACCATCTCCCATTTACAAATGAAGAGGCTTGCTCTGGAAGGGAGGTGGCTGGCTAAAGGTCACACAGTCAACAGGTCCACTGCACGAACTCTAGCTCATGTCTTTTGACTCAAATCCCATGTTATTTATATTCTGTCATGATGCCTGCCTTAAAATGGAACAAATAAGAATCAACAGAGGCCCTGGCCAGTGTGGCTCAGTTGGTTGAATGTCTTCCCATGCATCAAAGGGTCACCAGTTTGATTCCCAGTCAGGGCACATGTCTGGGTTTTGGGCTCAATCCCCAGTAGGAGGTATGCAGGAGGTAGGCAATCAATGATTCTCTCTCATCATTGATGTTTCTCTCTCTCCCTCTCCATTCCTCTCTCTGAAATCAATAAAGCGTGATTCCACCTTTGGCGGTGGGTTATGTTGTTGCTTGGGGCACTGTCAGCCCCGAATCTGGTTTACTGCACACTTGTGTTTGCGTTACACACCCTGTACGACAGCAACTTTGCGAGTGCCCTCTCGCACTCCAGGACCCCTCGGGGATGTCGGAGAGCCAGGCTGAGGGACCCCACCTGCTAGAGGGACCCCGCTCACTCAGCAGACACCCTTCAAGCCACAGCGCCACCCCAGATGCAGCCAGGGAAGGACCGCGGGAGGTTGGCTCCAGGGCGTGTCCGGCCCTCTCGCCCAGTCCCCCCCCCCCCACCTAATTAGTTAATTTCTAATTAATTTCCTTCTAATTAATTTCCTTTCAATGTGCATGAATCTGTGCATGGGATCACCAGTAAACAAATAAAAAAGAAAGACTGAGAGGCAGACTGCCTTTAAAACTAAGTGAATCAGCAGGAGACAGAAGCCTAGTGGGGAGAGAAGGAAAGAAGGTGAGTTCACAGCAGATCACTCAATGGGTATGTTTTAGCAGTGACAGATTGGACATAGGAGAATTTCTGGGTCTTGTAGAAAAGGTGGAGTAAAGTTTATTGCAGTGTGGGTAATTCCTAAAGAAAGCTTAAAGGAGTTGAAATGATTTCACCTAATCAAAAGGCCCAAATAAAGCAATGGTGATTTTCTGGCTTATGGGTGCTCTGTTTAGAAGCTATTGTACACTTGCCCTGAGAACTAAGCAAGAGCAAACAAAATGGGTTTTGATCATGGTAGGAAAGATTTAAAATAGCCCCAATGAAGAGCTCCTAGGAGTGGCGTTGTTAGTTGAGAAGAAGCCTAAGTGATGACCTTGAAATGGTCCAATCACCTGGAACCCCTTTAGATTGACCTTCATCTTCTCCTGGGGAAAGACCCAGTCAGCCTTGAGCACCTAGTATGTGCAAAGAAGTATGCCTGGGACTGATGGCACCAATCCCTTTCAATATCATTGGTGGAGAGCCTGCACATAGGGAGGTAGAAGATTTTACCTCATGGCATCTCCAAGTGGGAGAGTCTTCTATAGAAGACACAGAATAACTAGGGTACAAAATAGCCTCTGTTTCTCTCTCACAGTAATCCTCTGAGAGAGACTGCATCAAATGCTCAATCTAAAAAGGAACTTCTTGGGGACAAACTATAGTCTATTTTCATACTTTTGCATGTGGCTTTCCAATTTTCCCAGCCTCTTTATTGAAGAGGCTTTCTTTTCTCCATTGTATGTTTTTGACTAACTTGTCAAAAATTATTTGTCCATATAATAGTACATGTGGTTTTATTTCTGACCTCTCAGTTGTTCCATTGGTCTGTGTGTCTGTTTTTCTGCCAATACCATGCTGTTTTGATTATCATTGCTCTGTAGTATGATTTGAATTCAGACAGTGTGATATCTCTGATTTAGTTCTTTTTTCTTTTTTATATTCAACCCAATGTTTACTGCATCCTTATTCACAGTGGCCAACACATGGAAACAACCAAAGTGTTCTTTGATAGATAATTGGATAGAGAAGATGTGGTACATATATACAATGGAATACTACTCAGTCATAAGATGAAATACTGCCCTTGTGACAACATGGATGGACCATGCTAAGCAAAATAAGTCAGTCAGAAAAAGCTAAGAACCATATGATTTCATTCATATGTGGGATACAAAATTGAAACTCAGAGACACAGACAACAGTATGGTGATTACCAGAGGGAAGGGGTGAGGGGGGGTAGTAAAGGGGAAAGGAGGCCAAATATATGGTGACATAAGATGATTTGACTTCGGGTGGTGGGCACACAATGAAATATACACATAACTACCATAGAAATATACATTTGAGACCTATATAATCCTATTCACCAATGTCACCCCAATAAATTTATTTTTTAAAAATCCTCCACAAACTTAAAAATAAAATAAAAAGGAACTTCACTGCTATCAGCTCCTCCCTAAGAAAATGTCCTCTCCTAAATCCAGAACCAGTGACTATCTTACTTTACATGGCAAAAGGATTTTGTAGTCAAGGATTCTGGGATGCAGAAATTATTTTGGATTACCCAGATGGGCCCAATGTAATCATAAGGGTACCTATAACAAGGATACAGGAAGGGGGGGGGGAGAGAGAGAGAGAGAGAGAGAGAGAGAGATTGAAAAATGCTATGTTTCTGGTTTTGAAGATGGAGGAAGGGGACATGAGCCAAGGAATGCAGGTGGTCTCTAAAAGTGAAAATAGGCAAAGGAACTGATTCTCCTCTAGAGCTTAACTATAAGGTAATACATTTGTGTCATTTGAAATCACTAAGTTTGTAGTAAGTTGCTACAGCAGCAATAGGAAACTAAAACATTCACTAAGCTTCAGGCTAGCCTTAATACTATAGAACAGAACAGAACAGAACAGAACAGAACAGAGTGAGGGTAAACATTAATTATCTTCAAAAACTAAGTACAGGTTATTCAGCAAACATAGATTTCCTTGTTGCATGTCAACTGAATCCAAGTGATAATTTTAAAATGTGGGTGGGGTACAGCCGAGTAGTATTCCCTTGTGTAAATGAGCCATAAATTTTTTTAAATGGCTTGTCCAGTAACCAGTGCCACCTATGGCTTTTCATTTTATTTTATTTTTAAAATCTTTATTGTTGAAATTATTACAGTTGTCCCCCTTTTTTCCCCATTGACCCCTTCTAGGCTGCACCCACCCCCTGCCCCAGGCCTTCCCTGTATTATTGTCTGTGTCCATGGTTATGCATATCCTATATAATAAAAGGATAATATGCAAATTGTCCCCACAGGAGTTTGACCGGGAGACCATGAGTTCAATTGCTCGCTATGACATGCGCGGATCGCCAGGGGGCAACATGGAACATGGCAGGCGACCAGCAGCTGTGGTGACAGGGTGCTGAGGGAGTGAGGGAAGGAGGAGGCAGGGAGGCCAGGAGGTGGGGAACCTGATTGGCCCTCATTGCTGGCCAGCCTAGGGACCCTACCCATGTACGAATTTCGTGCATCAGGCCTCTAGTATGCATACAAGTTCTTTGGTTAACCTCTTCCCACCCACCCCTGCCTTCTGTCTGAGATTCGACAGCTTGTTCCATGCTTCTATGTCTCTGGATCTCTTTTGTTCATCAGTTTATTTTGTTCATTAGATTCCACATATGAATGAGATCATGTGATACTTGTCTTTCTGGCTTATTTCGCTTAGCATAATATTCTCTATGTCCCTCCATGCTGTCTCAAGGGTAAGAGATCCTTCTTTTTTTACTGCTGCATAGTGTTCCATTGTGTAAATGTACCACAGCTTTTTTACCCACTCGTCTATTAATGGGCATTTGGGCTGTTTCAAGATCTTAGCTATTGTAAATAAGGCTGCAAAGAATATAGAGGAACATATATTCTTTTGAATCAGTGTTTCTAGATATATTCCCAGGAGTGGGATCACTGAGTCAAAAGGCAGTTCCATTTTTATATTTTTGAGGAAATTCTATATTATTTTGCATAGTGGCTGCACCAGTCTGCATTCCCACCAACAGTGCACCAGGGTTCCCTTTTCTCTGCATCCTCACCAGCACTTGTTCTTTGTTGATTTATTGATGGTAGCCATTCTGACAGGTGTGAAGTAATATCTCATTGTGGCTTTAATTTGCAGCTCTCTGATGAAAAGTGACATTGAACATCTTTTCATATGCCTATTGGCCATCTGTGTGTCCTCTTTGGAGAAGTGTCTATTGAGGTTCTTTGCCCATTTTTTAATTGAGTAGTTTGTTTGGTGTTGAGTTTTACAAATTTCTTTATAAATTTTGGATATTAAGTTCTTATCAGATGAATCATTGGTGAATATGTTCTTCTATCCAGTGGGTTGTGTTTTCATTTTGTTGATGGTTTCCTTTGCTGTGCACAAAATTTTTAGTTTGTTATAGTCCCATTTGTTTATTTTTCTTTTGTTTCCCATGCCTGTGGAGATAAATCAGAAAAAAAAATATTGCTATGAGAAATGACCAGAAAAAAAACACACCTCATAGACACAGACAATAGTATGGTGATTACCAGAGGGAACAGGGGGTAGGAAAGGTAGAAGAGGGTAAAGGGAGGGGGTGAACACACAATAAAATTTACAGATGATGTATTATAGAATTGTATACTTGACACCTACATAATTTTATTAACGAATGTCACCCCCTAACAAATTCAATAAAAATATAAAAAGAAATAAAAAATAAAATAAATACATTTCTTAAAAATTATGGGTGGGATAAGCCCAAATTAATTAAATAAAACAACCATGTAATGACAAGGTAGTTGAGTGTGAGACTTTCATATAAGCATAGCTGAATGGGAAATATATACATACATAGGTAGCAAGAAATTGTAGCATATTTTTAAATAGCTCTATGGGGATATAATTCACATATCACATAATTGAACTATTTAAAGTGTAAACTGCAAAAGTTTTTGGAAAATTCACAGATATATGCAACAATTACCATAGTTAATTTTAGATAATTTTCATAAATTCAAAAAAGAAACCCTATCTGTACCTTTTAGCTATGACAGCCCTTTACCTCCACCCCATCTCCCCATCTCTAAGCATTGACTAATCTGTTTTCTGTTTCTATAGATTTTCCTGTTATGGACTTGTATATGAATAGCATCACACTATATGTATGTGGTCTTTTGTGTCTGGCTTCTTTCACTTAGCATGAAGTTTCCAAGGTTCATTCATTTTATAGTATGTATCAGTACTTCATTCCTTTTTTGGCCAAATAATATTTCTACCATATGGATAGAATACAGTTTGCTTATCCATTCATCTGTTGATGGGCATTTAGGTTGTTTCTGCCTTCTGGCTATTATAAATTATACTGCTATAAACATTAGTGTACAGGTTTCACTTGATCCAAGTTTGGGGCAGAGGAACACCCACCATTACTAGGCCAGATTGACTGAAGTGAGTCAGGAGAGTAACTATTCTATGGTGTCTGGAGCTATACACATTTATTCACTGAGCCTGCTCACCGATCTTGAATACCCAGGCCATGGAGGTGGCTGCTTCTTATCCCAATGTTCTAGATAGCAGGAAAAAAAAGGAACACCGTGGACGCTGAAAGCGAGGAACAGTCAGCTTTGCCTCAAAGTAGCAAGAAATTACAAGACTGTTTGGAAGATATGGGTTGAATCATGTCCCCCAAAAGGATATGTTGAAGTCCTAATCCCTGGTACCTGTGAATGTGACCTGATTTGGAAACAGGGTTTTTGCAGATGTAATCATGTTAAGATGAGTCCACACTGGATTAGGGTGGGCCTTAAATCCAACAACTGGTATCCTTGTAAGAAGGACATATGAAAACAGAGGCAGAGATTGGAGTGATGCTTCTATAAGCCAAGGAACACTAGAAACTAGGAGAGAGGCCTGCGACAGATGCTTTCTTACAGCATTCAGAGGGAGCATGGCTCTTGGTGAATGTTTGATGAATGAATAAGCAAATATAGCTCAGACTTTAAGCCAACCATAGTTGAAAGCACAAAGTAGAAACCCATAAAAGGCTGATGATTGCTAAAATAAGCCAAGAGTTCACTTCTTGAAGTAGTCCCTGAAGAGGAGGCTTGTTAAGGCAGTGGAAGAATAATATTCCTGACCAGCCAGTATGACTCAGTGGTTGAGCACCAACCTATGAACCAGGCGGTCAAGGTTCAATTCCTGGTCAGGGCACAAGCCCAGGTTGCAGGCTCAGTTCCCAGTAAGGGACGTGCAGGAGGCAGCTGATCAATGATTCTCTATCATTGATGTTTCTATCTCTCCCCCTCTCCCTTCCTCTCTGAAATCAATAAAAACTATATTTTTAAAAAATTAAGAATAACACTTCTTTGACCACATTCTGCCCTGACAGGTAGGGCAGATGGCACTGTCAGATAGCTAGGCAGAGTGAGGCAGGAATGGCTTCACCCAGAATCCCAGGCTAAGGGAATCCGATCCTATGTACTAGGAAGCTGGTCTGCTAAGATTGAAGAGTGTGGCCCTCCACTATGCCTCCTGTTATTCCATGGAATATGCCAGTAAGTTCCAGAACAGCCGGGGCATTAAACATAAAGGAACTTAGTTAGGCCAGTTTAGACTGTCCTTGGCAAAGAGCAAATGCACACGGAATGCCCTGTTCTTGAGCCCAAACTTCTGTGACTATAGTAACTTCTCAAAAGCATAGCACATCAGGGGAGTTGTATCCATTTCCTTTGGCTGCTGTAACAAGTTACCACCACATTGGAGGCTTCAAACAACACATCTTTATTCTCTTACATTTCTGTAAGTCAGAGGTCCAAAATCAGTTTCACTGGGCTAAAGCCAACATGTGGGCTGGGGTACCCTCTCTGAGGAGGCTTTAGGGGAAAATCTGTTTGCTTGGCTTTTCCAGCATCTATAACTTCATTTCTTGTGTTTCTTGGTTTATGGGCCCTACTTCCATCTTCAAAGCCAGCAGCAGAGCATCTTGATACAGTGGTCACATTGCCTCTGTGGGCAATGATCCTCTGCCTCCCTCTTATGAGGACATTTGTGATTATATTTAGAGCCTAGCTGGATAATCCAAGATAATCTGCCCCCCCCCTGAAAAAAAAAGAAAGAAAGAAAAGAAAAACAAGATAATCTCCCCATCTCAGGATCCTTAACAAAATCACATCTACGAAGTCTGTTTTGCCATATAAGGTAATATTCATAGGTTCTCAGAATTAGGATTCCATTATCTTTGTAGGTCAGCCTCCCATAGGAATGGAGGTGGCAGATGTCTGCCTGTGGATTTGAAATTTCCATTGACCAACCCAAACCTTCCCCCTTAAATGGCAACGAGAAAGACTCCAGATCCCCTAAGAGGTTCTCTTTCTGCTGGTCTGTGTTACAATGACCCCAATTCCCATGCTCTCAGGTGGAGGGGGAGCAGCCACCTGGTGGATCTATAGTTGACTATATATCCACATTCCCTGATTCTTGTTTTTAGGCCACCTGCTTTTCTTTGCTGATATATCATTGCACTCTCCAGCCTTCATATATGCATTTGGCGTGGCTTAGTGGTTGAGCATCAACCTATGAATCAGGAGGTCATGGTTCGCACATGTCCAAGTTGCAGGCTCGATTCCCTTGGGGGGGGGGCGTGCAGGAGGCAGCCAATCAATGATTCTCTCTCATCATTGATCTCTCTCTCTCTCTGAAATCCACATCAATAAAAATATATATTTTTTTAAATTCACAGTTTGAATTTCAGCTCCCCTCCTGAGCCATGAAATGACCTCCTAAACCAGTGGTTCTCAGCCTGTTGGTCGTGACCCCTTTGGCAGTTGAACAACCCTTTCACAGGGGTCACCTAAGACCATCCTACATATCAGATATTTACATTACAATTCGTAACAGTTGTAACATTACAGTTATGAAGTAGCAACGAAAATAATTTTAGGGTTGGGTCACAACATGAGGAACTGTATTTAAAGGGCCAGAAGGTTGAGAACCACTGTCCTAAACAGATTTCTTATGTATGTAGGGGGTGGTTAAATCCATTCAAGTGAATCTCTTTGAAGACATGCCACCTACAGGTCAGGGTAGTTCGACATCAGTTGAATTCTTTTCAAGTACACTCTGTGACAATTTCTTCATTTGTACAATATTTGCCTTTGAGACAGGCCTTGAGCTTATGCATTTAAAGGGGGGAGTGGGATTGAGAGACTGTAAAGCAAGCTAAATGATTTGGGTTGGTTTGTTCTGTTCTGTGCCCATGAATAGCACTTGATTCATGGACTGCAAATGGAACATTGCACAGGATAGGCTCATCAATGGGCACAGCAGAATTAGTCTCGGAACACTCTCCAAACCTCTCTTCCTCTCTGACCAGATGGCAAGCTAAACTGAAAATAAGCACAAATCCTCTAATAAGGGTAATATTGTCTGCACTTCCAAAGAGCCCATAAGAAATGGCACTAAGAGAAGCAGCATCACCTGTAACTTAATGCTTGCAAATTATAAGCATTAACTTATTAACATTTAAATCAACAATTATCACCCCTTCAAATGCTGGGCTCCATTGGAGAGAGTCAAGTTATCCCTGTGTTGAGTCAGTAGCTGGTCCCTCCTGTGGTTTACAAGTGAAAACCCTGCTGGTGGTTAAAAACCACTCTGCTTGATTCGAACTTGGCAGAAGAATCTGACACAAATGAAAGGCCTTCTTAGAGGACCAGGCAGCAGGAGTGGCCCCCAGGGAGCCACTAAACAGCCATGGTCCAGGAAGCTGCACCACCAACAGCTCCACAGGAAGGCAGGAGGCCTGTTTTACATCATTGATGCTGTGTGACCTTGGACACGTGGCTTTCCCTCTTTGGGCCTTAGTTTCTTCATCTTTAAATTAGGGGCTGCTGAACCAGATAATATTGAAGGAAGGAGCCTTCTGCGCTATTGGGCTGAGCTGGGAAAGCCTCCCATGTACCTTTCATCATCCATCTGAATGAAGAACTCTGTAAAGGCATGGATCACACTTAAATGTCAGAATTTCGTTTTTAAGAGATGAAAGGGCATTGTGTACTTTAGAAAGGATGGGCTGGGCCCCAATTCAGCAGCTAGACCCTGGCCTTGATCTAGATAGAATCCCAGGACTTTTTTCAATATGTTTGCTTTTCCTATTCATCTATTCATCTTGCTTCTAAATACAAAAGCTCCTGGCAGAAGCTCTCTCACAGCCTCACTTTCTCAGCTCAGCATCACAGGGTAAGAATGGAAAGGTGGGCAGAAAAATCTGTGTCCATTCAACTTGACCATAGGCAGGATGTGGCAAAGCCTCAAAGGTGTGTCTCAAATTGGGCTTAGACTAAACAGAGGACCTGCCAAACCCTCTGTTTGCTTTGCTCTAACAGTTTTGGAAAGCAGTCTTTCACTATTGTCCTGGCCAAAACCTGGTGGGGGAGGTCAGTGTGTCATAAGGTCTCTAAGATGGAAGAAACATCAAAGAAGGACTAGAGAACCAGGCCTAAGCATCCCCACGAGACCAGCCAGCTCTTCCATCTTTAGGTTGTTCTGACTCTTAGAAAGTTCCATCATCCCATAACTTGTCCCTTTATCTTTGTTTCCACAGTTGAGGCCACTCACAACAGTTCAAATCCCCCATAAAAACCCTACAGGATTCTCCATCATCCTTCACCCTTTAACTCTTTAAAGTCATCTTTTTCTCTTGCCTAAACACTTCCCAAGATTATTCCTTGTATGAAAGTCCTGAGCTCCCTTTGACATCTGGATCGTTTATTCCTGGAACAAGTCCAGCTTGTTAATGCCTCTCAGAGAGGTTACTGGTAACCAGAACGGATAATGCATCCTGGCACTGTGGGCTGACCAGGAGACAGGAGGACTGTCACCTCCCTGCTTATAAAGCAGAACATGGCTTTTTGAAAGGGTAAAGGGAAAAAATATGTAAAATATTTCTGTTGTGATTCAGGAAGTATACATACCCCAGATGATTTCCCTATTGTGCCTCCTTCCCTTCCCACCTACTTAACCAAACTAATAATTGTTATGCCCAGATTTCAAGATTCCCAAGAGCCCACCAGGGAGCCAGCGAGTCCGATGCAAAAGCAAAGAGTCTCTTATTCAAACCCGGGTCTGGCTCCCCTGCCCTCCTTACTGACACAGCAGCAGGTGGCAGAGAGAGACCTAGCCCGGTGTGAAGAGGAGTTTTATAGGGGGGTGGAGTAAGGGCAGGAGAGGTGACTGTAGGTCCTGCCGATTGGCCAGGTGCAAGTCGGTGTCTCATTACACAGGATGTGGTCATCTTGATGGCGTGCACCTCCCTTGATTGTCATTGATTAGTTTAGAGAAATCCTGGGTGTGGCTAGCAGATGCTTGGGCTTCTGGGAAGAAGCCTTGCCGAGCACATGGCTCTGCCCAAAAATGGAGGACCCAGGGTAAGATGGAGGGCGTAGTCCTAGCCCTTTCAATAATAGTTAAAACAAAACAACAACTACCACCCTTGAGAGGTTATCGTAGTCCAGGCACTATTCTGTGTACTTTCCATGTGTGTTAATGTATATTTTAAAATATATTTTTATTGATTTCAGAGAGGAAGGAAGAGGGAGAGAGAGGTAGAAACATCCATGATGAGATAGAATCATGGATCGGCTGCCTCCTGCAAGTACCACATTGGGGATTGAGCCCACAATCCAGGGATATGCCTTTGACGAGAATCAAGCCTGGGACCTTTCAGTTTGCAGGCCGATGTTCTATCCACTGAGCAAAACCGGCTAGCGCATGTGTTAATGTATTTTTACAAGCCGCCCAGTCTATGGCACTGTTACAGCAGTCCGAACAAAGATAACGTTCCCAGCTGCAATCTTTGAGGGTTTAAATTCATCCATATTCCCACCAACACTTTGTCTGCCTTTTTTTATTATAGCCTCCCTTGTGGGAATGAAGTTGGATCTCATTGTGGCCTATTGCTCTCTTTAGAGAGTATGTATTGGCTTCACACTGGGACAAAGCTCCCAGGTGGGAGGAGTGCTGAGGAGACAGTGCTTGCAGAGGAGGTGAATCTTTCAGGATGTGTTGTGAGTGGTCAGACATTCCAGGAAAGGGGATAGCCTGGACTGAGCCCCAGAGACATCCATATTCCTACTTCATTTTTTTAAATAACCAAAGTGTGCCAGCCCTAGCCAGTTTGGCTCAGCGGATAGAGTTTCGGCCTGTGGACTAAAAGGCCCCGGGTTTGATTCCAGTCAAGGGCATGTACCTCACTTGCAGGCTCCTCCCTAGCCTGGGCCTTGGTAGGGGCTCATGCAGGAGGTAATCAATCAATGTGTTTCTCTCACATTGATGTTTCTCTCTTTCATTCTAAAAATCAATGGAAAAATACCCTCGGGTGAGGATTAAAAAACAACAACAAAAGAAGAGAAACAAACAAACAAACCAAAGTGTGCCATAGTGCAGTATCAGAGTCATAGGAGTTATGAAAGGGTCTGGGCCTCAGGGTCAGATGGTGGGGGTGCCTGGAATCCCACACTTAAGAGATTGGAGACAAGTTGCCATTTGTAAGCTCAAAAGTCAAAGGAGGAAATCTGTTTCAGGACAGCCACCCAACTGCCTGTAGAGCATGGGTTCATGGGTGCAGCGCTGGAGGCAATGGGACCAGGGAGCAGCTGGTCCAATTATCCTGAAGTGAGATGGGGACAACTGGAACCAGGGAAAAGACAGTGGTGACAGCAAGAAGAAAGTCTCAGAAGACACAGTGAGGAGATTCCTGAGTAAGATACTTTCATTCGGTTCTTTTAAAATATATATATTTTTATAGATTTCAGAGAGGAAAGGAGAGGGAGAGAGAGATTGAAACATCAGTGATGAGAGAGAATCATGGATTGGCTGCCTCCTGCACACCTCTCACTCGGGATCGAGCCCACAACCCAGGCATGTGCCCTGACCAGGAATCGAACTGTGACTTCCTGGTTCAGAGGTCGCTACTCAACCACTGAGCGAGGTCAGCTGGGCTCACTAAGTTCTTTCATAATTTTTCACCACAGAAAGATAGTTTCGGAAAAATTCAAAGGTCAGAGTTTCCAAAGGAAAATTCCCACAGATGACAAAGGGAAGGCTACTGACCTCCCTATGCTCTGTGCCCAATGCCAGCTCCCCCTCTCCCTCAGAGTCTGATGGAAAGAGTGAAGGTGCAGAGGAAGGAGGGACTCAAGTGCCAGGGGCACCTAATATTTAGATGTGCCCCTCCTTTTCACCCAATCAACTTAACCAAATTTCATTTCATACCAATTATATGCACTGTGGAGAGAAACACAAAGTAAGAGGTGTCCCTGGCTTCCAGAAACTTTCCATCTAGATAAAATCAACATCAGGGTATATGTGAAAAATAGTAAAAGATGGGAAATGCCCACCCAAGATAGTAACAGATGATACCTTATTAAATAGACAAATAATATCTGACTTTCAAAGGTTTTGAGAAAGATGTACATGTTGACCTTGGGCTTAGTGCCATTAGCATTTGAATACCAGGATACCCACTGTGCTAATGGGTAACAGAAAGGAAAAGATATGCTCACACAAAAACTTGTACATGCATGTTCATAGCAGCATTAATCACAATAGCCCCAAACTGGAAACAACCGAAATGTCCATCTATTGATGAATGGATAAAATGTGGTCTATCCATAAAATGGAATATTATTTAGCCATAAAAAGCAACCAGGATCATGCTACAACATGGATAAGCCTTGAAAACATTATGCTCAGTGGAAGAAGTCAGACACAAAATGTCACATAGTGTATGATTTATTTGTATGAAATGTCTAGAACAGGCAAATCCATAGAAACACAAAAGCAGATTTGTGGTTGCCAGCGGCTGGGGAGGAGAAATGGGGAGTGCCTGCTAATGGGTATGGGGTGATGGAAATAATCTGGAAGTAAATAGAGGTGATGGTTATGCAATGCTGAATGTGCTGAATACCACTAAATTGTACACTTCATTATTAATTAATTAATTAATTTATTTATTTATTTATTTAAAACTAGGGGTCCAGTGCACGAAATTCATGCACCTTGAAAGGAGCTGTGGGCTGTGAGGCTGTGGTAGGCACAGGGGCAGGTCTTGGCCCATCCTCCAGGCCCCCCATGGCCCTTGGTCCCCTGTCTGCTGGCAGTCCCGCTCCCGCCTGCCGCCGCTGCTCCCACACACTGATGGCACAGAGTAATTGGGGCCAATGCCCGCAAGCGGGTGCAAGAGGTGGCTGCTGGCTTTGATTGCCCCTTAGGAGCAGGGGGAGGTGGAGAAGCCCTGAGGGGCGATCAGGACCAGCAGCCGCCACTCACACCCGCTGCTGGCACCAAGTGATTGGGGCTGGCATGGAGTGCCGGCAATGGTTGCTGGCAATGGGTGCAAGTGGCGGCTCCAGTGCCGGCAGCAGGTGCGAGTGCTGGGTGGGACCACGGAGCGCGGGAGCAAAGAATTTTCAGTAACCACCAGAGGCTAACCCCAATGACAGCAACAAGTGCCCCACCTTGGTCTGGCACCCCCTGCTCACCTGCTCCACCATCCCGCCATGGCCAATGTCCACCATGTTCCATGCTCTGCTGCCTTCTGCCAATGCCAGCCATGTTCTGTATGTGCCCCCTGGTGGTCAGCGCACATAATAGCGACCAGTTGTTCAGTTGTTTGGTTGTTCTGCTGTTAGGTCTACTTGCATATTAGCCTTTTATTATATAGGATTGTACACTTTAAAAGGGTGGATTTTGCCCTAGCCAGTTTGGCTCAGTGGATAAAGCATCAGCCTATGGACTGAAGGGTTGTGGGTTCAATTCCAGTCAAGCGCATGTATCTTGCCAACCAATCGATATGTCTCTTTCACATCAATGTTTCTCTCTGTGTGTCTGTCCCCTCCCTTCCACTCTGTCTGAAAAAAAAGGGGGGCGAGTTTTATGCTATGTGAATTTTACCTCAATTTATAACAATTAAAAAATAAAAGCTTCTATCATGTTGCCAGGGTTGAGAACCAGGGCATCAGTGAGAGGAGACAACAATTTTCAAAGTAGCAGGCCCAGTTCTAAAGGACAGCCCAGCACAGAGACCATAGGAGTAGAAAGAATGGGCCCCTCACCCTTCTGTGGTGGGGGAGAGAGGAATAGGGAGGACAGTGTGTTCTAGTAAGGCCTGGGGGGTAAACCAAAGCCAGCCAGGTGGAAAAGAGAAGGAAGGTCATTGAGTCAGGCATTGGGATTTATTCTAAGTGAGATGAAGAGTCTTTAACATGAGATTAATGGACTTTAAGCAAGGGAACAACATGATCTGATTTATTTTTTAAGAGGCTCCCTCTGGCTGCTGGGTGGAGAATGGGCTGGAGGCAGCGACACAGTTATTCAGGGCAGAGATGGGTGCCTACATCCAAGGGTGTTTAAAATATGTTTTTATTGATGAGAGAGAGAGAGAGAGAGAGAGAGAGAGAGAGAGAGAGAGAGAGAGAGAACAGAAAAGAGAAGAGAAGAGAAACATTCATTAGCTGCCTCCCATATGTACCCCAGACTGGGAGTGGATTGAGCCTGCAACCTGGGCATGTGTCCTGACCGGTCTCAGTCTTTCAGTGCAAAGGACAACACTCAACCAACTGAGCCAAACCAGCCAGAGCCATCCAAGGCTGTTTAGAAGGCAGAGTTTTTAGTACTTGATAATGGAGTGGATTAGACCAGGAGAGGAGTCAAGGCTGTCTCCTAGGTTTGTGGCCCTAGCAACTGGGAAATCCATGGTGCCATTTACTGGTGGGGACCATGTGGGGGAGTGGCAGGGTGACAAGGATGGATTGTTCTGTTTTGGACATTGCAATGCCTCTGAAACAGCCATTAGACAATGCAGAACAGCCATTTGAATGTAGATATCTAGTTTCACAGAAGAAGCACGGCTGGAGAGGTAAAGGTGGGTGTGATCTACACGTGGGAATGAATGAGATGGCCCAGGGAAAGAGGTTAGAGTGAGAAGAAAGAACCTGGCAGAAGGTACAGTGTGAGCAAAAACACAGAGAAAGGAAGAAGCACAGAGGTTTAGAGACCAGCAAGTGCTCCAGTGAGAATGGAAGCTGGGGCCAGGAGCAGTGGGAGGGAGATGGCTGAAGATGTCATCTGAGGCCAAGTTCTACAGGGCCTTGAATGCTGAGCTCAGGAGTTTATACCAGGTCCCAGGAACAATGGCAAGAAGCTTGAGCAGGTCAGGACTGTGATCTGACTGAACACTTTCAGATCCCTCTAGTATGAAGAGTAGACAGAGAAAGGGAAGTAAGGATCCCACTTAAGATGCTCCATTTTCTTGCATTAGTCTCAGGTGGCCACTTGTGCTGGGGTGTCCTTAGTGGGGATGGAAAGAGGGGAGTGCTTTGAGAAGTCTTGAAGGAATTGAATTGCTAGGTACTTAATACACGGTAATAAAGTTTTGTTAAAATTCACAAAATCAGTTAGTGGCAGATCTGTACTGCTCTGATTTTTCTCTCCCTCAGGTTACCCATGCCTGGTGATAAAAGTCTGAAATCAAACAGAGGTTTGACATTTGCATAAGAGTTAATGGAATAGGATGGTCTTGTTGGATGGGCTGGTATTTGGCTACTGTAATATCCAAATTCACATCCACCAGTGCCCTATGGATGTGTGTGTGTATGCGTGTGTGTGCATGTGTCTGTCTGTGTGTAGGAGGGTGTTTGATGTATTTGGTGCCCCAAAGAAGTGGCAATACCCATTGAAAACCAGCAGGAGGTTATCTGAACACAATGTTGTTACCATTAATAGGATGCTGCTTTCCACATTTGTGTCCTGTAACTTCTTCTGAGGGGTTTCTTGGATTGCTTCCATTACAGGAAAAGACATAAAGAGGCCAAATATTGGTTTCTGTGGTTTGTGTCTCCCAAGTGCTTCAGGTAGACTTCACTACGTAAGTTAAATAAGTTCCTACATCTTCACATTTGGTAGGCAAATGTTAAGTCCTGTTCCTGCAGAGGTCAGGATTCAGAGTGGAAAATGCTGCCTCGGAAGTATTACAGAGACATAAATTATTTCTTGCCAAGTGCTTATGCAAATTTCATATTAATTCATCTGAGCACTAGAAAGAAATGTACAGAACAGTCTCTTGCATTAGGAAAACATGCAGGTATGAGGTTTTGCCCTGCTTGACTTGGCACACCGGCTTCCAGAAGATGGGTGGGCGTTTTGCATTTAGATTTCCAGAGAAGAGGACTCCTTCTCATGATAATGAGCCTTGAAACCAAGTCCTGACCCACTGGCATTTTGTACCCGTCTTCTTTTCCTCAGGACTGTTGTCACCATGGCCACCATTGCCATTATCATCACTGTTGTATGGTCCTTGGTGTATTAAAAAAAAAAAAAAAACCTCATGGGGGGGGGGAGCAGCCGGGGAGAGGTCAGTGGTGGGGGGGGGGGGAAGGAGACATACGTAATACTTTTAACAATATAGAATTCAAATTAAAAAATAAAATAAAATGAAGAGAAAAGAACTGAAACCCCCAAACGTGAATTCTAACAGAAATAAAAAGGATGAGATGATTACTATCTAATGGGAATCTGTGGCACTGGATTACAAAATGCTACGGTCAAAGGATCCCTTGGGGAGGTGGGGGTTGAGCAATTTTATGACACAAAGTTGCAACAGGTATGATTGGCGGGGGGGGGGGGGGGGGGGAGGGATTCTGCAGAGGTGACTTCCAGAGAAATCGAAGTCACCTCTGTCTGTAAAGCTTCAGCTCCTGACCAGCCACACTGGGTTGTCTCCAGACAACCAGCAGAATCTGAGAGTCCACATCCCAGCTCCCTGCTCCACCTAAGCCTAGCTAAGCACTCCTGAAATTCTTGCCCCAGCCTCCTCACTCTTCTCCCTGCCTCTATGCCCCATCAAGATCCCCTCTCTACTTTCCCCAGCTTTTTATTATTCAACTAGTGGCCTGGTGCACAAAATTCATACACAGGTGGGGGGTGTCCCTCAGCCCGGCCTGCACCCTCTCCAATCTGGGACCCCTCAGAGGATGTCCCACAGGGATCAGGCCTAAACCAGCAGTCAGCCATTCCTCTTGCAATCCGGGACTGCTGGCTCCTAACCGCTCATCTGCCTGCCTGCCTGATTGCCCCTAACCACTCTGCCTGCCAGCCCGCTTGTCCCCCACTGCCCCCCACTGGCCTTTTTGCCCCCAACTGCCCCCCCTGCTGGCCTGATTGACCCCAACTGCCCCCCCCATTGGCCTGCTTGCCGTCAACTGCCCCCCCTGCCAACCTGCTTGCCCCCAACTGCCTCCCCTGCCAGCCTGATCACCTCAACTGCTCCCCTGCCAGCCTGCTCACCCCCAACTACCCCTGTGCCAGCCTGTTTGCCCCCAACTGCCCCCCCCCACTGGCCTGCTTGCCCCCAACTGCCCCCTGCTGGCCTGCTCACCTCCAACTGCTCCCCCTACTGGCCTGATCGCTCCAACTACCCCACCCCCCACTGGCCTGCTTGCCCCCAACTGCCCCCCCTGCCAGCCTCATGGCCCCCAACTGCCCCCTGGCAGCCTGCTCACCCCCAACTACCCCCCCTTCTCAGCCTCGTGGCCTCCAACTGCCCTCCCAGGCAGCCTGCTCACCCCCAACTGCCCTCCCCTCTTGGCCTGATCGTCCCTAACTGCCTCTGTCTCGGCCCTGCCACCATGACTTTGTCTGGAAGGTCTCCTGGTCTCATTAGCATATTACCCTTTTATTAATACAGACTAGAGGCCCGGTGCACAAAAATTTGTGCACTCGGGGGGAAGGGGGGGTCCCTCAGCCCGGCCTGTGCCCTCTCGCAGTCTGGGACCCCTCGGGAGATAACGACCTGCTGGCTTAGGCCTGCTCCTGGGTGGCAGAGGGCAGGCCCAATCCCTAAGTGCAGCCCCTGGTCAGGCTCAGAGCAGGGCCGATTGGGGAGTTGGGGCGCCGCCCCCTGTCATGCACAGAGCACGGCGGATTGGGAGGTTGCGATGCCACCCTCAGACACGCTCAGGGTAGGGCCGATTGGGGGGTTGGGGCACCGCCCCCTCTCACACTCAAGGCAGGGTCGATGGGGAGGTTGCGGCGCCACCCCCTGTCATGCACAGAGCAGGGCCCATCAGGGGGTTGGGGCGCTGCCCCCTGTCATACACAGAGCAGGGCCAATCAGGGGGTTGGGGCGCTGCCCCCTGTCACCCACAGAGCAGGGCCAATCAGGGGGTTGGGGCGCTGCCCCCTGTCACGCACAGAGCAGGGCGGATCAGGGGGTTGGGGCGCCGCCACTCTCACACTCAGAGCAGGGCCGATGGGGAGGTTATGGCTCTACCCCGTCACACACAGAGCAGGGCCCGTGGGGTGGGGGGGTTGGGGCGCCGCACCCTGTCACACACAGAGCCACAGGGTGATCAGGGGGTTGGGGAGCGCCCCCCTATCAGGCACAGAGCAGGGCCGATCAGGGGGTTGGGGCGCCTTCACCTGTCACTAAAAGAGCAGGGCAGATAGGGAGGTTGTGGCCCCGCCCCCTGTCACACACAGAGCTGCAGGGCGATCAGGGGGTTTGGGTGCTGCCCCGTCACACTGATCCCAGTGCCGGGAGGCCTCTCAGCTCCGCTGATCTCAGTGCTGGTAGGCATATTACCCTTTTACTATATAGAATAGAGGCCTGGTGCATGGGTGGGGGCTGGCTGGTTTGCCCTGAAGGGTGTCCTGGATCAGGGTGGGGGTCCCCACTGGGGTGCCTGGCCAGCCTGGATGAGGGGATGATGGCTGTTTGCAGCTGGTCACACACCCTTCAGGGTGGGGGTCCCCACTGGGGTGCCTGGCCAGTCTGGGTGAGGGGCTCAGGGCTGTTTTCAGGCTGGGACTGAAGCTCCCAACTGCTCCTTTTTTCTCTTTTTTTAAAATTCTGGGCCAGCTTTAGCTCTGAGGCTTGGCCCGGATTAGGGGATGATGGCTGTTTGCAGCTGGTCACACACCCGTCTGGGTGAGAGTCCCCACTGGGGTGCCTGGCCAGTCTGGGTGAGGGGCTCAGGGCTGTTTTCAGGCTGGGACTGAAGCTCCCAACTGCTCCTTTTTTTCTTTTTTTTCTTTTTTTATTCTGGGCCAGCTTTAGCTCTGAGGCTTGGCTCCAGCTCTGAGGCCTCAGCTGCTGAAAACAGGTATCTGGTTTGTTTCGGTTCTATAATCAAAACTCTGTATCAACTCCAGCTCTGAGATCCCAGCCAGCTGAAAGCTGGTTTCTGGGGTTTTGTTTAGCTTCTATATTTGTTACAATGTTTGAAACTGCAGGCTCAGAGGCCGGCAAGGCAGGCGGGGAACGTTGCAGTCCTCCGTCACTGAAGCAAGCAAGCCTCATGTTAGTTTCAAGCTGCCTGGCTGCTGGCCGCCATCTTGGCTGGCAGTTAATTTGCATATCACCCTGATTAGCCAATGGGAAGGGTAGCAGTCGTACGCCAATTACCATGTTTCTCTTTTATTAGATAGGATGGCTCTGTCACCTAGAGTAGCATTTTCTAAGGGAGATGCTGGATTTTGTACAAGAGACCCCTGAGTCTCTGTAAAGAAATGGATCCATGAGCCTGGCCTGCGTGGCTCAGTGGTTGAGTGTTGACCTATGAACTAGGAGGTCATGGTTCGATTCCCGGTCAGGGCATATGCTCAGGTTGTGGGCTCGATCCCCAGTAAGGGATGTGCAGCAGGCAGCAGATTAATGATTCTCTCTCAGCATTGATGTTTCTATCTCTCTCTCTCTCCCCTCACCTTCCTCTCTGAAATCAATAAAAAAACCTATATTTTTTAAAAGAAATAGATCCATGAAATGCCAATCTGATCTTGTCACTCTGCAGTCTCACCCCGGCCCCAATGAAAACTCTTTGGGGTTCCCAGTTGCCTTTGGATAGAGTCCAAACTTCATTTGCTCAGTGAGCCCTACAAGGCCCGGATACAGCTGACTCATATTCCATATGTTTTGAGCTTTCTCATTTCTGGGCCTTTGCTTCATCGGTTTTCACGCCCCCCCCCTGCCCCCGCCACACACACACACACACACACACACACACACACACACACACACAAACCTATCTGCGTGAATTATTACTTTTCCTTAAATCAGCTCAACCCTGGTCATCCAACTGGGATGGGCCCCCACAGTGCCCTGTGTTACCCTCTCTAATTGCCTGTATCACATGGAGTTATAATTGCTTGTCATCTGTCTCCTCCCCACAGGGCACCTGGGACTTGCTTTCCTCCCTGTCCTGAGAACTGGTACAGACCCACATACCTATCCCCTCCTTTCATGGACACTGCTTCCTCTACCACATATGTACTCTGAATCTAAATAAACTCTTCTCTTCAGCCCCACAGATCCCAGCCTCTCCCTGCTAGATGATGCCAGTAGCCACTCCTATAGTCACTCTGCTGTTTAATGGTTAAAACCCTGTAGTGGCTTCCCTTTGTTCTCAGAATCAAATCTTTGCTCATTAGCATGGCATTCAAGGCTCTGCCTGACCTTGCCTTATCATAAAATCCAAGAACTCTGTGGAGAGGCGTAGAAGACCGAGAGATAATTTGCTTACAATTCAAAAAATATGAAAGGGAATATTGCTTTAGAATCAATTTTCAGGGCTTCTGTTTACATATGGGGTGTGGTGTGTTAAAAAAAAAGTCCTGTTTCAGGGTCCTGGGTGGGGCTGAATATGCTGGTATAGGCAGTGATTCCCAGAATTGTGAATTTTACTAACAAGTAGCTTTCTTTCTTTCTTTCTTTCTTTCTTTCTTTCTTTCTTTCTTTCTTTCTTTCTTTCTTTCCTTCTTTCTCCTTCTTTCTTTCTTTCTTTTAAATTTGGGGATGGGTAGGGTTGCCAACTTCCTATTTTGCAAAGTAAGCACATTAAACAAAACACTGCCATCTTTTCATGAAATAAAGGACTTTTGTATACTAAAAAGCCTATGATTTCAGAATAAAGGTCAGTACTCTAGCTTTATGGGGAAAAACTTGCAACAACAACCGCATTTTTCTTCTTTTGCCTGGGACTGGTAAAGACCTGATGTGTGATGTCAGGCATTTGGGGAACTGTTGTAGCCCTTGGTGCTCCCCCCGCCCCTCTACTAGCTAGCCTCTATAATTCCCATTGAAATGCATGAAGTCTTTGTCTCTTAATTGGCCCGCACAGTGGGGAGTTCAGGGGTAGGGGAGACGTGGCTCCCTTTCCCACCCCTATGGTGAAGGGGCCCACAAACTAGTTTGGTTAAGAGGGATTAACCAAAGGCTGTGCCAGAAAAGAGGAAGCAGATGGAAGGGCTGTTGAAGCCATGAGCACAAGCTGAGCTGCCTTGGGTCCCATCAGCCTTTGTCGCTGCCCTCCCTCTCCATTCTGGCCCAAGGATCAATGGGAGTGGAGGTTAGCAGGAAATGGCACTCGTGACATGGACACTGGTGCTCTCAAGTGGCCCCTTCCACTCCACAGTGGTGGTGGCAGCGGTGGCAAGGCCTGTCCAGTGGCCTGGTGGGCAGATGCTTCTAAGTGAGAGTGATTTTGTTTTTATTTTATTCTATTTTTAAATCTTTATTGTTGAAAGTATTACATATATCCCCCCTTTTCCCTCATCGACCCCCTCCACCTAACCCCATACCAGCCCCAAGCCCTCACCACTGGTGTGAGTGAATTTGGCCATGGGTGAAGGAGGCCCCCTTGGGGGACTTTGCAAGAAAGGGTCTGTGACACTTGGGATATAGACTGGAACTCTGCACTATGATAGTGAGATATAGCTGTTTTGGAATTTAGAGTACTCTTCTCAAGGCTATGGTGTGTAATGAGGGTGAGGGCAGAAGGTTGGGAAATGGTGGAATACCAGGCTAGCCCTCAGAAGTCCTCCCAGCTCCATCTGTGCCTCTCGTGTACTCTCAGACTCAACCAACTTGCCTGATGGCCATTTGTCTATGGCAGGGGTGGGCAAACTTTTTGACTCGAGGGCCACAATGGGTTCTTAAACTGGACCGGAGGGCCGGAACAAAAGCATGGATGGAGTGTTTGTGTGAACTAATATAAATTCAAAGTAAACATCATTACATAAAAGGGTACGGTCTTTTTTTTCAATAGTTTTATTCATTTCAAACAGGCCGGATCCGGCCCACGGGCCGTAGTTTGCCCACGGCTGGTCTATGGGGTACTTCTCTGTCAGAGCTGAGGAAAATAGGGCTTTTTAGGAGAGAAGCTTGTCAGACCAAATGGCTTTTCAATTGGTGACAATTTTCAGGATGTGAGAAGTTCAGGAAGGTGTAAGGAGTTGCAAGAGGGTGGGGACAAGGCTGGCTGGGCCAGGAGTTGTCCCCAGTTCCCATGTTCAGGGGCAGTGGGGAGTGTATGTGTGTGTGTCCAGGGGCAGGCACAGAATCAGTTTCTAAGTGTAGAATTTCCTGTTTGTAAGTCAACTCCATGTTCCACTTCAATTCAGCAGGATAACTACTATCTGATTGACAGGATTACCAAGTTCTAGGCTGGTCTTCAGCCTGGCAGACTCAGGACCTAGATGTCATCAGCCTTTTCAGACTCACACTAACCTAATTTATATGAGACTTAGAGACTAGCCTGGGCCCAGATGAGTCATTTTACATAGGGAGAGTTATCTGGTAGGATAACTGACCTCAGACATTTTCAATATTTTGATTAATTACATTTTTGAGTGGGTGTCTTTTGGCACACGGTAAACATTATCCTTTTCTCTTTTTAAAAAATATATTTTTACTAGTGGCCCGGTGCAAGAAATTTGTGCACATTAAAAGGGAATTAATTAGAGGAAATATTTTAATATTGCTATTTGCCCTTTCTCTATAATGGAAGTGTCAGAAATGAAAGAAAATTAGTAAAATGTATGTGAAAATCTTCTTCCTGTCAGAGTCTGGGGCACGCCACAGGACCCAGAGTCAAGTCCCTGCTCACCTGCGTGCACCTCGAAATCACATGAGACCCAGACCTAGCTGGCCCTACTCCCATTAGGCGAGATCCAGACCCGGCCCCACCCCTATCAATCCCTGCCGGGAAGGGGGCGCAGCCTCAGGTCCCCTGGCCCAGTGCTGGGATGGGAGGCGTGGCCTGAGGTCCCTCATCAGGCCCTGCTGGGCGGGGGGTCATGGACTGAGGTCCCTTGTCAAGCCCCACCAGGCGGGGAGGGGGCGTGATCTGAGGTCCCCCTTCAAGCCCCACCGGGCAGGGGGTGTGGCCTGAGGTCCCCTGGCCTGGCCCTGTGCCACGCAGCCTCAGGTCCCTGCTGATTGCTCGTTATGGCTAGTTATGGGAACCCCACCTCCACTGTGGGCACAGCCATCATGTGTTACGGCAACCCTGCCTCTGCTGTGGGTGCAGTCATCTTGTGACAGCATCATAGAGTGAGGGTCAATTTTCACATCACCTCTTTATTAAATAGGATTGACTTCAGAGAGGAAAGGAGAGGAAGAGAAAGATAGAAACATCAATGATGAGAGAGAATTTTTGATTGGCTACCTCCTTCACACCCCACACTGGGGATTGAGCCTGCAACCCAGGCATGTGCCCCATACCTGAACTGTGACCTCCTGGTTCATAGGTCGACACTCAACCACTGACCTACGCCAGCTGGGCAACATTACCCTTTTCTGTTGGTTCTTATTCCTGTGTCATCCTGTGTTCTGGTGGAGCACACTGTTTAGGTCTCACACCATCACCTGTTAATATTCATCCTTTTCACCCCTGGCTGGTATGGCCAAATGGTTGGACATTCTTCTTGTGCACCAGGAGATTGCCAGTTCAATTCTTAGTCAGGGCACATGTCTGGGTTGTGGGCTTGATACCCGGTAGGGGGTGTGTAGGATACAACCAATTGATCACATCCATGTTTCTCCTTTCCTCTCCTTTCCTCTCTCTCTAAAAAATTCAATAAAAAATATTTTTAAAATATTCATCCTTGTCAGAGTTCAACATGCTAAAACAGAGGCCAGCAAACTTCTCTGTAAAGGTAGTAATTATTTTAGGCTTTGTGGGCGCCATGATCCCTGTCACAATAACAACTCTGCTGTGCCAGCACAGAGATAGCCATCAACAATACAGAAATGAATGGGTGCGCCCACAAACTTCATGGGCCCTGACATTTGAATTTCATATAACTAACTCTCCCATGTCACAAAATAATCTTCTTTTGATTTTTTTCAAGCATTTAAACATACAAAAACACTCTTAGACTGCAGGCCATGCAGAGAAACAGGTGGGCTGGATTTGGCCAGTGGGCCAATTACCCGAGCTAGAAGATAGTTTTATTGTGTATTACACCATGACCAGTATTCTGCTGGTGGGGTTTAGGTGTCTGCATTACACATGTACCAGGTAGAGCTCCTGGTGTGTGTGACTGTCCAGGGCATGTTGACTGAGATGGCCTCAACTCAGAGGCTGCATTTTCCTCACTTCCTCAGTGTAGGCCACCCACTTTCCACCATGTCAGTTAATCCTTAGCACAACCTTATTGAATCCAGCCAGGATTTCATCTCTGCTTGGCTCTAAAGCACATGTTCTTAGCCATTCACCCACTGGGCTTCCTAGTGATCCCCTTGTGCCTTTGGACACTAAGGAACTGGAGCTGATTTACTCTTCAACCTCAAGGAACCTCCATTTTACTTCTTTCCCCTCATTAATCATTGAGATGCTACATGAAGTTGTGAGGAATAAAAAATAAGGGTAAAATACCTAGAGTATACCATGCATATAGTATGTGTTCGATAACTAGCTATTTCTGCTCGTAGTGACACAGAATAAGTAAGCACTGCCCTGAAAATCTCCTTATGTTTTATTTTTCAAGTCCCAGGATTCAGGGCAAAGGATGGAAGTCACAGGCTCCATTTCAAGGAGACCCTTACCCCCCACTATGGCTCAGAGGATGATTGATGGAAGGCACTAGTGGTGGTGGGGTCTCTGGAGGGGTGGGCCCGGCGGTGTGGGGCACAGGAAGTCTACGAAGGAACACTGGGTGGACGTGGTAGTAGCTGCCCTTTGAGGACGATGTGGCCCAATGCAGCCCATGTCGAATAATGGTAGGGACAGGCTTGACGCCCCTGCTCTGCCACTCAGGAGAGCTGCGGTGCTTTCTCTTTGTCCTCGAAAGCTGGCTGCAGCTGGAGCCCTTCTTGAGGGCGTTCACCTCAAAGGCTGAAATGGGCGTTTTGCTCTTCAGGGCAGTGCCAGAGTCTGATTTTGCCCGGTCCAGGACACGGACTTCGTTTGCGGGGGTTCATGGGAAAGGACTGCAGCGCGTTTGTCTATTTGTGAGCTTGTTTACAGCGCGACTCTGCAGATATGAACTTGCGCTTTCGGCACATTCATCAAAGTCTCCGGAGAGCTAACCCTGTGCCTACCCCTTTGTCCCCTGGGCCCGCGGCACTCCAGTTTAGCCCGCCCCACCCCTTCCCTCTGGCCTGCCCTGGAGCTCCGACCTCGGGCTAGTTTCCTCCAGACATACCGCTGTTTTGCCAACCGTGGCCAGACACGAAAACAGCCCTTTTTGTTAACCTCTGGACCGGGTTCCACTACAGTTTCCTGCAGGCATCAGCGAGTGGGCGGGCAGCCAGTGTCTCTGAAAAACTAAGGTCGGCTACAGCGACTGAGGCAAAAGCGCGGGTGCCATCCTGGAGCCGCAGCCAGAGGGGCCTTTAGGGAAGAGCCTTTATCCTGATGACACCAAGGTCAGAAGGGGTAGAGCTCTGTCCAAGGGTCACCAGTCTGGCAGACCGCACCGGGCATGTGCGCCGCCCTAGGTCCCGCCATGGCCCGGCCCGGAATCTGGCGCACTGCGTGTAAATCACCCCACACTCGCCTCCCGCACCTCTGGCTCCTCCACACTGCTCTGGGCCCGCAGGGTCCACCTCGGAGACTTCCATCTCCAGGACCCTGGTGGGAAGGAACCCGCGGGCCGCTTGCTGGTGCTGGCCCTGCACCCAACCCAGACAACCCCGCCCGCGGGGTGTCCTCTGGGTCCGCCTCTGGCACACCAGCCCCGCCCCCGAAACTGCAGGCTCCCCCAGCCGCCCGCGTCTCTGGTGCAAACCCGCCCGCCCCTCACCTCACCCAAGCCGGGCGCGCCCCCGGCGTCTGCGCTCGCGCGCGCCCCTTTAGTCCCTCCCCGTGCGCGCCGCACGCACCGGCTCTGGCCGGGTCCTGCGGTGGTGGCAAGGCTCCTCCTCCTGCTGCTCCGCCTCTTTCCCCACTCCATCTGGACCTACTCCTTGGGTGCTCTCGCGCAAACTGTTCTCCTCTGGGTCCCCTCCGTCCGCTCCCAGCAATGGTGGCCTGGCGCTCGGCGTTCCTCATCTGCCTCGCTTTCTCCTTGGACACTCTGGTCCAGAGAGGTAAGGCGAGCGGGGTGCACGCGGGGACCACCCCCCTAGGGCCCGTGGGGCGGGGGCTCGACGCCCTTGCGGCTCAATGGTGCGCATGAGCGGCCCGGTGCCCGCCCCAAGGGCCTGCGCCGGACGCAGTTGGCGGGCGGTGGGGCGGGGGTGCGAGCCCCAAGCCCACTGGGGGCTGACCCTGCTGCGATCCACGTGGCCGGAAAGGAGGAAGCGGGACCCCTTCTGGTGCTGGGCTGGAAACAGCAGGATAGTACCCGTTAAAATTCTGAACAAGGTGTCACCACCGGTGACAACAGCTGTCCCCAGGAGGTTGCCTTTGGGAAACCTTGAAGAGAGCACTCATTCCCTCCAGTGGGGCTTCTCGAAATGTGTTTCTAGGTCACCTGCGACAGAAACACCTGGCGAGCTTGCTGGGCGCCTTCCTACCCCCTTTTTCAGGATCTCTGTGGGGACAGCGAGGTGTAGGTCTAACCAGCTCCCCAGGTGCCTCTGGTGACCGCCCCAGTTTTTGAAACATTAATGGTATTTTTGCCAAAGATGGGGAGAGAGAAATCCTGCCGAATCAAGGCGGTAAGTTTCTTAGATCCTGGCTATTCAAAGTGTGGTCTAGGGCCCGCGCTCCATCACCTGGGACTCGTTGGGAATGCAGCATCTGGAGACCCCTGCCTCTGATCTACTGTGTCAGAGTCTTCATTTTAACTGGATCCCCGGGTAATTTGCACTCAAGTTTGAGAAGCATCTTAGAATAAGTTGTCTGTGGTTAAAAATAGGGTCTTACACTTGTACTGGCAGAATCTTCTCAATTATTTATATCCCACCCCCACATCAAAAAAGGGGTTTAAAAAAAACAACACTGCAGTTGCGTACAGAATTGTGCTCTGAGCTTCTTGACAACCAAGGCAAATTCAACTAATGAAAAACAAATGAGCTGAGCAAAAATAAAAGTTTGTCCTAGTACTGACTTCTTGTGGGCTTTATGTTACATATAAGGAGCTCTAAAAAACAGTAGACAGTGCTAGACAAAATAGTTTTGCAAAAGATGCAGAAATGTTTCTCATGTGGGCAATTCTCCTGGAGTTGGTACAACATGGGCAAAGGTGCCAGGCTTTGTTCTAGACCAGGGCTGGGCAAACTTTTTGACTCGAGGGCCACAATGGGTTCTTAAACTGGACCGGAGGGCCGGAACAAAAGCATGGATGGAGTGTTTGTGTGAACTAATATAAATTCAAAGTAAACATCATTACATAAAAGGGTACGGTCTTTTTTTTTTAGTTTTATTCATTTCAAACGGGCCGGATCCGGCCCGCGGGCCGTAGTTTGCCCACGGCTGCTCTATCCACTGGTGGTGCAGTGAACAGAACTGAGACTGTCCTCATGGAGCTGATGTTCTGGTGGGGGGTGAAAACAACTACAAACATGGCAGTATGGCATGTTGTTCGTGCCTTGAAGAAAAATAAAGTTACAGGGTTGTGGAATTTTCTATTTCTTTTTGTGTATAATGCATTTGTGGGAAAAAGTATAATCATTTAATTGACTTGCACCTAACGATGTGGAAATTTTGAGTGTGGAAGCACAAAAAAGTTAGAAAAATGATACTCCTTTAAAGGCTATCTTCTGAAAGTTTTCAACATGCTACGTACATTGAGAAGGTGAAGAATGTAAATGATCAAGTCTCAGTTCTTCACCATCATGTGTTACACTAGGTCAGTGGTCGGCAAACTGCGGCTCACAAGCCACAGGCGGCTCTTTGGCCCCTTGAGTGTGGCTCTTCCACAAAATACCGACTTCTGCACATGGGCCACGAAGTTTCAATCGCACTGTACATGTGCGCCCGCATGTGGTATTTTGTGGAAGAGCCAGACTCAAGGGGCCAAAGAGCCGCATGTGGCTCGCGAGCCGCAGTTTGCCGACACTGCACTAGGTGATTTAGGAGGTGGTAGAGGAAACTGCGAACTGGTTGAGCCTCAACCCATGAACCAGGAGGTCATAGTTTGATTCCCAGTCAGGGAACATCTCCGGGTTGTGGACTCCATCCCCAGTAAGGGATGTGCAGGAGGCAGCCGATCAACGATTCTCATCATTGATGTTTCTCTCTCTCTCCCTCCCTCTCCCTTCCTCTCTGAAATCAATAATTTTTTTGGTTAATCCTCACTTAACGATATTTTTAAAATAATTCTTTATTGTTGAAAGTATTACATATGCCCCCTTTCCCCCCCCCCCCATTGCATCCTGCTCCCAACCCAGGCCTTCGGTACCCTATTGTCTGTGTCCATGGGTTATGCATATATACATACAGGTCTTTGGTTGATTACCTCCCACCCACTCACCCTCCCCTGTGTTCCCTCTGAGATTCTGCATTCTGTTCCATGCTTTGAGTCTCTGGATCCACTCCATTCAGCAGTTGAGGATATTTTTTCCATGTTTTTTTTCCCAGAAAGAGTGGAAAGGAGGGAGGGAGGGGGAGAGGAGAGAGAGAGAGAGAGAGAGAGAGAGAGAGAGAGAGAGAGAGAGAGAGAAACATCGATATGATGTTAGAGACACATCAATTGGTTACCTCCTGCATGGGCCCTGACTGGGTCTGGGGGTCAAACTTGCAACCCAGGTATGAGTCCTAGACCAGTAATGGAACCCAAGACCCTTCGGTGCATGAGCCGACACTCTACTGAGCCATGCCCCCCAGGGCCAGTGAAACCATTTTACAGATGAGTAAATGGAGGCGAATAACTTTCCTCATGTGGCAAAGCTAAGATTTCATCCAGGTTTGTCTGATTCCACAGTCCTTGCTTTCAAGCACTATATATATGCCCTTACTCCTGGAGGTTGCCCTCCTTCTACAGCTTACTGGCCAAGTGGCCTTTGTAAAATACTGTGAACCTTGGCCAGTTTGCTTATCTGGATAGTGCCTAACAACTCACAAAGCTTTGTGGAGGGGACCAGGTATGTGTCACTCTCAGATCTGCAGCGCTGTCACCAGCTACCATCTCCAGAGTGCTTGCTGTGTGCTAGGCACTTCACATTTATTGTTTTTAATTACCCCAACAATTTTGCTGGTCCTTCCAATTGAGGGACACCTGGTCAAATAGCTTAAAAGAGAGAGCCAGGATACCATCTAGATCAGTGGTTCTCAACCTTCCTAATGCCACGACCCTTCAATACAGTTCCTCATGTTGTGGTGACCCCCAATTTCATTGTTACAAATTGAACATAATTAAACATAGCGATTAATCACAAAAACAATATGTAATTATATATGTGTTTTCCGATGGTCTTAGGCGACCCCTGTGAAAGGGTTGTTCGACCCCCAAAGGGGTCACGACCCACAGGTTGAGAACCGCTGATCTAGATAAAGCTGCTACCCAGTGAGCTTTTTTATTTTATTTATTTTTAAAATATATTTTAATTGATTTTTCAAGAGAGAGGAAGGAGTGGAGAGAGAGAGAGAGAGACATTGATTGGCTGCCTCCTGCACACCCCTTACCAGTGATTGAGCCTGTAATCTGGGCATGTGCCCTGACTGGGAATCGAACCTGCAACCTTTTCATGCAAGGACTATGCCCAACCAACTGAGCCACACTGGCCAAGGCCTTTTTTATTTTAAGTAAGAAAGCTGAACCCGAAAAAGCTTTTTTTTTTTTTCAGAAGAAGCTTTTGCTTCAAGGTAGGGCCCAGGTTTCTGGATCTTTTGTGCAAAATACAGTGATAATTATGGGTTTCACATTGGTGTTTTTTTCTAGGTATGTGGGCAGTTACAGTTTTAGAATGGTTGTGTCTCCTAGAGCCCCAAAGTGGTAGATTGGGTGGGCCTGCCCAAGAGCCACTTTATTCTGGTCTTCATCCTCAACAGTGAGGTGTGACTGAGAAAGCCTGATTGGCTTCAGAAAGCACACACAACCTTGAAGCATGATTTGTGAAATCCCTCCAGATGCTGGCAAGTTGAGACAGACTTTAGGCTCCAAGGAGTTTAAAAGGGTGGTTAAGAAATCATCCCTGTTCTAATTACAGATGGGTTTTTAGCGCATTGTGTATTTTACTAGTTCGGAAAGCTCTGAGGACAGGTCTCTAGCCTGTGTGCACCTACAGAAATGGGAAGCTGTTCTTTTGAGCAGTGGGGAGAAGCAGCTCAGTGAAACAGGTGTGTAGTAAGCATAACGAGGGCTCTGTTTCCCCAATGTCTTCCACACTCCAGGCCCTCAGTGCCTCACACCCATCTCCTCATCATAACTGCCCTGAAAGGTTGGCATGGTGACTCCTCTGTCTCCTGAGGTCTATAAGGAACATTTGCCCACAGCCTTGAAAGTAACTGAGTGGTAACCCCTATCTCAGATGAAAAATATGTGGTCCAGTGAGGTTTAGGTCTTGAATGCAGGTTTATGCTGAATAACCAAAGCAGAGGGCATGAATGCAGACAATTCTAGGATTGAGGTAGGTCATAGAAATGTGAGAAGTGGTCGAGAATGAGTGTGGTGAGAGAGCCTGCTTCCTTAAAGAGAGGTAGCCCAGCTGACAGGGAGAGTGAAGGCTTTGGAGCAATCCTGCCCAGTGCTACTACACCCTGGGGCAAGTCACTTAACTGCTTGGTACTTTGGTTTTCTCATCTGAAAAATGGGGATAACCATACCATCCATCTCATGGGATTGCTATTAGTATTACATGAGTGCAGTGTTTAGCAGAGCACCTGGCTCCAAGTGAACTTTATGTTAGTAATTATTCTCATTGCTTAAGACCTTCCAAGCCACATCCAAAAAATACACAGTGCCAACCTTGAAGTAATTATGCGAAGTGAAAGAAACGACACAAAACCTCACATATTGTATGATCCTACTTATATAAAACTAGAGGCCCAATGCATAAAATTCGTGCATGGGTGTGGTCCCTAGGCTGGCTGGTGATTGAAGCATGAGCGTCTGGCATGGACGGGCAGGTCCCAGCTGACCTCTGGGCCCGGGGCAGCACCTGGACCCCCACGTGCCCCACTGCACCTGAGTCACAGTGCCTGAGTCCCCACATGGAGATGTGGTGAGTGTGGTCGGATGCCACAGGCCAGGGTGCAGCGTGGGCCTCTGGGCTGCCCAGCAGCACTGCACAGAAGCCTGGCAGGCAGCACACTCTCTCCTGGCTAGCCTAGCAGACTGGCTCCTGCACGAACCTATGGGGAGACTGACTGGCCCCTGCGGTCCAGTGGCTGTGGCCTGGCTCACCCGGAAGTGGCCATGTGGGTGCAGGGTGGGCTCCTCGCGGGCACCTGAGTGTGGGGGCTTCCCAGGCATGCCAGCCCTGGTGTCTGGGGGGTCGGAGGGTGAGTATCAGGGGGAGTGAGAATGAGCAGTGGACACCCTGCATGCATTCTCACCACACCTCTGTCCCATCACCCCCACCCCCAGGTAGCCAGCGAGAGGTCACAGCACATCACCAATGCCTGTCATGTTCTGCACTGCTCCCTGGTGGTCAGCGCACATCATAGCAAGTGGTCAAACTCCTGATCTCCTAGTGGAATGACTGCCCGAGGGGGCAATTTTCATATTAGGCTTTTATTACATAGAATGTCCAGAGTTGATAAATCCATAGTGATAGAAAGTAGATCACTGGTTGGCAGGGACGGAGGGAAATTGGGAGTAACTGCTTAATAGGTATAGGGTTTCCTGGTGGAGTGATGAAAATATTCTGTAACTGGAAAGATGTTGGGGTCCAGCCCCAGCAGGTCCAGGGGTTCCCAAAGGTGTGGACGAAGTTGGCAAAGAAGGAATGACATGGAGACAGCGTTCAGTTGATCAGCAGCCTAGCCAGGTTCTGTAGCCAGGATCTCCAGCCAGGTTCTGTCATTTATTGTCTTGTTACATCTGTTTTTATACCAGTTGATTTTAATCCTGTCAATTTCTATTCCAAAGGTTAGGGCGTTTCTTATCTCCATTCCAGGGAGTAAAAATTATGTAGCTTAAGGGTGATTGTTCATAGTTCAAGTGATTAACTACCCACCTGGCATTTAGTTAAGGGGTTTTATTCCCTCCCTAACTTCAGGGAAAAATCCCTACCTGGGGAAACAACCTTTCTCTGAGAGGTGACCTTGGATAAAACACATAGCGCCAAGAAGGTGAGCAAACATATTAAGAACAGTATGCCATATACGCCAAGGCCCTTGAAACATATGCTGTGCAGATGTTTCTTCCCTGCATCACCTGTGTCAAGCAGCAAGGATGGACCGGCTTCCGGCAAATTCCCCCTTTTTTATTTTTTAAATGATAGTGCATGTAAATCAGCGGCCACCTCTCGGATTGGGTTGTTTAAGACTCGGAAGAAGACTGACAACCAATGATAGCGAGCATAGCTATAAACATAGTGGATGGAGCGCACAAGGAGCCTTGTTCCTGTAGAAGGTTGCTGGCCTCTTCAGTCAAGGGGTTTCAGCTGTCCTCAAGTCAGTGGTTTGGTTGTCCTTGTTGATCTGGCTAGAGGGCGGCGTCATTGGCGACGGGCTTCCCAAAGCGTCAGCGAGTTGAAGGGCTGGATCAAAGGGTCCATCAGGGCTGCGCTTGATGGTAGTGTTGGCGTCCGGGGAGGAGTCAGCTGTGCCCTCTGGGTCGGCTGATATGGATGATACTGGGGAGGAGGGGGGGAGGCGGAAATGGAGGGTAGTAGAGAGAAAAAGAAGAGAAAGCAAAAAAACTACACATTGGAAGTATTCAGAAAGCACTTGGGAGGACTGGCTACAGGGGTTCCAATCCCCCCAGCCCAGACTTTGCCCTCCTTGAGGCTTGGTCACAAGTCCACCTACTAGCCAGTTTTTGTTTGCATGTAAAAGCTTAAAGTCATACTAAACACCTAATAAATGGGTAGGAAAACCTTTCATGCAGGTTCCAAATGGAGGCAGGTGGGAATAATAATAATAATGACCCCCAGAGATTTCCATGCCCTCATCTCTGGAACCTGTAACTATAAGTTACATGGTAAAGGGGAATTAAGATAGCAGGTGGAATTAAGGTGGTTCATCCTGGGTTATCCTGGCCAATTAAGAACAGGGTCCTTTAAATATGGAAGGGGAGGCAGTAGAGTCAGGATCAGAGTGTTGCTATGCAAGAAAGATTCAGCTGGCCTTTGCTGGCTCTGAGAATGGAAGAGTCCTTGAGCTAAGGAAAGCACATACAGCCTCTAGAAGCTGGAGGAGGCAAGGGAACAGACTCCTAGAGCTTCCAGAAGAAATGCAGCCCTGCACACACCTTGAATTTAGCCCAGTGAGACCTTATTGGACTTCTGACCTCCAAAACTGTAAGATAAAAATGTGTTTCAAACCCCTAAGTGTGTTGTATTTTGTTATAGCAG